>NC_059168.1:53609978-54224978 GCF_019923935.1 Bubalus bubalis | reverse complement strand
AGAACACTGGAGTGGGTTGCCATTTCCTTCCCCAATGCATGAAAGTGAAAAGTGAAAGGGAAGTCGCTCAGTCATGTCTGACTCTTAGTGACCTCATGGATTGCAGCCTACCAGGCTCCTCCATCCATGGGATTTTCCAGGCAAGAGTACTGGAGTGGGGGTGTCATTGCCTTCTCCGGGACATATGTGTACCTGTGGTTAATTCATGTTGATGTATAGTAGAAATCAAACCAATATTGTAAATCAATTGTCCTTCAATTAAAAATAAATTAAAAAGCAAGAGACAAAGAAGGCAGAGAAAGTGGAGAAAGTGTGATTTTTAAGGACCTAGAGGACAGGAAGCAAATGAAACTGAGAACATGTAGGACAGAGAGATGGTTTATTAGAGTACTGGCCAGCTGTATGGTCAGGAAAGGTTATATAGAAAGAAGGAATCTTAGTAAAAATTTGATTTGTGACCTGTTTCTGTAACCCCATACATATCTTGCTGAGTTAAATAGATCTCAGCGTCTGTCAGCTGGCACCCATTTAGAAATACATATAAACAAAGATGCAACCCTTAATGAATCAGTTCTAAATTTGCAGAGCCCTTCAGCATGAAGAAATTTCAGATTGTGATGAAGGAAAAAATGGAGAAACGAGGCACAGTCAATCAGACATGTTAGTTGACTTGCCTAAGATAAAAAATTCTTTGGGGACTAGCTCAGATTACCTGGTTCACTGTTTTTTGTCCTGTCCTAGAATTAACCAAAGGTAACATATGGTCTCTAAGTTGAAAGTTTCTCATTTGTTTATAAACACTGGTCCAGAGCAATGGGAATCCTTTATGAATAATGGACATGGCATAGGAACTGGTGGCCTCCCTGGACCTGGGTTAACAGACATCACCTATAACCCTTCTTCAGGTACTTTCTGATGCTTCTGTACTAAAGAGAGACATTTTGATATTGTCTGTCCTCTTCTTATCTGGGCTGCATGGTTTTTTTTGTCTCTGTGCCTCTTCGTAAACTGTATGTATCTCTTTATTTGTGCTCCAAATCCATCTATCCTGTGCTGCCTTGGCTGGCTTCAGCAAGCCTTCTCTACATGTGATTCTGCCTATCCATCAGGGCTGACCTGCTCCTCATTCTAGTGTTGATGAAAGCCTCCTCTCCCCATTAAGACCGTGACCTCCTTGAAAGGTAGTAACCAAGTCTTGTGCCTCTCCTTCACCCCTCATAGCACACCAAGGATATGCTCAGTGAACCTTTGCTGAGTGATGACAGCATTAACATTACTTCAGTGACAAATTATCAGAAATTTTGATTTTATTAAAGTATGATTGATTTATAATCAAATTAATTTCAGGTATAGAACACAGTAATTCAATATTTTTACAGGTTATATTCCATTTAAAGTTATAAAACATTGACTGTATTTCCTGTTCTGTGTGATATATCCTTGAAACTTATTTATCTTATACTTACTAGTTTTTACCTCTTAATCCCCTACCCCTATTTGCCCCTCCCCCTTTTCTCTCCCCATTGATAATGACTACTTTGTTTTCTATATCTGTGAATCTGTTTTGTTATATTTATTCATTTGTTTATCTTTTAGATTCTATGCATAAATGATAATGTACAGTATTTGTCTTTCTCTGACTTATCTCATGAAGCATAATACCCTGTAAGTCCATACATGTTGTTGCAAATAGAAAATGAAAACATTTCTTTCTTTTTTATGGCTGAGTGCTATTCAATTTTATAACTACAGGCACATGCACATACACGGAGGCATATCTCAAGAGATATTGGGAGGTTTTTGTTCCAGACTACTACAATAAGGTAAATATTACAGCAGAGTGATTCACACAAATTTATTGGTGTTTTTCATTGCATATAAATTGTGTTGTGTGTGCTTAGTTGCTCAGTCATGTCTAACTCTTTGCGATCCCATGGACTGCAGCCTGCCTCTGTCCATGGGGATTCCCCAGGCAAGAATACTGAAATGGGTTACCATGCCCTCCTCCAGGGGATCTTCCCAACCCACTGACTGAACCCAGGTCTCCTGCATGCAGGTGGATTCTTTACCAACTGAACCACCAGGGAAGCCCATAAAATTTGCTTACAATATACTATAATCTATTAAGTATGCAGTAGTATTATGTCTAAAAAATCATACAAATTTTAATTAAAAATACTTTCTTGCCAAAAAAAATGCTAACCATCATCTGAGCTTTCAGCAAATCATAGCAATTACATCAAAGTTCACTGATAACCATAGCAAATATAATAATAATGAAAAGGTTTAAAATATTTTGAGAATTACCAAAATGTGACACTAAAAGACTGAAGTAAGCAAATGTGTTTGGAAAAATGGAGCTGATAGACATGCTTGATGCAGAATTGCAACAAACCTTCAATTTGTAAATAATGCAATTTCTACAAAGCACAATAAAATGAGGTATGCTTTTATAACTATAAAATATAAATCTATATTGAGCTTCCCAGGTGGTGCTAGTGGTAAAGTATCTGCCTGTGAAGGCAGAAGACATCAGAGATGCAAGTTCTATCCCTGGGTCAGGAAGATCCACTAGAGGAGGGCATGGCAGCCCACTCCAGTATTCTCGCCTGGAGAATCTCATGGACAGAGGAGCCTGACGGGATACAGTCCATGGGATCAAAAGAGTCAGACACAACTGAGCACATAAATGCATAAATCTATATCTGTATCTATATATCTCCTACTGGTTTTATTTCTCTACTGTGACTAACACAATAGGGGATTGCAGTGTAACTAGAGATGAGTAGCTTGGGATGATTTTCTTTTTTCCCAATGTGGTTATGTAGCTTCTGTGGTGCACTAAAATCTCCCATCAGAAATAAAGACATTAGTACCTTGGCAGGTAAGAAACCCACTTAAGACAATTCTCAGGTGTTAACCCCCTCAGGCATTATCTCAGCTGAAGAGACCTATGTCACCCAAGGTCATATCTTTTCCCCATGTCCAGTAGCTGATTAACATATGGGTATAAAGTACAGCTCTCTCACTCCAAACTGTGATCATCCTAGCTCCATAGCAGCTTAGGGGTTCGTGGAAACTCTTTGAAGTTCACCTCCTCCATCTGTCCAGTCTTGCTTCTTCCACCATGATTCCTCAGGCATTAATCCCAAGAACATGCCATGATAAAATTCCTGAATGCTAACCTCCATCCCAGAGCTGGGTTTCAAGGGAACCCAGCCTGCAGCAGAATCCAGCTACCATCCGCATCTCCTGAGACATCTTGCTTGACTCTTCCCAGTTCACATTTAACATTTTGTGACACCAGCGGTCTTTATCATATTATTTAATACATACTTCAGTTATTGTAAACCCATGGTCTGCTAAGTTCATCTTGTCCTCAGATTTGTTTTTATTGCCATGAACATTATTTTGTGACATTTTAGGGTTAAATGGCTTGGGTTTGATATGCCTTCCAGTTTGAGATGAATCCCACTCATCATATTGTCTTATATTCATCAGCTTCACTAGTTTTTTATCACTTGCACTACTCAGAAGACATTCAGTCTGTAATGCCCATACTTATTTCTGTACCTTCTTTTATTTGTATATTTTTGCCCACATGTCTACAGGTAGAAGTTCCTAGAAGGCATGTGACTGTCCACTATCTTGTGGTGAGTGAAGTTGCTTAGTTGTGTCTGACTCTTTGCGACCCCAGTGGGCTGTAGACTACCAGGCTTCTCTGTCCACGGGATACTCCAGGCAAGAATACTGGAGTGGGTTGCCATTTCCTTCTCCAGGGGATCTTCCTGACCCAGGGATCGAACCAAGGTCTCCCACGTTGCAGGCAGATGCTTTATCCTCTGAGCCACCAGGGAAGCCCTAAACATACAGTACTGGATTTTTTTTTTTTTAAATGCATATGAACATGTGGTTTATGTGAGATCAGCTGTATGTTTAGCATCTTTTCTGTTGTATATGATGAGTGTCTAGTTGGTACTCAAAAAAGATATATTGGCAAATCAAGAATTCCATTCATACAGCAAATGAACCAATCATGGTTCAATGTTATTATGTTTGTGGGGATTATCTGAAAAAATTTTCTAGAATACTTGGATCTGGAAAGTATTATTTATATTTATCTATATTTATCTAGCAATAATAACATTTATTGAGTAGCCTACACTCCCAAATACAACCAACATTCACTAACAGTTTTAAATTGTAGCCTTTAAACAATAGTAATAACCCAGAAATAGGATGCATTTTACTAACTATTCACTAAGTAGGACTAAATATAGTAAAATCAACTCCTAATTTGTTGGTATATCTTGTGTGTATCTAGTGACTATTGTGTATTTCAGTTTTCTCATTCTTAAATGTTGCTAGTTATACCAGATAATAACACTTAACATCATTAGGCTTCAGTTTACCAAACAGGAGTTGATGGTAGCTAATGCAAATTCTAGCTCTAGGAAAGCTTGATGATAAAGGAGATGTTTGTGTTATATATATGGATGTGCTCAACCAGGGTCATGTGTTCTGTAATGTTATACTAAAACAACAATGAGTGAATGTAGAAATGTTTAGAAAAAGTTAACAATGTACAAAATGTTCATTTCTCTCTGTTATGTACAATAGGGAAAAGCAAACTTCAAGCAAAATTCCCAAACTAGGGAAAGGTGAATTATGGTACATCAACTTTATGGAACATTGTGCAGCTATTAAAAGATAACAAAACATATTTAGAGCAATGTAAAATTATGTTTAGGATGCAACATTAAGAACAAACATTCAACAAAATCGGGTGCTAGAATTACAACTATAAAAAACAGGTATACATTTGGACAAAGAATGCATGAGAATACATGAAAATCAAAATAACTGCTTTAAAGTGATAGAATTATGGATAATTTTTTCTTCAAAATTTTCTTTAATGCTATATTGTTTTTGTAATACAAATACTATGCATATGAAAAGAATTACAATGAATAAAGCAATCAGAGATTGTCTTAAAGAAAAACAGCAGCATTAAATCAAGACAACCTAGATGAGACATGTATTACATCTTCTGGAATCATTCTTGCATACGACGTTTCCCAGAAGCCTAAAAGGGCCGCTTAACCGAAGAATGTTGTCAACAAGATATTGGAGAGAGAGATGGGGAAGGGAAATGAGGGTTGTAGGTCTACCACAAACTCCTTTGAAAACCATTCCTTTCTTCTGACTTCTACATTAACTCATGTAGCTTTGTACATTGTTAACATACTTACCGTCTCTCTCCTACCATTGTCTTCTTTGCTCCATAGAACAAGTTCATGTGCAGCTTCCCTCAAACCACCTAAGAATTAACAGGTATACTGGAGAAAGGCCAGGAGGAAGGCTCCTATCTAGACTTTTAGAGAAGTTTTGTACTGTGATTTATCAAGATTGCAGAGAGTCAAAAGCAAAAGAATAAGAGGAGAGGGGAGAGAATCTGAGACTGGCTCTATAACTACAGAAATTCGTCAGGCTAGGATTCAGGATAGGGACATTCTCTTTCATATGGTTATAAATATTCTTCCTACAAAATGGTTTTTGACTTTTTACTGGTGGGGGAAAATCATGAATCATTTTAAGTTATAAAATATTTTAAAAGTGTGGGCCTGTGTTTTATAGTACGGTAGTACAGTGACTTCACTTCTACTTCCATGTGTATATTTATTATTTTTTAAATTAATTTTGATTGGAGGAATGTGTTTCTGCTGTAGAGCAAAGTGAATCCATATATATATATATATAAAACCACTCTTCTTTAGATTCTATTTCCATATAGGTCATTACAAGTATTGAGCAGAGTTCCCTTTGCTATGAAGTAAGCCCTTATTATCTATTTTATATATAGTGTATATGTCAATACCATTCATGTATATTTAATGACTGTGTTTCAAAATGGGCTTTTGGGCATGAATAGAAGTATATTGTCACACTGGTCTATCAGTTTTAAATTGAATCAACTTTTTTCACACTGATACCAATTTATACAACTAACTATCAGATAGTATTTCACCTAGAATTTTCATAGTAATCTTTTCCTGGACCTATAAAGTTAATCTGTTACTTTTTCTTCACCCTTGAAACCAGGAGTCATGCCTCCCCTACCCAGTGATCTTAATTTTCAAGGCATGGTCATTAACTATTATTTTAATATCTATAGTGTATTTCCTAGAACTGTTATTTGAATTTCACAAGACTGCTAGTTGGTACCTTACATATGCAAAAATATAACATACCATGTGTATTAGATAGAACCCATGTTTAAATCTGCATACTGATAAAGGAAGTGCCAAATATTTGGTGCCTGGAAGGGTGGACTATAAGAAGCATTAAAGATTCTTCACAAAATACTTGTGATGTTTTAGTTGATAGTCACATGCAAAAATTATGCCTCTGTATTCTTTTTTACTATGGATATGGCAAGGTGATTTATTTTGCACAATAAGATGTGGGCAGAAGTGACATGTATCCTTTCTGGGAGTGAACACTAAAAGCAAGTGTCCTGTTTGTCTCCTCTTTTCATTGCTTCAGTGAATCAAAATCACTTGACAAAATGAAGCCTTGGTCAGTTTGAAGATATGAGAAATTACACAAGCAGAGTTGCCCACTGACCTATGTTGAAAATGTAGTATGAATAAGAAATAAACATCTGCTTTGTTAAGCCACTGAGGTTGTTGAAGCTGTTTGTTACCACAGCATGATAGAGCTATCCTAACTGAATTACAATGAGTAAATATCTGAGAGGTTTTCTAAGTTTTATTAATAGTCTTTGGAAAAAATGTATTCTTTAGCATTTAACACAAAAGATGTATGAATTGTGCATGTAAGTTACTAAGCATAAAAACAAAGCAAGCACCCATGAGCTTAACACTCAAATCAAAAACTAGAACATTCCTGTATTGTTGAAGACTTTTTTTTAGATTTTTCCTCCATCTGAACATCTCCTCTTTGGATATAAGCATTGTCCTGCATTATTTTTTGTTTACCATTGCCTTATGAATATATGCATGTAGATATCTATCTTTCATTTATCTATCTGTCTATTTGCGTGCATGTTCAGCTGCTAAGTCATGTCTGACTCTTTGTGACCCCATGAACTGCAGCCCACCAGGCTCCTCTATGTATTGGATTCTCCTGGAAAGAATACTGAAGTGTGTTGCCATTTCCTCCTCTGGGGGATCTTCCTGATCCAGGGGTTTAAACCTTGTCTCTTTCATTGGCAGGCAGAATCCTTACTGCTGAGCTGGGATGCTATCTAATGTTAAAATCAAAACAGGATGCAGGAGATTACGTAGATGAAATTTTTGTAAAGTGTTCATTGCCTTTGTAATCACATTCTTTGTATAGATGAATAGTTACTTCTACTATACTAATAGTTGACTCTTACCAAATACTTAGTATTTACCTAACATTGTTTTAATAGCTTTATATATGTTAATTTCTTTCTGTGAGGTAGGGAATATACATAATATCTTTTTAAAGATAAACTCCTTGTTCAAGTCTAGGTATATTATAAATATCAAAGCTGGAGTATAGACTCTGAACATTTCGCTGCTGTATTAGATTCTTATTGTGGCTATAAAAAATCACCACACATTTGGTGGCTTAAAGCAATAGAAATTTATTACCTTACAGTTCTGGAGTGCATAAATCCAAAATAGGTCTTACTGGGCTAAAATCGAAATGTAGGCAGGGCTGAATTCTTTTTAGATATTTTTAAGGAAAGTCCACTTTCTTGCCTTTTCCAGGTTTTAGAGGCCATTTGCTTTCTTTGTCTTGTGGCTCCTTCCTCTGTGTTCAAAGTTTGCAGCACTGCATCTTCAAATCTCTAATTCTGACTTTTCTTCATCACTCTAACACATAAAGACCTTAGTTTTTACATTGGGCCCACCACATAATCCAGAATAAGCTCCCCATCTCAAGATCCTTAATTTAATTATATCTACAAATTTCCTTCTGCTTTCTGTAAACTAACATATTCACATGTTCCACACATTGGAACATAGACATCTTTCCGGTGGCCACAGCTCCAAAATCCCTAGGATTAGTCACTATTCTATACTGTCTCTCAGGGTAAAGAAGCCCAAAGATAACCTTGGAACAACTCTACTGTAATATGCAAAATGACATCAATAACTATCATAAAAAGTACATTCTAAAACTGTGTGTACACTAAATTAGCCAAATAGAGAAAACTGTGAGCTCCTACTTTGGATCCAATCTATCAGTTCTTCAAGATATTTTATGATAATTTTATATTTGGGCTTCCCTGGTGACTCAGTGGTAAAGAATCCACTTTCCAAGGCAGAAGACACAGGTTCAATCCCTGGTCAGAGAAGATCCCACATGCCACTAAATCCATGCAGCAAAACTGCTAAGCCTGTGCTCTAGAGCCCATGAACTACAACTACTGAGCCCAAGTGCTGCAACCACTGAAGCCCACATGCCCTAGAGCTCCACAACATGAGAAGCCCATGCACCACAACTGGAGGGTAGACCCCAACTACTGCAACTAGAGAAAAGCCCGTGCACAGAAATGAATATCCAGCACAGTCCAAAATAAAATTAATTAATTAGTTAAAGACAAAATAAGAAGACCAGCTTTGGTCCTCAGGACCCAAAGAACAACACAGTTATGAGTTCCTGAGTGTTTTTAATCCTAAAATGGAGCTGATTAAGCTGGAAACCCAGAAATGCCAGCAGTGACAAATGAATAAACAAACAAAAAGCCAAATCAAAAGCTTGTTCCATAAAAGTGACAATATGGCGAATATAAAATTTAGACAAAAATCACTCGCTCCAACCAAACAGATAAGACAGTAGGCCCACTCATACTCATACCAGAGAAGCCAGAGTAGGGAGCTTAGCCTTCCATTTTGTGAGGCCAATGAGGTGCTTCATTACCTCTTTGAGGAGCTGGCAGAGAAGTTTGAGAAGGGACTCAGAATCCTCATCCTTACTAGGTAGACACATAGCACTTCTGGCAATGTCACTGGAACCCACATAGTGAGTCTGGACTTCCACCCACAGATGTCAGTAACAAAGCAAACCCTTTACTCCTCTGGAGTAGAGTTGGAAGATCAGAAGAGCCTAGTGGAGAGTCAGGACTTTCATCACTTCCAGTGAGGCATGCTTTGCTCCCCTTCCACCATGGTCAATGGAGGTCATGAAGGGAGCAGTTAAGGAGACATTCTAGTGTTTTCAATCAAGAAGATGTGAGTGTAGGTCTAGTGGGGAGCCAGAATTCACACTCCAACTGAGTGAGAAAGTGAACTTCCTCCTTTGAGTGTCACTGTGTGCCACAGGTTACATATTGTGTGATGTCATTTATGTAACATTTTGAAATGCCAAAATTATGGAAATGAATAGCTGATTAGTAGTTACCAAAGGTGAAGCAGTCATACTTCTCTTTCATTTTCATTTTCATGAAAGAAATGTGTGGGACTGTAAAAGGGCAACACAAGGGATTCTTATGGTAATGGGAATCTTCTGTATCTTGATCGTATCAATGTCAATATCCAATTTGATATTGTAGGTTTAAAAACGTTTCCATTGGGGGAAGCTGTTTAAAGAGCATGCCAGATCTCTCTATTATTTCTTACAATTACATGTGAGTCCATAATTATCTAAAATATAAATATAAATTAAATTAAAATATAAATTATCATAATTATCTAAAAATAAAATTTTAATTAAAAAATTTATTGAGGCATATCTGCTAAACTTCAAAAGCTATGATACTGAGATAAGATGCAGTATATTGATTAGGAAAAAACGGGTTCAGTCATGAGGGGAACAGACTCAGATGCTCCAAATTTTAAGAACATATGCAAGTGTTCATTGCTCCATAGTCTCTTGCCAACCAAAATCAAAAAGTCTATAGAATAAGTTTGAAATCCAAACCATAAGTTTAGTTTATGAAATACAATTGCCAAAAATTTAGAAGATTCAAGATCATTCAAACACATGCACAGAAAGCCAAATTGTAATAAAAGAAATTTGTGCAGTAAATATACAGTTAAGGCATGATTGGAGGTTTATTAAATGGCCTTGGCTACAAAGGCCTGAGGCTCAGAAGACATTGGGGATATTCCCTTCAGGGCTGTTACAAAAATCATTTATCACTTTCCCCTTTCTTTTTTTCACTTTCAAGTATAACATTCTATTGACATATCGATGCCAGTGTACTGTTGATGTCTTAATACTGTCTTGGTTTCTGAGGACTACTGCATAGGAGGGGGAAAGAATGAAACTAAACTTTGTTGAGCATCTAAGGATGTTTGGTCTGGAGAACCAAGCTCTAACAGGAATCAAGTTATTTAGGGACTTCCCTGGAGATCCAATGATTGAGACTTTGTGCTTCCAACACAGGGTGTCCAGATTTGATTCCTGGTCAGGGAACTAAGATTCCACATGCCACGTGGCCACAAAATAAAAAAAAAAAAACTCACTTAACACACACAAAAACCACCCAGTAGTACAGTGCCGTTTTTATATATGTCTTAGACCTATCTGTAAAAGTCTATCAAATATTCACAACCTATCAATTAATTATCATTTGAGTCTGACTTTTACTATGTCCTTATTAGATTCTCAGAGGATAAACTGATCTCCCGGCTCTGAGAAGTACCCTGCTGTTAGCTATCATGGACTGGTCACATTTTTAGCATTGTACAATACAATTTAGGAAACTGAAATTCAAATAGGTTACATTTAATTGTTCACACTTAAACTCTAGAAAGTGATAGACCTAGATTTTGATTTTCTCTGTTTATCACTCTCCTCAGATGCTTTGTAAAATTTGAGTAAGTGGACACAATAAAACAGTGTGACATTTCCTCTTTTATTTCCAGCATTTAAAAATAGAGTTAGAAACAAAATAGGCTATCCCTCTGGAACATTAATGTTGACCACTGTCTTGAGCTTCTCTACAAATATTCTAATTTTTTGCTTTGTCCAGTGTGCTTTGGAAAAGATGACACTGTGGCAGCTAATTACTTTCCTTGAAAAAAAGGAGAAATGAGACAATATTTGGATAATGTGTTTTTTTGTCCTGGCCTAAGACAAATAGGAAAAGAAACATCCTAAAATCCTCTCAAGAAATTTTCTCTTTAGTAGCTTGCTTATTTTCTGTAATATATCCAACCCCAGAGATCCTGGTGTTCTGTACCTAGCCTATAAAAATACAAGGAATTAGGACAATTGCTGTGTTCAATTGAGACTTTCACAGCTATGCTCATGAGAACTTCCTAATTGACACATGTTCAAGTTACTTTGGAATTGAGGAAACAAAAATACTAGCTATTTTGAAATAATGAGAAACTTTTCCAGATTTTATACACAAACCAGAACCCATGCCATCACCTAGAGAATTGTAATTCCCTTATGAACAGAACTGGCCTAAATAATTATCCAATGTTTAGAGCAACATAAATAAGATTTTTTTGACTTCTAAATTTTCAACAAATGGAAGTTGTGGGGGCAAGGCAGGGAGAGCAAGAGGAAAACACATTTAGCAGTTGTCAACTCCAAAAAAATATTATGTTCAACTTCATCTTTTAGTGACAGTGAAGTTATTCGTTTCTCAACTGCTTTAACCCAACCCAACTTAATAACACTCCTGTCTACATCTAAATGCCAGGTAGATGCCTTTTCTTATCTCATTTTTTAAATAGATTTTGCATTCAGAGGATTGTGAGCTAAAGTATTAACTATCTTTTAAGGTACTATCTAATTAAGGTAAATACTACTTCAATTAAGGTTAAGTATTTGCATATAAACTGGGGCTCTTGAAAGCTTTAAAGACTTAGATAAGAACTCTGCAAAGGTACATACTGAGTTTTGTTTGGATGGAAGCTATATTTTGCTTAGGGAGGGTTGAGTTTCTCTGTGCAGGGGGGTTGCTCAGTGACAGGAGTTTAGAAGGGGTCTTTGCATTTATGACTCCACTTTAAGCTCTCATGACTAGAGATGAACTTTCAACCTGATTTAGTAAAGAAACACTGTTTTACTTCCTTGTATTTATTGCCTTACGGGGGAAAATAAATATTTATTTTCACTTAATATATTTTTTTATTTTATTATTATTATTTTTTAAATTTTATTTTATTTTTAAATTGTACATAATTGTATTAGTTTTGCCAAATATGTTTTGAAAAATAAGTCATCTATATACAATAAAAAAAGTGAATAGGTTGTCCACTTACTGATTATTTGGATGCTGGGTTTAATAAGCTTCCACAGTTTATTGTGAAAGGAAAAAAAAAAAAAAGGAGAAATGTATTTGAGAATCGTAGAAGAGAGAGAGCAGAAGGAGAAAGAAGGGCAGAGACTGAGGAAGGGAGAGGAATAATTCAGTAGAGTAATCAGATGAGATTGAGAGAACAGGGTGCTGATGAGTCCAGCAGAGAGGAGTCCACTGCTATGTAAGACAGGTGAGGGTATCTGCTAAAGGAGCATGAGGAGGATGGTTCTATTGTCCAACAGTTTTATAAGAGAGAAACCTCTGCCAATCGATTGACCAACTTTTACACAAAAGAGAACTTCCTATGTTCAAACTGACACCGGTAGGTACTCTTCTCAATGCAGGAGACCACTCTGAGCTGTTGCCAGCTGCACTGCCAGATGCTGCCAACTGAACCAGCATCATATTGTTGTCTATTGCACAGAAGGTATGCCTGTCTGGGTCACATAGGTCTCCCAGAACTCTGTCTGATCACATGCTATATATAACCACACCTGTAGATCCACAGGTTGCCTTGTTTTTAAGGCAACAGGTAGGGGGTAGTATATCAAGACAGTTGACTCTCATTCATTTAGCAAGTATTTTGGGAGACTTCCTATTTGCCAAACCCTCTGATAAATTTCAGGGATATTAAGACAAGTGAAACAGTATTCCCATCTGAAGCACTGTTTAATAGGGAGAAATGATGGCAGCTTATCTATTCAATGCCAAAGTAGAAATTAAAGAAAAGTTCTCCTGGAGAAATTTGAAATTATGGAAGTTCTGGAACACAGAAGAGGGAATGATCAGTTCTTCCTGGGAAGAAGCAAAGTGGAACTAATAGATCATGACATATTTGACCTAGGTCTAGAAGGATAAAACAGTGCACTATGCAGAAAGCGGGGGAAACTTGATTGGACAGAAAGGGCAGAATTTTTGAATTTTCAGATCTTAATGGCATGAACTTGCTTAGAGAATAGTCTGGGTGAAATAGTCTGGCTGACCATGAGTTTTCAGGGAGGAGTGCAAAAGTTGAGGCTAGAAAACTCAGTAGCAGCTAGACTAAGAAAGATCTCTGGAGTTTATCCTATGGGCAAAATGGAGCTCTCAAATCCTTTCAGGGGAAATGTCATAGCAAGGGCTGTTTCTTAGTAGGAAAAACCTGGTGTGTTGGTATCACAGACAGATTATATTCAAGAGGCATATCTATGGTCTGTCATGGAAACAAGGTGTTAAAGGACATATGGAACATGGATGGGAGTATAAGGAAAAGGGCCTGTAGGTTTGTGGATGGAAAAATTTAAAATAAGATGAGATTATTTTCTTCTTTATTTTTTATTTTTTTAACTGTGCCTCTCAGCTTATGGGATCTTATTTCCCCAGCCAGGGTTTGAAACCCAGCCTTGGCAGTGAAAGCTCTGAATCCTAACCACAGTACCTCCAGGAAAATCCCCAAGCTAAGGCTTAGAGAAAAGTCAAGAGTGAGCCATTTCTTGAGTTCCAGATCAAAAGAGGCAAATATTTGGTATGCAAATGAAAGTAGGCCAGTGGGTTTAAAAATTAGACTAGGGTTGACTTTTTGTGGGTATAGTTCCAATGTAATATTAAGATAAATATGTCTGGCATCTTCCTACGCTTGTCCCCACATGTCACCACCCTTCTTTACTCACCTTTTGCCTCAAAAAACTGACCTATACATGTCACCCATGTGCTTTCTTGCTATCTGACTTTACTGGCTTTGTCCAGTGGGGAACACCGAAAAAAGATTGGAAGGAGGAAGAGAGAGGTCACTGTAATTGTTTTTCTGCTCTCCCACTGTGAAGCCATGTTGGATGTAATAGTCCACACCCACCATCCTTTTCAAGTTGACCTCTCAACATGACTCTCTTTCTTGGTCTCATTAATTGTGCCTCCCTTGTACCTAGTGTTGATTCCTTGTAACTCCTATAATACTAACCCTGAGGTATTGCATACCTCGCAAATATTCTTTTTTTAAAATACTTTCTTAAGTAATCCTAACTTGAGAGTGTATCTGTTTCTTATTGAGAATCATCAGGATGAAAGACAGGTTTTAGAAATCAATGGGACATCTAGAGGGGAGAGAGCAAACAGGTTATCATTCAAGATGTTCAGCTATGAAGGAAAACAAAGAAAAAAGGTTGTAAATTGTGTAGGGGCGGGAATGGAAAGGAAATATTTAGAATAGAGAAACATGAAGATTTTTATTTATTGAAACAAGAATTCTTCCTCTCCTTTAAGAAGGTAGGCTCATTAAAATAGAAGCAGCATGGGTGTGTGTGTAATGATCCTTTCACTAATCCCACATTTTGGTTAGCTCTCATTTCTAATTCTCAGTTCAGTTCAGTTCAATCACTCAGTCGTGTCCGACTCTTTGCGGCCCCATGAATCGCAGCACGCCAGGCCTCCCTGTCTATCACCAACTCCCGGAGTTTACCCAGACTCATGTCCATCGAGTCGGAGATGCCATCCAGCCATCTCATCCTCTGTTGTCCCCTTCTCCTCCTGCCCTCAATCGCTTCCAGCATCAGAATCTTTTCCAATAAGTCAACTCTTTGCATGAGGTGGCCAAAGTATTGGAGTTTCAGCTTTAGCATCATTCCTTCCAAAAAACACCCAGGACTAATCTCCTTTAGAATGGATTGGTTGGATCTCCTTGCAGTCCAAGGGACTCTCAAGAGTCTTCTCCAACACCACAGTTCAAAAGCATCAATTCTTCGGCACTCAGCTTTCTTTTTTAATTTTATTTTATTTTTAAACTTTACATAATTATATTAGTTTTGCCAAATATCAAAATGAATCCGCCACAGGTATACATATGTTCCCCATCCTGAACCCTCCTCCCTCCTCCCTCCCCATACCATCCCTCTGGGTCGTCCCAGTGCACTAGCCCCAAGCATCCAGTATCATGCATCGAACCTGGACTGGCAACTCGTTTCATACATGATATTTTACATGTGTCAATGCCATTCTCCCAAATCTTCCCACCCTCTTCCTCTCCCACAGAGTCCATAAGACTGTTCTATACATCAGTGTCTCTTTTGCTGTCTCGTACACAGGGTTATTGTTACCATCTTTCTAAATTTCATATATATGCGTTAGTATACTGTATTGGTGTTTTTCTTTCTGGCTTACTTCACTCTGTATAATAGGCTCCAGTTTCATCCACCTCATTAGAACTGATTCAAATGTATTCTTTTTAATGGCTGGGTAATACTCCATTGTGTATATGTACCATAGCTTTCTTATCCATTCATCTACTGATGGACATCTAGGTTGCTTCCATGTCCTGGCTATTATAAACAGCGGCACTCAGCTTTCTTCACAGTCCAACTTTCACATCCATACATGATCACTGGAAAAACCATAGCCTTGACTAGATTGACCTTTGTTGGCAAAGTAATGTCTCTGCTTTTGAATATGCTATCTAGGTTGGTCATAACTTTCCTTCCAAGGAGTAAGCGTCTTTTAATTTCATGGCTGCAGTCACCATCTGCAGTGATTTTGGAGCTCCCCCAAAATAAAGTCTGACACTGTTTCCACTGTTTCCCCATCTATTTCCCATGAAGTGATGGGACCAGATGCCATGATCTTCATTTTCTGAATATTGAGCTTTAAGCCAACTTTTTCACTCTCCTCTTTCACTTTCATCAAGAGGCTTTTTAGTTTCTCTTCACTTTCTGCCATAAGGGTGGTGTCATCTGCATATCTGAGGTTATTGATATTTCTCCCTGCAATCTTGATTCCAGCTTGTGCTTCTTCCCACCCAGCATTTCTCATGATGTACTCTGCATAGAAGTTAAATAAGTGGGGTGACAATATACAGCCTTGATGTACTCCTTTTCCTATTTGGAACCAGTCTGCTGTTCCATGTCCAGTTCTAACTGTTGCTTCCTGACCTGCATATAGGTTTCTCAAGAGGCAGGTCAGGTGGTCTGGTATTCCCATCTTTTTCAGAATTTTCCACAGTTTATTGTGATCCACACAGTCAAAGGCTTTGGCATAGTCAATAGAGCAGAAATAGATGTTTTTATGGAACTCTCCTGCTTTTTCCATGATCCAGCGGATGTTGGCAATTTGATCTCTGGTTCCTCTGCCTTTTCTAAAACCAGCTTGAACATCTGGAAGTTCACGGTTCATATATTGCTGAAGCCTGGCTTGGAGAATTTTGAGCATTACTTTACTAGCGTGTGAGATGAGTGCAATTGTGCAGTAGTTTGAGCATTCTTTGGCATTGCCTTTCTTTGTGTTGGAATGAAAACTGACCTTTTCCAGTCTTGTGGCCACTGCTGAGTTTTCCAAATTTGCTGGCTTATTGGCTGTAGCACTTTCACAGCATCATCTTTTAGGCTTTAAAATAGCTCAGGTGGAATTCCAACATCTCCACTAGCTTTGTTTGTAGTGATGCTTTCTAAGGCCCACTTGACTTCACATTCCAGGATGTCTGGCTCTAGGTGAGTGATCACACCATCGTGACTATCTTTTCTAACTTCCCTTAATTATCACACTGGATATAGAAAAGGAGAATCCAAATTTGCTTTGAATTTGGAAACCAGAGGATGATTCTTTTTTTTTTATTTATAAACAGTTTTATTTATTTATTGTTTAAATTTAAATTTATTTATTTTAATTAGAGGCTAATTACTTTACAATATTGTATTGGTTTTGCCATACATCACCATGGATCCACAACGTGTGTACACGTGTTCCGAATCATGATTCTTGATAACAGTATTGTTATACTTGTTCTAATAACAGTATCAAGAGAATGTACATGATAAAATCATGGTACAGTCTTGGTTTAGAATCAGTATGAACTCATGAAAGAGCAATGAAGAAAACTGCCATGTAATGAACCCAGGAAGAAACAGGCGTGGAGTTCTTTCTCATCAGAAGGTGAGTCACACAAGAGGTAAGAACAAGAAAAGGGAATCAGTGGGCATGGCAGGGGACAACAATCACATCTCTAGCTTGACTACTACAGACTTTTGGCACTGCTCTTTCACATCCCCATTGTGGTGGACTACTGCAGTGGATAATGTGTTATATTTTGTTTTCCCCAAATTTGGTTTTCTGATTCAGGTACTGGCCTTCCTCACAGAATTTATTATATTAAGAGAGAAGAGTGAAGGTTTTATAACATAGAGTCTCAAGGTACTTAGAATGCTTTTCACTTAATGAACACTGCAAACGATAAGCTCTGTAAGTTCAAGCAGGGGGAGAGAGATCACTGAATAAATAGACATTTACAAATGACTTATCAATTTATGCAAATCCACTGGAAAATAGGACTTCCCCAGTGGCTCAGCAGTTAAGAATCTACCTTCAGTACAGCAGCCACAGGAGATGAGGGTTCCATCCCTGGGTCAGGAAAATCCCCTGGAGGAGGGAATGGCAACCCACTCCAGTATTCTTGCCTGGAGAATCCCATGGACAGAGGTGCCTGGCGAGATATAGTCCATAAGGTGTCAAAGAGTCAGACCCGACTGAAGTGACTTAGCATGCATGCCCACACGGGACAATCCATTGAGGCTGAGAAGGAGGCCACCTCCTAATTTTGTATACAAAGCACATTAAGGTTTTATGATTTCTATTGGTTTCTTCAACAGCATGCTATAGGACTCTGAAAACTGCCAAGAGAGTATTTGTTAAACCACCCCAACCTCGTTGATTATCCCAAAGTGTTAGATGCTGAGCACAACATGAGGTGACATACAGGTGGCCTTGAAAGTCCATGGTGTTTTTATTTTGCTGATGTTTCTGAAATGTTTCAAATAACTGTAATACTAGGGAAATAACCATAAGCTTGAGTTAGGAAGATGTTAAATAACAGTTGCAAAATAAATGGTTTTCCTCAGTGTAAGTGAATTTACCTATTCCCAGGCTCAAAGTACTGCATCAGGATTCGTGCTTGTGTCTGTTCCTTTCACACCTGGAAAACTATCATCTGTTTTTCCTTCTGTGACCACCTCTCCCAGAAGGATGGTATATTTTATTTAAATCTTCACAAATCAAAGGGTATGTTACATTCCTCTCCATGAACAATTAGACAGTTTAGGGTTTACCCAAACAAAACCTATGAGTTAGGGGTGGCAACTCTCAACAATTCCAAGTAATATTATATTTTATATTATGAAAAATATGACATTTCTCTAGCATAGGAGGAAAGGAAAAGAAATTTTAAAACTAACAAATTTTTTTTTTTCTTTAGCAGTTCATTCTCTGGACTGCTAACACAATATTTTGCAATTTTTATGACTATACTAATTTTTTTTAATTTTATTTTATTTTTTAACTTTACAATATTGTATTGGTTTTGCCATATATCAACATGAATCCGCCACAGGTATACCTGTGTTCCCCATCCTGAATCCTCCTCCCTCCTATCTCCCCGTACCATCCCTCTGGGTCATCCCAGTGCACCAGCCCCATAATTGTTTTAAAAGTATTATCTTACTTAAAAGTTGCCACTTTGTAAGGGAACAGAATCTAAAACCAGAGAAGTGAGCACTTACTCAAGATGACATGTTTCCTAACATGAGTAAGTCAGGATTCAACTTAGATGTCTGAGATCATAACTATGCTCTTCCTATCATGTTACTGAAACCTCCCTGGAGATTGCCACGGGTCAGAAAAGAAGTGCATCACACAGTCTTTAAAGAGTTTGCATTAATGGGAAGGGGCCAAGGAAAACGCCAGACTTATGCATATAGAAGAACTGGAGAATAATAAAATAACACAAAAGAAGGATAAATTAAATTTAAGCAAATACGGTAGTGGGAGGACTTCTCAAAGGAATTTAATTCATTTCAATACTATTTATTAATGCTAATAAATAAATAAATAGTCTGATTGACTGGCAGATTTCTGCTTGATAAGTCCTTTACCTACATTGCGCTGACTAGCTTGTGTGTGTATATGTTAAGTTGCTTCAGTTGTGTCCGTCTTTTTGCAACCCTATGGGCTGTAACCCACCAGGCTCCTCTGTCCATGGGATTCTCCAGGCAAGAATACTGGAGTGGATGAGTGGGAAGCCGTTTTCTTCTCCAGGGGATCTTCCCAACCCAGGGACCAAACCCTCATGTCTTACGTGTTCAGCATTGGCAGGCAAGTACATTACCACTAGCGCTACCTGGCAAGCCCATGCCGATTGGCTAACTCAGTGCCAACTCTAAATCCTCTTTAGTATTTCTTCTTACCCTTTGGAGGTTAGAGAGCTAAAAAAATTCAGAATAGCTTTTGTGTGTGACTTAAAGTCCACTAAACAAATGTACTGGGGCTTCCCTAGTGGCTCAAATGCTAAAGAAACCCCCTGCAATGTGGAAGACCCAGGTTTGATTTCTGGGTAGGGAAGATCCCTTGGAAAAGGGAATGGCTACCCACTCCAGTATTCTTGCCTGGAGAATTTAATGGACAGGGGAGCCTGGCAGGTTGCAGTACATGGGTTTGCAAGGAGTCAGACAAAACTGAGCAACTTACACTATACTAAGCAAATGCATTATGTAAGACTTCGAAAGAGGAAGTTGTTAATAGAAAGATGAAGGGGCAGCCCAAGCATGGAGACTGACTCTTTGGAGGCAATTAGGTGACATGGCTATCATCAAAGAACAACGATCCTCTTTTGCTAAAAGCCTTTTTTAAATCTCTGCCCCTAATCATCTAGCTTCTGGCATACTAGAAAATCTGTAAGATAATTGTAATAAACCCCTTTCTGCCTAATAGAGCTGCAGAAGATTATGCCAGTTTCTGCTAAGAACCATGAAAGATACAATAACTGATATCAGAATGGTTTCATGTGAGGCAATGGGAGTTGGGCTTGTTTATCTCACCTGGTTGGGTTGAAGGGAAGAGTAGTCTAGTTGGCAATAGAGATTGGAAGTCTGGTAGTCTGTAACACTTACTACAAACAAGTTATTAAACCACGCCCTTTCATTCCTGGGAAAGAAATATGTATTGAAGACAGAGAACATGCTTTTAAATGGAATTGTTGAAGGGTATGAAGAATTAATGACAGTGGTATGGACTGTTGCTTCCAACTGAACTGGAAAGCATAAGGCAAGACAATGACAGAGGCAAGTTATCAAATCCTGGTCAATGAACCAGAGGTTTCTACAACCATCCTGAAAAGTATTTTATATTTATTTTAAACATTGGGTATATACAATTTAGAGTCAAGTGCAGAGACTGTTGGTGAAAATGATAAAAAAAAAATGACAGAATTCAGATCTTTGTCAGGTTTTGAGGGAAAATATAGATATTAAAAGGGAAAAAGTTAAACCTACAACATTCTAATGTGGGAATTTGAGATGACCTAGCTGACTTTGAATATTCTGAGTTCCCAAGTTTTATAGAATGTTACCAGATGGTAGCACCAGCCATGCTTTTCCCCCAGGCTGATGAGGCTCTTCCTGCTTTATTTGAAAATCACATAACCAGTTATTTTGCCAGGGGATGCCTATTTTTCCCAATATTCCATATTGTTTACTTGTTTGCTTAGTCACTGAGCAGTGTACAACTCTTTGCAACCCTTTGGAGTGTAGGCCACCAGGCTGCCATTTATATTTGTTGTTGTTCAGTTGCTCAGTGATGTCCAACTCTTTGAGAGCCTACGGCATACCAGGCTTCCCTGTCCTTCACCATCTCCCGGAGTGTGCTCAAACTCATGTCCATTAAATTGGTGATGCCACCCAACCATCTCATCCTCTGTCATCCCCTTCTCTTCCTGCCTTCAATCTTTCCCATCATCAGGGTCTTTTCAAATGAGTCAGCTCTTTGCCAGAAATGGCCAAAGTAATTGAGCATAAACTCCAGCATCAATCCTTCCAAGAATATTTGGGGTTGATTCCCTTTAGGTTTGACTGCTTTGATCTCCTTGCTGGCCAAGCAACTCTCAAGAGACTTCTCCAACACCACAGTTCAAAAGCATGAGTTCTTCAGTGCTCAGCCTTCTTTATGGTTCAGCTCTCCCATGAGTATATGACTACTGGAAAAATCATAGCCTTGACTATATGGACCTTTGTTGGCAAAGTAATGTCTCCACTTTTTAATATGCTGTCTAGTTTTGTCATAGCTTTTCTTCCAAGGAGCAAGCATCTTTTAATTTCATGGTCACAGTCACCATCCTCCATGATTTTAGAACCCAGGAAAATAAAGTCTGTCTCTGTTTCCATTGTTTCCCCATCTATTTGCCATGGAGTGATGGGACCGGACACCATCTTCGTTTTGTGAATGTTGAATTATAATCCAACTTTTCACTCTCCTCTTTCATCTTCTTTAAGAGATTCTTCAGTTCCTCTTTGCTTTCTGTCATAAAGGTAGTGTCATCTGCATATCTGAGGTTATTGATATTTCTCCCGGCAATCTTGATTCCAGCTTGAGCTTCATCTAGCCTGGCATTTCTTATGATGTACCCTGCATATAAGTTGAATAAGCAGCATGACAATATTTAGCCTTGACATATTCCTTTCCCAATTTGGAACCAATCCATTGTTCTCTATCCTGTTCTAACTGTTGCTTCTTGCCCTGCATACAGGTTTCTCAGGAGGCAGGTAAGATGGTCTAGTATTCCCATCTCTTGAAGAATTTTCCACAGCTTGTTTTGATCCACACAGTCAAAGGCTTTAGCATAGTCAATGAAGCAGAAGTAGATGTTTTTCTGGAATTCTTTTGTTTTTTATATGATCAAATGGATGTTGGCAGTTTGATATCTTGTTTCTCTGCCCTTTCTAAATTCAGCTTGCACATCTGGAAGTTCTTGGTTTATGTACTGTTGATGCCTAGCTTGGAGGTTTTGGGGCATTAGCTTGCTAGCATGTGAAATGAGTGCAATTGTGCAGTAGTTTGAACATTCTTTGGCATTGTCCTTCTTTGGGATTGCAATGAAAACTGACCTTTTCCAGTCCCATGGCCACTGCTAGTTTTCCAAATTTGCTGACATATTGAGTGCAGTACTATAATAGTATCATCTTTTAGGATTTGAAATAATTCAGCTGAAATTCCATTACCTCCACTAACTTTGTTTGAAGTAATACTTCCTAAGGTTAACCTCATACTCCTGGTTGTCTGGATCGACGTTAGTGATCATGCAATCATGGTTATTCAGGTCATTAAGACCTTTTTATACAGTTCTGTGCATTTTTGCCACATGTTCTTAATCCCTTCTGCTTCTTTTAGGTTCATACCATTTCTATCCTTTATTATGCCCATCTTTGCATAAAATGTTCACTTGGTATCTCTAGTTTTCTCTAAGAAATTTCTAGTCTTTCCCATTCTTTTTTTTACCTCTACATCTTTGCATTGTTCTTTTAAGAAGGTTTCTTATCTCTCCATGCTCTTCTTTGGAACTCTGCATTCAGATGGGTATATCTTTCCTTTTCTCCTTTGCTTTTCACTTTTCTTTTCTTAGCTATTTGTAAGGCCTCCTCAGACAACCATTTTGCATTTCTTTTTCTTGAGGATGCTTTTGATCACCACATCCTCTACAATGTTATGAACCTCCGTCCATAGTTCTTCAGGTGCTCTATCAGATATAATCCCTTGAATTTATATCACCACAGAAATATCACAGTTTGACCCAAAGGACCAAAAAGAGATTCAAGCCCAGGAGAATAAATTGTTTCTAATTTAGACCAACAAATTTCTGGACTTTGCTTATTGAATATTAGACGTAAGAATGTCTATGTTAAATGAAGTTGCGAGCTGTGAATGCTCAGTTGTGTTTGACTCTTTGAGACCCTATGGTGTGTAGCATGCCTGGCCCTTCTGGCCATGGGATTTTCCAGGCAAGAATCGTGGAGTGGTTTGCCATTTCCTTCTCTGGGGATCTTCCTAAACCAGGGATCAAATCCATGTCTCCTGCATCTCCTGCTCTGCAGGTGGATTCTTTACCAATGAACCACTGGAGAAGCCTCTTAAGTGAAATTGAGATACCCCAAATTCCTTAGTTTTATAGAAGTAAAAAAATAAGCTAATAGAGGTTTAAAAGATGGATTGAGCTTATCAAGTGTTCAACATATGTTAAACACTATGTTTAAACATATATGCAAAGATAGTAATGAAAAATTCATCTGATTTCATGAAATGTCATGTTACAAATGTATTAATGTGTTTGTAAAGCTCTATAGTGATCCCATGGATGGAGGAGCCTGATAGGCTGCAGTCCATGGGGTCGCTAAGAGTCGAACACGACTGAGCGACTTCATTTTCACTTTTCATTCTCCTGCATTGGAGAAGGAAATGACAACCCACTCCAGTGTTCTTGCCTGGAGAATCCCAGAGATGGTGGAGCCTGGTGGGCTGCTGTCTATGTCGCACAGAGTCGGACACAACTGAAGCGATTTAGCAGCAGCAGCAGCAGCAGCAGCAGCATAGTGAAGAAACTTCTCAATAAGGCAAGAGAACAGGTGGAAGTTGTTGTTGCTGAACTTGGCTCTCTGATGGCAATGGGACTGAAGGTATCCTGGAGAGGAAGGGGTTAAGCAAAGAGATTAGGATTAGTTGCCCTATAAGCAGCAAGCCTGGAGTAATCATCAAAATGGTTTCACACTTTGGCAGTGGCTACTCATCAAGGTGAACTTCCCTGATGGCTCAGACAGTAAAGCGTCTGTCTACAATGCGGGAGACTGATCAAGGTGGAGAAGGAAATGGCAATCCAATCCAGTATTCTTGCCTGGAGAATCCCATGGACAGAGGAGCTTGGTGGGCTACAAACCATAGAGCTGCAAAGAGTTGGACATGACTGAAGCAGCTTAGCATGCACCCACTGATCAAGGTGTCCCTGGGACTGAATTGGATGGATAATAAATACATTAAAATTCCACTTGAACATTATCATGATGAAAACTGCTTCTGTGAAATGGTGGGCATACTGTTAGTTTAGTTTTGTTGTTGTTGTTTCTTACTATTTTTTATTGGAATATAATCACAAGGTGAATAGATATAGGGCAATAGGGCAACCATAGCTGCAAGCCAAGCAATTGGCTCTTCACCCTATTCTTGGGTATTCAGGAGTCCTGGAAAGAAGTAAAAGTGAAAAAAAGTGAAAGCATTAGTTTCTTGGTCAAATCTGACTTTTGCAACCCCATGGACTTTAGCCCATCAGGCTGTGCTACCCATGGAATTCTCCTGTCAAGAATACTAAACTGGTTATCCATTTCCTTCTCCAAGTTATTGAACTTGGGTCTTTTGCATTGCAAGTGGATTCTTTACTGTCTGAGCCACCAGGGAAGCAAGGGCAGCCTGCATATTTGAAAAAAATGAGAATAAATGATATGTACTGTATATAAATCTCTTCCTATCTATTCACAAAGTGAATTGTGTAATTTCAGCCTGGAGATTTTCCTTTTATGTCTGCTTGTCCTGGAGGCTTCACGCTTGTGTAGACAGTCCATATCATATCTAAACCAATTCCTTGTAATAGATCTCTCTCTCTATATGTGTGTGTGTCTATGTATGCATACATTTCTACTTCTACTGAATATAGATATAATAGATACATATATAATCTAGTCTATTCTCTGCTATTGTTTCTCTGTATGTGCATGTATATATATGAATATCTTATATATGTATATCTTAGATGTATCTTATCTATGTATAACATCGATGTTATAACATAGATGTATCTTATTTATGTGTGTATATATATATATATATATATATCTTATCAGTTCTGCTTCTCTGGTTGAACTCAGACTAGTACAACGAGCCAACAAGTGACCAAATATGCCACCTGAGCTGCTATTATGAATTTGTATGCCACAAAATTGTGCTTGTGATGTGAGGTCATCACCATTAATAGGAAATTAAATGTACAGAATTGTGTCTAAGTATGTTTAATAGAGTGAAAACATGAAAAAAAATTGTGTGATCAGATGACTAATACTCCCATGTGTCCAGTTCTGTGGCTATACTGTCACTTTTTCTAGCCAAACTACAATCCCATAAAGAGTTCTCATATTATGAGTTAACCGAGGGAAAAAATATTTACAGATGATTTAGTTTGAAAGGTTGGCATCAGCTGAATATGGATTATTTCACTCTTGTAGTCCCATCGGGGTACTCTTATACAAGATTAGAGGTGGTAATCCTATTGGTATTAACATAAGTGCTAAAAATGATGATCATCTTTCTTTAAAGAAGAAGCCATTATGATATGGATACATATCACTTCCATGGTTATAGGGGTGGACAGTGGTTTGTAGAAACGGTCAGAGACTTGTAATTAAAGACCATGTTGGGATATTATTGACAAGGGAATTTTGATAAGCGATTCATAAATGGATTGCTTAAAATTGTGCAGAGACATAATATATCTGTGCCTTAAGTGGATGCTTCCCGTGATTTTCATGGCTCTCAGTAATCA
This sequence comes from Bubalus bubalis, assembly GCF_019923935.1. Taxonomy (NCBI): domain Eukaryota; kingdom Metazoa; phylum Chordata; class Mammalia; order Artiodactyla; family Bovidae; genus Bubalus; species Bubalus bubalis. The sequence goes on along the minus strand of NC_059168.1, from coordinate 54,199,359 downwards.
TGTGGACAAAATAATTGTCTCTGCTTGGATTATTCAGGCATTACTTTCAACATTCCACATTTGCTCAATGGACTCATGAATAAAAATGGCTTTGATGGTCGCCAGTCCAGGTTCGATGCACGATACTGGATGCTTGGGGCTGGTGCACTGGGACGACCCAGAGGGATGGTATGGGGAGGGAGGAGGGAGGAGGGTTCAGGATGGGGAACACATGTATACCTGTGGTGGATTCATTTCGATATTTGGCAAAACCAATACAATACTGTAAAGTTTAAAAAAAAAAAATGGCTCTGATGATTGTGAGGAAAGTGAAGCATAGCCTCAAAAACATGGATTACTTACCAGGCTAATCAGGTAAGTGTCACTGCTGAGTACTTCATCTTCCAGCAGCAAAAATTAATGTTACATCACAATAGATTCTCATATCTCAAGGCACTTAACTGGCAACTCACAGCAGGTCAATTCATGAGACCTCCTTTTTCATGGAAGAGAAAGTATTTTCACTAGGATAGGTAAGTAAACTTTGCACAATGTAAGAATGTGAGTTTGCCTTCCCTGTATGCCTAATGAGATGAGTCTTTATGTAGATTTACCAGGTTCACTGTCACAGAATTCCTCACTACATTGTTTCCAACCAACAAACCATTTTACAAGGGATTTTGGGATCTATTCTTACTGGGATCCGAAGAAGTCAAAGCTGGAAATATTATACATGATTTCCAGAAGAGCTGAAGAGATGATGTGTTGCTGGAAGAACTTAACTCTGAGAGCCCAAGAATGTAAGTTTTTGTTTGATTTCTACAACTTTCTTGGTCTCTGACTCCTGGCAAATTACATAACTTCTGTGGGCTTGAGTTTACCTATCCATCTTGGAAGAAAAGCTATGACCAACCTAGACAGCATATTAAAAAGCAGAGACATTATTTTGCCAACAAAGGTCCATCTAGTCAAAGCTGTGGTTTTTCCAGCAGTCATGTATGGATGTGAGATAAAGAAAGCTGAGCCCTGAAGAATTGATGCTTTTGAACTGTCGTGTTGGAGGAGACTCTTGAGAGTCCCTTGGACTGCAAAGAGATCCAACCAGTCCATCTTAAAGGAGATCAGCCTGAATGTTCATTGGAAGGACTGATGTCGAAACTGAAACTCCAATACTTTGGCCACCTGATGCGAAGAGCTGATTCATTTGAAAAGACTCTGGGAAAGATTGCAGGCGGGAGGAAAAGGGCATGACAGAGGATGAGATGGTTGGATGGCATCACTGACTCAATGGAGATGAGTTTGGGTAAACTACGGGAGTTGGTGATGGACAGGGAGGCCTGGTGTGCTGCAGTCCATGGGGTTGCAAACAGTCAGATACGACTGAGTGACTGAACTGAACTGAAAATATGTAAATAATAAGTAATTCATGGGATTGTTTTGAGAATTAAGCAAAATACAAGTGTTAATATAATTAACACATGGAAATGATTTTTAATAATTTAAAACAGGGCAAGTTGTAAATATTCAACCTCTTCTCAACATTCTAGAAACAGTAGAGATGAATTTCTCTATATGAGTCTTATTATTTCTTTTATTGTCTACATATATTAATCAAACACTTAATATGTTTAAGGCATTTATATTTTATCCAGAAACAGAAAATAAACACTCTCTGTAAATTTGGTCTGGTATATATATCTCCTCTCTTTTCTTCTATATAATGTGTATTTTTAGAACTCAAACAGTTTACCATGTTATCAATACAATTGAAATGACATCAACAGTAGTAATTTAAGTTATGGACACTTCTAATTTTAGTTTTTTGAGAAACCTACCATATATCCCAGCAATTCCACCCCTGGGTTTATATCCAAAAAATAAAAAACTACAACTAGAAAAGACACATGTATCCTAATGTTCATAGCAGCATTATTTACAATGGCCAAGATATGGAAACGACCTCAAGTCCACTAACAGATGGATGGATAAAGATGTGGTGCATATATATAATGAAATACTACTCAGTCATAAAAAATGAAATTTTGTCATTTGTAGCAACATGAATAGACTTAGAGGGCATTATGTTAAATGAAATGAGTCAAACAGAGGAAAGTCAATACTATATAATATCACTTACATGTGGAATCTAAAAAATAAAACTTAGTGAATAAAACAAAAAAGAAGCAGATACACAGATATAGAGAACAAAATAACAGTTACCAATGGGGAGAGGGAAGGGAGGAAGGACAATAGAGTGGTATGGGATCTAAAAAAAGGTTATTATGGGGTTTTGTGAAATTTTGTGTGAAACTTTTCAAAATTAAAATGCATTATAGAATTTAAAGACTCTTTCATTCAATTAAAAAATAAAAAAAAACCTTAAAAAGCATGGAGACCTCTAATGCTTTTCTTGTGAGTTTCAAATAAATATATGAAATTCTAAGAGTGAAAAAATATTTTATTTTGTTCTCTTGCTTTTGTGTGTTCTCTCCTAGCTGGTACATTTAGTTGGAAAACTGGCAAATATGGAAAGGTGGAGGAATAAGAAAGATGGGGAGAAAATGCAAAAATATATACACTCATACAGTCACTATTATGCCCACTATATGTAGATAGATATATAGCAAGTATTTGCAGTGAGGTATTTAGAAATATACTTTTCAAGAGACCTACATTTAAATGTTTCAAGTAGTATCTATGGATAAAGAGAGGAAATTACTTTGAAAAATGTCAGTTTGTTTTGAAATAGCCGCCAGAATAACTGTATATAGAAGAAATATTTTATTTGTTGTTCACAGTGAAGACACTACGTAGTGGATCGACACCAAGTATGAGTCCCTCAACTGAAATGTTAACTATTCTTTTTATAAAGGATTCTCAATGATGAAAGCTGAACCTCTATGTTTAGGGAGGTTTTCTGATGTTCTCTGTTGGTGCTGGAAAGCAGGGCTTTCATCTTTCCTATGGAGGTAATTTGACAGAAAAGCAGAAGCCTCAGATATGAAGCATAGGGCTTTTGTACTCTGCTATTAACTGTGGAGAAACCTTGCACTTAACCCAGTTAGAGAGAGAACACTGTCATGAGAAGATGAACAATGTGCAGGAGATTCAGAGAAAAGCAGTTTAGGCAGAGTCAACTGACGAGTGTGAGAAGAGCTGGTTGAAAACAGGGAGCATGCAAACATTCTTTTGACGAGCCTCATAAACAACAAGGAAACGTTCTGATGGAAAGGCTCAGGTTAACCAAAATCATCAGTTTGTCTAAGACTATCTCAATTTTAGCACTGAAAATTCTGAGTCCTAGAAAAACCCTTAATCTTTGAAAGAGAGAGATGGTCGATCCCCCATCTCCTGAAGATATTCTGACTTACTTGCTCAAGGCTGCCCCCCGCACCCCACCACAATGACTCTTATGTGCAGCCACAGCTGAGGGTCACTTATGTGTTGATGGATAGAGATTGATGAGCGGTCCCGGGGCTTGACTGTGGAGGTCCTTGAGTTTTAGGCAAAGGAATATGTTGTTCTATGAGCCCTCAGTGTTATTTTAGAACATTATATTATTATGTGTTCAACCCAGACATGATGCGTTAGAGGGAAGTTGGAAGAAAAGGAGGCTAACACAGTCAGGCAGATGAGTGGGCCTAGATTTGGGTGGTGATGGGAAAATAAACAGCTTTGAAAGGGAGAGTTATTATAGATTATAGATCTTGCACAAAGAGGAGGAAACATAACATCGACTATATTTTGTCTTTTATCTCGCCCCAAAAAGGGGACCCAGGTCAGGTAAGCATCATCCTACAATGTCTTCTAACTTCAGTTTATGTGATAGCAGTCCAGTTTAGAGACTTATTGTGAAGCATCAATGATCTTTCATGGCATGATCTTATACGATGATGCTAGAAATGTATGCAAGCCAGCAGTATCCTCCCATGACCTTCCTTCACTAACAATCCCTTAGAAAGCAAAGATTTTCTTTGCATGTGTTCATTGATGGTGGTTGATAGCTGAGAATATTTGAAAAAATACCACCTGGCTGTGTAGAGTGTAAGGGAGCAACAGCATATTTGGGATGTATTTCTGGACCAAAAAATATACTCACACATCCATTAACACATAGCACACATAGTATTTTCCACTCACACACATGCACATGCTTTTGCATAACACACACACACACACACACACACACACACACACACACATTTACAAGTTCATACACATGCCTTCGTGTCTTTTTAAAACTCAAGCTGGCTATGACCACAGAAGGTTTGAAAAGAAAATAAAAAGATAAAAGAAAAAGTCACCTTTTCTTTGTTGAATGTATAAGAAATCTTTCTGAGAAGAGTATTGATTTAGCATCAGGTAAATAATTTCATCTCCCGTGAAATTCTGTAGACCTTACAGCAATTACTTGGGGAAGATTTTATCTAATGGTCCCTTGGAGGTGACAGATAGCAAGATATCAAGTCTTGTGATCAAAAGTAGATACCTAACCCTTTAATACTAATCACATTGCGAGGCAACCGACTTTCCAGGTTCCTTGGCTAAAGAGAAAATTATCAGTTTAAGCCTTGGGCAGAGACTGTCCTGCCTTTAAGGAACAGACAAAATATTGGGAGCAGGGAAGAGAAAAAGATATTTAGTTAAATGGGCCCTGCAAGTAAATCAATGATTTTGATATGAGTGAAAGGAATAGGAATGGCTTTATATAGAGAGATAAATATGAAAAGAAAGACTTTTTATATAGATATAAATATGAATGTAGCCATATATACATGTATAGAGACATATGGATATGTCTCCATATATGGACTTCCCTGTTGTCTTAGAGGGTAAAGAGTCTGCCACAATGTGGGAGACCCAGGTTCGATACCTGGGTCAGGAAGATCCCCTGGAGAAGGAAATGGAAACCCACTCCAGTACTCTTGCCTGGAAAATCCCATGGACAGAGGAGCCTGGTAGGCTACAGTCCATGGGGTCACAAAGAGTCGGACACGACTGAGCAACTTAAAAAAAAATATGAATATGACTATACATACAAAAATAGATGTATCTAATATAACACTAGAGAAAGAAGATTCCAGGTGGAGGGCTGGGAAGGTTTATCTGTGAGATTAGGGCATGCATTTTATTTGAGGACTTTTAACAGTTAAGAGTCTTAACTGTTCAAAGTGAAAGTGTTAGTGACTCAGTCATGTCTGACTCTTTGTGACACCATGGACTGTAGCCCACCAGACTCCTCTGTCCTTGGGATTCTGCAGGTGAGAATACTGGAGTGGGTACCTATTACTTTTTCCAGAGGATCTTCCTCACCCAGGGATCAAACCCATGTCTCCTGCATTGCAGGCAGATTCTTTATCACTGAACCACATAGAAAAGAGTCTTAGGTGAATTATAAAACAACAAAACTGAAAGGGTGTTTAGATATTCTTTTTTAGTTTAATTTTAATTAATTTATTTTTTCTTCATTACAATGTGATTCAGTTAAACATATAGCCATTTATATTTTTTCTCCATATAGGGGAAAGAATATTGAATAGAGTTCCCTGTGCTATACAGTAGGTTCTTGTTGATTATCTATTTTATATATGGTAGTGTGTATATGTAAATCCCACACTCTTAAGCTATCCCTCCCCCAACTTTCCCCCTTTGGTAACCATCGGTTTGTTTTTGAAGTCTGTGAATCTGATTCTCTTTTGTAAATACATTCATTTGTATCATTTTTTTATTATTTAATTTTTTTCCTTTTTTTTAAATTTTATTTTATTTTTAAACTTTACATAACTGTATTAGTTTTGCCAAATATCAAAATGAATCCGCCACAGGTATACATGTGTTCCCCATCCTGAACCCTCCTCCCTCCTCCCTCCCCATACCATCCCTCTGGGTCGTCCCAGTGCACCAGCCCCAAGGATTCAGTATCGTGCATCGAACCTGGACTGGCAACTCGTTTCATACATGATATTTTACATGTGTCAATGCCATTCTCCCAAATCTTCCCACCCTCTCCCTCTCCCACAGAGTCCATAAGACTGTTCTATACATCAGTGTCTCTTTTGCTGTCTCGTACACAGGGTTATTGTTACCATCTTTCTAAATCCCATATATATGCGTTAGTATACTGTATTGGTGTTTTTCTTTGTGGCTTACTTCACTCTGTATAATAGGCTCCAGTTTCATCCACCTCATTAGAACTGATTCAAATGTATTCTTTTTAATGGCTGAGTAATACTCCATTGTGTATATGTACCACCGCTTTCTTATCCATTCATCTGCTGATGGACATCTAGGTTGCTTCCATGTCCTGGCTATTATAAACAGTGCTGCGATGAACATTGAGGTACACGTGTCTCTTTCCCTTCTGGTTTCCTCAGTGTGTATGCCCAGCAGTGGGATTGCTGGATCATAAGGCAGTTCTATTTCCAGTTTTTTAAGGAATCTCCACACTGTTCTCCATAGTGGCTGTACTAGTTTGCATTCCCACCAACAGTGTAAGAGGGTTCCCTTTTCTCCACACCCTCTCCAGCATTTATTACTTGTAGACTTTTGGATCACAGCCATTCTGACTGGCGTGAAATGGTACCTCATAGTGGTTTTGATTTGCATTTCTCTGATAATGAGTGATGTTGAGCATCTTTTCATGTGTTTGTTAGCCATCTGTATGTCTTCTTTGGAGAAATGTCTATTTAGTTCTTTGGCCCATTTTTTGATTGGGTCATTTATTTTTCTGGAGTTGAGCTGCAGGAGTTGCTTGTATATTCTCGAGATTAGTTGTTTGTCAGTTGCTTCATTTGCTATTATTTTCTCCCATTCTGAAGACTGTCTTTTCACCTTGCTAATAGTTTCCTTTGATGTACAGAAGCTTTTAAGTTTAATTAGGTCCCATTTGTTTATTTTTGCTTTTATTTCCAATATTCTGGGAGGTGGGTCATAGAGGATCCTGCTGTGATGTATGTCAGAGAGTGTTTTGCCTAAGTTCTCCTCTAGGAGTTTTATAGTTTCTGGTCTTACATTGAGATCTTTAATCCATTTTGAGTTTATTTTTGTGTATGGTGTTAGAAAGTGTTCTAGTTTCATTCTTTGACAAGTGGTTGACCAGAGTTCCCAGCACCACTTGTTAAAGAGATTGTCTTTAATCCATTGTATATTCTTCCCTCCTTTGTCAAAGATAAGGTGTCCATATGTGTGTGGATTTATCTCTGGGCTTTCTATTTTGTTCCATTGATCTATATTTCTGTCTTTGTGCCAGTACCATACTGTCTTGAGAACTGTGGCTTTGTAGTAGAGCCTGAAGTCTGGTAGGTTGATTCTTCCAGTTCCATTCTTCTTTCTCAAGATCGCTTTGGCTATTCGAGGTTTTTTGTATTTCCATACAAATTGTGAAATTATTTGTTCTAGCTCTGTGAAGAATACCGTTGGTAGCTTGATAGGGATTGCATTGAATCTATAAATTGCTTTGGGTAGTATACTCATTTTCACTATATTGATTCTTCCAATCCATGAACATGGCATATTTCTCCATCTATTAGTGTCCTCTTTGATTTCTTTCACCAGTGTTTTATAGTTTTCTATATATAGGTCTTTAGTTTCTTTAGGTAGATATATTCCTAAGTATTTTATTCTTTCCGTTGCAATGGTGAATGGAATTGTTTCCTTAATTTCTCTTTCTGTTTTCTCATTATTAGTGTATAGGAATGCAAGGGATTTCTGTGTGTTGATTTTATATCCTGCAACTTTACTATAGTCATTGATTAGTTCTAGTAATTTTCTGGTGGAGTCTTTAGGGTTTTCTATGTAGAGGATCATGTCATCTGCAAATAGTGAGAGTTTTACTTCTTCTTTTCCAATTTGGATTCCTTTTATTTCTTTTTCTGCTCTGATTGCTGTGGCCAAAACTTCCAAAACTATGTTGAATAGTAATGGTGAAAGCGGGCACCCTTGTCTTGTTCCTGACTTGAGAGGAAATGCTTTCAATTTTTCACCATTGAGGATAATATTTGCTGTGGGTTTGTCATATATAGCTTTGATTATGTTGAGGTATGTTCCTTCTATTCCTGCTTTCTGGAGAGTTTTTATCATAAATGGATGTTGAGTTTTGTCAAAGGCTTTCTCTGCATCTATTGAGATAATCATATGGTTTTTATTTTTCAATTTGTTAATGTATCATTTTTTTAGATTCCACATATCAGTGATGTCGCATGGTATTTTTCTTCGTCTGACTTACTTCACTCAGTATGACAATCTCTAGTTCAACAATGCTGTTGTTGTTGTTCAGTCACTCAGTCATGTCTGACTATGTGACCCCATGGACTGCAGCACACCAGGCCTCCCTGTCCCTCAACATCTCCCGAAGTTTGCCCAGTTCATGTCCATTACATCTGTGAAGACATCCAGCCATCCCATCCCCTGACACCCTCTTCTCCTGCCCTCAATCTTTCCTAGCATCAGGGACTTTTCCAATGAGTTGGTTGTTCACATCAGATGACTAAAATACTGGAGCTTCAGTATCTAAAATACTGGAGCTTCAGATTCAGCATCAGTCCTTCCAGCAAGAACTAAGGTTGATTTCCCTTAAAATTGACTGATTTGATCTCTTTGCTATCCAAGGGACACTCAGGAGTCTTCTCCAGCACCATAGTTCAAAGGCATTCATTTTTCTGTGCTCCACCTTCTTTATGGTCTAGCTCACAACCATATGTGACCACTGGGAAAACCATAGCCTTGACTATATAGACATTTGTCGGCAATGTCTCTGCTTTTCAACATGCTGCCTAGGTTTGTCAAAGCTTTCCCGCCAAGAAGCAAGTGTCTCCTGATTTCATGACTAAGTCACCATCCGCAGCAATTTTAGAGCCCAAGAAGAGGAACTCTGTCACTACTTTCACCTTTTTCCCCTCTATTTTCCATTAAGTGATGGGGATGGATACCATGATCTTTGTTTTTGTTGTTTAGTTTTAAGTTGGTTCTTTCACTCTCTTCTTTCACCCTCATCAGGAGGCTCTTTAGTTCCTCTTCACTTTCTGCCATTAGAATGGTATCATCTGCATATCTGAGGTTGTTGGTATTTCTCCTGCCGATCTTGATTCCTTCTTGTAACTCATCCAGCTTGGCTTTTCTCATGATGTGCTCAGCATATAGATTAAACAAACAGGTGACAGCAGAGAGCTCTGTCTTACTCCTTTCTCTATCTTGAACCACTCAGTTATTCCATACAGGGTTCTAACTCTTGCTTCTTGACCCACATACAGGTTTCTCAGGAGACAGATAAGATGGTCTGGTATTCCCATGTCTTTAAGAGCTTTCCACGGTTTTTTATGATCCACACAGTCAAAGGCTTTGGCATAGTTGATGAAACAGAGGTAAATGTTTTTTCTGGAATTCCATAGCTTTCTCTATGATCCAGGGAATGTTGGCAATTTGATCTATAGTTCCTCTTCCTTTTCTATACTGACCTTGGACATCTGGAATTTCTTGGCTCACATAGTGCTGAAACCTAGCATGTAAGATCTTAAGCATCACCTTACTAGCATGGGAAAAGAGTGCAATTGTCCAATGGTTAGCACTTTCTTTAGTACTACCCTTCTTGGGAATTAGGATGAAGATTGACCTTTTCTATCCTGTGGCCACTGCTGGGTCTTCCAGATTTGCTGACATATTGAATGCAACATCTTGATTGCATCATCCTTTAAGGTTTTTAATAGTTCTACTGGAATTCTGTCACATCCACTAGCTTCATTAACAGCAGTGCTTTCTAAGACCACTTGACTTTTGCTGCAAAGGCATTATTTTGTTCTTTTTCACAGTGGAGTAATATTCCATTGGCTTTTAGATATTCTCATTTGACAGATATAGAAATCAATGCCCAGAGAACTTAGAATTGTTCATATACCATAATTAGTGGTCTAACTGCTAATCCAATAATCTACCACAAAATATGTCTACTGAAGAAAGAGTAGAAAACCACCCACAAAGAAGGTGGAAATTTAAAGAACATCCTTAGAGAAAGTTCAGAGATTCAAGGACATACTTTCAACTCATTAGGGTCCCCCACTTCTTATCATCAACAGTGGATCTGCATGCCTTCCAAGAGTTTCTTTAAGGGAGCAGAGTGAGTGACAGGAGGCGAAAGCACGTCTAGAATATCTTGGATCTCTTTTTTCCTTACTTTTTATTATTGATATTACTTGCTACATGAATTCTTTTAATCAGAGAGAGTTATGTGTGGCCACCTTGTGTGAATTTCCATGACTCCTCTGTTCCTAGAATTTGCCTTGGAGTCCACAGCTTGTATATAAATATGGTACAGTCATTAAAATGGTATAAATTACAGGACTTTGTAATTTATTCAAAGGTCACAGCTCTGAGTGAGGGTGGTACAAATATCCCACAATAGCCAGAGGGCTCCAGTTCATCTCATGGCTTTTTTTCCTGGTTCCCTCCAGCCCCTCCAATTTTCTTAGTGATTACAAACTCTTTAGGCACACTTCTCCTCACTTTCTCTTCCCTCTAGGGCCAATAAATATAACCTAACCTTGCTATCTTTCCTTTTGACATTCCAACTCATTCGACTGACACCAGAGTTCTCATGGTTATGATTCTCTTACCACACTTCCTTCTCCACCACACCATAATTTTAAATCAATGTTCTGATTTGTATTTACCTGGAACCTCAAAGAAGGTTTAATAACTAATATACTTAGGAAACTAGTGAATGCTAAGTGTAATATGATATTTTCCCCACATCTGAAATCCACTAGTGAACTTGCAGGCTCCCCATTTTAAGCTAATGGACTAATTCTCAAAGATAGAGTTTTAGGCAGAGTTCAAATCTGGTAAAGGAGATGTTTTGAAGAAAGAAGACATACAAGAACCCTGTGAATCACGCTAACATTGATGATACGTGCTATGGTAATTTATCGTCTCAAAGTGATTTAAATAAGCAATGTTCATACCTACCTGCCTTCATATCCACTGCATGACAGAGCATGGAGTGGCACACGTGACTGGTGAAGCTTTAGGAGCCCTCTCCATGGCAACATGAATACAGAGATTTTGTCTGCCCATGGTGGGGGTGAGTATCTATTTCCTATTCTCTGAAGTAGTGGCACAGGACGGAAGGATAAATTAGGAATTTGGAAATAACATGTACATATTACTGTGTATAAAATAGATAATGAATAATGTATAGCACAGTACAAAGAAATAGAGGAAAACAATAGAATGGGAAAGACTGGCGATCTGAAAGAAAATTAGAGAGACCAAGGGAATATTTCATGCAAAGATGGGCTCGATAAAGGACAGAGATGGTGTGGACCTAACAGAAGCAGAAGATATTAAGAAGAGGTGGCAAGAATACACAGAACAACTAGACAAAAAAGATCTTCATGACCCAGATAATCACAATGGTGTGATCACTCACCTAGAGCCAGACATTCTGGAATGTGAAGTCAAGTGGGCCTTAGGAAGCATCACTACAAACAAAGCTAGTGGAGGTGATGGAATTCCAGTTGAGCTATTTCAAATCCTAAAAAATGATATTGTGAAAGTGCTGCACTCAATATGCCAGCAAATTTGGAAAACTCAGCAGTGGCCACAGGACTGGAAAAGGTCAATTTTCATTCTAATCCCAAAGAAAGGCAATGCCAAAGAATGCTCAAACTACGGCACAATTGCATTCATCACATGCTAGCAAAGTAATGCTCAACATTCTCCAAGGCAGGCTTCAACAGTACACGAACTGTGAACTTCCAGATGTTCAAGCTGGTTTTAGAAAAGGCAGAGGAACCAGAGATCAAATTGCCAACATCCTTTGGATCATTGAAAAAGTGAGAGAGTTCCAGGAAAACATTTCCTTCTGCTTTATTGACTATGCCAAAGTCTAACTGTGTGGAAGACAACAAACTGTGGAAAATTCTTCAACTAATGGGAATATCAGACCACCTGATCTGTCTCCTGAGAAATCGGTATGCAGGTCAAGAAGCAATAGTTAGAACTGGACATGAATCAACAGACTGGTTCCAAATCAGGAAAGGTATACGTCAAAGCTGTATATTGTCACCCTGCTTATTTAACTTATATGCAAAGTACATCATGAGAAATGCTGGGCTGGATGAAGCACAAGCTGGAATCAAGATTGCCGGGAGAAATATCAATAACCTCAGATATGCAGATGACACCACCCTTATAGCAGAAAGCAAAGAAGAACTAAAGAGCTTCTTGATGAAAGTGAAAGAGGAGAGTGAAAAAGTTGGCTTAAAACTCAACATTCAGAAAACTAAAATCATGGCATTTGGTCCCATTACTCATGGCAAACAAATGGCAAAGCAATAGAAACAGTGAGAGACTTTATTTTCAGGGGCTCCAAAATCACTGCAGATGGTGACTGCAGCCATGAAATTAAAAGATGCTAACTCCTTGGAAGAAAAGTTATGATCAACCTAGATAGCACATTAAAAAGCAAAGAGATTACTTTTCCAACAAAGGTCCGTCTAGTCAAAGCTATGGTTTTTCCAGTAGCCATGTACAGATGTGAGAATTGGACTATAAAGAAAGCTGAGTGCCGAAGACTTGATGCTTCTGAACTGTGGTGTTGGAGAAGACTCTTGAGAGTCCCTTGGACAGCAAGGAGATCCAACCAGTCAATCCTAAAGGAAATCAGTCCTGAATATTCATTGGAAGGACTGATGCTGAACCTGAAACTCCAATACTTTGGCCACCTGATGTGAATAACTGACTCATTGGAAAAGCCCCTTATGGTGGGAAAGATTGAAGACAGGAGGAGAAGGGGACGACAGAGGATGAGATGGTTGGATAGCATCACCGACTCAATGGATATGAGTTTTAGTAAACTCCGGGAGTTCATGACGAACAGGAAAGCCTGGAGTGCTGCAGTCCATGGGGTCACAAGAGTTGGACATGACTGAGTGACTTAACAGAACTGAATTGTATAGCACAGAGATCTGTACTCTATATTTTGTAATAACATATATGGGAAAGGAACCTGAAAAAGAATATATGTGTGCATACATATATGTGTTATAAAACTGAATCATGTTGCTGTACATCTGAAACTAACACTTTATAATCAACTGTATGCCAATTAAAAGTAAATAAGAAATGCTGTGATACCATTACAAAAAATAAAAGGGACACCAGGAAAGGAAACAACCAGTCCTGGGGAAGGTCCTCAGGAGTTCATAAGCAGAAGAAATGAGTGGCCCCAGCTTATGAACTCGTAGCACTGATGTACAAAGGTGACCTATCCAAGATCACACAATGCGAAAGGGGCAGCCTGAGACCAAGGCCATGAGGCTGTCCCCCCAGCTATAATCACCTTCCTTACACTTCTGCACAGCGCTCTCCACCATATTAATTCTTGGATGGTGAAAAGAGAAGCCAGGAATGTGGCACCTTTCTTGGAGGAGATGTGGTTTAGAATTGGCTAAATAGGAAAGGATATTCTGTTCCCCTTGTGTCTTTATAGAAAATTGTTCTCAAAGGTATTTAGAGTGTCATTAGAATAACCCTGGGAACAAATGACATGGGCTTCCCTGGTGGCTCAGACAGTAAAGAATCTGCCTGCAATGCGGGAGACCTGGGTTTGATCTCTGGGTTGGGAAGATCCCCTGGAGAATGGAATGGCTACCCACTGTAGTATTCTTGCCTGGGGAATTCCATGGACAGAGGAGCCTGGCAGAGTACAGTCCATGGGATCACAAAGAGTTGGACATGATTGAGTGACTAACACTTTTACTTTTTACACAGGTGACATACAGAGACTTCAAATATAGAGACTTCAGGAGCAATTCCTGAAGGTATACACAAAACATTAGTAATGATACCAATCCTCACATACTAAACACTTTATATGTGTGTGCATATTTCTGTGTGTGTATATAGACACACACACACACACACACACACACATATATATATATAATTATGTGTATATAAAATGTTAATCTGCAATAAAACTATCCTTGAATAGTGGCTTGTATTACCCTCATTGTATAGGTAAATACCCTGAGAATTTATTATCTGTCCAGGGCAACTCTGAGAGTGTCAAACCCAGCATTTGAACCCAGATCTTTTAATTTCCAAGTCCAAGCCTTTTCTTTTCTATAAGCCTTTCAAACAGATTCTGTGATCACAGGCTGATCCCAACACAACTCATCAACTGCAAGTAAAGTTAAGCTAGGTCTCTGCACAGAGAAAAGGGAATAAATTTCTTGCAGACACCACACTGCGAGCTTTTACATGTCTTATTTAATCATCACAGCAACCCGGGTAGGGACTTGTTATTTTTTTCCCTTTTATGGATGTAGGAGTGGAGGTCCAAAAAGATTCCAAATTAATTCAGCTGGTGAGATGAATAGAAATGAGAGCAGATACTGCGTGAAGGCTGACTACATGCTGGACCTGACACTCACAGCTTCAGATGATCACTCCACAAGAGGGATGAATTCTGAGCCAGTGCTGGTAGGTAGATCAAAGTGTTGTTCTCTGAAGGCTCATGTGAGAATGTCTATATTTTATTCACAAGAAGAAAGTCCTTGTTCACATATCGTTAGCAGTGATCTGGTTACTAAAGTGCTCACCAGAGGAAAGGCAATATGGGGCATGGATATTTGACTGACGTAGAAGTAAACTGGGCTTCCCAGGTGGCACAGTGGTAAAGAACGATCCAAGAGATGCGGGTTTGATCCCTGGGTAGGGAAGATCCCCTGGAGGAAGAAATGACAACCCTCTCTAGTATTCTTGCCTGGAAAATTCCATGGAGAGAGGAGCTTGGTGGGCTACAGTCCCTGGAGTCGCAAAGAGTTGGACATGATGGAACGCATGTACACACACACACACACACACACACACACTCAGAAGTAAACTAAGACAAAATTATTCCAGGATGAAGAAGAAAGAAATACTGTAAAAGTAACTGATATCTTTGCTTATTTAAATATTTGTTGATTTGAAAAGTCTATGAATAGTCAATTAATTATTTAGTGTCTGTATTCACAGAAGGCCCAGTTACTGGTGAACAGAAATTATAGACAGTGCCAAAACAGCTCTGTGCTCCTGGGGAGCTTCTTCAGAAGGATTGTGTTTCCTGGGACTTTAAATAACATGATTTCCTTCTCTGGTTTAATCTCATAATGGTGTCAGTGCCTTTTCAATAACTCTCTGGGGTTTCTCACTGGTCCTTGAATTTATCTAGGCTAATGTTTAATGGTGAAATAAACTCATGGCATACTTGGCAAAAATAGATATACACACAAGTAACCCCAAATGGAATACTTGTTGCAAAATGGAATAAGTAGTAATATCGGGAGGCAATGATGGTTGCCTCCTCCCTCCTTCTTAGGGATTTATAATATTCATTATCTCAGGACTTACCTGGTTGTCCAGTGGTTAAGACTCCATGCTTCCATAGATATACATATATATGTCACCTCCCTCTTGAACCCCACCCCCTTCCTTTCTCCCCACTCCATCCCTCTAGGTTGTCGCTGAGCACCAGGTCTGGGTGCCCTATTGGCTATCTATTTTACATATGGTAATGTATGTTTCAATGCTATTCTCTCAAATCACCCCACCCTCTCCTTGTAAAGTATTTATCCTCCAATTAAAAAAATATCCTGTATGTGGGGAAATTAATAAGATGGCACCAGTCAGCCTCTCTCACCCCATGCTCTGTAAACAATGACTTTGCACGGTTGTGTAACAGCTAAGATCATTTATGCCATTGCACATGTACATCATGAGGTACTCACTTGGCCACGGGATACTTTGGTTCTGTAAGTATACATAAACTTCACCTGGAAAAACCCTGAATAGTTGTGAGCGATTGTGTTATTATGTCTGGTGCTATGGCTGCTGCTCCAGCCAGGAGAGAATAAACATGTCTGCAGTTCCTAAGGTTCCTTGCATTTGCCTCCAGTCTCTTAGCTCATGCCTTGCCTACACTGGGTTCAGTGAACAGTGCAGACAGTGAGATACAGTGAGACAATTGGCGTCACGAACAGGATTAGCAATACACTGTAATAAACTGTAATAGAAAATTTTTAAAAAGACTTCATTCAATGCAGGGGTGGGGGTTCAATCCCTGGTTAGGGAAATAAGATTCCACATACGGAGGAGCATGAGCAAAAAAATTAAAAAGTAACCTATATAATGCTCATTATCTCACTAAAAGATTCTGAGAAGTCCTGGAATAGAGAAACCGATTTCCCAAACTTAAGTGCTTTTAGGCCCCTTTGTATGTCTCATTGGAAGAAAATCTCCTAATCTAAGTGTTTTCAAGGTTCATGATCTCAGAGGGTTCCAAACTCACTTTTATCTTTAAGAAGTTAATTCTCCTAAGTACCTGATGACTATTTGCTGGGAGCCGGCATATTGCATATTGAGTGCATATTGCATATTGAGTGCAGCACTTTCCACAGCATCATCTTTCAGAATCTGGAATAGCTCAACTGGAATTCTATCACTGCCGGGAGCCAGCGTGAGGAGCTCCACCCATGACAAAGGTCATGAGGAAGGAGGCTCGGCATCCGCAAAGGCGGGATCAAGCCTCAGGAGTCTCCCTGGAAATTCTTGAGCATCTACCCCCAAAACCAGAGTCTGCCTACTTTCTGCTTTGTGCTCTCACCTACACCTCTGACTTTACGGGGGGCTGTCCCCCGCTACCTCTCTCTGAAAAAAAGAGTTAACTTACAGCTCCAGTTAATAAAGTTCCTGGGTGTGATAGTATTTCAACCTACAAACTCCTTTGGAAGTCCTCTAGCCTGCCTGAATAGGTTTTTCCGGCCACATGTGATTGCTCAGAGCCTCCCAGCTGTGAGAGGCATGAGATGTTCTAAACTGTCTAAATACAGATTCCTTTGAGCAGTTACAAGATTGATTAGAAATTGTATTGGTGAAGGGATTTTCACTTCTTGGGCCAATGTTTGCTGCTAAGTCTCCATATCCCTTACCTGCTGTGTCCCTGGCAGTGTATTGATTAATATAATTGGTGTAAGTAGTAGCTTTAATGTTTGTAACCTGGGACCCTTGAGTTAATTCTTTTTCTTGTTATAGCCCACCACACCTTTGCTCTGTAGGAATGCAACTTTATCTAATGCTTTTGGAGGGTGGCTCCTGACCAATCACCTTTAGAGAAAAATAAGCTTTCTGAAGAAAGGGTCTTAAAATGTTAACAGGCCTCCAGGCCAGAAGATGATGCAAATCACCTAAGCTTTTGCATATGATAAGTCTGCAGGAAGAAAGCCTGGCTTGCTGCATGACTCTACCCCTTCCCCCATTATCCTCTCTGCATAACTTAAGGTATAAAAACTACTTTGGAAAATAAAGTGTGGGCCTTGTTCACCGAAATTTGGTCTCCCCATGTCGTTCTTTCTCTCACATTCTGGCTGAATTATTCAGCCTCTTTTCTCCACTGAATTTCCTCACTGAGCTATCCTTATTTCAGCCTCTTTTCTCCACTGAATTTCCTCACTGAGCTATCCTTATTCTATTACTCTTTCTATCCTTAATTAAAGTTTAATTAAGCAGTTGTTTCTTGATCCTCACTGACGCCGTCCCCGCTTCGAATTCCCTGGATCCACCGGGGCTGGACCCCGGCAACTATTCCTGCAGGATGGGTTTTTACCAAAAACATTTAGTCCTATACCTGGCCAGGAATCTACATCTGCTTACCTTTGTTTTTTTTGTTTGTTTGTTTGTTTTTTTGAGTTTTTATATCTTTTTTTTTTTAAACTTTACATAATTGTATTAGTTTTGCCAAATATCAAAATGAATCCGCCACAGGTATACATGTGTTCCCCATCCTGAACCCTCCTCCCTCCTCCCTCCCCATACCATCCCTCTGGGTCGTCCCAGTGCACCAGCCCCAAGCATCCAGTATCGTGCATCGAACCTGGACTGGCAACTCGTTTCATACATGATTTTTTACATGTTTCAATGCCATTCTCCCAAATCTTCCCACCCTCTCCCTCTCTCACAGAGTCCATAAGACTGTTCTATACATCAGTGTCTCTTTTGCTGTCTCGTACACAGGGTTATTGTTACCCTCTTTCTAAATTCCATATATATGCATTAGTATACTGTATTGGTGTTTTTCTTTGTGGCTTACTTCACTCTGTATAATAGGCTCCAGTTTCATCCACCTCATTAGAACTGATTCAAATGTATTCTTTTTAATGGCTGAATAATACTCCATTGTGTATATGTACCACCGCTTTCTTATCCATTCATCTGCTGATGGACATCTAGGTTGCTTCCATGTCCTGGCTATTATAAACAGTGCTGCGATGAACATTGGGGTACACGTGTCTCTTTCCCTTCTGGTTTCCTCAGTGTGTATGCCCAGCAGTGGGATTGCTGGATCATAAGGCAGTTCTATTTCCAGTTTTTTAAGGAATCTCCACACTGTTCTCCATAGTGGCTGTACTAGTTTGCATTCCCACCAACAGTGTAAGAGGGTTGCCTTTTCTCCACACCCTCTCCAGCATTTATTACTTGTAGACTTTTGGATCGCAGCCATTCTGACTGGTGTGAAATGGTACCTCATAGTGGTTTTGATTTGCATTTCTCTGATAATGAGTGATGTTGAGCATCTTTTCATGTGTTTGTTAGCCATCTGTATGTCTTCTTTGGAGAAATGTCTATTTAGTTCTTTGGCCCATTTTTTGATTGGGTCATTTATTTTTCTGGAGTTGAGCTGCAGGAGTTGCTTGTATATTTTTGAGATTAGTTGTTTGTCAGTTGCTTCATTTGCTATTATCTTCTCCCATTCTGAAGGCTGTCTTTTCACTTTGCTAATAGTTTCCTTTGATGTGCAGAAGCTTTTAAGGTTAATTAGGTCCCATTTGTTTATTTTTGCTTTTATTTCCAATATTCTGGGAGGTGGGTCATAGAGGATCCTGCTGTGATGTATGTCAGAGAGTGTTTTGCCTATGTTCTCCTCTAGGAGCTTTATAGTTTCTGGTCTTACGTTTAGATCTTTAATCCATTTTGAATTTATTTTTGTGTATGGTGTTAGAAAGTGTTCTAGCTTCATTCTTTTACAAGAGGTTGACCAGTTTTCCCAGCACCACTTGTTAAAGAGATTGTCTTTAATCCATTGTATATTCTTGCCTCCTTTGTCAAAGATAAGGTGTCCATATGTGTGTGGATTTATCTCTGGGCTTTCTATTTTGTTCCATTGATCTATATTTCTGTCTTTGTGCCAGTACCATACCATCTTGATAACTGTGGCTTTGTAGTAGAGCCTGAAGTCAGGTAGGTTGATTCTTCCAGTTCCATTGTTCTTTCTCAAGATCGCTTTGGCTATTCGAGGTTTTTTGTATTTCCATACAAATTGTGAAATTATTTGTTCTAGCTTTGTGAAGAATGCTGTTGGTAGCTTGATAGGGATTGCATTGAATCTATAGATTGCTTTGGGTAGTATACTCATTTTCACTATATTGATTCTTCCAATCCATGAACATGGTATATTTCTCCATCTGTTAGTGTCCTCTTTGATTTCTTTCACCAGTGTTTTATAGTTTTCTATATATAGGTCTTTAGTTTCTTTAGGTAGATATATTCCTAAGTATTTTATTCTTTCCGTTGCAATGGTGAATGGAATTGTTTCCTTAATTTCTCTTTCTGTTTTCTCATTATTAGTGTATAGGAATGCAAGGGATTTCTGTGTGTTGATTTTATATCCTGCAACTTTACTATAGTCATTGATTAGTTCTAGTAATTTTCTGGTGGAGTCTTTAGGGTTTTCTATGTAAAGGATCATGTCATCTGCAAACAGTGAGAGCTTTACTTCTTCTTTTCCAATTTGCATTCCTTTTATTTCTTTTTCTGCTCTGATTGCTGTGGCCAAAACTTCCAAAACTATGTTGAATAGTAATGGTGAAAGCGGGCACCCTTGTCTTGTTCCTGACTTTAGAGGACATGCTTTCAATTTTTCACCATTGAGGATAATGTTTGCTGTGGGTTTGTCATATGCAGTAAGATTAGATCTCAATTACAGGAGAAAAACTATTAAAAAATCCAACATATGGAGGCTGAACAACACGCTGCTGAATAACCAACAAATCACAGAAGAAATCAAAAAAGAAATCAAAATTTGCATAGAAACGAATGAAAATGAAAACACAACAACCCAAAACCTGTGGGACACAGTAAAAGCAGTCCTAAGGGGAAAGTTCATAGCAATACAGGCACACCTCAAGAAACAAGAAAAAAGTCAAATAAATAACCTAACACTACACCTAAAGCAACTAGAAAAGGAAGAAATGAAGAACCCCAGGGTTAGTAGAAGGAAAGAAATCTTAAAAATTAGGGCAGAAATAAATGCAAAAGAAACAAAAGAGAACATAGCAAAAATCAACAAAACCAAAAGCTGGTTCTTTGAAAGGATAAATAAAATTGACAAACCATTAGCCAGACTCATCAAGAAACAAAGGGAGAAAAATCAAATCAATAAAATTAGAAATGAAAATGGAGAGATCACAACAGACAACACAGAAATACAAAGGATCATAAGAGACTACTATCAACAATTATATGCCAATAAAATGGACAACGAGGAAGAAATGGACAAATTCTTAGAAAAGTACAACTTTCCAAAACTCGACCAGGAAGAAATAGAAAATCTTAACAGACCCATCACAAGCACGGAAATTGAAACTGTAATCAAAATCTTCCAGCAAACAAAAGCCCAGGTCCAGACGGCTTCACAGCTGAATTCTACCAAAAATTTAGAGAAGAGCTAACACCTATCCTGCTCAAACTCTTCCAGAAAATTGCAGAGGAAGGTAAACTTGCAAACTCATTCTATGAGGCCACCATCACCCTAATACCAAAACCTGACAAAGATCCCACAAAAAAAGAAAACTACAGGCCAATATCACTGATGAACATAGATGCAAAAATCCTTAACAAAATTCTAGCAATCAGAATCCAACAACACATTAAAAAGATCATACACCATGACCAAGTGGGCTTTATCCCAGGGATGCAAGGATTCTTCAATATCCGCAAATCAATCAATGTAATACACCACATTAACAAATTGAAAAATAAAAACCATATGATTATCTCAATAGATGCAGAGAAAGCCTTTGACAAAATTCAACATCCATTTATGATAAAAACTCTCCAGAAAGCAGGAATAGAAGGAACATACCTCAACATAATAAAAGCTATATATTACCTTTGTTTTTATAAGTTCCTGTGTATTAGTCAGTAAGCTGGTTCCAGGTTATCTGGGTGTGGTTTTTTCAATGACTCTTGTCCTATCTCTTTTTTGAATGCATTCCTCAGGAGTATTTGTATCCTTTTCCTGATTTTTCTTTTTCTACTTCTTTATAAGTATTGCAACAAAATTCTGTTATCTTAGTGAACAAATCTACAGTTTTAACATGTAGATGTCATCTTAAGTATACTAAAATTAGACAATATCACCTCTTCACCCTGAACTCAGAAATTTGGATTTTATTTTAATCATCTTCATCCTGTCTTAGCATTCCCAGGTAGTGCACTTGGTAAAGAATCCGGCTGGCAATGCAGGAGATGCAAGAGTTGCGGGTTCAATACACGGGTTGGGAAGAGTCCTGGAGGAGGAAATGGCAACCTACTTAGTATTCTTGTCTGGGGCACGCTACAGTCATGGGGATGGAAAGAGTCTGACGTGACTGAGCACGCACACATTTGATTGATCCTGTCTTATATGTTATTGCCTAGTCAACAGATTTTGGATTTGCCCATACATTTTATAATTTCATTGCTTCTTTTTGCTTATTGTCTTTTAGTTCGTTCTTCAGTGTTTCATTTCCTTCTCAATAGACACTTTTTATGTTACCTTAGTGACGATAATTAGGTGAAAACTGTTTTCTCCTGGTAAATTTATACTAAAGAGTTATTTTCTCTCAATATTGTAAAATAGGATTTTATTGTCTTATGACTTCTGTGGTTGCTGTTGAGCCACTATGAATATAATTGTAACTCCATTCCAGAACAATCTATATGAAGTAGACAGAATTCTAACATGTCTTCCAAGATTCCCACACCTCACGTACACTCATTGTATAATCCATTCTTCTTGAGTTTCAGAATTCTGTAACTGGGATGGAGTAACATTCTGAAGATTGGGTTACATTACATGGCAATGTTGAAGGGTTTTGAAAGTGTGACTAAAATGACAAACGTGTTGATTTTAAGGTAAATAAAGTGGAGATTAATCCTATGTGAGACTTAATGGGACCTGCCATTGGCCTTGGAAAAGCAAAAAGTCGTTTGTGAACTGTGTATGGAGAGGTCAGTTCCCTTGAAGCTGAGGGCCTCAGTCCTATAGCTGTATGGATTGAAATTCTACAAGCAATGTGAAAGAACTTGAAAGAGAACCTGAAGATCCAGATGAGAAAACCGCCTGGCTGACAACTTAGCTGTGTACTTCTGAGACCTAACCAAAGGATGTTGTTAGGCTTTGCCCAGCCCCTAACCATAGAAACTGTGGTGTGTTGTCTTAAGCCACTTGGTTTGTGGCCATATTTCATTGCAATTTTAAAAATGAATATGTTACCTTTTCTTTCTTGCACCTTTGAAAATCTCCTTTTAAATGATGTTCTGCAGTTTCATCACAACATGCCAAAATATGTATTTAGTTGTATTTGTTTTATTTGAGCATATTGTGCTTCCTGAACTTGAATATTTTTATTTTTCATAAATTCTGAAAAGGTCTCAGCTGTTTTCAAATATGATATAGCTATATTTTCCTTGCTCTTATTCTTATTCTCAAAGTAAGACATTTTAAACATTTTTATTATATTCTCTGTACCTCTTAATATAATTTTTATTTTTCTCATTTTATCTTTCTGTGACGTATTCAGGGTACATTCTTTAAATTTAATATCCAGTTTACTAAATCTATCTTCAGCTCTGCTGAATGCAATATTTAAATAATTCATTGAAGTTTTAAAATTTCAAAGACTTTAGTTTTTATTTCTAGAAATTCTAATAGGTGCTTTTTCAAGTATGCCTATCTATTTGATAGTGGATTTCCCCCTCATGTTTTAGTTTCTTCTTTTATATATTAAATCATTGTAAACATAATTTTAAATATCTTCTATCTAATAATTATCAATGTTTTTTTTTTTTTCAAATTTAATTCTACTCAGTACAGTCTCTGCCTACTTATTTAAGGTAATTTGTTTTAGGAGTTATTAATTTTATACTTTCACCTCATTTTGGGTGATGTTTACTGTGGAGAATCTTAAGTGTTCTAGACCAAATGTGACCTGATGGATCTTTGTTCTGTCTAGGTTGCTTAGATCTTTTTTATGTGACAACTCAGTGTGGCAGGTCCTTAATCATACACTTTCCTGAGTGAGATCAGACCTGAGTTTATAACTTCTCTGGAGAAACTGCGTTTATTTTGTTTTTCTCTATTAGAGTCTGAGTTAAGATCTTCAAGCTTGCTTTTCCTCTGTCTTGAGATTTTATTTCTCATTCTATGTATGCATTGCCTGTTCTGACTTATAGGGTCCTACTTCTATCACCCCATTTCACACAAAGCAAGTATTTATGTCCTGTCATTTTTAGGCCATTTAAATGCATTTTTATTTATTGATTTTTTGGCCAAGCTACACTGCATGTGGGATCTTAGTTCTTTGATCAGGGATGAACCCATGCCCCCTGCAATGGAAGCACAGATTCTTAACCAATCTATTGCTGAGAAAGTCCCATTTTGAGGCCATTTAAACTAAACCTCCTGGTTAATGAGATGAATATGTGTTCTTAAGGTGGACAGAGCCTTAGTATTACCACTCTGGTTTCCATTCTCTGTTGAATGCTGGTCCTTGGAGATTTCCCTAGTTTTCCTATTTCCTCATATTTACATTTTAAAGTATATTAGTTATATTTCTTCAGTATTTCATGGTTAATTTTAGAGATAAATTTTTTTTCTAATAATATATTTTATTGGAAACAGATTTTTAGAAATGTCTTGAAGGTCACCTAGGCTAACGTTATTATCCCCTGTTTGAATTCTCCTACTTCTAGTAATACCATCATTTATTGAAACTTGATGTGTGTGACAGGCAGTTTACTAAGTGATTTAATGCATTGTTAAAATTATCCTTACAAAAAACCCACTGATTTTAAAGAAATTATTCATACCTTATAAAGAAGAAAAATGAGGCTCTGAGATGTAAAATGACTTGCATATACTCACATACCGATGAAGCAGTTGCAAAATTAGAATGCAAAACAAGCTTCTTCAAAAAAAAAAAAAAAAAACACCTTTACGGCCCATTTGTTCCTACTGCATAGTATTTCCTCTCAATAGCTTTAGTACCAGATAGTTACTCAGCTTAATCTTATTTTCTAATAAAAATGCCAGGCTTCCTGTTTTTCCATGTAAGTCATTGCATATGGATGATAATTAATATTAACGACACTTGGTAATCCTTCCCTCCTCAACTATCGGGAAGTCAAAATGAATTTTCAGGTTTTTGTTTTAGTTTGAACTTTTGAGTTCATACCATGTCAATACATTAAAATTATAGACCCACTGAATCTTTTTATTTTTTCTTTCAGTCTTCATATGAAAATTTTATGATTTCCTTCTCTTCCTTTCTGGTCATTCTCTTCTAAATGAGTCCCAGTTAATCTGATATAACTTTAAAAAAAAGTGTCATCAAGAACTGAATATAATTCTCTAGGTAAGGAGCTGAAGTGTGATGTGTGGATTTGACTGACATTTCTTGAATGTAAGTTCCTTTAGTCACCATGTGGTAAGACTCTTTTAGAAAATTACATTTACCACCCTTTATTTTTTTTTTTCTCTACTTTTAGTCTGTATCTTTATGTTTTTTCCCCATTGGAGCCAGCTCATATTTCAAAGTTCACCAATAAATTACATGTCTTATAGCTAGAGACTATCTGTGCCTTATTGAGACATTTTAACATTTTGGTAGATAAATGGCAAGCAAGCTTTGAATGAATGTCATGCTAAAATTATTTGTTCTATGTTGCAAAGTTGTGGCTTCATCTGTCACTCATTTATGTTAGGGTAGATTAAGACCATCTTTGAGTCAAAGCTTGGCTCTGAGTATTGGCAAAGAAGGAGATATCAAAGAGATTCTTAAGGTTTCTTGCTATTTCAGTGGGTGGATGTTAGTGATGGATGGACTCAGTGTGACCATATATTTGTGGGATGGTTGGATTGAGATAACCAACAAGCAGTTTTATATTAAATTCTTAAGCTCAGTAGAGAGAAATGTACTGGACTTATGTATTCTAAGAATATAGGAAATAAATTTGTATCCTACTGCCACGGTGACAAATCTTTACAAACTTAGTGTCTTAAAACCGCATGGGTTTGTTATCTATCTGTTCTGGAGGTCAGAAGTTTGGAGTCAGTTATTTTGAGTGAAAATTCTGGTGTTGGCTGGCCTCTATCCTTTCTGGAAGCTCTAGATAAGGATCCATTTCTTTGCCTTTTCTAGCTTCTAGAGTCTGCCCACATTCCTTAGCTTGTGGGCCCTTTTATCATCATCTTCAAAGCCAGAAGCATAGTATTTATTCTTCTTTCTGATCCCTAATTCTGTTCTTACATCTTCCCTCTCTCTGATCCCCTTTCCTCCCATGATCCCCTTACTGACTACACCAGTCATTCAGATCATCCAGGATAAGCTCCCTATTTCAAGATCTTAAATTTATTCATCCCAGAAAAGCCCTTTTTGCTGTCTAGGGTAACACTTTAACAGGCTCTGGAGACTAAACCATGGTTCAGTCCACCACAGGGGGAATGGAAACAGTGAGAATATAATATTACACATGGATGGTGTGCTGACTAATAAGGAAAGAATGAGAAGATAGCGATTTGGAGGATGCTGTCCTTTAATGAGCAATGGAAGAAAAAAGCCTTAATAGACGTTTGTAAAAAATAACAACAAGGAAGTTTGGAGGGAACCATGAGACCAGGGTAGATTTACAACCAAGGCCAAAGAAAGAGAGATTTTTGAAAAGGAAAAGGTAGCTCAGAGCACTGATTCTTTTAAGATGTTAAAGAAGAGAAATGACTATTGTTTGATATATTTGTCCACTAAAAGGTTCCTGCGAGTTCATGAAGAAAATGATTGTTATGCTACAGAAGGCAAAGTCATAGCAGCACATTTTCAGAGAATTTCCTTGAAAAAATTAAAAATTTAGAAAGCTCTGACATTTGTAGACTTATAACTTAACAACCTGAAACAGCTGAACTATTCAGTGCCAGTTATTTCTGCAAACAGCATGTGTAACAGAAAGACTTCTGTATCAGAGGCTCTCTTATTTAGATTGTAATCACAAAATAGCTGTGTATCCTGAGCAATATGCTTCAACTTTCTAAGCAATGACTCCATTTTCTCCCCTGAAAATATGGATAATAACTTTAATTTACAAAGTAATTGTTAATATTCAAATGAGAACAATATAAAGTACCTGGCCCACAATAACTCTTCAATAAATGATATTTAATATTATTACAACCACTTTGGAAGTTTTATGTATATGTATATATACATATATATATATATGGCTTCCCAAGGTAGCTCAGCTGGTAAAGTGAAAATGAAAGTTGTTCAGTCGTGTCCAACTCTTTGTGACCCCAGAAACTATACAGTCCATGGAATTCTCCAGGCCAGAATACTGGAGTGAGTAAACCTTTCCCTTCTCCAGGGGATCTTCCCAACCCAGGGATCGAACCCAGGTCTCCCACATTGCAGGTGGATTCTTTACCAGCTGAGCCACAAGGGACACCCTTAAGAATCTGGACATGGGTTTGGGTGGACTCCAGGAGTTGGTGATGGACTGGGAGGCCTGGTGTGTTCATGGGGTCACAAAGAGTTGGACACAACTGAGCGATTGAACTGAACTATGTAAGTATGCAAGAGATTATCAACAGTATTCATGCTTGTAATTCGTATCGACTCTTCAAAATAAAAGACTGTTTCCTAAAAAAAAAAAAAAAAAGAATCTGCCTGTAACGCAGGAGACCCTGGTTCGATTCCTTGATTGGGAAGTTCCCCTGAAGAAGGGATAGGCTACCCACTCCAATATTCTTGAGCTTCCCAGATGGTAAAGAATCAGCCTGCAGTGCATGTGACTGGGTTTGATCCCTGGATTTTGAAGATTTCCTGGAAGAGGGCATGGCAACCCACTCCAGTATTCTTGCCTGGAGAATCCCCATGGACAGAGGAGCCTGGCGGGCTACAGTCCATGGGGTTGCAAAGAGTCAGACACTACTCAGAGACTAAGCACACACACATGTATATATACATGCGCGCATATTCTTTCTCTCTCTCTCTCCACACACACACACACACACACACACACACACACACACACACTTTCTCTCTCTCTCTCTCTCTCTATATATATATATATATATATACACACATGCATATATGTATACACACACACTTTGTCTCTCTGTAACTCATTCTCTCTCTATATATATACATGTGTATGTGTGCTAAGTCACTTCAGTCATGTCCTACTCTTTCTGACCCCATGGACTATAGCCCACCAGGCTTCTCCATCCATGGGATTCTCCAGGCAAAAATACTGGAGTGGATTGACATTTCCTCCTCCAGGGGATCTTCCAGACCCAGTGACAGAACCCAGGTATCCTGTGTATCCTGTATTGCAGGTGGATTCTTTAGTGCTGGGCTTCCAGGAAGCCCCTCTTTTACATACACACACACACACACACACACACACCCATATAAATATAAACACACAGGGCTCCCTGGTTGTGCTAGTGGTAAAGAATATGCCTGCCAATGTAGGAGACACAGGAGACATGGGTTTGACCCCTGGGTTGGGAAGATCCTCTGGAGAAGGAAATGGAAACCCACTCTAGTGTTCTTGCCTGGAGAGTTCCATGGACAGAGGAGCAGACTACAGTCCATGGGGTTACAGAAAAACAGGACACAACTGAGTGACTGAGTACAACACTGCATGTGTGCGTGCACACACAGACACACACATTTTGTTTCTATGTGCACACACATATTGTCTTCTCAGGCACTACAAATAATAGGTATTATAATATAAGTTGTTTTTGATTTCAAATCAGAAGTGGGGTCAGCAAATTATATGCATGCCCTAACAGACTTTATTTATTTTTAAAAAATGTTTTTAATTTTGTTTTTTAAACTTTCAGGACAGTACTTTGTCTCCCAATTAATATACTCTCCCTTTGGGAATAGAATAGAATAGCAAAGGAAATGATGGTTTTGTTTATCCTCAACACCAGTGATAACTGCTCTTGTCAGGATTCTGGCAGAGTTGCTTCACCTCACTTTTAAGTCACTGTTCTGCAGGTATCCACAGTCCACTGAAATAGATGACCATGGGATCTATATTTGTAGCTTCATTCCTCACTGTTTCCCTCAATGAGAGATATTCTGACCACAGAGGGGAATCCCTGCATGTGGCAGGTTTTTTTCATGCTTCTGGACTTTTCTTTCCCCAGTCAGGACACTTGTCTCTTTTGCCTATCTTTGGGATTCCATATGGCCTTCATAGACTAGCTCAGAGACTTCTTGTCTCTGAAGGTTTTTCATAACCCCTATACAGAACTGATTATTCCTTGTAAGTACGTAGCACAGCACTCTGATGCACCTCTGTTTAACTTCAGCTTCTTTCAGTATTGGATTTAAGTTGGTGGTTTCTATGTCTTATTATGTTCCCCATAATATGTGTGATTTCTGTTCAGTCAGCAAGCAGCTTTTTCAGCAGCGCATCTTTCCATAAGCCTGGCAGATTGGGTGCTATGTATTGATAGCAGAAACGCAGCAGTGGTCCATTTCCTGATATTTCCTGTTCAACAAATTCTTGTTAAAATAGTAACTTTTCCTATTAACGAAAAGAGTTGTCATGAGGGCAACAAGAGGCAAAAACTGCTCTTGCTTAACTTTAGGACAAGGCAGCTTAGTAACTCAGAGGGTTAATTCACTAGGAGGATAATCAGAATTGTCTGTATACACAGATGTGTTTCGCAAAAGGCAGAAATAGGTCTGTCGTTTCACTGTTTTCTCCAAGACTCTGGCGGCACTGAAGAAAGCAGGTGAAACTAATTTAATGTTCTATTTAATCTATCAGGTATTTTTATTTGCCTAAAGCAAAATATCTCATTCAATAAAGGCATGTCAGACCCTCAAATGGATGATAGTCAGGTGAAAAGTTTGCCTGAATAGATAATAAGTCTTCAAATTCTGAGTTTGCTGGAGATCAGCACTGGATTCAAAGCACTGGGAGGGAGAAAGGACTGGGTTTGGAATCAGTAACAACATTCAGTTCTCCCCTTGCCCTGACACCTCTGGATCACAAACTTCCTTGCAAAAGAGTTCTCTCATTACAGACTCTTTTGTTTGCATCTGAATGAGATGAAACTAAGATCTGGGCAAACTCAGAGTCTCAGAAAGTCTGACTCCAGCATATGCATTAGACACATTTTTGAGTAGAGACCTGATAGATTTGCAAGTGAAATGTTCTCTGGCCTTACTCAAGAAGGAATTTTCATGAGGTACTGTGCTGATGTGGGAAATAGAACCTTTTTAGTTTAGCAAAACACTTTTGTTTGTCTGATTCAGATGTCTCAAAATGCATTTGCTCACAGCAATTAGAAAATGAGAAAAAACACAGGTGATTATTTAGTTTCCAGGTACACTGAGGACAATAAAAAGTGTCAAGTGAATAAGAGTCAGACCAGACTAAGTGATTAAACCACCACCGTGATCTAATAAACGCATGTACTTGAGCATGTCAGGTCCAATGCCAATGCTAGAGGTAAAGTATTGCATTTCTGATACAAGGTTAAAGGCAGAAAAGAGACTAGAGATCAAAAGTTGAAAGGGCTTAGAACACTTGGTCAATATAGTATAATGCAGAATAGTTCTAAATAATCTGGGTCATAATTAAGGAACAAAACTAAGGGGCTTTAGATTCTTTGTCATGAAGAGCTGCTATCATATAGTCATTAGTTTCATAGATTTAAAAACAGAGATCCAGAACAGAAGGTAGAAAGGAAAGGGTAAAGGGGAGTTTCTTTTCATTAGTTTCCTGCAGAAGTGAGTCCCAAATCTTTGGAATGGCATCCTGATCTCATGCCAACTTCCTTGGTAAATTTATCTCCAACTTCTTGCCCTCATGTCTTCTGTTCTTCAGTCAAAATAGAATAGTCACCTACATGCCTTTCACACACACATACTCATCTCTCCTTAGGCCTTAAGTACTGCCCTTGTAGAACAGTTGTAAAAGTTTCTAAATAGGTTTTAAATCTCTCTTCCAGTTGGCCACCCTAGTGGCAGCGGGCAAGAAACATTTAAAACTAAGGAAGTATATATATATATATGTCAATCCCAATCTCCCAATTTATCCCCCTCCCTTTATCCCTTGCTATCCATATGTTTGTTCTCTACTTCTCTGTCTCTGTTTCTGCTCTGTAAATAAGATTGCCTATACCAGTTTCTTTCAGATTCCATATACATTGATATGTATATATCAGTATTTCTTTTTCTGACTTATTTCACTTTGTATGACAGTCTATAGACCCACCCACATCATATAAAATAACTAAAAAAATCTACTGTATAGCACAGGGAACTCTACTCATTGCTTTGTGATGACCTAAGTGGGAAGGAAATCCAAAAAAGAGGGGAGATATAAGTATATGTATAACTGATTTCGGAGAAGGCAATAGCACCCCACGCCAGTACTCTTGCCTGGAAAATCCCATGGATGGAGGAGCCTGGTAGGCTGCAGTCCATGGAATCGCGAAGACTCGGACACAACTGAGCGACTTCACTTTCATTTTTCACTTTAATGCACTGGAGAAGGAAATGGCAACCCACTCTAGTATTCTTGCCTGGAGAATCCCAGGGACTGGGGAGCCTGGTGGGCTGCTGTCTGTGGGGTCGCACAGAGTCGGACATGACTGAAGCGACTTAACAGCAGCATAACTGATTTACTTTGCTATACAGTAGAAACTAACACAGCAATGTAAAACAAATATACACCAACAAAATTTTTAAAAAATATATAGAAGTGATGCTACATAAAAAGGTTTGAGCTAAAGATAGATTTTTGTGTCATCAGTATAAGAATCAGAGTAGAAGTGATGCATGTATGAATTTGAGCAAGAAAATAATAAAATCAGAGGAAAAGCCATCAAGACTGTGTACATATTTTGATGGAAAGGGAACAAGCAGTCAGAGAACAAGGAAGCACAGGGAGGAAGTTTGAAAGAGTGAGTGATGATCTTTTGTGTTAATTGACATATAAAAATCAAGAAAGATTAAGACTCAGGAAAGTCCTGCAGGAATGAATACTTGGAAATTACATTTCTGTATTATAAGATATTTTGCTTTGATGGGGATAAGAACAGATTAGCACAAAGATAGGAGGGAAGGAGAAGGAGGTGGTGGAGATAGCTTAGGAGAGAGAAATTAAGAATTTTATAATTAGGAGAAAGGAAACAGATTAAACGGTAGCTTGAGTGTTGAGCTAGGATTCAAAAACCCACTTCTTTTGTAAAATTTCTCAATATTGCATTCATCATAAGTTTCCCTTTCAAAGCACTCTTTAAGGCTATGTCTCCCTTACATGTGGTTGAGTCTTAGATAAATGTCTGAATTCTGGGCAAATAACTAAATCTCAGTGGCCTCCATATTTGCCATCTGAAAACAGAGATACTGATTATTGCTTTTAAAAAGTATGTTGTGAAATTCCAGGAAATATAAAATCATATTTTAAACTCAAAAACTTTCATAAAATGTTGTATTACTATCATTATGACCACCTACAAAATTTTTAAAAAATCTAACACATAAGGCTTCAAACTACTCATATTTCAAAACATGTTAGTAGTAAGCAATTTTTTAAGTGATAAATAGAAATTTAATTTTGGAAATGGCCATTTATAAAAAACTCACACTACATATCCCAGATATGGAATAAATATTTAAATGAGTCTTCTTTCTTAATTTTCTTCAAGGCATGAGGTAAATACAGTTTTGCTCCTTTTATACAGGAGGAAAGCTCTTTGAGATATTAGCTAGTACTCTCAAATTCACTTAACTGATTCAGTTCAGTTCAGTTCAGTCACTCAGTCATGTCCGACTCTTTGCGACCCCATGAATTGCAGCACGCCAGGCCTCCCTGTCCATCACAAACTCCTGGAGTTCACTCAAACTAACATCCATCGAGTCGGTGATGCCATCCAGCCATCTCATCCTCTGCCGTCCCCTTCTCCTCTTGCCCCCAATCCCTCCCAGCATCAGAGTCTTTTCCAATGAGTCAACTCTTTGCATGAGGTGGCCAAAGTATTGGAGTTTCAGCTTTAGCATCAGTCCTTCTAAAGACCACCCAGGACTGATTACCTTAACAATGGACTGGTTGGATCTCCTTGCAGTCCAAGGGACTCTCAAGAATCTTCTCCAACACCACAGTTCAAAAGCATCAATTCTTCAGCACTCAGCTTTCTTTATAGTCCAACTCTCACATCCATACATGACCACTGGAAAAACCATACCCTTGACTAGACGGACCTTTGTTGGCAAAGTAATGTCTCTGCTTTTGAATATGCTGTCTAGGTTGGTCATAACTTTCCTTCCAAGGAGTAAGCTTCTTTTAATTTCATGGCTGCAATCATCATCTACAGTGATTTTGGAGCCCCCCAAAATAAAGTCTGACACTGTTTCCCCATCTATTTGTCATGAAGTGATGGGACCAGATGCCATGATCTTCGTTCTCTGAATGTTGAGCTTTAAGCCAACTTTTTCACTCTCCTCTTTCACTTTCATCAAGAGGCTTTTTAGTTCCTCTTCACTTTCTGCCATAAGGGTGGTGTTCTCTGCATATCTGAGGTTATTGATATTTCTCCCAGCAATCTTGATTCCAGCTTGTGTTTCTTCCAGCCCAGCATTTCTCATGATGTATTCTGCATATAAGTTAAATAAGCAGGGTGACAATATACAGCCTTGATGTACTCCTTTTCCTATTTGGAAGCAGTCTGTTGTTCCATGTCCAGTTCTAACTGTTGCTTCCTGACCTGCATACGAATTTCTCAAAGGCAGGTCAGGTGGTCTGGTATTCCCAACTCTTTCAGAATATTCCACAGTTTCTTGTGATCCACACAGTCAAAGGCTTTGGCATAGTCATTAAAGCAGAAATAGATGTTTTTCTGAAACTGTCTTCCTTCTTCCATGATCCAGAAGATGTTGGCAATTTGATCTCTGGTTCCTCTGCCTTTTTTAAAACCAGCTTGAACATCTGGAAGTTCACAGTTCATGTATTGCTGAAGCCTGGCTTGGAGAATTTTGAGCATTATTTTATTAGCATGTGAGATTAGCACAATTGTGCGGTAGTTTGAGCATTCTTTGGCATTGCCTTTCTTTGGGTTGGAATGAAAACTGACCTTTTCCAGTCTTGTGGCTACTGCTGAGTTTTACAAATTTGCTGGCATATTGAGTGCAGCACTTTCACAGCATCATCTTTTAGGATTTGAAATAGCTCAACTGAAATTCCATCACCTCCACTAGCTTTGTTTGTAGTGATGCTTTCTAAGGCCCACTTGACTTCACATTTCAGGATGTCTGGCTCTAGGTGAGTGGTCACACCATCGTGATTATCTTGGTTGTGAAGATCTTTTTTGTATAGTTCTTCTGTGTATTCTTGCCACTTCTTAATATCTTCTGCTTCTTTTAGGTCCATATCATTTCTGTCCTTTATTGACACGTTAGGTCCGTGAAACAAGGCAAATTGGAAGTCATCAAACAGGAGATGGTAAGAGTGAACATTGACATTCTAGGAATCAGTGAACTAAAATGTACTGGAATGGGTGAATTTAACTCAGATGATCATTATATCTACCACTGTGGGAAGAAATCCCTTAGAAGAAATGGAGTAGCCATCATGATCAACAAAAGAGTCCTAAATGCAGTACTTGGATGCAATCTTAAAAATGACAGAATGATCTCTGTTCGTTCCCAAGGCAAACCATTCAATATCACAGTAATCCAAGTCTATGCCCCAACCAGTAACGCCGAAGAAGCTGAAGTTGAACGGTTCTATGAAGACCTACAAGACCTTTTAGAACTAACACCCAAAAAAAGATGTCCTTTTGATTATAGGGGACTAGAATGCAAAAGTAGGAAGTCAAGAAATGCCTGGAGTAACAGGCAAATTTGGCCTTGCAATACAGAATGAAGCAGGGCAAAGTCTAAAGGAGTTTTGCCAAAAGAACGCACTGGTCATAGCAAACACTCTCTTCCAACCACACAAGAGAAGACTCTACACATGGACATCACCAGATGGTCAGTTCTTAAATCAGATTGATTGTATTCTTTGCAGCCAATGACGGAGAAGCTCTGTACAGTCAGCAAAAACAAGACCGGGAGCTGACTGGCTCAGATCATGAACTCCTTATTGACAAATTCAGACTGAAATTGAAGAAAGTAGGGAAAACCACTAGACCATTCAGGTATGACCCAAATCAAATCCCTTATGATTATACAGTGGAAGTGAGAAATCGATTTAAGGGCCTAGATCTGATAGATAGAGTGCCTGATGAACTATGGACGGAGGTTCGTGACATTGTACAGGAGACAGGGATCAAGACCATCCCCATGGAAAAGTAGTGCAAAAAAGCAAAATGGCTGTCTGGGGAGGCCTTACAAATAGCTGTGAAAAGATGAGAAGCAAAAAGCAAAGGAGAAAGGAAAGATATAAGCATCTGAATGCAGAGTTCCAAGGAATAGCAAGGAGAGATAAGAAAGCCTTCATCAGTCATCGATACAAAGAAATAGAGGAAAGCAACAGAATGGGAAAGACTAGAGATCTCTTCACAAAATTAGAGATACCAAGGGAACATTTCATGCAAAGACTTAACCGATTAGAGAAGGCAAAATTCAGAATTCAAACCCATGTTATAAAGTTAAAGTCCATGATTCTCAACCAAATCTAAGCATTTGGTTGTTTTCAAAATTTTCTTATATGTAAAAAAGACAGGAAAATAACTCTTTCATTTGACTAGACATGTTAGTTAAAATTGCTACTTATATAATTCTGATATGAATGCATAGTTGAGGAAGACATCCTCAGCAAATGAAAAGGTTTCCAGGGGTTTTCTGCATCTGATTCTCTTTAGATTTTTTGCTTGTCCTTTGAAGAAATGAGCATCAGAAGTCTTAAATGAAATATATAAATCTGAGACTATTTTGAATTTTCAGAACTTGTTTTCGTATCTGTGCATGCAGGGTTCTTGGTCAACCACCCACCTGTATTTTCTATGTCTGTATGAAGTACTTTTACAAAAGTTCTTAAAAGGCAGTTGTGACCCCCAAGTCACATAGAATGGTGATGATCAGAAAATCAATTGACTCAATTATCACTTTGTGCTGTGCATTCCCTGGTGCAGCAAGTGGAGAAAGGAATCTTAAAAAGAGAAGTCTCTCACTTCTGAACTGGACACAGGATTTTATCACTGTTTTTCATGGGTGTTGTGGACAAATAATTGCTGTGTTGGGCTTCCCTGGTTGCTCAGAGAGTAAAGAATCTGCTGGCGATGCAGGAGGCCCAGGTTCGATCTCTGGGTTGGGAAGATCCCCTGGAGAAGGGAATGACTACCCACTCCAGGATTCTTGCCTGGAACATCTCATGGACAGAGGAGCCAGGTGGGCTACAATTCATGGGGTCAAAAAGAGTCAGACATGGAGTCAAAACTAACGACTAACACTCACTTTTTCCCCCGCTGATCATTGCTTTGTGAAGTATTACTTTGTCCCTTCTGATTGCCTGTGAATAGTGCATGCTTAGTTGTGTCAGACTCTCTGTGACCCTATGGACTGTAGCCTACCAGGCATCTCTCCCCATAGAATTTTCCAGGCAAGAAAACAGGAGTGGGTTGCTATTTCCTTCTCCAGGGGATCTTCCCTAACCAGGAATTGAACCCACGTCTCCTGTGTCTCCTGCATTGACAGGTGGATTCTTTACCATTGAGCCACCTGGGAAACCCTTTGATTGCTCTTACCTACCCCTAAAGATGTCTTTACACTTCCCAAAAGCCTGTTGGTGATTTGAGGACTGAGCTTTGTCATTCCTTATTTTGGGCATTGCCACTATACAGTCAATGGGGTTTGTGGGATGGACCAGTGTTGAGAGGGTTAGAATAGGAAGTATAGGAACCTGACTTTCAGAGACAAGGTTTGCACATTTGCAACAACTCCAAGATTTCCTAGATTAATATAATTCCTAATTTATTTTGAAATTAAACTTTTGTCAATATTAGGATAAGAATAAGTATGCCTCTTCAGATACCTTTGTGTAACTTCAAAGCTTGGCATCAAGCTTTTGAGTTCTCCATAGTGATTTAATCATAAAGGAGATTCAGTGTCCTTCCTTAAATCAATACATTTAAAATCTTTTAAGCATGTAAGTAGTAGAGAAACACTGGTCTTATGTATCTCAAGTACAAGTAGACAGCTGCACTGTTTTTCTTTTTCACATTGGATTAAAGTTACTTCCATCAGCAATAAACATCAGTCTGTTTTTAACCAATATTAAAGATTGCCAGACCAAAGAAAATAGTCCTAAATGAAATGTATAAATAACAACCTTTCTGTAAACTTGCTTCACTATCTAAATCTAACTGATTCTCATTGAAATGTTCCATTCTTCATCCTTTGTCCTGCAAGATGGGTGTGCTGAAGGCTGGCATACGCTGATCAGCTAATTGGATCCTAACCCCTAGTCAAATACTTCCAGTTATATACAGAGGTGTAATTAGTAAACATGTATTCATGCATTTCAATTTATCACTATTCTCATCATTATAGCAATATAATAATTGAAATTCTACTTTTACTGAGGATAGAGAAGATAGAAAAAGAGGATGAGGATAAATAGAAGGAAAACAATTTATTCAAAGGTTAAATATATTATTTCTTTTAAGGAGGAAAGATGTCATAGCATAGTGGGTCAGATCTAGATTTGAATAAAGACTCTGCCACTTATCAGCAAAGTGATTTTGACTCCACTGTTCTGTGCTTTGGTTTCCTCATCCATAAAGTAGGATTTTATGATTATTAAACAGAGTTGTAATAATTCATAGCACACAGAAAGCCCTATATATTAGTTATTATTACTATTATTACTATTATTATTATTATTAGTGTTTTACTTTCAGAGTTGTTCTGAAGGTCTCTCTTGATTTTCTTTTTTATAAATAGTCAAAGAATATACTGTCATCCAGAAATATTAAGTTTTCAACTCAATTTAGTACAAAACTATAGTTCCTTTGAGACAAATATAAATTCCAAAAAGAACATTACACCTTCTTCTAAGTAGAAGAGTTCTTTTGTTGTAAGCCATTGACTCATTCATTCACATTTATTCTACAATGAGTTGGAGAGGAGCCAACTTACCGGAAAAGACACTGATGCTCGGAAAGATTGAGGGCAAGAGGAGAAGTTGGTGACAGAAGATGAGATGGTTAGATAGCATAACTGACTCAATGGACATGAGTTTGAGTAAACTCTGGGAGAAAATGAAGGGCAGGGAAGCCTGGCGTGCTGCAGTTCATGGGGTTGCAAAGAGTTGGACATGACTTAGCAACAGAACAACAACAACATTCAACATTTATTGAGTGTCTATTACATGTCTGTTTTCCCATGTATGTGAGATGACAGCCATCAATTCCTTCTTCACTATATGTTCATGTCACTCCTAAGATCAAAGCTGGAGTTTGTTTCACCTCCCCTTGAATCTAACTTACTTTCACAACTAACATATAGCAGAAGTGATTTCTCCTAGTTTTTAAAATAACTGCCAGCTTCTGCTTTCTCTCTTTTGGAAACAGGCTTCCATGTAAGATGTTCCACTAAGCTGAGACTCAAGGTGTTCTGAGAAAGCACAAGTCAGACATGTAAAGAGGCTACATAAAGAGGAGAGAAATGCTTGCCTGTTCCCTCCTGGCTTGAACCATCCCAGACACATGATGAAGATGCAAGCCTACACTGCCAACCTTTCTGGTACAACATGGCATAGAACTGTCCAGTAGAGTCCAGCACAGATAGCAGATTTGTGAGAAGTCATAAATTGTTGTTCTAAGTCACTGAAGTTTAAGAAGGTCTGATAAACAGCACTGAGTAATCAGAACAATGCTACTAACTCAGCAGCAGTAGTGCAAGAGTAGTATCCTTAGCTCTGGAGAAATCAGTGGAAACCAGAAGAATATTGTATTAGCTTTCATGTCTGGTTCTCATGAAGGCAGATCCAGACCCTTAAATTTATCAGTATAAGCCAGAGATTAATACTTTATATAAATCAGAATGCCTGTTTGCTAGGTTTTATGTCAGTCGTGTCTGACTCTGTGCGACCCCATAGACGGCAGCCCACCAGGCTCCTCCGTCCCTGGAATTCTCCAGGCAAGAACACTGGAGTGGATTGCCATTTCCTTCTCCAATGAATGAAAGTGAAAAGTGAAAGTGAAGTCACTCAGTCGTGTCTGACTCTTAGCGATCCCATGGACTGCAGCCTACCAGGGTCCTCTGTCCATGGGAGTTTCTAAGCAAGAGTACTAATGTATTATACTATATGAATTGAAGTATATTCTAGTCAGCAAAATTTTGCCCTCTGTTCCACAAGCTAAATGGTCAATTTATCATTAAAGCATTGCATGGTGGGCATGAATCCCAATGCGAGGAGTTTGCCTTATGTTCTTAATTGCAAAAATTCCAGAACTAGGATCAGGGGCACTGAAGTGGGGTACACCTGAAAAGGAGGGAAGACTACACATATCAGCTCCTCTGAAAACTCTCCCTGTCCAAGACATTGATGTGCATTGACAAATTAGAGCCATCTGATCTTGAGAAATAAATAGACTTTAAGTAAAGCTTCAATAAAGCCATCTGATCTCTTTTTTAAAGGTTTCATGCTACCTACTATGTGTCTTCTCCCAGACATGGTATATATCAACTGAATATGATTGGGTTAGTTTTTCTCCTTTGCTATGACTGGGTTAGAATGACTGACCCAAATTCACTTTCATGAAAGAAAACCAGTAACCACTTAGATGACTCTGGATGCCCCTAAAATTGTTAAGTCTTTGATTTCTGATCGGTCCTTAGGGTGACATTTCTACATTTTTGTTAATTTTACTGTTATTTCCTATGTTATCTTGGCTGCATGTTTTACATTAAAAATTTTTTTTTTAATTTTATTTTTATATCTTTTTAAACACCAAAAACATTTCGTATTGGGGTATAGTCAATTAACAACATTGTGATAATTTCAGATGAACAGTGAAGGGACTCAGCCATACGTATACATGCATTTACAACAGTTTTTATGCATATTCCCAGGCTTCTTTACTGCTATTTGTGATAAGATTGCCTGACATGTATTCTTCCTCCGTGGACACCAAACCATCCTGGAAATCCACATATTTCTTGGGTCCTTTCACTATTTTTGTTTCCAAGGATTATTGGAGATTTTACCTACACCTTAAAATCAATATGCAAAATTTGGAATTCTCCATAGTTCCCTAAACATCTCCACAAAGATTTCCTATTCTTTATTTTCTATGTAATAGGACAGTGTTTTTTTTGTTTGTTTGTTTGTTTGTTTTTAATGAGCACTCCAGGCTGGAAAACTTTTAGTTCTCTTTCCTCTGTCTATTATCTAAGCCTTCCAGACTTGGTGTCTGAATTGTTGCTCAAATCTCTCTCCTCAATTTTCACCACCAGCATCCCCAGTTTGGGCTCCTGAACTTCTTTCCTAGACTGTGGCAGTAGATCTTTAACTTTTCTCTCTTTGGCCTCTTCAGACTCCAATTGATTCTATGCAAACTCCCAAACTGCTCTTCTTATTCATTCTCTAATTATTTACTGGTTAAAATCCATAGGGCTCCTCTTGGTTTACCCAATAAAATTCACATGCATGCTTCATTTTGACTTTCTAGGACTTCCGTAAGCATTTAATCTCATTATTCTCATATGTCTATCCTGTACTCTGAGAAACTTGAACTCTGGTGGTATTTACTAACTATACCACATATTTTTTTCAGCTATTCTTTACTTACAAAGCTCCCTGCTTCATCTTCTTACCTAAGAAAAGTAATGAAATCTAACTTTGAGGCACAATGAGACACAGGCTCTTTCATATTTTTTCATAATTCTTCCTACTCTCTTCTTCTTGAATGTTTGTAGCAATTTGCCTATATCTGATAGCATTACTTATAATTTCAGTCATGCAGTACACCAGATTTATCCAATCTTTTCCACCAGGCTATAGGATACTTGAAGAAAGTAGCTGTGACTTATTCAGTTGTATAGTCTTAATGAGATGCACAATGCCTGGCACACTCTAGAAGCTTCATAATGTTTTTAAACTTGGAATAGATCAAAGTTAAGTGGCCCACATGGGGATAAGGTCCACGACCTTAGTCTCATTATCACTGAAGCCTGGCCACAAGAAAAATATGAAAAGTGGCAAACATTCTTGTT
The DNA here is from genome assembly GCF_019923935.1 of Bubalus bubalis. NCBI lineage: Eukaryota > Metazoa > Chordata > Mammalia > Artiodactyla > Bovidae > Bubalus > Bubalus bubalis. The sequence continues at coordinate 54,158,839 of NC_059168.1, read as the reverse complement.
ATATTTAAGCTTTAATTAAAGTCCATTTAATTCTCAAGACAAGTTCCAGTTTAGTGACCCTGAAGAAGAAAAGAGAATGTCCTCTATTCATTAAATGAGCAGGGATAAATGCAAGTTACTCTAGGAATTTCCATTTTAAAACAGTCAATATCTGCCCAAACTAAGAACAGAGAAAAGTGCCTAAGATGGAGACATGGTAGTCATAAAGATATTTGAAGTTAAATGCATTTGGTTAGCCAGAAATGTTACTTCCTATGTTAGACCTGCTCTAAATACTGGAAAGGATTTTTTTTTTTAATTAAAGCATAAGATCACTATTCTCAAAGAGCAGCTGTTCATTTCATATATATATATATATACACACACACATATATATATACATATATATGTAAGTTTATATATGAATATGCATTTATATGGACTTCTCTGAAGGCTCAGATGATAAAAGGATTTGTCTGTAATGCATGCAGAGACCCAGGTTTGATTCTTGGGTCAGGAATGTCTGCTGGAGAAGGGAATGGATACCCATCACAGTATTATTGCCTGGAGTATTCCATGAACAGAGAAGTCTGGTGAGCCACAGTCCAACGGGTCACAAAGAGTCAGATGTGACTGAGTGACTAACACTTTCACTTTTTACATATATTTGTATATATACATGATATACATTATGCATATATAATATACAAATAAAATAAGTAAAGATATACATACATGTATAGATAGACATACATACATGTATCAGTTCAGTTCAGTTCAGCTCTGTCACTCAGTTGTGTCTGACTCTTTGTAACCCCATGAACCGCAGTGCACCAGGCCTCCCTGTCCATCACCAACTCCTGGAGCCCACCCAAACCCATGTCCATCAAGTCAGTGATGCCATCCAACCATCTCATCCTCTGTCATCTCCTTCTCCTCTTGCCCTCAATCTTTCCCAGCATCAGGGTCTTTTCAAATGATTCAGCTCTTTGTATCAGGTGGCCAAAGTATGGAAGTTTCAGCTTCAACATCAGTCCTTCCAATGAACACCCAGGACTGATCTCCTTTAGGATGGACTGGTTGGATCTCCTTGCAGTCCAAGGGACTCTCAAGAGTCTTCTCCAACACCACAGTTCAAAAGCATCAATTCTTCAGCGCTCAGCTTTCTTGAGTCCAACTCTCACATCCATACATGACAACTGGAAAAACCATAGCCCTAACTAGACAGACCTTTGTGGGCAAAGTAATGTCTCTGCTTTTTAATATGCTGTCTAGGTTGGTCATAACTTTCCTTCCAAGGAGTACGTGTCTTTTAATTTCATGGCTGCAATCACCATCTGCAGTGATTTTGGAGCCCCAGAAAAATAAAGTAAGCCACTGTTTCCACTGTTTCCCCATCTATTTGCTGTGAAGTGATGGGACCAGATACCATGATCTTAATTTTCTGAATATTGAGCTTTAAGCCAACTTTTTCACTCTCTTCTTTCACTTTCATCAAGAGGCTTTTTAGTTCTTCTTCACTTTCTGCCATAAGGGTGGTGTCATCTGCATATCTGAGGTTATTGATATTTCTCCTGGCAATCTTGATTCCAGCTTGTGCTTCTTCCCGCCCAGCATTTCTCATGATGTACTCTGCATAGAAGTTAAATAAGCAGGGTGACAATATACAGCCTTGACGTACTCCTTTTCCTATTTGGAACCAGTCTGTTGTTCCATGGCCAGTTCTAACTGCTGCTTCCTGACCTGCATACGTTTCTCAAGAGGCAGGTCAGGTGGTCTGGTATGCCCATCGCTTGAAGAATTTTCCACAGTTTATTGTGATCCACACAGTCAAAGGCTTTGGCATAGTCAATAAAGCAGAAATAGATGTTTTTCTGGAACTCTCTTGCTTTTTCAATGTATACACACATGTATGCATACATGTATAAACACATATATATGTGTGTGGATGTATTTTTTGTAATTTGCTTACTGTATAAATACTTTACAGACTGCTTGCTGTTTACTGTTTATAACATGTCAAATTTACCTCTCTGCCATTGAGCTTCTACTCTTTTATACCTAGATTTTTCTTCAATTCCATATATGACAATATAGTTCAAGGATCAACGATGTTTTCCTCCAAAAGCCTAGATAGTAAATACTTTAGTCCAGGACTAAAATTTAGTCTAAAAGGCCACATCTGGTCTCTGTCAAAATGACTCAACTCTGCCATTGTGGTGACAAACTCTGCCATTGTTGTGAGAAATCAGCCATCGACAGTGCCTAGATGGATAGGTGTGGGTGCATCCTTCACTGTACAAGATACAAAGCAGACTTGATTTGGTCTAAAATTTTCTTTCATTTTGATTATTTGTGGGCTCCAAAGCTTTCTCCATCTAAGGATTTTTCCATTTTTGTCTTTATCTTACTTGAGTTTCTCATTATTATTTTTTTTTTTTTTACATCTTTGGTAAAGTTATAAACTTCTTTGATATAACACTGAAATAGGCAGAGGAGAAAGACTGGAGACTAAAAGAGCTGCAGAAAATTAGATACTTGATTCAGGGTATTATGGCAAGAGAATTGGAACACCAAGGAAGGGTTCTATATCTTCCAAATAAAATTTTCTCTAATTCTTTCTTTGGGATCCAGGCAGACTTGGGTCAAATTCAGTTGTTTCCTAATACAAAGCAACTTTCTTATCCATTATGGATAAAAATAACCACCAATACAAAAAAGAAATTAGAAACAGGCCCAATTTAATACCGCCCAGACTCCAGTGTTAGTAGAAAAGTAAAACTCTGAATAAGAAGAGAGAAGTCAGATGAGGAAGAGGTCCTGATGTGTAAGTTTCTTTTCATTTACATGAACTTGCTTCTCTCAGTTGGGTCAATCTTCCAGGATACTGATAAGGTAGGAACAGCAGTCTAAGAAGTAGACAGTCTACACTGCTCTGTACCACATGAAAACTAAGTCTAGATAGCCTAGGTTAAGATTCCTGTTATAGAGGATTTTATTCCCCAGAGCTATCCTAGCTGTATGTCACATCATTAAATACTTCCCATCTCCAAAAATTACCTGAAGCATTTGATATTTATTTAACCTTTGTGTGTATCCTTGGTCACACAGTTGCATCTGACTCTTTGCGACACATGGACCTTAATCCTAACCCTAACCCAAGCTTTCCAGGCTCCTCTGTTCATGGAATTCTCCAGGCAAGAATATTGGAGTGGCTAGCCATTCCCTTCTCAAGGAGATCTTCCTGACCCAGGAATCAAAGCCAAGTCTCCTATACTGCAGGTGAATTCTTTACCATCTGAGCTACCATAACTTTTAAACCATAGTGTTAAATATCCTCATCACAACACAGTCTTTTTTTTCAAAAGAAATTTTTTGTAATAAACTCCTTGTAAATTCATGTCTTTTTTATTTAGAATTTCTCCCAGGTGAAACTAACTTAGTAACATCAGGCCTTGCAGCTATGTATTTTTACTCATGTGCATGGATTTCTTTTTATTAGGTTGTCAATATTATAAGCTAAAGCTTCAAATAAAACTTTAATTTTAGTTGATTGGCTTTCTTGTAGATTTGTGGTTATCTTCACTCTTATGGTTCAAGTTCTGTGTAATTTTTATCCAATTTTGCTATTTTTTTTCTGCCTCCACAAGGTCTTTCTTTCTTTTGAGATCCCAACAACTAGCACAATTTTTCCTAAGTTTAATACTTTAAGTACTAATATTGGCATCCCTCTCCTATACATCAAATACCCCTGGTGATCAGTGTTTAGCATTTTGGAAAGAAATTAACTGCTTGCCACACTTTTTTCTCTTTATTCCTTTGCATAGAGATAGATTGCATTTTCCAGTTACTTTCTATTTGGTGTTACCATATGACAGAAGCCATTGAAATGTGATGGAAATGATGTCCTTTCACATCTGGCCCAAAAGACTCCTCAAAACATCCTCATTCTTTTCTACCCATTACTAGAAATAAAGGATTCAGATGCCCTAAAAGATGGTGGAGCCTTGAGATGCAAAGAAATTAGGCCCCTCAATCACAGTGTGGAAGTCTACAGAGTGAAGTGTTCATTGGATTATTAGCTGAGCAAAAATTTGAACTGTATTATGGTCAACCATTAAGATTTCTGAGAATTTATTTGTTACAGCAACTGGCTTTATCTTAATTTATATACCATTTAACATTCCTGATGGGAAAGACTGACTGAGAGGGAAACTGGGTCTTGTTCTGACGGGTGGGGCCATGCTCAGCTCAGTTCAGTTCAGTTTAGCTCCTCAGTTGTGTCTGACCTTTGAGACCCCATGAATTGCAGCACGCCAGGCCTCCCTGTACATCACCAACTCCCGCAGTTCACCCAAACTCATGTCCATTGAGTCGGTGATGCCATCCAGCCATCTCATTCTCTGTCGTCCCCTTCTCCCCTGCCCCCAATTCCTCCCAGCATCAGAGTCTTTTCCAGTGAGTCAACTCTTCGCGTGAGGTTGCCAAAGTACTGGAGCTTAAGCATTACTCCTTCCAAAGACACCCAGGACTGATCTCCTTTAGAATGGACTGGTTGGATCTCCTTGCAGTCCAAGGGACTCTCAAGAGTCTTATCCAACACCACAGTTCAAAAGCATCAATTCTTTGGCACTCAGCTTTCTTCACAGTCCAACTCTCACATCCATACATGACCACTGGAAACCCTATAGCCTTGACTAGATGGACCTTTGTTGGCAAAGTAATGTCTCTGCTTTTCAATATGCTATCTAGGTTGGTAATAACTTTCCTCCCAAGGAGCAAGTGTCTTAATTTCATGGCTGACATCACCATCTGCAGTGATTTTGGAGCCCCAGAAAGATAAAGTCTGACACTGTTTCCCCTGTTTCCCCAACTATTTCCCATGAAGTGATGGGATTGGATGCCATAATCTTAGTTTTCTGAATGTTGAGCTTTAAGCCAACTTTTTCACTCTCCTCTTTCATTTTCATTAAGAGGCTTTTTAGTTCCTTTCTGCCATAAGAGTGGCGTCATCTGCATATTTGAGGTTGTTGATATTTCTCCCAGCAATCTTGATTCCAGTTTGTGCTTCTTCCAGCCCAGCGTTTCTCATGTTGTATTCTGCATATAAGTTAAATAAGTAGGGTGACAATATACAGCCTTGATGTACTCCTTTTCCTATTTGGAACCAGTCTGTTGTTCCATGTCCAGTTCTAACTGTCACTTCCTGACCTGCATATAGGGTTCTCAAGAGGCAGGTCAGGTGGTCTGGTATTCCCATCACTTTCAGAATTTCCCCCCATTTATGGTGATCCACACAGTCAAAGGCTTTGGCATAGTCAATAAAGCAGAAATAGATATTTTTCTGGAACTCTCTTCCTATTTCCATGATCCAGCAGATGTTGGCAATTTGATCTCCAGTTCCTTTGCCTTTTCCAAAACCAGCTTGAACATCTGAAAGTTCACGGTTCATGTATTGCTGAAGCCTGGCTTGGAGAATTTTGAGCATTACTTTACCAGCATGTGAGATGAGTGCAATTGTGCGGTAGTTTGAGCATTCTTTGGCATTGCCTTTCTTTGGGATTGGAATGAAAACTGACCTTTTCCAGTCCTATGGCCACTGCTGAGTTTTCCAAATTTGCTGGTATATTGAGTGCAGCACTTTCACAGTATCATCTTCCAGGATTTGAAAAAGCTCAACTGGAATTCTATCACCTCCACTAGCTTTGTTCATAGTGATGCTTTCTAAGGCCCACTTGACTTCACATCCCAGGATGTCTGGCTCTAGGTGAGTGATCACACCATCGTGATTATCTTGGTCATGAAGATCTTTTTGTACAGTTCTTCTGTGTATTCTTGCCACCTCTTCTTAATATCTTCTGCTTCTGTTAGGTCCATAACATTTCTGTCCTTTATCGGGTCCATCTTTGCATGAAATGTTCCCCTGTTATCTCTAATTTTCTTGAAGACATCTCTAATCTTTCCCATTCTGTTGTTTTTCTCTGTTTCTTTGTATCGATCGTTGAGGAAGGCTTTCTTATCTCTTCTTGCTATTCTTTGGAACTCTGCATTCAGATGCTTATATCTTTCCTTTCTCCTTTGCTTTTCGCTTCTCTTCTTTTCATAGCTATTTGTAAGGCCTCCCCAGACAGCCATTTTGCTTTTTTGCATTTCTTTTCCATGGGGATGGTCTTGATCCCTGTCTCCTGTACAATGTCATGAACCTTTGTCCATAGCTCATCAGGCACTCTATCTATCAGATCTAGGCCCTTAAATCGATTTCTCACTTCCACTGTATAACCATAAGGGATTTGATTTGGGTCATACCTGAATGGTCTAGTGGTTTTCCCTACTTTCTTCAATTTCAGTCTGAATTTGTCAATAAGGAGTTCATGATCTGAGCCACAGTCAACTCCCGGTCTTGTTTTTGCTGACTGTATAGAGCCTCTCCATTTTGGCTGCAAAGAATATAATCAATCTGATTTTGATGTTGACCATCTGGCAATGTCCATTTGTAGAGTCTTCTCTTGTGTTGTTGGAAGAGAGTATTTGCTATGACCAGTGTGTTCTCTTGGCAAAACTCTATTAGACTTTGACCTGCTTCATTCTGTACTCCAAGACCAAATTTGCCTGTTACTCCAGGCGTTTCTTGATTTCCTACTTTTGCATTCCAGTCCCCTAAAATAGCAGGAGGGCTGAAAGGAGCTACTCCATGTTCAAGGTCAGGAGGGGTGGCTGTTAGCAGGTACCCCTTGTCCAAGGTAAGGAGGAGCATCTGCACTTTGCTGGAGCAGCCATGAAGAGATACCCCACTTCCAAGGTAAGAGAAACCCAAGTAAGACAGTAGGATTTGTGAGAGGCACCAGAGGGCAGACACACGCAGACACACAAACCATAATCACAGAAAACTAGTCAATCTAATCACATGGATGACAGCCTTGTCCAAATCAATGAAACTAAGCCATGTTGTGTGGGGCCACCCAAGACGGGCGGGTCATGGTGGAGAGGTCTGACAGAATGTGGTCCACTGGAGAAGGGAATGGCAAACCACTTCAGTATTCTTGCCTTGAGAGCCCCATGAACAGTATGAAAAGGCAAAATGATAGGATACTGAAAGAGGAACTCCCCAGATAGGTAGGTGCCCAATATGCTACTGGAGATCAGTGGAGAAATAACTCCAGAAAGACTGAAGAGACAGGGCAAAAGCGACAATAACATCCAGTTGTTGATGTGACTGGGGATGGAAGTAAAGTCTGATGCTATAAAGAGCAATATTGCATAGGTACCTGGAATGTTCAGATCAGATCAGATCAGATCAGTTGCTCAGTCATGTCCAACTCTTTGCGACCCCATGAATCGCAGCACGCCAGGCCTCCCTGTCCATCACCAACTCCTGGAGTTCACTCAGACTCACGTCCATCAAGTCAGTGATGCCATCCAGCCATCTCATCCTCTGTCGTCCCCTTCTCCTCCTGCCCCCAATCCCTCCCAGCATCAGAGTCTTTTCCAATGAGTCAACTCTTCACATGAGGTGGCCAAAGTACTGGAGTTTCAGCTTTAGCATCATTCCTTCCAAAGAAATCCCAGGGCTGATCTCCTTCAGAATGGACTGGTTGGATCTCCTTGCAGTCCAAGGGACTCTCAAGAGTCTTATCTAACACCACAGTTCAAAAGCATCAGTTCTTTGGGGCTCAGCCTTCTTCACAGTCCAACTCTCACATCCATACATGACCATTGGAAAAACCATAGCCTTGACTAGACGAAACTTTGTTGGCAAAGTAATGTCTCTGCTTTTGTTAGGTCCATGAATGAAGGCAAATTGGAAGAGGTCAAATTGGAGATGTCCAGTGAACATTGACATTTTAGCAATCAGTGAACTAAAATGGACTGGAATGGGTGAATTTAACTCAGATGACCATTATATCTACTACTGTGGGCAAGAATCCTTAGAAGAAATGAAGTAGCCATCGTAGTCAACAAAAGAATCCTAAATGCAGTACTTGGATGCAATCTCAAAAATGAAAGAATGATCTCAGTTCATTTCCATGGCAAACCATTCAATATCACAGTAATCCAAGTTTATGCCCCAACCAGTAACACTGAAGAAGCTGATGTTGAACTGTTCTATGAAGACCTACAAGGCTTTTTAGAACTAACACCCCCCCAAAAAGATGGGGCCATGCTCAGTAAATCTTTAATCCTATTTTTTGTTGATGGGTGGGGCTGTGTTCCCTCCTTGTTATTTACCTGGGGCCAAACTATGGTGGAGATAATCAAGATAATGGTGACATCTCTCTTTCAAAAGATCCCATGCATGTACTCCTACACTCAGTGCCCCCAACCCTTCAGCAGGCCACCACAGACCAACACCTCCACTGGGGACTCGACACTCACAGGCATGTCTGGGTCAGTCTCTTGTGGGGTCACTGCTCCTTTCTCCTGGGTTGTGGAGCACACAAAGTTCTGTTTGTGCCCTCCAAGTGTCTGTTTCCCTAGTCCTCTGTAAGTTCTGGCAGCTCTAAGGTGGGGTTAATGGCAACCTCCTCCAAGAGGGCTTCTGTAATACCCGGGTCTGCTGCACCCATAAGTCTCTTATCTTTCTCCATCAGAGGGCATACAGACTGAAAACCACAATCATAGGAAACTAACCAATCTGATCACATGTATTGTTTACCTCAGTGAAACTATAAGCCATGCTGTGTGGGGCCACTGAGATGGGCGGGTCATGGTGGAGAGTTCTGACAAAACATGGTCCGCTGGAGAAGGGAATGGCAAACCACTTCAGTATTCTTGCCTTGAGAACCCCATGAACAGTGTGAAAAGGCAAACATATAGGACACAGAAAGATGAACTCCCTAGGTCTGTAGGTGCCCAATATGCTACTGGAGATCAGTGGAGAAATAACTCCAGAAAGACTGAAGAGATGGAGCAAAAGCAACAACAACATCCAGTTGTGGATGTGACTGGTGATGGAAGTAAAGTCTGATGCTATAAAGAGCAATATTACATAGGAACCTGGAATGTTAGGTCCATGAATCAAGGCAAACTGGAATTGGTCAAACAGGAGATGTCAAGAATGAACATTGACATTTTAGCAATCAGTGAACTAAAATGGACTGGAATGGGTGAATTTAACTCAGATGACCATTATATCTACTACTGTGGACAAGAATCCCTTAGAAGAAATGGCATAGCCATCATAGTCAAAAAAAGAATCCTAAATGCAGTACTTGGATGCAGTCTCAAAAATGACAGAATGATCTCTGTTTGTTTCCAAGGCAAACCATTCAATATCACAGTAATCCAAGTCTATGCCCCAACCACTAATGCTAAAGAAGTTGAAGTTGAACAGTTCTATGAAGAACTAAAAGACCTTATAGAACTAATATCCCCCCTCCCCCCAAAAAATGTCCTTTTCATTATGGGGGACTGGAATGCAAAAGTAGGAAGTCAAGAAATACCTGGAGTAACAGACAAATTTGGCCTTGGAGTACAGAATGAAGCAGGGAAAATTGCTAACAGCGTTCTGCCAAGAGAATGCACTGGTCATAGCCAACACCCTCTTCCAACAACAGAAGAGAAGACTCTACACATGGACATCACAAGATGGTCAATATTTAAATCAGATTGATTATATTCTTTGCATCCAAAGATGGAGAAGTTCTATACAGTCAGTGAAAACAAGATGGGGAGCTGACTGTGGAACAGACCATGAATTCTTTATTGCCAAATTCAGACTTAAATTGCAGAAAGTGGGGAAAACCACTAGACCATTCAGGTATGACCTAAATCAAATCCCTTATGATTTTACAGTGGAAGTGACAAATAGATTCAAGGGATTAGACCTGATAGACAATGGAAGTACATGACATTGTACAGGAGGCAGTGATCAAGACCATCTCCAAGGTAAAGAAATGAAAAAGGCAAAATGGTTATCTGAGGAGGCCTTACAAATAGCTGAGAAAAGAAGAAAAGCAAAAAGCAAAGGGGAAAAGGAAAGATATAACCAATTGAATGGAGAGTTCCAAAGAATAGCAAGGAGAGATAAGAAAGCTTTCCTCAGTGATCAATGCAGAAAAATAGAGGAAAATAATAGAACGAGAAAGACAAGAGATCTCTTCAAGAAAATTAGAGATACCAAGGGACATTTCATGCAAAAATGGGCACAATAAAGGACAGAAATAGTACGGACTTAACAGGAGCAGAAGATATTAAGAAGAGGTGGCAAGAATACACAGAAAAACTATACAAAAAAAGATCTTCACAATGCAGATAATAACGATGGTGTGATCACTCACATAGAGCCAGACATCCTGGAATGTGAAATGAAATAGGCCTTAGGAAGCATTGCTATGAAGAAAGCTAACAAAGATGATGGAATTCTAGTTGAGCTATTTCAAGTCCTAAAAGATGATGCTGTGAAAGTGCTGCACTCAATATACCAGCAAATTTGGAAAACTAGCAGTGGCCACAGGACTGTAAAAGGTCAGTTTTCATTTCAATCCCAAAGAAAGGCAATGACATAGAATGCTCAAACTACTGCACATGATTGCACTCATCTCACATGCTAGCAAAGTAATGCTCAAAATTCTCCAAGCCAGGCTTCAACAGTACATGAACCATGAACTTCCAGATGTTCAAGCTGGATTTAGAAAAGACAGAGGAAATGTAGATCAAATTGCCAACATCCATTGGATCATTGAAAAAGAGAGAGAGTTCTAGAAAAACATCTACTTCTGCTTTATTGACTGTGCCTGAGTCTTTGTGTGGATGACAACAAACTGTGGAAAATTCTGAAAGAGATGGGAATACCAGACCACCTGACTTGCCTCTTGAGAAACCTGTATGCAGGTCAGGAAGCAACACTTAGAACTGGACATGGAACAACAGACTGGTTCCAAGTCAGGAAAGGAATAGGTCAAGGCTATATATTGTCACCCTGCCTATTTACCTTATATGTGGAGTACATCATGAGAAATGCTAGGCTGGATGAAGCACCTGTTGGAATCAAGATTGCTGGGAGAAAATAAATAATCTCAGATATGCAGATGACACCACCCTTATGGGAGAAAGTGAAGAAGAACTAAAGGGCCTCTTGATGAAAGTGAAAAAGGAGAGTGAAAAAAGTTGGCTTAAAACTCAACATTCAGAAAACTAAGATCATGGCATTCGGTCCCATTATTCATGGCAAATAGATGGGGAAGCAAAGGAAACAGTAAGAGACTTTATTTTCTTGGACTCCAAAATCACTGCAAATGGAGACAGCAGCCATGAAATTAAAAGATGCTTGCTTCTTGGAAGAAAAGTTATTACCAACCTAGACAGCATTAAAAAATAGAGACATTGCATTTCTAACAAATGTCTGTCTAGTCAAAGCTATGGTTTTTCCAGTAGTCATGTATGGATGTGAGAGTTGGACTCTAAAGAAAGCTGAGCACTGAAGAATTGATGCTTTAGAACTGTAGTATTGGATAAGACTCTTGAGAGTCCCTTGGACTGCAAGGAGATTCAGTGAGTCCATCCTAAAAGAAATAAGTCCTGAATATTCATTGGAAAGAGTGATGCTGAAGCTGAAACTCCAATACTTTGGCTACCTAATGTGAAGAACTGACTCATTGGAAAAGCCCCTGATGCTGGGAAAGATTGAAGGCAGGAGAAGGGGATGAAAGAGGATGAGATAGTTGGATGGCATCACTGACTCAATGGACATGAGTTTGAGTAAACTCTGAGAGTTGGTGATGGACAGGGAGGCCTGACGTGCTGCAGTCCATGGGGTCTCAAAGAGTTGGACACCACTCAGCGACTGAACTGAATTGAACTGTAGTTAACATTATTACTCATTATCTCCATGATGTTTTCTATGATTTTATTGTTTCTTCCTCTATAGCCACCTTCTCTTCATAGTTGGAACCACTTGATCTCAAATGAGAGAGATTTCAAAATACAAAACAGTAAAATATTGCAATCACTTTCATCCTAGTAAATATGACAGCAAAGTTGAACTGCAGTTATTATTTATCCTTATTCTTCATATGAAGACAATGGTACCCCCAAATTAAGTGATTTTTCAAAATTACACAACTAATGACTGAAAGACCATAAGTGAAAGACAATTATATCAGGATTCTTAAATTTTTGTCATCTTTTCTATCATGTTTCAGAACCTCTAAAGAGACTTTAATGTTTTTGCGACTCCAACAGTCTCAACCTGCAATGAAAACCAGTCTTCTGGGGAATCACTTATGCTCTGCAATTTCAGTAAGATCTTTAAGGATTAAAGGGTATAGGAGGGCCAAGAAACACTTTTTCCTAAAGTTCATTAATATCATCCCTTGGACAAGGTCCAAGAAGTCTAGTTATGTTGTTTTCTGCATTCCAGAGGGCTTCCTGGGATTGTATCATGGGACCCAGGTCAATGAGAGCATTGTAAAACTTCTAAACTCCAAATATGGAACTTAAGAAAAAACTCCTTTGGCTTAAAAGAAGAAGTTGCTAAATATTCTCCTCAAATGTGAGAACATCATAAATCATGAGCTCCAGGGAGGTGAAGTGACACTTGATACTGTGATCCACATCATCTTTATAGATAGAACAAGAGCAACATACCTCTACTTTGTAGAATGCCTCTATGCCCTACCTAGCACCTTTATTATGAGTCTTACCATTCTCACCATCAATCTGCCTTGTGATGCTCAGCAAGGAAACTGTTGTTATGTCCTTTGAAGTAAAACAGAGAGATGTATATCACTGACTATCAGCTAAACTAATGGTAAAGCCAATCATCAAATGAAGAGTTTCAGGATTTGGGCATTTATGTTGAGTTTCTATTATGTGTCAGCTATAAATTTGATTAATATTCTTTCACATTATTGAAAGCTATGACCAACCTAGATAGCATATTGAAAAGCAGAGACATTACTTCGCCAACAAAGGTCCATCTAGTCAAGGCTATGGTTTTTCCAGTGGTCATGTATGGATGTGAGAGTTGGACTGTGAAGAAAGCTGAGCACTGAAGAATTGATGCTTTTGAACTGTGGTGTTGGAGAAGACTCTTGAGAGTCCCTTGGACGTTAAGGAGATCTAACCAGTCCATTCTAAAGGAGATCAGCCCTAGGTGTTCTTTGGAAGGAATGATGCTAAAGCTGAAACTCCAGTACTTTGGCCACCTCATGCGAAGAGCTGACTCATTGGAAAGGACTCTGATGCTGGGAGGGATTGGGGGCAGAGGATGAGATGGCTGGATGGCATCACCAACTCAATGGACGTGAGTTTGAGTGAACTCGGGGAGTTGGTGATGGACAGGGAGGCCTGGCATGCTGCAATTCATGGGGTCGCAAAGAGTCAGACATGACTGAGCAACTGAACTGAACTGAACTGACATTATTTCAACCTTTATTTAAATATTTACTGATCCCTGACTTTTTACTAAATACTGTTCTTTGAGGATTCTGGTATGCAGCCATGAACTAGATGGACAGTATTATTGTTTTCAGAGTACCTATAACAACCTTAAAAAAAAATATGTTCATCATTCTACTACACATTATGAACAAAGCTTATATGAGGTAAAAAGCTTATCCAAGTCCACATTACTGAATTTAGACAAAACGTTATTCAAACTCATGGTCATTTGTTGTGAAGTCAGTGATAAGTCTGTTACCCAGACAAGGTGAAAAATAAAAGAAATATACAGAAGATTTAGGAAATTTTACTAATAAGTTTAATTTAATAATAAATAATTATCAAAATATTATTTAATAATAATAAAATATTTAATAACTGATTATAATAATTGTGTATAAGCAGCATGTTTATAATGTATAAATCATGTTATATGTGAAAATAACTCAACAACAAATGTAAGAAAAACATTCTTGCAGTCAAATAATGAGTGCTCTAGTAGTTTTGTGTTTGAGTATAAGAAAAAGGGTGTCAGAAAGGTTTCCATGGTGAATTCAATTTTACGCAGTATGGCTACAGGTAAGTGAAGAACAGGTGTCCAGGCGAGATAAACCAACATGTTGGAAATCACAGAAGGGGAGAGACATATAGGTGGACCATACGAAGCTAAAATGTAAATAAAGTAGCTCTTTTAAAAATGTAAATATCAAGATGTGAATGGGATGTATTAGGATATGATACTGAAAGCCAAGAGGAAAGTTCATACTTTTAGGAGAGTCTTAGGAACCTAGTGCATTGATGTTCAAAAGTAATTTATGAAAAATATCTTTAGGAGAGAGGAAACAATATGGCAATAGAGGAAGCTCCTGAACTTCCAGCCTTTCAAAGATGCACAAAGTTTACAACTATGTATGGAACAATTCTCTTGAAAGAAATCCAGAAATTAGCTGAGTGACTCCTACACTTTGGGTCATTAAGAAAATACCCAGACCAAAATGGGTAGGAAATTCTACCTCTGGTACAGTGCCATACAGTCAGGAGGGAATTCCTAACTTTCAGATTCTCCTACAGGAATGAAAACGAAGGATTTAGACCACGCATATAGTGTCCCAACTTTTAAGGCTCTGGTACATGGAGCAGTCCCCACAAACGTCTAACACTGAAAGTCAAAATAACTTGTGTCCATGGGATCCAGAAGCCTATAGCAAACTTGAAAGACATGTGGCTGTGAGCCTTCACAGCAACTGTCCCTCCAGGGCCTAGCGCAGAAGAAGCAGGCAACAAATGCTAATCTTCAGATCTTTCAGTGAAAGGGGTTTGGCTGCATACTTTATGAGTTATTGCTTGAGGGTCAGACTTCTAATTTAGCATGTATCTATGTCTGACTACAATCCTCTCCAGGGCTAGAGGGAACTGATGGGCACTCTCCCTGCCTTTGTTGTTCCAGTGATAAAACCAGGTTGCCATCATCTTTCTGGGAGGGACTTGTACATATATCTGCCACCCCTGGTGGCTCAGACATTAAAGAATCTACCTACAATGCAGGAAACACAGGTTCTGTCCCTGGGTCTGGAAGGTTCCCTGGAGAAGGAAATGGTGACACATCCTGTATTCTTGCCTGGAGAATTCCATGGACAGAGGAGCCTGGCAGGCTACAGTCCATAGGGTTCCAAAGTGTTGGACATGACTGAGTAACTAAAATTGTCACTTATTTTTTCACTTTCATACCATGTATGTACATTCAAAGGATCATACATATATAAAGTACATTAAAAGGATCATATATATAAAAGAAAGGATAATATTTTCAGTAAATGTTGTGGATAAACTGGCTATCATATAAAGAATGTTGCAGGACTTCTATCTTAAAAACATTCACAGTAATAGACTCAAAACATATTAAAGGTTTGAATGTAAGTCCCAAACCCATAAAAACAGAAAAGTATATCATCATACATCTGTTAGAATGGCTATTATCAGACAAGAGATAACAAGGGCTAGGGAGGATATGGTGAAAAGGGAATCATTTTAAATTGTTGGTGGGAATACAAACTATTATAACCACTGTGGAAATCAGTGTGGAAATTCCTCAATAAATGAAAGATTGAAGTATTATATAATCCAGTAATCCCACTTCTGGGACTATTCTCAAAGAAAATGAAATAATAATCACAAAGAGATATCTGTACTCCCATGGTCACTGCAGCATTATTGCCAAGGTATGGGAACAACCTAAATGTACATCAAAAGATAAATGGATACAGAACATGTGATCTGTCTTATCTTTCTCTTTCTCACATGTGTATTCCTGGCTCTTGACAAATGTTAGCAAGTATTATCACTAATATTGATGAAGCCAAGGCCATGTTTTATCAAGGCTGTGTTTTATTCTTTTCATTTAAGAAAACTAACAGATCCTAAGAATCTAAGATACCTGCTTCTGCTTCAACACAATGACCATCTCCCTTTGCCCGGCCTCTTCTGCCTTAGCTTCAGTGCCACCAAACTATTATGTATAAGTGACCCTGGCACAGTTTTATGATACTTCTACTTTAGCCTTGTATTCTTGTATTAATTATTGGATTTTGTCCTGTTCCCATAACCCACATCCTCCTCAGAAAACTGAATCCCCCAATAGAAGAGAGGGCATGACCTATTTGAACCCCTATAGAACTTGAGCACTGTCTCTAAGTCCTAGCCTTTCTGGCTGAATCTGTGGATTCTAACCATGACACCTGTCTGAAAGCTTTTCCTCATAGAGAAGTAGGAACTCTTGCCTACTTCTCTTTCAGCAGTTTTGCTCATTGCATGGCTCTCTTCTCCCTCAAGGCCAGGGGACATCCAAATTTTTATGAAAAGGGCTGGATAAACAGTTTATGTGAATCATATAGAATCATAGGGTCTCTGTCACAGCTACTCAAGTATGTCATTGTGTCATGAATGTAGCCATGGAGAATACATAAATTATTAACATGGTGGTGCTTCAATAAAACTTTATTTACAAATCAAAAGGGATGCAGATTTGGCTGTGTGTTAGTTTCATTTTTGGACTTCTGTTTTAGGCCACCTGCAGGCTCTTCTTTTGGTTTACTTGATTCTTGTGGGATAATCCACCCAGGGCCACTAGCTGTGCCAAAGATAGGACATGTGCCATAAATAAAGAAGAAAATTTTCATTTCAGTAGTTTTTCCCCTGAATCTCAGAAACAACATTTAGGACGTATCTTGACCTTGTTTTTCTCCATTCTCCTTTAATAAGTAGCTCAGGCTCCTGCTTCTAGGATAAGAATGCCTAAGCAACATAAACACAAACTGTCACTGATGGTTAGTTAGGGACACACTTTCATGAGCATGCTGCACACTTGCAAGGTTGTCTCAAGCTTGCCTTTCTATCTGGCAGCAGGTGGAGTTTCAGGTTTCTCATCACCGTAAAAATAATGTAATCCCCATTTCAGATTGGAAAAAGGCTCCTAGGAATAAACCTTGAATATGCGGCTTGTGTTTCAGGAAGAAAGAAGCAGGTCTCAACTGAGAGAATGGAATTACTGACCTCTGGGGATCTTCCTGAGAGTTAATGACAGAACCAAGCACTGGTCCCCCTTAAATCTAGGGCTGTCCTTACACCTCTGCTTTGTTTGCTATTCTGCTGAGGGACCATGCCTTACTGCTTAATATTTTCTTTTTCTCTTATACATCCAACTACTTCCTCTGAACTGAATTCCTATTTTTAAACACAATTAAGTCTCTTCCGAGTGACACCAAACCAAAAATAAACTGACCTATCATCTCTTCCTTTTCCCCATATCTTTTATTTCACCTTGTCTATATTAGCTGTCTCCATTTCATGCCACTTACCCCTCAGCCCTTCTAATCTGCTTTCTCACCTCATCTTTCCACTAAATCAAGTCTTATTAGAGACCGATGACATATGGGTTGTTGAATTCAATAAGCATTTTTCTCTCCTCAGTTCATTTGATTCTGAACAACATTTGATATAGTTGACCTCTTCTGCTTCCTTAAAATACTCTATCTCCTGAGTTTCCATGACAAAACTCTTCCTGAATTTCTTATTCTTGCCACTCACTTTGCCCTGTTGAGTACTACATTTTTTTATCTTTACCACCTGAGTGTCATGAGGTTCTTATTTCATACTAACCACTAGTCAAATCCCAGAATATAATTGGTCATTGAAAGAAAGTCTGTAACACTGCTGTGTTAAGGAGGTGGTATGTAGTAGTCCTTGGGCCCTTATTTCTTCTAGCTTTGCAGTTTTTAACAGTAGCATCTTACTTTTTAAATTCTGAATCCGTGGCCTTTTTTCAGTAATAGAAAATGCTGATATCAGTGGAGCCCAATGGGAATTTTACATTGACTTAATCTTTACCTGAGTCTTCCCTCACCTAAAGTTTCAATCTCACTCAGTTCATCTGTTTCTCTGATCTTTGATACATTTGTTGGGACTAGTTCCAAGTAGTTCTCTTCCCCCTATCTTGACATTAGGACACTTAACTGACAATTGAAGAATAGTTTTAAGTTAAAAGGTTTTCATGATAACAAGTCATGCTAATGACTCTAATTGATTCACATGCTCAGATAACAGTTTCCATGAGAGACTAAGGCTTTTATTAAACTTTTAATATTGTAAGCAAAGGTGCCCAAGGCCGCAGAATATAGGCTGTGGGAGGTCTGTTTGTGATGGTATTGGGGCTAAGTAGGATATGCCAACATAAAGAAACCTAGATGCAAGGTATGAAATTATGCTTAAAATAATTGAAGTAATTCCCAGAGAAGGAAGCAGAGTTAAGCTACCAAATATTTTGACTCCATTATGTTTGCATAAGGCACTTAACTTACTCTGAGAGTCATTAATTCAATCTTAACCCTAGAAACTATTCACAGTTTTCACTAGGGATACAATTTTGGCCTTCATTTGAGAGTAATTGGTTGTCTGATCATTTCATGTCTTTGGGTCTCTGCTGTATTGTCTGGAAACCATCCCATGGATCAAGAGTTATGAAACAGAAAAGACAAACAACTAGACAGCTTCAATGAGACTCATAACAGTGCTCCAACCGGATGGTGGCATTTAAGATAGATGGCAAATGCCAATTCTGAGGCACTTCTCTAAGTGTTTTGTGTCTCCCATTAGAGAAATAATGCAGCCAACATCTAATTTGCAAGTTTAAAATTGCAAATCCAACTCTTGGGAGAATATTGGGTGAATCACAAGAGACTATTGCTTAAGTTTCACATGAGTAAATATATTGGCTGTGTGGGTATTATTCAACACTTAGAGCCACAAAATACATTTTTCTATCATTTTATTTGCAGAAGAATAGTACAATTATTTTCAGAATAATTAACTCCTCAGTTTAGTGACAATTATGTTCCATTATAATAATTAAAATCACACCCTGCTATTTGGATGAACTCAATAGAATAATGATTTCTTAGGGGAAGATTTAATCAGATCATTATTTTTCTCCAGAATTAAAAATATCTGTAAATTATTTTCATTCATTGTAGCACTGCTTCATTTTGAATTTTTTTGCTCTCCTGTGGAAACAAATATCACAAAATGGAAGTCTTAACCCACCCTTGAACCATCTGTGCATCATAATAGTTATTGGAGGTATGCCACAACTTGGCAAAATGCATAGCTCATAGCTGGGCATAACAGCAGAGCTACAGATGGTGGGAGTACCTGAAATCAGGTGGGTGGAAGCAGGTGGTGAGCAGAATAGTGGTTTCAGGAGACTGATCTCTTGAAAAGAGAGGCCTAGTAAGTTAATGGGAGAATGTTAAGAAGAATCAAAAGCCCTCCTTAGGATGAAGTTGAGGAGAGCTTGGAAGAGTACTAGGCCCCCAGGCAAAAGGGCTGGAGTTCAGGAAACCACTCTTGCTTTAAGGATGAACTGAAGTATAAAGCTGAAAACCAAGGGAAGAATTAAGGCTTTTTGGACATTGTGATGTTCTAGTTCACCCTGAAGTGTCTTTGATACTGGAATCAAAGCTGTGAGATAATTAAGCCTACTTGAGCAATTGGTAGTCTATTGGTAGTTACCACTAAAGCTGCATTCTTTCCTCTTAGCTTGAGTTACCTTGCATACTGGATGCAGAGGGCAGGGAATGACCATTTGGATTAAGTAAGAGAGGGGCTGGGCATCTTGACAAGAAAAACCTAAATCTGGGACATCAAGGCAAAAGAGTGATAAACAATAAAACCAAGAGTGCTCTCATTAAATTATACTAAGTTGCTCTGTGTCCCCCTTTACATGACACTGTGAATGTGACTGACTTGGGAGTAAAAGATAGTTTCTCACCAATGGTCAGAGCATACTAGACTGAAAAAAAGTCTGCTGATGCAGAAACCAAGACCCTAACAATGTCTGCCATATTTGTTGAATGAAAATGAATAAATGAATAAAACAACAGCAAATGAATTCTGTCACTTACAGAGCTCTCAGGCTCTCTGGACATGGGAGCAGGGTCAGAGGTCATGATTCATTGACTGATTCTTTCTTATTTTCTAATCTTTTACCATTTTCATCCTGTTAATGTAAATGCATATCTCATGAAATTTAAACTTTAGAGCAACAGCAGGAGCAGGGAAACATTATGAATTCTGGGATAGAATAGCTTCTCTCAAAACAATAAAACAAAAACAGAACATGAAAAATCTTCTAAGGAGAACTAGAGTTTACCTGGGGGCTGGAGTAAGACAGGAGCCACTGTAAGAATCCTAAATAAAGGACGAAAAGATGGATATCTAGCCTTCTTAAAGAGACCTGGGTACATTTGACATGTTTCTTCCACTCTACCTTGTGGGTATAATGAATTCTCTCTTAACAAGGGTACTCAATAAGACTTCAGGCTAGGAAAAAGGAAGTTCTTGATTTTCTTATTTTTAGAAAAAGCTATAAAACCTGCTGGTGGCTCAGTACTAGAATGAGATGATGAAGGATTTTGTCTGTTATTTTAACAGTGTAAGTAGAGTTAGCATTGGCAGTGTATAAAAAGGTACACCCCATGAGATAAATAGTTCTAACAACATGGATCAGAATTTCATTTACTCAGTGGAACTGAGTCTTACAAATGTGGAGTGCAGGTAAGATCCTTTAAGGACACAGTGGGAAGTTATCTGCTGGTTCTTCAGAATTAGTACCCTCTATGTCTTACTTTTCACTCCACCCATAAAACCAACTCATGTGTATCAGAAAACATTTTTCTTTTAGTCATTCATGCTGTATCCTTTTGCTTGGACTCAGCTCTTCCAATTCCTCCTACCATACTGGTTCTGAATATTTATTTTTTCACTTGATCACTGTATCTGTATTAGGATCCTTCTCTTGGAGGATCTGACTCTTGGCCTAACTCTAACTCTGGGGTCTTTGGTTTTCTAAATATCACTGATACCTTGCCCCCCAATTGTTATATTGATCTTGTGAAACTTATTCTAGAATTATATCTTTTCCATTTGATAGCATCTTACAGATTGATATTACACTTAATCATAGCTTCTTGAAGCTAGAAAACTTGATTTTTTCCACCATAGTATTCTTGGTCCCTGACACAGTGCTTGGTAGTCAGTACATGCTGGTTGAATGAATGAATGACAAGTTCACATCTTCCTCATACTTTGAGCTCTGAGAGTTTATAAAAAGTTGTTTTTATGAAATGAAAGCTGGAATCGTTTTTTAATAGTTCTGCATCTACTTCACATCATTATCCTGGAGTTTTGGACTTACTTTCTGCCCTTGAGTATCTCCCAGTCTGGTGGAAAAGCCAGATATATCAATAGTATCTATGAGAGGCCATGATAAAGATGTATATAGAGTTCCGTGGAAAGGTGGAGGAACAACTATGTAATCTTTTAGAAATAAGAAAAGGAAATGGCACCTAATGTGATCTTTAAATATAGAAGAATAAGTAAGCAGATGAAGAGGATTTGGGTAGGGAAAGATATTGCAATAAGTCCTTGCTAGCAAGATAATAAAAGGCAAGATATAGATGTATAATATAAGACAACTACTTGCAATTTAAATGTTACAGGATCATAAAGTTCCAGGCAGAGAAAGACCTGTTTGAGACTGGAGAGGTAGAAGGGACCAGATCATGTAGGGATTTATGTTTTCATGAGGATCTTAAGTGTTGTTCTGTGGGTAGTGGGGAATGCCAATGATAATTTGCAATCTAGAAACTCTGGGAGATAAATAAAGGATTGATTTGAGGTAGGAGAATCTCAAAGCAAGGAAACCAGTTAGAAAAATTTAGCACTATTCTACTGGAGAGAACATGAACAAGGCAAAAAATAAATGTGAAAATTAAGTATCTAAATTTTGTGCTTGAATGGCAAGAGGTCTGAAAGTTATACTGGAGTCAAGAATAATTTCCAGTTTACTAATTAGACTGAACAGCTGGATGGAGGTGACACTAATTGAAAAAGAGACTGCGATAGAGGATAAGTGTGGAACTCTGCTCTCAGTCAGGTCTCTGCAGAGCATTCACACGAGTATCCCTGCTGTTGAAGGGACTGAATGAATTTGAAGTTAGAGGAGAAAGAGGCACTGTCAACTTGGAAAAGATTAGCATATAAACAGTTAAAATCATGAGAATGGATGAGCTCAACCAGGGAGAATATCTGCAGAAGAACACAGAACTGTGCGCTGAATTAGAATGAATAGCTGAATTTAAGTGGTGTGAGATAAAGAAAAGCTTATATCTTTATCCAGTAAATATTCGACTTTCCTTAGGTAACATTTCTCCATTTTCAATTTCCTCTCACCTTAGCTCTAACCCACTGCAATCTGGATTCTGCCTCTCCATACACTTTTTGATTTTGTTTTTAATTTTGCTTTTCATTCAGAGATAATTATAGATTCACATGTACTTAAATGAAATAGTACAAGGATCCCAAGTGGCCTTTACAGCTTTCCCTTAATGGTAAAAACTTATGAACTATTATCACTACCAAGACATCAGCATTGATACAGTCAAGATAAAGAACATTTCCTTTATTAGAAGGGTTTGTCATGTTATCCTTTTGTAGCCAAATCCTCTTCAGCTCTAAACCCTTCCTTAAACCCCTGACAAGCACCATCTTTTTTTTTTTTTTTTAATAATTTTGTGATTTCAAGAATGTTACGGAAGTAGAATCATACAATATATAACCTTTTGGGACTAACTTGTTTCACACATCATGATATTAGAGAGATTCATCCAGGTTGTTACAGTTATCTATATTTCATTTCTTTTTTTATTGCAGAGTAGTGTTTCATGGTATAGATGTATTACAGTTCATTTACCAATTCACCCTTTTTATTTTTAAGATGTTTTTTATGTGGACCACTTTAAGTCTTTATTGAATTTGTTACAATATTGTTTCTATTTTATGTTTTGGTTTTATAGCCCTGGGGCATGTGGGATCTTAGCTTTCTAACAACACCCCTGAATTTGAAGGTAAAGTCTTAACCACTGGACGGCCAGGGAAGCCCCTCATTCACTTTTTGAGGAGCTTTTGTTATTGTTGCTGAATAAAACTGTTGTTAGGAATAAAACTCCTACAAACATTTGTATACAACTTTTTTGTGTGAACATAGGTTTTCATTTATCTAAGATAAATGACCAGAAGTGTGATTGCTGTGTCCTGTGATAAGAGGCTGCCACAGTATTTTTGAGAGTGTACAATTTACATTCCACTCAGTAAATTGTGTGTGATCTGGTTGGAAAAGTACTGCCCATTCTAATTAATCCACATGACCTGATTAAAATGCATACTTTCTAGATTCCTCAGCCTTTTGTTCTCTCTTCCTTGTAAAAAAAAAAAAAATCTTCAATTTTAACCTATCTCCATTAAAAATGCTGTAGTCCCTTAGTCTTGTCTGACTCTTTGTGACCCTATGGACTGTAGTCCACAAGGTTCCTCTATCCATGGACTTCTCTGGGCAAGAATATTGGAGGGGGTAGCCATTCTCTTCTCCAGGGGATCTTCTCAACCCAGGTCTCCAGCATTCCAGGCAGATTCTTTACCATCTGAGCTGGTGGCCTGGAGAATTACTAGGACAGAGAGCCTGGTGGGCTACAGTCCATAGGGTCGCAGAGTCAAGACATAACTGAGCAATTAACACTTTCTTTCACTTTCCCATTAAAAAAGAGGAGGCACCAAAAATAGAATTATCTGGATATGGTCTTGACAAGCAAAGCATAGAACAAGAATATCATCATCCTTATTGTAGCTATTTTATCTATAAGTTCAGTCACAAATGTTTTTAGCTTTTCTGATGGTCACAATCACAATTAACCTATATTTATTTTGCTGTGAAATCTATTCTTAAACTATTGCTTTATATATATATATATATATATATATATATATATATATGTATATTTATTTCAAGATTCATTTTTTTCTGATTTGTACTTCAGCAGTTGATTTTGAAATTCCAGAGTGGGATATTTTAAACAAAAATGTAACATGCAGACCAATTTAAAATCATAAGACACAGTTAGACTTTGTATAGGAGTATACAACCTCCACATGCATTGGAGCAATAAGCTATAAAATTATTGACACAGATTCTATTATAGTATGCCTATTTTATTCCAAGTTCTACATCTTGGTTGGGGGGGGGATCTTTGCATAAATTGAAGACCAATGATGTATTGTTTCCCTGACTGTTGTATTTTCTATGCCCCTTGTGTAAGTACTGGTCAAGTAAATCAATAAGCACAGAATACATTAACTACTGTATAACAAATATGAATCTTGTAGCTATATGTGTAAAATCATTGAGGCTTCTCATGTAATCACTTAATCCCATTAGCTGTCTAAGACTGTACAGATGCTTTAACTCAGGAATATATTGGAGTTAAAAAAAAGTCTTTTCACTGAGTGTTCAGAAATACTTATTCACATTACTGTTCTTTTTCAAATAAGATGCAAAAATAGTTGTCTCACAAATGTAGTTAAATATTAACATAAAAAAGAGGGAAGGTGGTGCTTGGAAATAAATTTTGAGAGTGATCTACAGAAATTTCTATTTCTGGCTATGATAGAGTTACTAGAATAGAATTTTCCCACTTATTGGAAACAAGTGAAACGCTGGACAAATAAATGAAACAAATGAAGCTCACTTTGAATGGACAGGCAACTCAGTACCTTGATCCCTGAGAGAAGGCGAAAAAAAGAGGTGAGGTCTGGATTTATACCTGGAGGCTCTTCCTCAAATTTGTGCAGAGAGAAGTGACCCAAATGGAACATAGTGATCTTGCTGAACTGAGGAGTAAAAGATCCAAGTTTGGGGAGACTGAAGAAACTAGACCCTGTAGAGCAGAGCATTGGAGAAGAGGATGGTAAAGAGAAAGAGCTCTAGAAATATGCAGAGTTCACACTGACTCTTTGGTGAATAACATAAAAAAATTGGATAATATGTGTCATGAGTAATTCTAGACTATAAGAATGCTAATTTTTTCCACATAGAAGGAAATATTAGCCAAAGGAATCTCAGATCACCCCCCACAGAAGAAAGAAAAGCAAACATGGTACAAATGTGAGTAATTATAGATTTTTGTTCTATCATTTAATGAGGTAGTAAAATATAACTGACTTTGTAAAACAAAATAATAATGCATTGAGAAGTTTATATTATATGGACAAGTATGACAATAGGACTAAGTATGGATAAAATGAAAATATACTTAATGAACTTCTTAGACTTTATGGGAAGTGAAATAATATTCATGGTAGACTGTAATAAATTAGAGGTTTATTTTGTAGACCCAGAGAAACACATATACACAAAAAATATAATGAAAAAGAAATTCAAAAGCAACACTTATGATCTCACAGTTCTGTAGGTCAGAAGCCCAGGTGACTCATTAATTTTCTATAAAAAGCTTAATCAAGCTTTTTGGCAGGATTGTGTTCTTTTCTGGAGGATCAGAGGGTGAATTCACTTGCAAGTGCATTTAAATTTCTGGAAGAATTCAGTCCTATGGATTTGTATATATCTACATACTTAATACCTATCATCCATTTTTCATTCTGTCTATGTATATCTACCTATCTATCCATCCATCCATCCAATCTATTGATTCTGGTTCTCTGAGGGATCATTTCTCTGAGGGATCATTATATTTTATATTTTCAGCATGTCTCAGTTCAACTAAATCTTCTGTTCCTTAGTTATACCAGCTGCATTTTATTTATTTATTTTTAAATTTTATTTTATTTTTAAACTTTACATAACTGTATTAGTTTTGCCAAATATCAAAATGAATCCGCCACAGGTATACATGTGTTCCCCATCCTGAACCCTCCTCCCTCCTCCCTCCCCATTCCATCCCTCTGGGTCGTCCCAGTGCACCAGCCCCTAGCATCCAGTATCGTGCATCGAACCTGGACTGGCAACTCGTTTCATACATGATATTTTACATGTTTCAATGCCATTCTCCCAAATCTTCCCACCCTCTCCCTCTCTCACAGAGTCCATAAGACTGTTCTATACATCAGTGTCTCTTTTGCTGTCTCGTACACAGGGTTATTGTTACCATCTTTCTAAATTCCATATATATGCGTTAGTATACTGTATTGGTGTTTTTCTTTCTGGCTTACTTCACTCTGTATAATAGGCTCCAATTTCATCCACCTCATTAGAACTGATTCAAATGTATTCTTTTTAATGGCTGAGTGATACTCCATTGTGTATATGTACCAGCTGCATTTTAAATGCTCATTAGTTACAGGTGGCTAGTGGCTATCATGATGGTCTAGAGCTAGTGTTGGCAAACTATTTTCCGTATAGGGCCAGATAGTACATATTTTAGGCTTACTAGTTTGCATGATTTCTGTTGTAATTACTCAACCCTACTAGTGTAGCCAGGAAACAGCCACAGACAATATGTACAAATAGGTATGGCTGTGTTTCAATAAAACTTTATTTACCAAATCAGGCAGCAAACCAGATTTGTCCAGCCAGGTACAGGTGTCATTTACCTGCCCATGCTCTAAAGGAATCGAAGCAATTTTCTGTCTCTAGTATGCTATGATTAAAGAGAGCTTTTGCATTTCATTAAATGCTTCCTAGAAAAGTATCCTTTCAAATACCAAGGCAATTTTATTGACTTTATCTTTTTCTTAAATATCAAAGAGATCAAAAGTTTACAAAGACTAAAGAAGTTCAGTTTTATATTAATAATTTGGAATACTTATAATATTAATGTAGTCATGATATTTAGAAAAAAATTAGAACATTTTAGTATATTTTCCTTCCTTTTAGGAGAATTTTCTATGAAGAATATTTACACAGTATCATGTCTGTTTTCTTATTGCTTTAGTCAAAGCATATAACAAATGCAGGGCTTCATAGATTCATAAATGGTTCTAAATGAAAGGATGGAAGAAGCGCAGGTATAAGTTCCTATGGACTTTGAAATCTTCATATAATCTGTAAGCACGTACTGCTTTGCATTCGGACTTGAAGACAAATTTTGACATTTTTGTTATGCTCCCAGTGAAGGTGTAGATGGGCATATGTAGGTATTGGAGTTTGTTCTAGTTGTATCAGCTCCTGTGTCAGAAAATTAGTAACCAGAATATTCTGTCCTAATGTTTTAAGATCAACCTAACTTTGGAAATTTTAGGCAGGAATTGTGCCCAATGTCAGTTGGGAAATGATGTGCCAAATGAGAGAAGTCCAAATGATTGTTTATCTTCAGAGCCACTGTGAACTCTGCAATGTGCAGTGAGAATTTGCTTTGGGATGACTTCCAGGCATTAACCTTGGCAAAATCAGGCAGTGTTTAGACAAAACTGTTACCAGGACTATTTTGTCTGAATGGATGGTTAGGTCAAGTAATTAACTAATTAATTAGACATTCAGTCAATCTTTAAGTCATTTAATTAGTTAACTTGATACTTAAAATGTGAGACATATTTGCTCCTAAGGGTAAGACATGGTCATAAAATGTAGTTACTGCCTTCTAAGAGCTCTTATTCTCTTACTCCTCGGCCCTCTCTCTCTCTCCCCCATTCTTTCTTTCCTCCTTCCTTCCTTCCTCCCCTTCAAATGTTCTGAACAGTGTTTGTGTATGTGTATGTGTGTTTTAATACAAGATATGATTAAAGTTCGCACCACTGTCTTTTGTGATTATGTTAAGGACCCTATATTTTGGGTCCTTCTTCAGTCTTGGGTCCTACGAGTTTGTGATAGATTTCTTGCATTCTTTCCTCTAGATCTGAGGCACTTTTCATATTCTTACATTTTCATATCCTTGGTAATGTAAATATTTTGATCTTTCTTCCAATTCTCTCAAAACTTATATGAAACATTTCTAACCATTCTGGCTTTTCTTTTTCCCCCTTGTCTTATTGCTGATCATCTAAAATATGTCTGTTTAAAGTTTTAACACAATTTGGGATATACACAAGTCTCCCACTGTGTGAAATTATAAACTCTGACTGATAGGACCTGCTAAGCCATAATTTTCACTGAGCCTATAGCCCCATTTTTGATAGAGACTTAAACTTTATGTTATAAAGAGTATTTTTTATCCTATGTTGCCAGTGGGACGCTGAGCAAGATGAAGTTACTGTGTTACTAGTTCTGAGTTTCAGTATCCAAAATATTATTTCTTCACCTCATCATCCATTCCTAACACTTTTGAGAAACTTCCTTTGATTAATTTCTTTGTGTATAACTGTTTTCTGTGATAATGCTGCCTCTCATGTTTAAACAAATCATCTTTCCTATAAAGAAGCTGTGGATCCCTCATTTCCCTGATCTCACCCCTGAATTCACTTACAGTGGAGGTGATAGTGTCTGTACAAGTGGACAGCCTCCTGTCAAGCCCTGTGTCTCTTTGAGGGCTTTGCTCTAGAGCTGTGAATGAATGACAGTCAATAATCATGGTTTTCCAGGAAGACAGAAATCTCACACTTCCAGAAGTGACTGTCAACAGATGATCAGTCTGTTCAGTTCAGTTCAGTCACTCAGTCATGTCCAGCTCTTTGCAACCCCATGGACTGCAGCATGCCAGGCCACCCTGTCCATCACCAACTCCTGGAATTTACTCAGACTCATATCCATTGAGTTGGTGATGCCATCCAGCTAGCTCGTCCCCTTCTTCTCCTGCCTTCAATCTTTCCCATCATCAGGGTCTTTTCCGATGAGTCAGTTTTTTGCATCAGATGGCCAAAGTATTTGAGTTTCAGCTTCAGCATCAGTCCTTCCAATGAATATTCAGGACTGAACTTCCTTTAGGATGGACTGGTTGGATCTCCTTGCAGTCCAAGGGACTCTTAAGAGTCTTCTCCAACATCACAGTTCAACATATGATAGACTGGAGTTAATAGATAAATGCTCTGCTGCTGCTGCTAAGTCGCTTCAGTCGTGTCTGACTCTATGTGACCCCATTGACGGCAGCCCACCAGGCTCCCCCGTCCCTGGGATTCTCCAGGCAAGAACACTGGAGTGGGTTGCCATTTCCTTCTCCAATGCGTGAAAGTGAAAAGTGAAAGTGAAGTCGCTCAGTCGTGTCCGACTCTAGCAACCCCATGGACTGCAGCCCACCAGGCTCCTCCATCCATGGGATTTTCCAGGCAAGAGTACTGGAGTGGGGTGCCATTGCCTTCTCCAGATAAATGCCCTAGATTCCCATAACTCATATGAAGATATCAAAACACATTCTACAGACTCCTGCTGCTGCTAAGTCGCTTCAGTTGTGTCCAACTCCTAGGAGGGGCCCATTAGGAATGAGCCTTCATTGTCCACAATGGGGACTTGTTCAATAGCCCATCCACTATTGAATACACTATTGATTTTTTTCCTTCCTTGGTTCATTTTCCCTATTCCCTTACTTGTGCTTCCTGAGATTACATCCCAAATAAACCACCTAACATCCAAGACAATTTATCAGGTTAGGTTTGGGAAGAATTCTACCTAAGACCTTTTCTTTAATAGCACAGAAGAACACATGTGTCCCTGACACTGTACACTCTCTGACTACAGGGCTGAATGAGTCATCCAGGAGAGCACCTGACTAAGATTCAGCTACTGTTTACTTGTCTTTTCACATCTCTCGCTGTATAAGGCACTGTACAAGGTACACACAGAGGGGGATTTCTCTTCAGTTTTCTGAGGCAAGGTTGAAATTACCTAATGACATGATCATTTGCGTTGGGTAAAATACATTCACATGCTTATCTCATTGATTCTTCACAACACCTTGCAAGGTCAGCATATTTATCCCCATTTACAGATGGAAATAATGAGAGTTGGATTAGAGGACTATAAAAGCCCAAGTATGACATACACTACAAAAGACCATGTCAGTAAGAAAAGAATCTTTGAGGTTAAACTTCAAAGTCAATGGATGCTTCTAGATACCATTCAGGGTATGAAGCGTTTACTTAGAAACTGAAAGTCCTAGGGAACACTTTATTTTTATTAGTATGACCACTTTATGGGCTTCCCTAGTGGCTCAGACAGTAAAGAATCTGCCTGTAATGCAGGAGATCTGGGTTAGATCCTCAGGTAGGGAAGATCCCCTGGAGAAGGGAATGGCAACCCACTCCAGTATTCTTGCCTAGAGAATTCTATAGACAGAGGAGCCTAGCAGGCTAAGGTCCATGGGGTCACAAAGAATCAGACACAAGTTAGCAACTAAACAACAACAGATATACTATTGAGACATGAAATTAATCTTTTTTTCTATCACCCACTCTCTCACTCATGACCACTTTATGTCATCCCATCATAAGGAAAAGCAAAACATCTTTTTCCCTGAAGTTCAATAAGGTAGTGATCATACAACCTCCCTCATCTTCAATCTTAAAAAAACAAGAGGTGGAGGGAAAGGAAGAAAGACCCTGAGGTAGATGTAAGTAGTCATGTTTCAAGCACCAAAAGTAGGCTTACTTCCAACTATGAACAACTCTTCACTCAGAATATTACTTCTATCTTTAAGATATTTTACCAGTTTTGTTTACTGCTTCAGATCTTCACTGTTTTCCCTGGCTTTTGAAATTATCTTAAACATATTCCCTCCTACCTGTCAGGACTTTTCTTGTTATCATTTGGTCTCAACACATGTTGTTTTTAAAGTGAGACCAATTCTCTCACCATCACTTTTTTTCTGCTCATCCAATGCCTGTATCCTTTCATTCAAATTCTACCCAACTTCCTGCTCCTGCAGTCATTCACCTTGCTCTGCTCCCAAAGAACCCACTACCCCATCCTCCTGGGACCATCTTCCTTACCTAAACTGTTACCAACATGTATTGGTTTTCAATCCATAATAGAAAAGAATAGGTTTTCCAAGCCCTTATCTGCTCACTCACTATAGTGTAATTGCACAATATAGGCAAAGCAATAAGGAGAAACTCCAAAGTGGAGAGATAACTTGCTATAATTCTGAGACTTTTTTTCTTCAACCAGGAGATCATTAATCAACTCTGTTAATTGTTTTAGGCCTTAAATGAAGGAGAGAAACAGAAGAAAATTCCTCTGAAGGCCCCAATTTCAAACATATTTTCAGTCACAGAATAGATGAGAACTCACCTTCAAAGTGTATAATACTCATTCTTCACCAGCATTGTGGAAAAATCACCTATATATGTCTGGGATTAGGTTTTATATCTTCCCTTGAGAGGGATTCTATGGAAGAACTTTGAGGCTTTATGAAATAAAGAATGTTGTGATTGTTTTATCAGCACTTGAGGCCAAAGAAAAGATTAAGCATTTTGTGTGGTTGGAATGCAAATAAGGGAACTTTCCCTGAAACTGTTCAGGTTGTGAATCTGGTCCAGTTTTAAGAGAGCTTCTGCAGCATCTCCAATGAGCTGATCTAGAGAGTTGTCTTGAAATAAGTTGGAAGCAGTTCAGAGTTTTGGTTCAGAAGCAGTTCAGAGCTCTGTCAGGAAGAGAGAAAGGGAATCAGCCATTGAGCTGAGCAGATTATTGAATCAGGCATTTGGAAAGGAGCTAAGGGTGGAGCAAGACAGAAAAAAGGGCTGCTTCTTAAAAGAAGGAGCAGAAGTGCTTCCTCTTTTTTTGCAGCAGGGCCAAAGATGCCCTTTCTGCCAGGGCTACTGGATAAATGCTGGCTTCTTTGCTTATGGAAAGTGAAAGTGAAGTTGCTCAGTCGTGTCCGACTCTTTGCGACCCCATGGATGGTAGCCTACCAGGCTCCGCAATCCATGGGATTTTCCAGGCAAGATTACTGGAGTGGGCTGCCCTTTCCTTGTCCAGGGGATCTTCCCAACCCAGAGATTGAACCTGGGTCTCCTGCATTGCAGACAGACGCTTTATCGTCTGAGCCACTAGGGAAGCCGCTTGCTTATGGAAGGATTGCCATTACTAAGGTTATCTTGGGTATTGCAAACAAAACCATAAACAACGCGCTCCTCATAGCTCAGGAAAGGCCTGAGGGTAAGCTACATGGTTGGTAAGGAACATGATTACCAGATGAAAGCCAAGAACTGTCAAATGAGGAAGAGGCTTAAAAATGACAAAACAAGACTTCACTCTGTAAAGGTAAAGATTACAGGAGAATGGCCAGCCAAAGAACGAATTATAATTTGCAACTAACGTGTCCCAGGCAGGGTTTGTCAGATGCTGGGACAAACATGGTGAGTTGGTCAGACCATGAGATCCTGCTGTCCCAGGGATTCGTGTTCAAAGAATACCTGAGTAGGAAAGGATTAAGAGGTTACTTAGTCTAGAGGCAAAACCCAACAAGAAGACTGAAGATATGCACTGTTTGTTTCTAAAACTTGAATGTGAATGCTAAGTGCCTTTACACTAGGCATGCATAACACAGTTGCCCTTGTTCTAAGCCCTTCTTGTGTTCTTGAGCCTTTGAGCTTCCCAAAATGCTTTCTTGGCACTGAAAGCATTTGAATTTGCAACTCCTGCACATCTCCTCATTTTACAGATGGGAAAACTGAGGATGAGAGAGATGAAAGGATTTACCTTTGTTTTCACTGCTGAATGGGAACAGAGGCAAGACTAGGACCTGGGCTTCCTTACTCTCATCTAACTCACTCACACCAGAGCTGGTAGCTTTCTGTGTAATCACAGACAGTGAGTCAAGTCCCCAGTATCTCTCTTGGGTTATTCAGATTATCAGTTTCAGAACAGTACATGACCACTATCTTTTGCTTTAGCCATTCAGTGCCCCTCCTACCCCTTCTGTTGCTTTTGTGTTTTCCTTTTCCCAGGTGAGTAAGACAATGAAGCAATCTCAGACAGGCTTTAGAATGTTTGGAGCAAACTGAGATGGACTGCTCCAAAAATCAGTTACTGTTTCAGCTCCACTGAAAAGCAGCAACATGATAGTGACAGCTGTTCAGATCTGTTCCTTCTCCCCACCCCTGCACTAAATTCCTCATCCTAGCCTCTTTTCTACTCTGTAGGCTCAGGTCCCACCAGCTTTTCAGCCTTAACGTTTGGATAATCACCCTGATGTAGACTAGGGATTGCAGCCACCCTTCCTCCTCACAGCATCACCCAGAAGCCTTCAGCACATAACGATTTTCAGTTGCAACTGACCGGGATGAGAGTATCGTTTTAATTGTTACTGAATAACTGTAAATTAAGCAGGGCAACAGAGAAGACAGGAGGCAATGGGGATGGGAATTGTACTTCTGTTCGGTGGCATAAATTTAGGACTACTGCAATTGTACTGTGACTCCAAACACCAAGAATTTATGATTTCTTTTTTATATATACTGGGACAACTTCTAGAGTCGATTGCATTTTCTTTCTAATAGTAGGTTTAGTTTGTTCTCTATAGAAAAATGACAGGGCAATAAAAGAGGTCCTTGCTTTACAGCACAATAATCTTTTAGATAAGACCCAGTCCTGAGATTTAATTGCTTTTATGCTGGTAGAGAGCAACAGCCAAGCAGAGGGAAGACATAGAGTGGTTGCATCACAGCCTCCAGCCAACTTGCTCAGAGTCTGAGAAACAAAGGAGGGAGGAAACTAACACTTTAGGTACTAGAAAAATCCACAGGCTTTTCACCCATTCATTGTCAGCCAAGTGCCCATTGTTGGGCAAGGTTCTTTCGGATACTAAGTAAAATGAGAACAAAACAGGAAAACAAACAAACAAACAACACTGGTCTTGCATTGTATGTAATTTAGTTTGAAAAGCAGAAAAGATGTCTAGAATCAAAGACTAGGTTGTGTGGTTCAACCAAATTGATGTTTCTGAAGAAGGGAAAGGAGGTATGAGTTAGAGGAATCTAGGAATTTCTTATACAAGTCGGGTATAGAGAGAAGATGTGAGCAGATGGAAAGGAGCAGGGAAGGAGCAGGTCTCAGAAGGTGAGCCGGTGTGATACAGGTGAGGCTGGAAGGATGGAAGGAACATTGAAGGGACTCACTAGTCTGAAGCAAGGGTCTGTGTCACAATGTTGCTGATAGTTGGCTATAAATGGCAGTCACTCAAAGAGCAGCTAAAGGCTTTCTGCAGGTCCTCAGCCTGATTTATCAACAAAAAAAATAGCCCCCTTTCAGGGACACAAAATAGGTCTTGTTGTCTGGCTGAAGAAGAGAGCTAGTGAGGTGGAATATTGACACTTGGCCACCAATCTGTGCTTTAATCTGCTTGATGACCTCTGAAGTCATCTATCCAGGTGCAAAGCCTTTCCTTTAACCATGAGAAATGTGGTTTGAAATGCCAAGGGGCTTGACAGAGGAGACATAGAGATGAACAGTCACTGAATGTGACTGATGGCCAAGGCTTTTCTGAGAAGACAGAAAAAAAGACATGATGAGTGGAGAGGGGAAGAGGGTGGAGGTGGCAGAGAAAGTGGTACTTTTGCTGGTGGGGTGGTAAACAGTAGGAAAAGACGTCCAGAGAGGCCTCCTGGTGTGATAGGAAGAACAAGGGTCTGAGGTTCTGATTGATCCGAGTTTAAATCCTGTCAACTTCTGGGGATCAGCAAGTTCCTAGCTTTCCAATAAAGATGGCAAAATTCATGCTAAATTGGAGAATTAGAGAGCATGTAAGTAAAGCATCTGGCACAATGCCTGGCTCCAATAGGCACTGAATAAATGGTAGTAATTATTAATTTAAAGAAAAATACAGTAACATCACAAAGGAGCTTAACCAGCTTGACAATGTTGACAGCTTTAGTGCTGATGAAAGAGGAGCTGAGGCTCAGTTGTGAAATTATTGAAAGTCTCTTCTTGTTCTTCATCCAGTGATTCCCAACCAGTTTAAAATCATGTCAGGGTTTCCTTCTCAGGGCTATGTGATACATCTGTAGTTTTTAATCTGCCTAGAATCTATTTTTTATTGTTATCACTCTTTAATTATTCTTAGAGAAAGCATCTCACTCTACACTTAGTCTATAGAGTTTGTGGAGAGTGGAACCTAACTCACAGCCGCAGGACAAGCATTTGATTTCTGCGTAACTAGTCAGAATTGTCTGTCCTCTGTCATCACCCCTCCAACTATACTCCTTGCCCTTAGAAATTAACTGTAACTCACCAATCAATCCAATCAGAGTAAGTCAAATGTCTTGTTAACTATTTGGAAAACAAGCCTTCTACTGGGGTAGCTGTGAGGCCAGACAGAAAATGGAGAGCTGCCTGCCTAATGAGAAGAATGTGCCAGAACAAAGCCACCTAGAGACAAGCAGGGAGGAGACACGAGAAAGAGTCTAGATATTACTTTAGACTTCTTCCCTAGTAATATAAGTGAGCATGGGATCAAAGATGTCAATGGATTTAGAAGAGGTATTTAGCTCTGCTGTAGGCTTGAGAGATCATTAATAAGCAACAAAGAGGAAATTTTTGTAGAAGAGGAATGGAGGTAAGATCCAAATACAGGTTTGTACCAGAACGTGGAGGACTCTGAATCAAAGTCTATACATGAACACAGCAAATGTGCCAGGCACTGTTATAAGTGCTTTGGGTATCAAAATTACCTTCAAAAACTCTTTGATAAAGTTTTTAATACCATCTCCATATTAAAGAAAAGAGAACATTGATTCACTGAGAGGCTAAGTAAGTAGTTTCGAGTTACATAGCAAATAGATACTTGTGTTGGGATTTAATCCTAGGCCATCTGGATTCTGAGTGCTTGCCTTAAACAGGGTGTTGAGCTGTCTTTTCAAAGGATCTTTCAGATTTTGGGCTCCCTGTGGTTTTGAGTTATATGAATGAACACATTTCCTTCTTGCCTTCAGCCAGTTAGAGCTTGGATTTTGCCACTGGCATGCAAAGGAGTCCCCAGTAATTCACTTGCACACCCAGTGTTCTCTCTGCCTTTCTCAGAGTCCCAGTCTTAGCCCAGACCCTCCTCTTCACCTGCTGAGGTCAGAGCCCAGATGTATAGACTTGCATTCAGAGTTCACCACATTCTGATACAAACCTGTATTTGGATCCTATTTCCACTCCTCCTCTACAAAAATTTCCTCTTTGTTGCTTATTAATGAGCTCTCAAACCTACAGATAAATACATCCTCTAAGTCCATTGACATCTCTGTTTCTGTGCTCACTCATGTTACTATGGAAGAAATCTGAAGTAATATCTCACAGTCTCTGAAAAATCGATCTCTCTTTTAGTTCAATAAAGAAAACATGTCAACAACAACAACAACAAAAAAAATTGATCTCTCATTCAATAAATTTAGTCACTTCCCCACCCCTTTTTCTCCTTTGCAAACAGGAATGAGAGACTGCGGTCCATGCCCCACACCCCTATGTTCCTTGTTAGCTTTCAAGTAGTATTGAAACATTTTAAACACATTTCCTCCTTGCTTGTATATTCCCTCCTTGTTCCCAGCTGTGTGGAGTTGTTGGTATGCTGGTCTCTAGTGAAAGAATGACAATAATAGTTGGTTAACACAAGGACAGAAGGAAGGAGTCTAATATGAAAAGTAGCTAATCTTTGATGAGAGAAAGCTGATGTTTCTAACTGCTGTTAGAAAAGGCTGCATTTTCAAATCAAAATCCCTAGGATCAAGACAGATTTCTTGAGCATGTTCATGGTCCTCTGCTTGACCACTTTGTTGGAACTTTGCCTTACCTCAAAGGTGTTCAGGAAAGGAATCTGTTAGCCATACATTTGAATTGCCTTCCCACCCTCCTGTGTCCTAAAATGACCCCAATCCTGAAGTAGGCTGAGTTTTTCCCCTAAGGTGCTGGCTCATAAACTTCATTCTCGGTTCATAAACTTCATTCTTAGCTTCCTCATTTTCTGCTTTCCCCATTCCCTGATCTTCCCAAACCTATCTGCCAGCATACAAATTTCAACCACAAACTGCTTACAGCTCCAAAAGAATGAACAACAGGCTAGGGAATAAAAAAAATACAATTCAAGACATTGTCCTAGGGAAGATATGCTGTCCTCACAGCCTATTTCCAGAGAGAAACAGTTGTTGTTTCAGATGATTGAGGAGGAAAGACCTTGGATTATCACAGTGCTGAAATGGAATTTCTGCATGAGGCAGAATAAAAATCCATCTTAAACACAGTCTGCCTTCCTGATAATCAATTATGGCAAGATCCCTGTATCACAGCAGTGTTGACAGTCTCCTTGGGAAATTCAATATTGGTGAAAAACACAATGGACAAACTTCAGAATCTGACCTTTAGTACTGCTGACTGGACTGCAGTGACTCAGTTCTATAGCAGCTTGAGACGGTGGCCAAAAAGACCAGGGGAAGCTGCTCAGTTTCCAACTCTAGAGCTTATAAAGTGTTTGGAATTCTTGGGAAAGATGTATAGAGTTATGAAAATATTTTATACTTTCCCCTAGCATACCCAGAGTATACATAACTAATTTCTCCTGTGGTTTTCTGTAACAGAGTGAATGCACCTTTATGAATCATTTGAACAACTCTAATACATTGATGTGACTGTCTTGAACTCATATCACAAGATTGGGAAGAGAACTTATGTATCTTGAACATTACCATTCTATCCTGAATCCTAAGCCTTTAAAAGTATATATGTCTTTTTAATTTCAAAGGTTTCTGTTGACCTAGCCAATTACATTCTGTTGATTGTGAATTATTTAATTGAATTTTCTAGTTCTCTGGTTCCATCACGATTAGAAAAGTGATTTTTTTCTTTCCAGTTCACTTGGTGGGTAAATGTCGAATCACTTTCTGGAGACATCACTGCTTACTGCCATTTGGAGATTTTGCCTCCAGGCTCCACTTTAGTTTCCTGTTCAGTTATCCCATTTACCAGTAGTTTGGCCGTGTAAGGCTGCTAGGACACAATGTCATCTCCAGGTACAGAGTTGCAGGTAAAAAATGATGCATGTGGTTACTATTTCAGTTAATAATGAGGATGTCATATACACTCCACTCATCTTGGCTATTACTTCTTTGATCCAAACATCCTAGTGGGATCTTTTACTTATATGGTAATTCATCTTACATCCAAATTCCCAGTACTTAATAACAAGTCAGTCATTTTGTTCTCCAAAGAAAGAAGACCATCACCTATCACCTATTTCTGGGAATTAGATAATTAAGTAATATCTTTCTGGGAACACCTTACTAAACCTCTTTATTTATTCCCCACTCCTCCTGAATTACAATCTAAATCTAACTCTGTGAAATAATTTTAATTGCTTGGAAAGAAATAAAGTGTAATTCCTGGGCTATTTTAAATAGCAATTTGCTATATGAGAACCATAATAAATTATACTACTTACACACTTTACCCCATTAGAAAATAGAATGAAGAGAATGGAAAACTTACATGGAAATCTAGATGAGAGTATATATAATATCATTGAGTTTATGATTTCCACTATAGAAACAAAGTTAATAATTGGGAGTAATTCCTACTGTCTTCTAGTGGGTGCTATAACCAAGGTTAGACTTATTCAGGTCAAGAATAACTTTGAAAAAACAAGGGTGTCATCCTTAAAATCCTCATTCTTGGAATTTATTGAAGAACATTAAAAAAAATACAAAACATAGGTGAGTTAGCTTCACTTTCCATCAGTTTGTTATAGTGTTAAGCAGCAATTATATGACTCATTTATAGAGTACACTTATCTAAACATCTTTATCTATATTTTTATTATGATGGGTTATCCTAGGCAATTTTCAGTGCTTTGGGAGGGGGCTCCTTTTTCAACCCAAAACTACTTGCAACTTCAAAGGAAGGAACAATAGTTGAAGGCAAAAATAAACATACATAACAACAGCAACAATATACAACCCAACAAGATACACTCTGTAAAGTAAGTGCGCTCAAGTTCATTGAAAGACTTTTAACATAACCTTTTTTTTTTTTTTTTTTTTAAATCACTATGTTCTAAGGCCAGGGACCTGAGTTTATCTTCTCAGTAAATCTTTACCTCATGAGACTATATTCTTTTGTTCTCAGTGCTTCAGAAGGATATTTTCAACTGGCTTCTCTTCTGGCTCATTAATCCTTTCTTTAGCTGTATCCAACCTGTTATTAAGCCAATTTATTGAATTCTTCGGAGAAGGCAATGGCACCCCACTCCAGTACTCTTGCCTGGAAAATCCCATGGATGGAGGAGCCTGGAAGGCTGCAGTCCATGGGGTCGCTAGGAGTCAGACACGAATGAGCGACTTCACTTTCACTTTTCACTTTCATGCACTGGAGAAGGAAATGGCAACCCACTCCAGTGCTCTTGCCTGGAGAATCCCAGGGACAGGGGAGCCTGGTGGGCTGCCGTCTCTGGGGTCGCACAGAGTCGGACACGACTGAAGTGACTTAGCAGTAGCAGCAGTATTGAATTCTTAATTTAAACTGCTGTGTTCTTCAGTTGTAGAATCAATTTCCAATTCATTCAATTTTTAAAAAATAAATTTTGATTCTTAGAAAAAAGTATAAATTATGGTCATGTATTATTTTGAACATATTAATCAAAATTAATTTAAAGTCCATGTCTAATAACACTA
Organism: Bubalus bubalis; assembly: GCF_019923935.1. Classification (NCBI taxonomy): domain Eukaryota; kingdom Metazoa; phylum Chordata; class Mammalia; order Artiodactyla; family Bovidae; genus Bubalus; species Bubalus bubalis. The sequence continues at coordinate 54,119,569 of NC_059168.1, read as the reverse complement.
CTATCTAGGTCAATTATAGCTCAGTTTCTATTATTTATTTGGTTTTGTAAGCCTGGTCTGTTTCGGGTAATTACTTTTAATTGAATGTTGAATTATACATGTAAAAAATGTAGTGTCTCTGATGATGTTAGTTTTTTTCTTTTTTTTCCAGAGAGGACAAAGAAGCAGCAGAGGGATGGATAACCTTAATGTAGTTAGGGACTTCAGGCTGCTTTGCAGTGTCTGTAAGTCTTATTATAATACTGGCTCTAAGGCATTTCTAAGGGATAGCCCTGCAGAGATACAAACTGGGAGCCTGTGTTATTATCCAAGGTTCTCCTTCTTTGTGAGTTCTGAACTTCATTTTTGTCTTCCTGCTTCCCTGGTGGTTTAGCAGTAAAGAATCCGCCTGCAATGCAGGAGCCACAGGAGGGATTCTGATCCCTGGGTCGAGAAGATTCCCTGGAGCAGGGCATGGCAACCCATTCCAATATTCTTGCCTGGATAATCCCCATGGACAGAAGATCCTGGCAGGCTACAGTCCATAGGATTGCAAAGAGTCAGACACAACTGAAGCAATTTAGCATGCATGGGACTAAAATAGGATAAGAATTTCTGCTCTGATATTCAGCCACTTTCTTCTTGGCTTCTGCTAAGCTCTACATGCAAATTTGTTGAGGGGAAACTTATGCCAATGTGAGGCTCTCTTGTTTGTGTTTTCCTCCTTTTGGGACCTGAATCCTTCAGTCTTGCCTGCCTTGGCTACCTTGAACATCAGTCTTCTCTGCTCAGCCCTATGAGTTTTCCTAAAGCTTTTTTAGCTTTTTTGTATTTTATAACTATTAAGCAATACTTTCTGCCTGGTGGTAAACGTCTTTCCTCATTCATAAATGAGAGAAGCCCTGAAGAAAAGAGCAACACCTAAAAAGTTAGGCTCACCTTGATAACATTTCCTTCTCTCCAGGTCCTAGTCCCTCAAGTCCTGGCTGTCTCTGAGGCCTTTGATCAGGTTTCTTTTTCCTTTAATCTGGCTTATATGATTGGATAACTGCTGCAAGCTTTTCCATTATAGCCAGCACAGAAGCCTCTTCATGCAATTTGGAAATACAGTTTTCAAAAGGAGTTAGGAAACAAGTGTTCACTTCCCAGGTGTCCAATTATTTTGACCAAGGCTGTGTCTTTCAATTACAAGTTAAAATACCCTGGCTTCTTTAGCATATTCTCACATACTTTTTGCATAACTGTGATACCATAAAACAGGAATTTCTCTTGTGCCATGTCTCCTGTCTCTTTATGTTTCCCAGCCTCACATCTCTTTCGATGTATGCTGGAGACTTCAAGTAATAAAGTGAAAGAATAGGCATCTATCCAAGTGTGTTTTGCAGAACTCCAGGATATTAATAATAACTATGTGTAAAATTCATTTAGGATCATAATAAAGTTTATTACTCATATTTTCCTACATATAACAAATTTCCCTGGCAGAGTTTTTCAGAGCTTTAAAAATACTATTTTGAATCATGATAAAGAGTGTTTACTGTTTCTCAAACTTCTATGATCAAGTAATATATTCCCATAAGTTGTCCTGAAGGATAAACATCCAAGGGAAAAGCTTTGGAAAACATATTCTTAAACACAGTCTGTACTATTAGTTTAAGATAAGGTTACCTTGAAAACTATCAAAGGCTGAAATATCCCTTAACTATGTAAAGTGCCACTTTTAGTTTGCAGAAATTTAGGCAGTCAGAGTCTTTAGTGTTGAGTGAATTTTTGTAGTTCATTATTATTTTTAAATTGAATAACTTTTGTTAACATGTATGGATGCTACTTCTCAAATAGTAAAAATTCAAAAGATGCTTATTTCCTTTAGTTCATAACTTCCCTTAAACCAAACAATTTCTGTGAAATAAATGATATCCACACTTTAAATATTAACAGATTCAGGCTATACATTTTAAATAACTTTTCAGGATGTTAGAAACGTCGCGTGGTAATGTTGGGTTTGACTTAATATTATCTAATTCTAAAGTAAATGCCTGAATACTCTGACTTGCACACTGACAGACTGAGAAGTTCTGGAAATGGACAAAGAGAAATTGTGGGATAGATTTGGGAAACAAACATTGAGAATATCAATATTATATGTTAGAGGTAAAATGTGTTGGTGATTGGATCTTTCCCAACTAGCATTTTTAGTTACCCATGAGGTAGAAAATTCCAGGAAACAAGAATGTATATCTTGATGTTAAAAATGATGAAATATGAGAGCTAATAGTTCCATGGTGCTTATTTTATAGGCAAGACACTAAGTGATTTATGCATACATATTAACTCAATCTTTGAGATCACTCAGATGATGTTAGTAATAATTGTGATGTACAGAAATTGCTATCAATTATTGGAAATTTATTTTGTGGTAAGCAAGGAATTTTATATGCAGTGCTTCTTTTAATCCTAACAATGCATCAATAGACACAAACTATTTTTCCCAAGATGATACTAAGGCATAGAGAGTTAAATGGGAAGTCTCAGTATCAGCTGATTAGTGATCCAATCCAAAATGTATAAAACAAACTAGTATTTACAATCATCATACTATATTTGAGTTAAACCTTGAAGACTGTGTTAATGGGGAAAATAATCTGTGAAACACCACTTAAATTCTATGCCTTTTTATGTTTTCTCATTTAAAGTTCCATAAAAGATTGATGACCAGCACCTACCTAAGCAATTATATTGGTTTGTATGATTGTTATGGTTAAATAATAAATGTTATGAGATCCAGATAGAATTAATCATAAGGAAATAGTAAAGACATGTCCCAAAGGCAGATTTTGCAATTTTTAACTGACAAAATTACAACTAAACTCCCCAAAGATAATAAATGTAATTAATTTCCAACATTGGTAGGCATAGGATTCAACTGAGAATGGCAAACTTGAGAGTAGAAAAATAAGTTTATAGTGGTAGAAATGACAGTACCGTGTTCCCTGTATTTAAATTGCACTGTTCTCTCATCACCAAACTCTACCACTTCTAGCCAGCTTAGAAAAGAGGATAATACTTTAAGAATTTTAAGAATTTAAGTAATCCCTAAGAAGTGTTCAGGACAATGCTTCCTCTGGATCTTTGTGAAGCTAAGGGTGGAAGCTAAGAAACTCCATTAATGAATAAACCCAAGGCATGGTTGCTCCTCAAAAACAGTGCTCAGACAAGTTTCTGTTAGATTTTTGTCTTGATCCCAGTTATCTGCTGCCCTCCCTGGGAGAAAATTATATATCCCCACCAACTGCTATGTGACTTGCAATGCTTTTCTGAAGGATGAGTGTATGTGTATGTCCCCATCCCAATGGTGTGGAGCATGGTGATCTGACTTGCTTTGATCAATGAAACGTAAGTGGTTTGACTGTACAACACTAAGTGAAAGAGTTAAAGCTTAGGCAGGCAGTCCAAGGCCTTTTAAGAAGGAGGTGAACCTTCTAGCTCATGCTTTCCTTAAGCCTTGGGCTCAGTGATCAACGCAAAGAAATAGAGGAAAACAATAGAATGGGAAAGACTAGAGATCTCTTCAAGAAAATTAGAGATACCAAGGGAGTGCTACATGCAAAGATGGGCACAATAAAGGACAGAAATAGTATGGACCTAAGAGAAGTAGAAGATATTAAGAAGAGGTGGCAAGAATACACAGAAGAACTATACAAAAAAGATCTTCACGACCAAGATAACCATGATGGTGGTTACTCACCTAGAGCCAGACATTATGGAATGCGACATCAAGTGGGCCTTAGGAAACATCATTATGAACAAAGCAAGTGGAGGTGATAGAATTACAGTTGAGCTATTTAAAATCCTAAAAGATGATGCTGTGAAAGTGCTGCAGCCAATATGCCAACAAATTTGGAAAACTCAGCAGTGGCCACAGGACTGGAAAAGATCAGTTTTCATTCCAATCCCTAAGAAAGGGAATGCCAAAGAATGCTGAAACTACCGCACCATTGCACTCATCTCACACGTTAGCAAAGTAATGCTCAACATTTTCCAAGCCAGGTTTCAACAGCATGTGAACTGTGAACTTCCAGATGTTAAAGCTGGATTTAGAAAAGGCAGAGGAACCAGAGATCAAATTGCCAACATCCACTGGATCATTGAAAAAGCAAGAGAGTTCCAGAAAAACATCTACTTCTGCTTTACTGACTATGCCAAAGCCTCTGTCTGTGTGGATCACAACAAACTGTGGAAAATTCTTTAAGAGATGGAAATACCAGACTGCCTGACCTGCTTCCTGAGAAATCTGTATGCAGGTCAAGAAGCAACAATTAGAACTGGACATGAAACAACAGACTGGTTCCAAATAGGAAAAGGAGTACGTCAAGGCTGTATATTGTCACCCTGCTTATTTAACTTATATGCAGAGTACATCATGCAAAATGCAGGGCTGGAAGAAACACAAGCTGGAATCAAGATTTCTGGGGAGAAATATCAATAACCTCAGATAAGCAGATGACACCACCCTTATGGCAGAAAGTAAAGAAGAACTAAATAGCCACTTGATGAAAACGAAAGAGGACAGTGAAAAAGTTAGCTTAAAACTTAACATTCAGAAAACTAAGATCATGGCATTTGGTCCCATCACTGCATGGAAAATAGATGGGGAAACTATGGAAACAGTGACAGACTTTATTTTGGGGGGCTCAAAAATCACTGCAAATGGTGACTTCAGCCATGAAATTAAAAGATGCCTGCTCCTTGGAAGAAAAGCTATGACCAACCTAGACAGCATATTAAAAAGCAGAGACATTACTTTGCCGAAAAAGGTCTGTCTAGTCAAAGCTATGGTTTTTCCAGTAGTCATGTATGGATGTGAGAGTTGGACTATAAAGAAAGCTGAGCGCTGAAGAATTGATGCTTTTGAACTGTGGTGTTGGAGAAGATTCTTGAGAGTCCGTTGGGCTGCAAGGAGATCCAACCTGTCAATCCTAAAGGTAATCAGTCCTGAATTTTCATTAGATGGACTGATGCTGAAGCTGAAACTCCAATACTTTGGCCACCTGATGGAAAGAACTGACTCATATGAAAAGACCCTGATGCTGGGAAAGATTGAAGGTGGAAGGAGAGGGGACGACAGAGGATGAGTTGGTTGGATGGCATCACTGACTTGATGGACATGAATTTGAGTAAGCTCTAGAAGTTGGTGATGGACAGGCAAGCCTGGTGTGCTGCAGTCCTTGGGGTCAGAAAGAGTTGGACATGACTGAGTGAGTGAACTGAACTGAACTGGGTGAGCATCTATCTTACCCAAGAACTGGCCTTTCTTTAGTTCCGGAGCTAATGATCACACAGCACAATGTCTTGCTCATGGAAATGCTTTTCTTAGGCTCTATATTAATGATTATAATTGTAACAAATCTTGCCTGGGAACCTGTTTCTCAAGACTTGTACCCCTTATTACACAACAATAGTGTATCTTGCCCAGAAACATTGCCTGGAACCTTGTTCTCCCTGGCTAATCTTGTGCCAAAGTTATCTCAGGATGTATGCCTTGGGAAAGGCTCTTGTGGAACTCTTAGAACCTTGAGGTATTATTTTTATCTATTCTCAGCAGATAGTTTAAAAGTATATAAGGCCCTGCTTAAATTAGTGAGATGGGTATGTTCCTGCCCTCTTCTGATATCTTTGTCAGAACTTTTCCTGTCATTTTCACTTTAAATAAAATCTACACAAAGCTGTAAGTGATTGAGACTCTCTTTGGTTGCGGAATTAAATCTTCTCCTTCATAGATCACGAATCCTGCGGTACTTTTCACCATAAGCTATCATAAATGAGACCTCTAAGTGCTATTTGGACAATTTATCTGTGAGAATACATTCCATTGGTAGGGCCTACTTCTGCTTGAATCTAAGGTAAAGGTGATACATGAAAGAGAATGGCAGGGAACTGACATGTAATGTGAATAATAAATAAACTCTGTTGTTGTAAGATATTAGGATCATAATGTTGTTTCAGGACAGAAAATAGCGAAAGTTGACTGCTGTAAAATTACTACATATAGAAATCCTTATGACTTTTCTCATTTAGTTCAGTTCAGTTCAGTCACTCAGTTGTGTTCGACTCTTTGCGATCCCATGAACCACAGCACGCCAAGCCTCCCTGTCCATCACCAACTCCCGGAGTCCACCCAAACCCATGTCCATTGTGTCGGTGATATCATCCAACCATCTCATCCTCTGTCGTTCCCTTCTCCTCCTGCCCTCAATCTTACTTAAATTATTTAACTTGAAAGAACAGACACTATTTGGTAAAAATAAAAAATCATACGTCTAATTTTGAATGTCTCTAGGGTTATCTTTAGGGAAATGATTAAAAAGAAAATGTATAAACTTAACACAAACTTAGCAATTATTCCTAAGGATAAGAATTCACAATTGTAAATGTTGGATATCATTGTAATTTGGTGTTTTGAAAGATTCTAATGACCACTATAAACAGGAATATATTAGTGATGTCTCTGGAAAAAAAAACACACACACAAAATTAATAGGATAAATAGAAACAACTGTATATCATTAAGCAATTACTTCTTAGAGCAATAAATTTATTGGAAAAAAAACTCCAGCTCAGATTTTAAAAAGTGCTGTACATATCTAAAATAACTTAAAAAGCAGGAGATATGTTATATTCTGGAGATTTGTGTTAGGTGACTCAAAACTTGACACTATAACTGTACTAACATTGAAGACACACATGAAAACTTAAATATTTTTCATGGAAATAAGAATAAAAACTATTCCTAAATTAATATCTTATTATTTGTAATATGTATAAATATGTATGCATAATACATTAATAAGTTAAATATTGTAATAGACATTGGATGTAAGGTTTTAAACCATTTTGAGCAGATAACCTGTAAGAGATACGAATGAAAAAATTTTACTTGGGAAAGTAAGAAATAAGCTAATATCGGGGGTAAAATTATATCCAAGAGAAGGATCATACTGCTCAGATAAAGGGATATTTTATTCTTGGTATCATGGAATCTATAATAATGCTAGTCCTGTATTTCACCATGCAATAATTGGCCCTATTAAAAGTATTTTTTGCATGAGGAATGAAATTATCTTATTCTCTATAAAACACACTCCCTATTTCTCAGACTGGGTCATCTGGATCTTTATATTTGTTTCCTCAGTCTTTAATGCCATTCAAATTATCATCTGTAGCTTAGATTATACCAGTTTTAAAAAATGATGTTTTCCCTTGGGTGGTGGGAGATGCATATGTATTATGCATATGTGGAGAAAGTAGATGAGGGTGAATGGGCATGAATTAAGAGTTTTTTCTTGTCAAATCAGCAATTCCATGCTGATGAAGACATTTTGAAATGATCTCCTTCTACAAAACTTGGAATATCAACACCCACCCTAGATTGTCTTGCTGGAGCTACTGAGAATTTATATTAGAGTGGGTGACTTGGACTAAGGGAAATGTACTTTTTGGAAAATATGATGGATCATAGGACAAAACTAACACTTTGGGTAAGGAATAGGACTTTCAAAAGAGTGGTTAAATATTTGCCTGTGAAAATTTGCAGACGTGAGGACAGAGTGAAATATTTAGGAACCAAATTGAGCTCATTTTTACATACTTTATGAATGGCTTACATTACTGGCTCTTGGACAGATGAAATATTGCCACAAATTCTTTAATTCTCCCAGGAATATATGAATCTCCTCTTGAATCTAGTAACATCTGTGGCTGCTTTGACCTATTGAATCTGGTGGACATGGTCTTGTATCAAGTGCTAAATGTAGGACATAAGATACTGGTGGCTTCCACTTTGTCCTTTGGAATGCTTGAAACAGAAGCAGACAACTGCCTTGCGAAAAAAAAAAAATAATAATATTTTGAGTTGTCAGGCTGTGAAGAAGCTCAATCTATGCATGAGTAGAAATGCCAGAATAGACTTCAGCTGTTCCAGCCATGCTAGAGCTGATGTCAAACATGATTGAAGAACATATGCTCATGTGACTCCAGTCTCAGCCCCCATCTTACTGAGATGAGGGACCTATGAGGGACCCCAAGCAAGAATCCCCCTGCTGAACTCAGCGTGGTGCTTTCTGATGACCTTGGGGAGTGGCATGGGGGGGATGGGTGGAAGGGAGGCTCAAGAAAGAGGGGATATATGTATATATGTACATATAGCTGGTTCATGCTGCTATACAGCAGAAACTAACATAACATTGTAAAGCAATTATACTTCAATTAAAAAAAAATAGCTCTGCTGAATGCATCAACTCTAGAAATCTGTGTTGTAATTAAAAAAATATTCAATAACTAATGCAAATCATCACTATGCTGGTTAATTCAGAAACTTGGGAATCATACTTGACACCTCCCTCATTCATACTGCTCACAATGTATTCAAATCTCAATGTATTCCTGAGCATAACAATATATACATTTATATTTATACTTAGATATATTTTATATACATATACACACATACAGACATACATACATATACACATATTTGTGTATATATAATGAATAAATGGAATTTTGAAGTATATCTCAAGAAAACAGATGCTATATTTTCACACTTTTGGAAATCATTTATGTTGCTTAGATTAAACCAGAATCTAGGATGTATCTTATAAATACATTCTGCATTCAAAGTGTATTTCTGAAGCTCAGAATTTCACCATTAAAAGCCAAAATCAATTTTTAATAAATACATAAGAAACCAGATACATTCAAAGATAATAAGAGGTTTAGGGTAACCTGTTATGCATAATCAGACAAACCAAATAGGACTTATTTTTACCTAAGGCTATAGTAAGAATCATAATTAGCATATAAACGAAAGTATATTTTCTTTTTTGTTTTCTTTTAGTTTTTCCTAAAACTTTTGTAGTTACACAAATGAAATTTGGGTGATAGTGTTGTAAGGAGAAGTGAGGTATGGGCTTTGCCCATAATTTGTTAAATTCTGAGTGGATGTTGTCATCAGTCAGCAAGCAAGGTAGAGAAACAAAGGGGTAGAGTATGTCACACGGATAGTAGCTGTGGTTAAGCAAGTGACCCTGCAACATGAAGAAAACAGCCTCCCTACCTAGCCATCACTCTCTACAAGTATATTAGAAGGATATAATTTAAGGGAAAGGAAAGTTGACCTGAACACATTTGTGGAGCCCGCTTTCATACCATGTAAAGGGTCTATTACTCCAACAGTAGAGAAAAAGAAAAACAAAAAACAAAAACGCATCCAGTTATCTGCATGCTTCCACTCCGGTTTTGTATGTATTTCCTGCAATGTGATTTGGCTTCAACACTACACCAGAGAGCACAAACTGAATTTGTAGGCCTTGTTAATATTACATTTAAAAAGCAGCCCTAAAAGTATGATTATCCTAGATTATAGGAACAAATGTAATGATGAAATTCCAAGCTTCAGCATAATTCTTAAGTACACAAATATTTACAGGAAGTATCTTAGTGTGGCTGATTATGTGTTTTCATCTAAGCAACATGAAGGACCCCTGAGTTGTGAAACTGTATCATCTAGTCTCAAGATACAAATCAAAGTTTCATTTATTCACTATATATATATACATACAACATGTTCATCATGCACTGAGAATTGAAGAAATGCATGATGGATGGGGAGGATAAGGGAGAAATCAAGTATGATTTCCAAATTTCTGTCTTAAGTAGCATGAGGATTATTTACACCATTGATAACAATTATAAAAAAACAGAGGATATTACATTCTGTGACTGGAGAGATGGTAGGTTCAGTTTGTACATATTAAATTTAAAGCTGCCCGCTATGCATCTAAAAGAAGAAGTCATGTAGTTAGTTTGCATAGTATGGATCTAGTTAACAGGGTAGATGTTTAGACTGTATAGATTTGGAAATTTAAAGTCATTAGCAAAAGATGGTAATTGAGGCCATGAGAAAGATGACATGCCTGGGATTATACAGAATTTCTAAGAGTCTCAGTGAGATTGAGTAGAAATGGGAAACCAGCCAAATAGTTAAGTATGCATTATTACAGAGGTGGGAAGAAAATCAGGAGTACTGGCTGTCAGAACAAGAGGGAGAAGAGTTTTTCTAGAAGGATGATGTGGTTGATAATGTCAGATATTGCTAAGTTAGGCAAGTAAGGAAAAACACCTGTTGGATTTAACTATGTAAATGTCATCAATGATTGGGAAGGCATCAGTTTTTGTAGAATAGTGGCACAAATCCAGATAAGAGCTAGTTGAAGAATGTATAGAATATACAGAATTTAAAGCAGAGATGATAGATAACTCTCTGGAATGGTGACTATGAAACAAATAAAAGTAGGGAAGGTATTTAATGGGGTGTATTAGGTTGAAGTGGTTTGCCATTCCCTTCTCCAGTGGACCACATTCTGTCAAATCTCTCCACCATGACCCCCCTGTCTTGGGTTGCCCCACGGGCATGGCTTAGTTTCATTAAGTTAGACAAGGCTGTGGTCCTAGTGTGATTAGATTGACTAGTTTTCTGTGAGTATGCTTTCAGTGTGTTTGCCCTCTGATGCCGTCTTGCAACACCTACTATCTTACTTGGGTTTCTCTTACCTTGGACATGGGGTATCTCTTCACGGCTGCTCCAGCAAAGCACCACCATTGCTCCTTACCTTGGATGAGGGGTATCTCCTCACCGCCGCCCTTCCGGACCTTCAACGTGGGATAGCTCCTCTAGGCCCTCCTGCGCCTGCGCAGCCACGGCTCCTTAGACGTGGGGTTGCTCCTCCCCACCACCGCCCTTGGCCTCAGGCTCAGGGGCATGGGGTAGCTCCTCCCGCCCACTGCCCCTGGCCTTGGGCTTGGGGCTTGGGGTATCTCCTCCCCACCTCCGCCCCTGACCTCAGACGCGGGGTAACTCCTCTTGGCCGCCCCCCCCCCCCCCACCGCCGACCTCGGACACGGGGTAGCTCCTCGCTGCCATTCCTGCGCCATCGCAGTCTGGTACTCTCGCCGCTGCCCCTGACCTCGGATGTGGGGTAACTCCTCCTGGCCGCCGCCCTTTGGGCATGGGGTCCTCCTGGCTTCTGCAACTGACCTCGGACGTGGAGTGGCACCTCTCGGCCGTGCTTGGCGCACCCGTTGCAGCCGCCTGCACTTTGGCGCGCCCGTCTCAGCCACGGGGACTGGAATGCAAAAGTAGGAAGTCAAGAAACACCTGGAGTAACAGACAAATTTGGCCTTGGAATATGGAATGAAGCAGGGCAAAAACTAATAGAGTTTTGCCAAGAAAATGCACTGGTCATAACAAACACCCTTTTCCAACAACACAAGAGAAGACTCTATACGTGGACATCACCAGATGGTCAACACCGAAATCAGATTGATTATATTCTTTGCAGCAAAGATGGAGAAGCTATATACAGTCAACAAAAACAAGACCAGGAGCTGACTGTGGCTCAGATCATGAACTCCTTATTGCCAAATTCAGACTTAAATTGAAGAAAGCAGGGAAAACCACTAGACCATTCAGGTATGACCTAAATCAAATCCCTTATGATTATACAGTGGAAGTGAGAAATAGATTTAAGGGCCTAGATCTGATAGATAGAGTGCCTGATGAACTATGGAATGAGGTTTGTGACATTGTATAGGAGACAGGGATCAAGACCATCCCGATAGAAAAGAAATGTAAAAAGCAAAATGTCTGTCTGGGGAGGCCTTACAAATAGCTGTGAAAAGAAGAGAAGTGAAAAGCAAAGGAGAAAAGGAAAGATATAAACATCTGAAGGCAGAGTTCCAAAGAATAGCAAGAAGAGATAAGAAAGCCTTCTTCAGAGATCAATGCAAAGAAATAGAGGAAAACAACAGAATGGGAAAGACTAGGAATCTCTTCAAGAAAATCAGAGATACCAAAGGAACATTTCATGCAAAGATGGGCTCGATAAAGGACAGAAATGATATGGACCTAACAGAAGCAGAAGATATAAAGAAGAGATGGCAAGAATACACAGAAGAACTGTACAAAAAAGATCTTCAGGACCCAGATAATCACGATGGTGTGATCACTGACCTAGAGCCAGACATCCTGGAATGTGAAGTCAAGTGGGCCTTAGAAAGCATCACTATGAACAAAGCTAGTGGAGTTGATAGAATTCCAGTTGAGCTATTCCAAATCCTGAAAGATGATGCTGTGAAAGTGCTGCACTCAATATGCCAGCAAATTTGGAAAACTCAGCAGTGGCCACAGGACTGGAAAAGGTCAGTTTTCTTTCCAATCCTAAAGAAAGGCAATGCCAAAGAATTCTCAAACTACCGCACAATTGCACTCACCTCAAACACTAGTAAGGTAATGCTCAAAATTTTCCAAGCCAGGGTTCAGCAATATGTGAACCGTGAACTTCCTGATGTTCAAGCTGGTTTTAAAAAAGTCAGAGGAACTAGAGATCAAACTGCCAACATCTGCTGGATCATGGAAAAAGGAAGAGAGTTCCAGAAAAACATCTATTTCTCTGCTTTATTGACTATGCTAAAGCCTTTGACTGTGTGGATCACAATAAACTGTGGAAAATTCTGAAAGAGATGGGAATACCAGACCACCTGACCTGCCTCTTAAGAAATCTGTATGCAGGTCAGGAAGCAACAGTTAGAACTGGACATGGAACAACAGACTGGTTCCAAATAGGAAAAGGAGTACTTCAAGGCTGTATATTGTCACCCTGCTTATTTAACTTATATGCAGAGTACATAATGAGAAATGCTGGGCTGGAAGAAGCACAAGCTGGAATCAAGATTGCCAGGAGAAATATCAATAACCTCAGATACGCAGATGACACCACCCTTATGGCAGAAAGTGAGGAGGAACTAAAAAGCCTCTTGATGAAAGTGAAAGAGGAGAGTCAAAAAGTTGGCTTAAAGCTCAACATTCAGAAAACTAAGATCATGGCATCCGGTCCCATCACTTCATGGCAAATAGATGGGGAAACAGTGCAAACAGTGTCAGACTTTATTTGGGGGGGCTCCAAAATCACTGCAGATGGTGACTGCATCCATGAAATTAAAAGATGCTTGCTCCTTGGAAGAAAAGCTATGACCAACCTAGACAGCATATTGAAAAGTAGAGACATTCCTTTGCCAACAAAGGTCCATCTAATCAAGGCTATGGTTTTTCCAGTGGTCATGAATGGATGTGAGAGTTGGACTGTGAAGAAGGCTGAGCGTCGAAGAATTGATGCTTTTGAACTGTGGTGTTGGAGAAGACTCTTGAGAGTCCCTTGGACTGCAAGGAGGTCCAACCAGTCCATTCTGAAGGAGATCAGCCCTGGGATTTCTTTGGAAGGAATGATGCTAAAGCTGAAACATCAGTACTTTGGCCACCTCATGCGAAGTGTTGACTCATTGGAAAAGACTCTGATGCTGGGAGGGATTGGGGGCAAGAGGAGAAGCGGACGACAGAGGATGAGATGGCTGGATGGCATCACTGACTCGATGGATATGAGTCTGAGTGAACTCCAGGAGTTGGTGATGGACAGGGAGGCCCAGCGTGCTGCGATTTATGGGGTCGCAAAGAGTCGGACATGACTGAGAGACTGATCTGATCTGATCTGATCTGATTAGGTTGAAAAGCCATTCTACTATTTTGCATTTGTTGGCTTTTTAATTATGAATCCTCTCTTAGATCTTCAGATCCAAGATGTTGAGTTTTATATAACATGCAAAACACCAAGTAGAGTTTGTTGGCACAAAAGAATAACCCAGTTCAGTTCAGTCACTCAGCCCAACTGGAATTCCATCACCTCCACTAGCTTTGTTTGTAGTGATGCTTTCTAAGGCCCACTTGACTTCACATTCCAGGATGTCTGGCTCTAAGTGAGTGATCACACCATCGTGATTATCTTGGTCGTGAATATATTTTTGTACAGTTCTTCTGTGTATTAGGGGTGGTGGTGAGGAGTTACCCCTCGTACAAGTAAGGAGCAGTGGCTGCGCTTTGCTGGAGCAGCCCTGAAGAGACACCCCACGTCCAAGGTAAGAGAAACCCAAGTAAGACGGTAGGTGTTGCAAGAGGGCATCAGAGGGCAGGCACGCTGAAACCATAATCACAAAGAATAACTAATAGTGTTTTAAAAATTATGTGTTTGTCTCAACAAGAATGAAATATGCTTATGAACTGGAACTTACATTCACCCTCTTGAGTTTTTCCCCCATGGTTACTCACATGTTGTTGTTTAGTCTCTAGGTCGTGTCCAGCTCTTTGCGACCCCATAGGCTGTACTTCTCCAGGTCCTCTGTCCAGGGGATTGCCCAGGCAAGAATACTGGAGTAAGTTGCCATTTCCTTCTCCAGGAGATCCTCCAGACCCAGGGATCAAACTCAGGTCTTCTTGGCAGATGGATTCTTTACCACTGAGCTATCAGAGATACCCAGTTACTTGCATACTTCTTGTTATACTCTGTCCATTCAACTACCTCCCTAGAACAGCTTCCAGACCTAGTTTAGTCTGGCAATTTGATGTGTCTGCTTATCTTGACCATGGTGATCAGGAATCTTATTCATATGATCTTCTTCCTCATTCTCTTGCCCTGTTTTAAATGGCTTCAGCTCTGCAGTAGTCTAGCAAATAGAATCTAATACAGACATGTGTGTGCATTTTAATTGTTACCTTTTACATTGTCAATTTCTGTCTTCAAAAAAGCTTTTCAGAAATTTGCTGTTAATTAATATCAATTGTATTGATTTATTATTTTCAGAAACTAAATTTATTGATCAAAATCAGGATACAAAATTTCTTTTTCAAAAAAAATTTTTTTTTAACTTTTTCAATATCCATGATACCTTAGAGACTGAGTGACGTGAATGACATCGCTCGGTCGTGTCCAACTCTTTGCAGCCCCATAGACTGTAGCCTACCATGCTCCTCCATCCATGGGATTTTCCAGGCAAGAGTACTGGAATGGGTTGCCATTTCCTTCTCTAGAGGATTTTCCTGACCCAGGGATTGAACCTGGGTCTTCCGGATTGTAGGCAAACGCTTTACCGTCTGTGCTACCAGGGAAGTCCATCTTAGAGATTACCAATAGTGATTTACTTTCTTTGTAACATAGGCAGAACACTTTTTTCTTTTTTGGCTGTGTGGGTCTTTGTTGTGGTGTGTGGGCTTTCTCTAGTTTAGGTGTGTGCTTAGTCGCCTGTGGGATCTTCATTCCCCAACCAGGGGTCAAACCTCGGTCCTCTGCATTGGAAGCTGGATTCCTAACCAGTAGACTACCAGGGAAGTCCCCCAGTAGTGGCTTTAGATTTGACATTTGATTCAGTATTCAAACGTAACTTTTCTGGAATTGAAAATGTAAATTAAATGAAAATGGGTGGATGCTTCCTTTGTATCTCATCACCTATTACAGATCTTGAATCTCTCATGAACACCAGTGACAATGTTTATTTTAAATTTACTCTTTATGATGTAGATATAAAATAAAAGCTATGTAATTTAATTCTTCTTAGTGTTATTAATCTCATAAAAAAAGCAGAAAGGGACTCAGTTTAGGAAAGCTTGTATTTTAATGGCACAGTTACAAAAAATATTTAGTACACTGCTTCCCACGTTAGAGCTTTTATAATCATGGTGTTTCACACTCTTACTATAAATTATGTTGATTATGTGTCTCCCTTCTTTTGTAAATCTATTGGTCACAAATTTTATTTTTTGGTTGCAATCATTTAATATAAAAATATTTTGTAGTGTGTTTATGGCATACTTATCAAATTAGCATTTAAATATTTGTTATAGTTTTATGATGCAAAATTGGACCTGTGATGATTTATTATACTATAATCCTACAAGAAAGTTTCAATCCTTTCTGGGTTTGTGACAGATAGTTCCCTGGAGTATATGCTGGAAAAATAATAATATTCATCAAACTTGAATAGAGAAGAGAAATTTTAGAAAATCCTCATGAGGAATGGTGCTAAATCAAATTATTCATAATGCTTTCACTTAAATATGTATTTGCATTAAAGTCTTCAGCATGCATCCCTATGACCATAAACTCAAAGCAAATGATAAAATTCAAAATAAATTGCAATCCTATCAAAATGTAAACACATATATTAATCTGATGGCTGAAATTATATTCCTGAAACTAATTTGGCAATCTTTAATTTGCTAATAAAAATGTATTTTCATATTCTGTATTTTGCTTGAGACTTGACTATTTTGATTTAGAGCATGGTGGACCACAAATTAAGTCATCTTCATTATTTTTATTCTTTTTTCATAAGTTATCAATTGTTTTATTTTTAACCAATATTCATCATTTTGATTGTCAATTTGCTGGTGTATAAAAATGTGGCATGATAATAAACACTATTTTTATATAAAATTTCATATTGTCCAATTACTACTAAATTTTTGCAAACTAAATTATTTTATTTGGAAAATAATTCCAAAAATTATATGTGGAAATATTACAATAATTATTATTATAGTGGAATATAATAATTGGAATATAATGGAATATAATAATATATAATAATTATTATTATAGTGGAAATAATTATAGTGGAAAAAGTCTGTTTTATCATTTGGGGTAAAACTTGTTATTGCTTTTCATTGGCCAGAATTATTATAGTTAGCTACTTTCTTTACATTTTACTTGCTTAGAGTTTTTCTTAGAAGTGACTGTCAAATTTATCAAATGCCCTTGTAGCATCTAAAAATGGTGTTTGTGGATATGTGTTTCTAAGTAATTGTATCACATGTGTAAATTCAAATTCAGGCAGTTACCACCAGAATTAGGAAATAGAACTGCCTCATGACCACAGAGATCTCTTTTCTGCCACCCCTCTACAGTTGATTCCATCCCACTACTGTTACCCTGGAAAGTACCATTCTGTTTACTTCTCCATAATTTTGTCATTTAACTATGCTATATACAGGTACTTTTTATTTTATTGCAGTTCACTTTAATAGAATTTGCAGATACTGCTTTTTTTTTTTTTTTCAAACTGAAATTTTGTGGCAACCTTACATTGGTTTATTGGTGCCATTTTTCTAATGGCATTTGCTCACTTTGTGTCTCTGTATTACTTTGATAATTCTGCTGTTGCTAAGTCGCTTCAGTCATGTCCAACTCTGTGCGACCCCATAGATGGCAGCCCACCAGGTTCCCCCGTCCCTGGGATTCTCCAGGCAAGAACACTGGAGTGGGTTGCCATTTCCTTCTCCAATGCATGAAAGTGAAAAGTGAAAGTGAAGTCGTTCAGTAGTGTCTGACTCTTAGCAACCCCATGGACTGCTGCCTACCAGGCTCCTCCATCCATGGGATTCTCCAGGCAAGAGCACTGGAGTGGGGTGCCATTGCCTTCTCTGATTGATAATTCTAGCAGTATTTTAAACTTCTTCACTATTACTGTATTTGTTATGGTCATCTGTAATCAGTGATCTTTGATGTCACTATTGCAAAAAGATTACAACTTGCTGATGGCTCAAGGGATGGTTAGCAATTTTTAGCAATAAAATATTGTTAATTAAGCTATGTACTTTTCTTAGCCATATTGTTATTACACAGTAGCTTTACCGTAGTAGTGTAAACATCACTTTTATATGCACTCGGAAACCAAACAATTCATGTGACTCACTTTATTTCAATATTTGCTTATTGTGGTGATTTGCTACTGAACCTGCCTTATTTCTGAGGTAAATACAATTATACAGTATATACTTTTACTGCCTGTAAATATAATTACACAGTATATAATTTTTTTCAGATTGGCTTTTTTTTCCCACTCAGCATAATGCTCTTGAGTTCCTTCCATGCAGTTAAAATATATCAATAATTTTTTTTTTTTTACTTTGCTACATACTATTCTATTTATTCCACTGTACAGATTTGCCACAGTTTAACTATTCCCCTACTGAGGGCAGTTGGACTGTTTCCACATTTTGACAATTTTACAAATAAAGCTTTACAAATAAACTGCAACGTTACAGGTTTTTGTATAGACATAACTTTTCATTACCTTCAATAAATGCCCATGGGATATGATCGCTGAGTTATATGGTAAATGTATGTTTTGTTTTACAAGCAATTTCCAGTTTCCTAGAGCAGTTGTATTGTTTTATATTCCCGCCAAGAATATATCAAAGATCCAGTCATTTTACATCTTCACTTCATCCTCACAGCATTTGGTATTGTTGCTATCTATTAGTTTATCAGTTTTAATAGATATATAGCAATAAATAGATATATAGTGATAAATCCTGAGAAGGCAATGGCACCCCACTCCAGTACTCTTGCCTGGAAAATACCATGGGTGGAGGAGCCTGGTAGGCTGCTGTCCATGGGGTTGCTAAGAGTCAGGCATGACTGAGCGACTTCACGTTCACTTTTCTCTTTCCTGCTTTGGAGAAGGAAATGGCAACCCACTCCAGTGTTCTTGCCTGGAGAATCCCAGGGACGGCGGAGCCTGGTGGGCTGCCATCTATGGGGTCGCACAGAGTTGGACATGACTGAAGCGACTTAGCAGCAGCAGCAGCAATAAATGATCGTGATTTCAAGTTTGTATTCCCTGAATGGCAAAATATGTTAAGCATTGTATATTGTAACTTAAGTATATTGTTTCAAGTTATTACATTTGTTGATATTGTTGAACTCACCAAAATGTCACAAGAAAACTTGATAAAGAAAAACCATTCATTTAAGCTCACTGGTGTAAGGGAGAAGACCACTTATTAAAGATTAAGCAGTGTTTCAGAAGATATTTGTCAGAAGTGAGATAATTATAAAACTTGATGTCTGATTTAATGTAAAGGTGTAATGAGGATTGACATCAGTTATATCTTAAAATATAATAGTCATGGATTGATAGTCATAGAAAACTAAGGGCTTTAAGGTAAGTTTGGTAAGTAAAGTGTCATTTAATAAGTAACTGCCCAAGTCACCAAATCCTTTCTTTCATAATTATTTCTGAGGGAATTTTTTCAGGCAAATAGAGAAATAATTTATTGGTTTATAGTCTTGTATTTCCTGGGCCAAATTTTCTAGGAACAAATAGCTTAGTTATGTAGGTACAGATGGTCTGGTCTTACCTGAGTCATGGTGACACACAGGGTCTCAGTTCTCAGAAATGAAAGTGAAAGTGAAAGTCACTCAGTTGTGTCCGACTCTTTGCAACCCCATGGACTGTACAGTCCATGGAATTCTCCAGGCTAGAATACTGGAATCATTCATCTCAGAAATGAACAATATATAAATTTCCTGACATTTTGACTACTCTTTGAATCTATGAAATAAACTCTACTTGTCCATAAAGTATTTCACTTGTTATGAATTATTAGATAATATTTTTGAAAATATAATTGGATGTATTGCTTTGTTGTTCAGTCAAGTCATGTCCAACTCTTTTGCAACCCCATGGACTGTAGCCTGCCAAGCTCCAGTGTAGATGGGATTTCCCAGTCAAGAATACTGGAGTGGATTGTTGTTTCCTTCTCCAGGGAATCTTCCCATCCAGGGATTGAACCTGTGAATCCTGCATTGCAGGTGGATTCTTTACTGTTGAGCCACCCTGGAAGCCCAGATGTATTGCTTGCATATTCATAAATGCAATTGATCTACAGTTTCTTTTTTTTTGTGTACTGCTGTCATATTTCAATATTATGAGTGTGCTGACTTCAGAATATGAACTGAGCTCTTAAACTTTGTAAAATTATGGTAGATTTTAAAGAACCTTGAAATTGTCCTGTATTTAAAGGTTAGATGAACTTTATCTAAAAACCCATTTGCTTACTGTGCTTTTTCACACAGGAGATCTATATTCACCTCTCACTTTTTTTTTTTTTTTTTCCCAGTGTCAATGGCCTAGTCAATTTCCCACTTCTTCTAGGGTATATTTTTTGTTCTATCTCTCATTTGTTTTTAACATATCCTTTACTTTTATTGTAAAGGACATGTATTATCTGTTCTCAGGCTTGCTCCCTCTTGTCCCATCATACTTGATTTTAGGATGGGCACAGTGCCATCCTGAAGAGAATAAAGTCAATTTTTGATTCCCTGTGTCTATAAACTGTTGCCTGTGTAAAAATGGAGAATACGATTAAATTCTCTAAACCTCAATTTTTAGCATTAGTAAATGTAATATAGGATGTTGGGCAGCACCCAGGCCATACTTTCAGGACAGAGGCACTCCTTCCCCCATTTGACAATGATGCACAGCTTGTTGTAGCCACGATTTCCGGGAAACAAATCCACTCAGAGGACAATGCAGATAGTGGAGTGCAGTTTATTACACCACCCGGCCCAAGGCAGAGTCTCCTCATAGCCAAGGATCCCAACCAGTTTTTGTGAAAACCTTACATACCCTAAGTGTACATGTCCAAACCCACCTTCCTCTAATTCCCTGAAACTAGTCTGAACAAAGGAAAAGAAAGGTACAATCAAAGTTTACCCATGATTCATATGTCTTAAGCCTAGGTAGTTAACAGTGGACAATTATCAATAGGCCTGTGGTCATACCCCAATAAGCATAATAGAATGTATGATTCTATTTGGTTACACAGATAATTAACGTATTATTTTAGGCAGCAGAGAGTATAGGTATGAGCCCTGTGGCTCTTCTTTCAGGGGGCCTGGTTTTCCAGTTGGTATGTTGTTTCCATAGATACTGGGCATGTAGCTCAAAGTCCACAGTCCAGCCAAAGAAGGAGTCCTGCTTTCAAGGCAGAGCCGTTCTGTCTGTTTCCTCCTTCAACCTGAGTCCCTTTGTAGGAACTGCCCTCAATCACAGGGAACTCACTGCCCTTGTGAGTGGTCACTGTGCAGATACAAAGTCCAGATAGCTTTGATTTAATTCAAGACAAATCTAAAGAGTAGCCTCACTCTGGAGCTCCCCCTGGAATTAGTGAGGCTTCTGTTGTAAATGCCTGAAAGTTCAACTTTTCTCCTAACCTGTCCTGCTAACCTCACTGACTCATAGATATTGTTCCTAGGAAAGTGCTCCAGGGAACCTACTGCAGGCAAATTTCCTTATCAGAATATGTCTCCTACCTTACTCTACCTAAACCAATAAAGTTGGCATAACAATAATGCCTGCCTCTTAAAGTTGTTGTGAGTTTGCAGTGAGGTTTTAGATATGCAGTGTTTGTAATATGAACACTTAACAAATGCCCTTATTTTATAATGGGATGTTAAAAAGGGAACTTCTCTATATTCAGGATTTTAGTTAAAGCAACAAAGCTCAGGATTAGCTTTGTGAGCTGAGCAATTTATATTTTTAAAAGTAAGTGCTAGATATATCCATGCAGAACTTACAAAAAAATATCAGAACTGGTTCTGCCTTTCTCTGCCACAATAATAAAATTCTAGCCTATGGAAAACATTAGATTACAGACTTTGATTTTTTGAAAGGAGTCTGTACACGTATAGATATATTTGATTTCCCTTCTTATCCACTAGTCCAAGGGCTTTTCCAGTGGTTCAGTGTTAAGGAATCTCCTACAATGCAGGAAATGCAGGATATATGGGTTCTATCCATGGGTGAGGAAGATCCCCTGGAGAAAGAAATAGTAACCCACTCAGGTACTCTTGCCAGGAAAATTTCATGGATGGAGGAGCCTGGTGGGCTACAGTCCAAGGCAAAGTGTTGTATAGAGTCAGACACGACTGATGCAATTTAGCATGTGTGCATGCGCTGCTGCTCCAAGCATGTACAAGAGACTCAGGGAACCATGGTGAAAGAAATTTGGGAAAAACTTACATGTGTCCCAACAGTTGTGAGTGTAGACCTGAACCCAGATCCTGGGACCCACTTTTCCCACAGAGAATACTGAAGGAGGGAAGTAGGCTGGAGCTGTCTGGAATGGCAAGCCAAGGAAAGAGCAGATAGTGTTGGGCAAGCATCACTTCTGCCATTTGCCAGGCAAAGAGGCATTTGTTACCAATGCAGAAGCAACTCCTACAGAGCACTTGTGTGCCTAGCTGATGCAGTGGCTTGCCTGTATGGGTAGAGATTTATAGTAGGAGCCTGTGGGCGTTGGTATGGATATAGTCAGGACATACAGAGGAAGCTTGCAATGGCTTAGCCCCAAACTGCAATGCTTCTTCAAGGAATTA
The DNA here is from genome assembly GCF_019923935.1 of Bubalus bubalis. NCBI lineage: Eukaryota > Metazoa > Chordata > Mammalia > Artiodactyla > Bovidae > Bubalus > Bubalus bubalis. The sequence continues at coordinate 54,097,487 of NC_059168.1, read as the reverse complement.
GCAACAGAGAAGGTGACATCAGAAAATAATTTCCAAAGATAGTAAAAACATGCTCATAAAAGATGTTTGTTTCATGAAAAATGGATGTTAGCCATGGAAGAAATTATAAACAACCAGATTATACAGACTCTTATTTTCTCTAATCCCATCTTCCTATGATATAATCCTGGAAGAAGTAGTAACAAGACCATGAGAAAGAGTTTTTATTTTTATTTTTTATTTTTTTTTAAATTTTATTTTATTTTTAAACTTTACATAACTGTATTAGTTTTGCCAAATATCAAAATGAATCCGCCACAGGTATACATGTGTTCCCCATCCTGAACCCTCCTCCCTCCTCCCTCCCCATTCCATCCCTCTGGGTCGTCCCAGTGCACCAGCCCCAAGCATCCAGTATCGTGCATCGAACCTGGACTGGCAACTTGTTTCATACATGATATTTTACATGTTTCAATGCCATTCTCCCAAATCTTCTCACCCTCTCCCTCTCTCTCAGAGTCCATAAGACTGTTCTATACATCAGTGTCTCTTTTGCTGTCTTGTACACAGGGTTATTGTTACCATCTTTCTAAATTCCATATATATGCGTTAGTATACTGTATTGGTGTTTTTCTTTCTGGCTTACTTCACTCTGTATAATAGGCTCCAGTTTCATCCACCTCATTAGAACTGATTCAAATGTATTCGAGAAAGAGTTTTTAAGGCTATCTGTAAATCATTTGATATTACTCCTGTCAAAAATGGCATCTAGTTGTTTAAGAGAACTGGGCTGGGGAGTGGGACTATTAGATCTCTGGGATCCTCCGTCTCTGAATCTTACATGAAGAAGATGTAAAGGCTCTGTGATGTCAGTGGTGATGCTCTCTGGGTTGTAGGCTATATGTTACTTTAATTTTCTTTTTTTCATTTATTTGCATTTTCTCAATTTCTATCTTGAATAAGTATTAACAGAAGTAAATAATAAATATATAAAATATGTAAGTATCTATAAAGATAATAAAATAAAACCACTTTTTATCTTAAAAAAGTGGTGTCTAATTTCCCCAGCCTTGAAACAAGGAGCCAACCTTATTAAATGTGTTGCATTTTCTGTATCCATGTTTTAACTGTGATACAATGTAGATGGATCATTATTATCAGTTTTTCTTTAAATAAGAAGGTAATCACATTAAAGTTATTATCATAGTAAGCTTGTTACTATTATTTCAGCTACATTGTTTTGCTTTCTATTTTCTTGTTTCAATTTTCTTCCTATGCATTGTGTAAACCAGGAGTACATTTCCTCTGGTAAAATGATACATCATAGATGAATTTTCATTCTTCTTATGGTTATATTTAATACTTTATAAAACATTTAATCTATATTTCTTAATTTATCACCACTGAGGATGAAATTATCATTTCATTATGTGGAAATGATGTACATATTAGGCACACTTGTGTTTACTTTTAACTCCCATTCATAAGCTTCTTATCAACTTCGCTTCTCTCCAATGTTGATTCTCTCTTTATTGCTAATGATATTACAATTTTGCTGTGGCATTTTTTTCCTTTCCTTAAAGTCTTTCTTTCACTAGGTCATGTTTATTTGTGATTGTAATGCATTCTCTTATCTTCTATTTTTCCTTGTTTTACATTAGCCATATTTCATTTTCATTTCTTTAAGATCACAAATAAATTTCTATGAGATGCACTGCTGAGAGATGGACTAAATCTTTTACAAATGAAGAATTCTCATATCTCTTTTATGCCTTGTTCAAATTTTTCTTTCATTCCATAGACTCTTAAGTTTCAATTCCTTTGTTTTTTTGTAGCAAAAAGTTGTCTGAGACCATTCCTTTTGCCTTAAATTATAGCTGCAATAGATAGATAAGCACTAGCACATTCTAAATGGAGTTTTTAGACAAGTATCTAGAGGACTGGTGTAAATATTTTTGTGGACACACCCTAAGGTGATCCCCAATACGTTACACTATTTTATATTCCATACCCCAGGTTTGAGTGGAATCTGTGACTTGTTTCTCATGAAGACAGAATAGAATAGGTGATCGGATGTCACTCCCTTGGTTAGATTACATTATACATCAAAGGGAGTGAATGTCATCTACATATGTTATATAAAATATGTAAAATGCCATTTCTAAGGCTCCATCTTAGCCAACTGCAGAGAGACACTCTTATCTAGGCTATAACAAGGCAAATATTCATATTGAGAACTACCTATGAGAAGGGTCACACATCAGGGAGCTGTGGGTAGCCTGTAGCACTTGGTAACAGGCTCCAATCAGTAGCCAGTAAGTAGCTGGGGCACTCAGCTATAACTACAAGGAAGTGAATTCTGACAACTGTCTACAGAGTATGAAAGCTGATCATTTTATAATTGAGCCTTCAGAGTAAAACACAGCTTATACAACACCTTGAGAGGTAATCTTGTAATACTCTGTGCCAAGAACCTGTTAGCCATATCTGGACACCTGACCTGTAGGGAATCGTGGGATAACTAATAGATATTGTTTTAAGCTATGAAATTTCTGATAATTTGTTACACAGTGATAGAAAACTGATATATCTATTAATAGTTCTTTGTCAGTTACTCAATTATCCATCTTCAGCCATTTTTATAAAGATGAAGAGACTAGAAACCAACCAGAAGTACTGAGATAATGTAATGTAACAATACTTCATGGGTGTAAGCCTTGGGCTTTATCTTCCTCCTCTTTATGGTAAAGGAAAGAAAAATTATTCCAACTACAATCAATTCAAGTGAGGAGAGCTTCCAAAAGACTACCTGTAGAAATTGGGAGTTTCAGAAAGAATTGAATACTGGAATCTCTTGTCCACACACACACTGAAGGACTGCAACTAACTGACTCAGGCTGTGATTAAAAAACTTACAAACAAAAAAATCCCAACAACTTCTTGAGAGAACCTTTCATATATCCTTGGAATTTAGAAAACTATAAAACAAAATGACTGCTTTTGCCCTCCCTTATAAAAGTATGGCTTCTGGCTACAACAGTTTAGGAAGAAAAGTTTTGGGAGAGGAGTCATTAGCATCATAAGGCTTGCTGATTATTTGGTAAGGCAAGAATCTCTTGAGTTTTCCATGGAGGTTATCCATTACTTAGTTATCTTGAAAGTTACTCAACCCAAAATGGTTACTCAAAATGAAAAGTGCTGAATGGTATGAGGTTATGGGCTATATTATTATGAGCAGCACTTATATGGGGACTGTGAGGGAGTCACTCAGAAAACTTACCCCCAAGTCAGGAAACTATATAGTTCAGAAATCTATGTGTTGCTTCTAAATAAATCCACAAATGCATAACACAAGATAGCTTAAGTCAGGTATTTAGCTTCTGCCCTAGGGCTTCCAGATGGCACTAGTAAAGAATTCACCTGCCAATGCAAGACACCCAAGAGATGCAGGTTCGATCCCTGGTTGGGAAGATCCCTTGGAGGAGGAAATGACAACCCATTCGAGTATTGTGGCCTGGAGAATCCCATGGACAAAAGAGCCTGGAGAGTTACAGTTCATGGGATCACAAAGAGTCAGACCAGACAGGACTGAGCACACAAGCACATAGATCACTGACAATGTTACATTAATACCAATGGATTTTTCTCTCTTTTCCTATGAAACCTCCTTCCACTAACTTGGCCCTGGAAGATTCAGAAGCAGAAAAAGAAGAAGGAAAGGCACATGACAGATTGTTTTCTTTTCCAAAGAAATTCCCTAAGTCCTGAGTTGGGCTTCCCAGGTCACTCAATAGTAAAGAATCCGCCTACAAATCAGAGAACATGCAGGTTCAATCCCTGGGTTGAGAAGATCCCCCAGAGAAAGAAAAATGGCAACCCACTTCAGTATTCTTTGTCCTGGGAAATCCCATGGACAAAGGAGTCTGGCAGGCTACTGTCTATGGGGTCTCAAAAGAGTTGGATATGACTTAGAGACTAAATAGCAACAACAAACCCTGAGTCAAAGTGATAGATTTGGGGTAGAAAAGAAAAGTTTGCCTTTATGGGAGTTATCTTTTTTAAATTAAACTTTGCTAGACTTTAATTTTTTACCCTGAGAGTGAACAGTCAGAAATTAAATTTGTTTATAGTATTATTAAGGGACAGAGAAAGGAAATATAAAAGGACATTGTCAGGGGCAATAGCTAGAGATAAGCAGAAATAGTCTTTTCTGGTATATTCCCCATCATGTACAGCCATTGCTGTAATCTTATGCTTCTTTCTCCCTCACTTATGTATCCCTGGATTAGGGTAGATCTCTTAGACTGCTATTACTAATCCCTACCTCTGATACCCTCCCCAACCCCTCCTCAATGTGGAGAGTTTCTTCTTTCATTCTTTCACTCCTGCACTTTTTTTTTTTTTTTGACTCTTTCAAAGAGAAAATTGAACTGGGAGATGGTATAATTACCTGTCACCAATTCAGTTATTAATTTATCCTGAAGCAAGTAAAGAGGAACTATGATTATGAGCAATCCTAACTAGAGAGTATCTCCTCTGCATAATTATTTTCCCTTGTGTTTATTAGAAATTATAACACTAAGAACAAATTTTTAAGCTTTAGAGTTCTGTAAGTTTATCTTGTATTCAATGTATACTGTTGGGTAATTCTGATATTTTCCCTAGAATTTTGTCTGCTAGAGTTGGGGGCAATACTACATTCTGGGGATGATGTATAGTACTCCTAGAGTTTGGAGTTTTCTGGCTTTAGAATATACTGGTTACCTTAGTAAGCATTGGCTCAGTCAGTTCAGTTCAGTCGCTCAGTCGTGTCTGACTCTTTGCGACCCCATGAATCGCAGCATGCCAGGCCTCCCTGTCCATCACCAACTCCCGGAGTTCACTCAGACTCACGTCCATCAAGTCAGTGATGCCATCCAGCCATCTCATTCTCTGTTGTCCCCTTCTCCTCCTGCCCCCAATCCCTCCCAGCATCAGAGTATTTTCCAATGAGTCAACTCTTCGCATGAGGTGGCCAAAGTACTGGAGTTTCAGCTTTAGCAACAGTCCTTCCAAAGAAATCCCAGGGCTGATCTCCATCAAAATGGACTGGTTGGATCTCCTTGCAGTCCAAGGGACTCTCAAGAGTCTTCTCCAACACCACAGTTCAAAAGCATCAATTCTTGGGCGCTCAGCCTTCTTCACAGTCCAACCCTCACATTCATTCATGACCACTGGAAAACCTATACCCTTGACTAGATGGACCTTTGTTGGCAAAGTAATGTCTCTGCTTTTCAATATGCTATCTAGGTTGGTCATAACTTTTCTTCCAAGGAGTAAGAGTCTTTTAATTTCATGGCTGCAGTCACCATCTGCAGTGATTTTGGAGCCCCCCAAAATAAAGTCTGACACTGCTTGCACTGTTTCCCCATCTATTTGCCATGAAGTGATTGGACCAGATGCCATGATCTTAGTTTTCTGAATGTTGAGCTTTAAGGCAAATTTTTCACTCTCCTCTTTTACTTTCATCAAGAGGCTTTTTAGTTCCTCTTCACTTTCTGCCATAAAGGTGGTGTCATCTGCATATCTGAGGTTATTGATATTTCTCCCGGCAATCTTGATTCTAGCTTGTGCTTCTTCCAGCCCAGCATTTCTCATGATGTACTCTGCATGAAAGTTAAATAAGCAGGGTGACAGTATACAGCCTTGACATACTCTTTTTCCTATTTGGAACCAGTCTGTTGATTCATGTCCAGTTCTAACTGTTGCTTCCTGACCTGCATATAGGTTTCTCAAGACGCAGGTCAGGTGGTCTGGTATTCCCATCTCTTTCAGAATTTTCCACAGTTTATTGTGATCCACACAGTCAAAGGCTTTGGCATAGTCAATAAAGCAGAAATAAATGTTTTTCTGGAACTCTCTTGCTTTTTCCATGATCCAGTGGATGTTGGCAATTTGATCTCTGGTTCCTCTGCCTTTTCTAAAACCAGCTTGAACATCTGGAAGGTCACAGTTCACATATTGCTGAAGCCTGGCTTGGAGAATTTTGAGCATTACTTTAGTAGCGTGTGAGATGAGTGTAATTGTGCGATAGTTTGAGCATTCTTTGGCATTGCCTTTCTTTGGGATTGGAATGAAAACTGACCTTTTCCAGTCCTGTGGCCACTGCTGACTTTTCCAAATTTGCTGGCATATTGAGTGCAGCACTTTCACAGCATCATCTTTCAGGATTTGAAATAGCTCAACTGGATTTCCATCACCTCCACTAGCTTTGTTCGTAGTGATGTTTTCTAAGGCCCACTTAACTTCACATTCCAAGATATCTGGCTCTAGGTGAGTGATCACACCATCGTGATTATCTGGGTCATGAAGATCTTTTTTGTATAGCTCTTCTGTGTATTCCTGGCACCTCTTCTTAATATCTTCTGCTTTGTTAGGTCCATAACATTTCTGTCCTTTATTGAGCCCATCTATGGGAGTGAATCTGGTAAGATCTTTCTATTGTTAGTTCTAATCCTGTCATCCTAAAATGTAAATTGTGGGAGTGGGTCTACTAAGATCTTTACAAACTTGAGACATTCTTTTGATTTATTGTAATAACCAATTAAAAAAGTATACGGCTCCCTTGCTAAGACTAGCAAGGGGGACACTCTCCGTTCCCCTTCTGATGTTTGTGTCAGAAGCTTTCTCTGTCCCTTTTTATACTTTAATAAAACTCTGCTACACAAAAGCTCCTGAATGATCAAGCCTGATCCCTGGTCCCGGAGTTAAATCTTCTTTGGAAGATAAATCCGACACCGTTCACCATAAGCTATCAGTAGGTTGCCATATCCTTGTCCGGGGGATTGTCCCTATCCAGGGGTTGAGCCCACCTCTCTTGCATTGCAGGCCAATCTTTTACTGCTGAGCCATTGGGGAAGCCCTTGTCCCAGGCTCTTGCTCCTCCAAATTAGGAAATTCTCCCTTAGACTTCACAAATAACCTCCCATGCTGAAGGAAAACCTTAGTATTATTGACAAGTGACTGAGCATAAGCATAAACACTACTTTATTAATCAGAAGTAAGACCGACTGAACCTAGTTGGATACTCCTGGTTTATATTCATTTTCATGGTATAATAAATATGATAAAAAGTATAAATAAAGCTCCATTTATTTTCAAAAATAACTTGACTGGGGCTAGATAATTTATATAGTTACCCTATTGAGAAGTTAAGTCAAACATCATTCCAAGCTTTTTATTGCACAAGCTAGTCCTTATACTTAGAGGCTCATTGTTGCTGATTCAGAATGTTCTCGATTCTTGATGAATGAAAGGGCTCCAAATAGAGTGAGAATGATCTCATTTCCCATGCCCTGCTCTTATCTCCAGATGTTGCCCTCCATCACTTAATTTAGAAAATAATGTGTTAATTTTTTTAGGAAAAGCATTTGAAAGTTAGTCCATGGTGACTTCTTTTTCAATTTGTTTGCACCTACTCTATGGGTTGACAGAATCCTTGTTTTATGAAAGAAAGCTTCAATGAATATTTTCCCATCTCATTTTTCCCTCTAGATTTTACAGAATTTTCATTTTCTCTCTAGGAAAATAGATTCTGTGTACACAGTGAATGTAACTTATAGACCTTGGGGCTTGTAAGGGAATTTCAAGATATTCTAGTTCACTGGTTTACCTGGTTAAAAATCAAAGTACCTAGGGCATATTCCACAAATTGGTATTTTCAGTGTCCTTTGGTGCTTTTGATGAATAGAAAATTTTGGAAATCTTTGGACTGGTCTTACTTTTCAGGCATTTGAATGGCTTGATTAGCTATATATATATATATTCAATTATGCTTCAATCTGTAACAGAATCAAATAAACAAAATTTGAGGTTAGATTTAATCCTGTTTCTTACAGGATTCCATTCCTTTCTGCAATCTTTCTTTGAAACTTTATATGTATATAAAAAATGATGGCTGGAAGTGTTTTGTTTTAATTTGTACTCTGTCCTCATCTCTGGGCTGCAATCTAGATGGCTTAGAGTCAATTTTCTTTTCTTCTTTTAAGTGTCACCAAGCTTAAATTGTTTTCTGCCCTTCTAGAAGATTTCTCTCCCTTAATGCTATGGAGGAAGATGAACAACTCATTGAGCCAACAGGAGTAAGAGTAGTAGGATTAGCTGGGTTTTGGAAATGATATATGGTTGCAGGGTGTAAAATCAACAGAGATTCATATCCTGAAAGACTACGTAGACTATTGTAGCTGCTGCCATTATTTTTTTTTTTTAGTTCACAAGTCTGCAAGAAAAGCATCAAGATCAGCTGTAACTATATTTGAATTCTCTGGTTTTGTTATCAGCAAAACTGATTAACATTGCCTTCCACTCTGTGTGGCATTTTTAAGGGAAGCAGAGGTAATTAGATAGCTATGCAGAATTATTTGAGGAATCAAATGAAGTTAAGTGAAGCCAATGACTAATGAAAATATAACACTGATTATTTTCACCTAATTAACCTCTGAGATGCTCTGATGCCTGGCCAAAATATGAAATTGGTAAAAATATATATATGAAGTGAAGTGAAGTGGAGTCGCTCAGTCATGTCCAACTCTTTGCAATCCCATGGACTGTAGCCTACCAGGCTTCATCCATGGGATTTTCCAGGCAAGAATACTGGAGTGGGTTGCCATTTCCTTCTCCAGGGGATCTTCCCGACCCAGGGATCAAACCCGGGTCTCCCGCATTGCAGGCAGACGTTTTACTGTCTGAGCAACCAGGGAAGCCCCCTACCCCCCGCCAAGAAGAAAAAAAAAATATATATATATATTTCTTTTTAATCTTCTCTTCATTTCCTTTTTACGACCAAGCATTGGGGGATTGGTTCTATACTAGTCTTCTTTCCTCAGGTGTAAGCAAAAATCTATCTTACTGGTCATTTGATTCAAGGATGGCCTGCCCCTCAGTATCCGTTATTGGCAGTTGATTTTAGATATGAGTGTTTTGTAACTGTATATGAATTTTACCCCTGAGCCTATGGTGTATAGAGAATGGGGGAGCCATCCTGGCATTGGACAACTTTCAGAATTTAGAGTTGCACTGTGCCTAATCAAACATCAGACTATTTTGTTTATGCATTACTAAAATTCAGGCAAATAATTTATATCCTCCTCAAAGCATAAGTTTCCTCAAGAATTATAACTGAAACAGTGTCATTCTCATTCTAATGAATCAGTATAAACATAACACCCCGAAGGTTAATGGTAATTGCAAAATGGGTAGAAGTTTAAATAATTCAAAATGTTCTGAGTCAGATTCTAAAATGTCTGGATGGTTATTTGCTAATATGTTTATAGCTTTTTAAAGCTTACAAAGAGCTCTAGAATATAAACTCTTATTTAAGGCTCATCACAGACCATGAAGATGAGTTCTATGATCTTTATTTTATAGATGAATTAACAGAGCTGAAGATGATACCTTAGGTTCCTAACTCAAGACTTCTGGCTCCCAGTCTATTGATTTCTCCATTTCACAGATCATTCAATCACCCTGTTATTATGGTATGTACGCCACAATACATAATACATATTTCCAACACTGTAGTTGTTTAGGATGGCAAAGAATATATTTGACCATCAGTGAAGCACAGGTGATATTGAAGAAAAACTTCTGGACTAAGAATTAAAAATATATGCAACAATATCTGGGTTCTAACTTCTGCTATCTACATGTACTTGAGTAGGCTGTGTAAACGCCTCTGAAATTCACTTCTCTTTTATTTGAAAGTGATTCTGAAGATTTCTAAAGAATCATGTTTTCAGGTTTCTATAGTGATTTTGTTCTTAAAAGAAAAGTTTAGTACTCATGATTGTGCCATAGGACTACAAGCAGAGTTCAACAGGACGGTTCTTCTGCCCCTCTAGGCATTGATTGGGGTCATTATCTTGCCTGCATTTAGTTAGAAGTGGGGTTGGGCTGAGAGATCCAGTAAAGTTTTCCTAACATGTTTGGTACTGAGTATTCTTCCATGTGGTCTCTACCTCTGTCTTTGGCTCTTTATGTGTAATGCGTCATCATTCAATCATCCTTCCTAGTCTTTTTATTATGTGCCTAACTTCCGAGGGAGAAGGAAAGGAAGATGTCATTTTCTTAAAGGTTAGGCCTAAACTTGGCACACATCACTTCCTCTGCATTCTGTTGGCCAAATCAAGTCTCAAGGCCAGCCCAGATTCAAGGAAGGGAAAATAAATGTTATCTCTTCATGGGGGAAGAGTAGGCATACATGAGAAAAGAAGATATACATGACACACTTTAGAAATCATACCACCATCAACCTTACATGGATATTGTAGCTATTCATTAAGAGACTGAATGTTACATTTGTTTAAAACATGGGTAGTAATTGGGTACCTGTTACAGGAAAACTGTTCTATGCTGTGATTATACAGTTGTAGACAAAGCAGGTGTTTTTCCTTCCTTGTAATAGTATAAACCGTGGCTCTCAATCAAATAAATAGTCAGAAAAGCATTTAATTATAAACATAACAAGGAAAATTATAAAATGCTAAAGCACAATACCCTTAGACTGATAGGTCAGGAAAAGCCTCTGAGCAAGCAATATTTGTGTAGAGAGCTTCAGTCCAGGTTGGAGTTAGCCATGTGAAAACAAGGAAAAGAACATTTCAGGCACAGCCCACAGCACCTGGGATGACTGAATGCTCAATGTGGCTGGAGTGTACAGGTCCAAAGAGCGGGGCATGCAAATGACCCTGGAGACACAGGCTAGGTCGCATTGCTATTACTGTATGAATGTTCCTCAATTTATTCAGATGTGGAAAGCCAATTCAGTCAAAGATGTATCCATGCAGCCACATTATAGCATGGCTGAATGTGACTGAATAAATGAATGCTCAAGGCGTCTCTAGCTTTCTCCTTTCTGTTAAGGATGTTCCCACAGTTATAGACAGGTATGTGTAGGCAGGAAGAAGAAAAGAAAAAAAAAAAAAATTCAAAGTTAGCAATTCAGTAACTTATTTTATAAAACAAGTTCATTTCTCCTTTCTGAGCATCTATAATTCCTAATGTTACTCTTATGACTTCTACATCATTGAGTTTGTGATCTTACCTGTAAATTCAATCTGCACCAGGCCTGCAAACATAAAATTATACAAATTAATACCTTAATTGAGTTGACAAAGTCCAAATAAAAATGACTGCCACTTAAATTTTAATTATGTGAGCAAAACAGAAACCATGTTCTAAATGTAATATTTGTTCTCAAGAAAGCAAAGCTCAAAACTAAATAATAAATTCAAAATCAAGCAGTTAGAACAGGCTCTAAATCATCACACATCTTGGATATCTCTGCTTGGTACAGGAAGAATAAGCTTAAAAAGATACATTGCCTCCTGAAAGAGAAAAATAATCTGCTAGATAGCAGTTTGCACCAATTCACCACCTATTTACTGCATATTTATTGTGTGCTTAGCCCCATGCAGTGTATTTAAGGAAGATACAAAGAAATGTATGATGCTCTGAAACTCACAGCGTTGTTGAATGCACAAAAGCAGTCTCATCAGAAAGTCAAAATGGCAGAATAATGTAGCATGAAGAATATCATTTGTCAATATAACCAGTTGTATTGACAAAGCATCCCTGAACTTTAGAGGCCAGTCCCCATGTGTAAAAACAAATAAGATCGACTAGATCCATTGAGGTATGAATAAATAGCCACTACAACCAGGCACTGTGATACCGTTATTGTCTTCCCAGCATTCATTCTCCTCATCTTCTTTCCACCTGTGGTTATGGATATATAACCCGGAAAAAAAACAGCCTGTGTCTTAGGTCTTTCGATTCAGTGATTGAGTGAGCTGGACATATGCTTGGAGTGAATCTCAGCCCTCACCCTGGGGTGCAGGGATGTATCCTCAATCTCATAATCCAAGAATTGCTGATGATTACTTGAGAGACACAGAAAGATATCTGCTTGAGTTGTTGTTATTGTTCAGATGCTAAGTCATGCCTGACTCTGCCACCTCATGGACTGTAATACACCAGGCTCCTCTGTCCTCCAGTATCTCCCAGATTTTGCTCAAATTCATGTCCATTGGGTCAGTGGTGCTATCTAACCACTTCATCCTCTGCTGCCCCCTTCTCTTTTTGCATTAAGGTCTTTTCCAATGAGTCAGCTCTTCACATCAAGTGGCCAAATTATTGGAGCTTCAGCTTCAGCATCCCCTCTTCCAATGAATATTTAAGGTTATCTGCTTGAGAATGACTGAGCGAATGTTGACCTAAGATTTGAGAGGTGGAAAAAGAATTGCTTGAAGCATTTGCATTGCTTTATTTTAAAAGTTTTATTTATCCTTAGTAATCTAACATAAGAAGACTACCACCTCTTGAATGATTCAACTAACCGAGGTCTCCCACATTGCAGGCAGATTCTTTACCATCTGAACCACCAGGGAAGCCCAAGAATACTGGAATGGGTAGCCTGAGAATACTGGAATGGGTAGCCTATCCCTTCTTCAGGGGATCTTCCCAACCCAGGAACTGAACCTGGGTCTCCTGCACTGCAGGCGAATTCTTTACCAGCTGAGCTACCACATAAGCCCTGTTTAGTCAATGCTGCTGGTGTTGTTCCATCACCCAGTGGTGTCCAACTCTTTGAGACACTCTTTGTTCAGTCAATACCTACTTTCAATTATACTGGTGAGAGCAATGGTCAAATAACCCTAAAAATTCCTATCATGCTGAGAATTCATGACATTAATTGCTTCCAAGACTCACTTCTGGCATCAGACCTGACCAGTATCTCTAATTTGAAACCGATGATCATTTGATGAGAGGAGTAAGTTAATCGTATTAGCTGGAGTGGAAAGAAGAAAGAAAAGATAGAAGGAAGGAATGAAAGGATGGGGAAGAAAAGAAAGAAAAGCATGTTTAATTCCTAGCTACATAATAAAGAATACCATGGATATTACCCCTCAGTATACTTACATAGACCTAAACATCTAATTTGTAACCATAAGCAACACATATGGGTTGTTTAAACAGGATAGAATTACCTGTTTGTTAAACAACAATTACCCTGTTGTTAAAACGGAGTATAATTTTAACTGTATGGTATTAGTGTTTAAAGAGAGATTTCATGTGATATTCAACTGTGTATTGGTTGAACCTAGCACAGTATTGGGGTTTCTGGTTAAAGAGATTTCAAGTTTTTTTAACAAATATGTCAGTAATGAGCAAGGGCTGGCTGTCAGTACTTTGTATTGGCTTTAATGAGAGATCACAAGGGTTTGAAAACAAAACAAGAGAAACATGGTGAATCTAATACACACATACATATATGAATATATGTATATATATATTTGCCTGTGCAACAATAGATAAAATGCTGGAACTAAGATTACAGAAGTAAGTTTGGCTATTTCCAGGGAGAAAATTGGAAAATATTAAGCCTCTGTTCTATTTGGCATTCAACAATGCCCAGGAGTAATAGCTTTGTTGCTCTTGACACTTTCTATATTTTTTTCTTAATTAGTTATTTTTTTACACTTTCCATGGAAGGCAGGATCATATTATTAGCAGTTATTCACAATATACCAATGAGATGATCTGTCCAAACAAGGAGAGGCCCACGCAGCCCAGAAGATATGCGACCTTACTCTGAAGAGTGTCACATTGCAGTACATTTTAAAAATAACTTTTTAAAACAATTCAAGTGATACATGTATTGCTTGCAATGATAATATTCATATTTTTTTCTTGATGTAACACTTCATAGTTTCCAAAACACTATAGATGCTACTAATTGTTACCATAAGGAAATACCTCTATTGATGATCTCTGTGGATATAGGCATATGTTCTTCCAGTCAGGAACTGGGAGAATGTAGATTTGTTCTAGACAAATAAGAGTGATTGCCTGTGTCTCCCTACTCAGAACCAAAGAAAATACGGTGACAAAGGATTGTAATAGCATGTTTGAGTCACTGAGGATTCCCACTTCACAAAGGTAAGCTATTAAGAGCCTCAGCTCCCTGTCAGCCCCACTGACAAGCTAAGTCTTAGAGGCTACAAAAATATGCCTTCAAGGCAAATGGTAAAGTTACTGTCTAAGAGTCAAATCACCAAGTATAAGCTCAGAATGGGAAGATCAATTAGATGGAAATATCTCTGTGGCTAAGAGACATGGAACATATCCAAGTCCAATTAATATAACCAGGTTATATATTCAAGCTGAATACCACTAAAGCAAGTGGTGATCTAATCAATACCATTTAGGCCTTCCCTAAATCTATTCAAATTTTTTATTGATTACATTTTTTAAGTGGTAGGCATCACAATATTAAGAACTAGTGATGCAAAGGGATTTGTAATACATTAAGAGAGATATGTATATAAAAATATACATGTATATAAAGATATATGTATAATGACAGTGCCATGTAAGTGTGTTATAATAGAGACATTTGCAAAGTGTGTTGAACTAAGCAAAGGCAGCTAACACTTTCCTGAACCAAAGGTAGTCAAGAAAGAGCTTATGGAGAAGTCCATTTGAGCTGATTCTTAAAGACTGAGTATTGCAGAGGTCATCATAATGGTAATAGGTATTGAAAATGTCTTACAATGCATACATTTTTTAACATAATAAAAATAATACATTTTCAGTAGGTTTGAAGAGAGAGGATTGTTAATATCTTATATACCTCTGTGTACCAAAGGGATCCTTTTGTGGAGAGTCTTTTAAATGTATCATTTGTTTTAAAGAGTTTTTTGTGATAAAATTATTTTTCTAAGGATTTTAGAAAAACCACTAATGTCTCCCACTGCACTGGGTATTAGACCTGGAGAGGAGCTGAGAGACCTGCTGCTCAGAGACCTGCCTGGCAGCTGACACAGTGAGGATGGCAAAGCAGGAGTCCAGCTGAGACTGTGAGCTTCTCTCTCTTACTAGAGACAGAAGATGGTCTTGGGGACAAACTACCATCGAGATACATGGAGAGAAAGATGAACAGGTAGAGGGTGGCTGGGTAGAGAGATGGATAGGTGACTGATAGGTAGGTACCAAAGAAGATAACTGTAAGTAAGGGTTACTGCTCTAAAGAGTTGATACTGTAGTCCAAGTAGGCAGCAAGCCTCAGAGGTGTTGATTAGGTAGGAAAAGTACACACTCAGAAGTGACCATAGAAAAGTGAGTTTTGATTTAGGTCTGAAGAATGGTTGGGTGCACTGAAACTTGTGGCACAAAAGTAAGTTTAAAGAAAAATAAAAAGAACGTTGCCATGGCAAAACTTTAGTCTTAGTTTGAACATAAAGGTGCTATTTTTGCACAATGTTAATGAAATGTAGCAGGTGTCCTAGAAGTACCATTGATTAGGGAACATTCAAAGTTTGGAAAGTGGCAAGGGATATAAATGGTTCCGTACTGGGAGCTGTATAATACACTGTTGAATTTCATAATAGGATCCCTTTGGTGTACTGAGGTATGTAACACATTAACATTCCTTTCCCCACCAAATCTATTACACTTGAAGACCATGACAGTCTTTAAAAATCTGGGATTGACAGATTAATATAAAAAAAGCAATTAGTCCTTTTACAGGTGGGAAAAATAGGGAAAAGTAGTTTAAGAAAGAAGAGAATGTGCACAAAAGATTATGGAATGCTTTGGAGACACTGAAATCAACTGAGTGTGTAATTTGAGGGAAGAAATATTGCTTAGTACTTTGGCATGGTGGGAGAAAGTCTTTACCCATGAGGCAAAGATAGTAGTAAGGTTATAAGGTTATAAAGATTACAAAAAGAGGACTAATATGAGCAAATGGTGCAGATAAAAAACTCACTTCAGCATCTTCAATGGAAGGTTGGTTAAGGAGGAGAGATGGTTGAAAGAAAGCTATTTTAAGGCAGCAAATATTTATATATTTCAGATTAAGGGAATGGACAAGAGATGTTGAGGCACTCAGAGAGTACTATTGCCCACAAGAAGGAGAAGGAGAAAGAAATAATTATACAGGATCCTGATGAGAGATGGTGTCATAGGAGGAACGGCTCACGGTAGGAGTGGTGGTGGTGTGAGGTTTGGCACCAAAGCAGGGAGTGAACAGGCAGAACATACCCCGCCCTTTCTCTCCTCCCATACTCCTGTCTCCTGCTGATGCTTCCCACTGGTGAATTTAATTTTAAACTAACCAGAAGAGCTGCCCAGATGATTTATTCATGTTATCAGCCTCTTGGGACACAAACCAAGGTAGAAAGAAAGACCATGAAAGAAAAGGGCCAGTGGTAAATGGAAACTAGCAAGAACAACAGATTGGGAAGAAAAATTGTTGACTGGCTCTTCCAAAGACAAAGAGATATTTCATTCAAGATTTTCTAGTTCTTGTAGTTCTGATCTTTGGTTCTGATTTTTTTTTTCTTCCAAGCATTATTTTAATAAATTAACCTGACTTTTGGGATTTCATGACAGCCAGATGTAAGGTGTATAATTAGCCAATGCAAGCCTTCCTACCTCCTGTTGTCAATAAATGTATTTATAACTGGTTCATCTATTAGGCTTTTTCCAAGATCAGTTAGTATGAATTATTCCTTAAGAACTTGGTCTCCTCTGGGTACTGATTTTAGACATGACCCTTGAGTGAGTTGGCTTCACCAAATTAGTAAACATCTATAAGTAACTTGTAAAATTATAATTTGGCACAGTGTAAAATCAGGACTCTCATACAAGCATAAAATGAACACATGAAATTAATGAGGCAATCAGAAAGATATTGAGACTAGTTGAAATGAGAATTTGAGAAACTTGGTACTCACAAGCAATTTAATAAAGGGATATTAGGAAAAGACAGGAGAAGGCAATGGCATCCCACTCTAGTACCCTTGCCTGGAAAGTCCCATGAACAGAGGAGGCTTGTAGGCTGCAGTCCATGGGGTCGCTAAGAGTTGGACATGACTGAATGACTTCACTTTCACTTTTCACTTTCATGCATTGGAGAAGGAAATGGCAACCCACTCCAGTGTTCTTGCCTGGAGAATCCCAGGGACATGGGAGCCTGGTGGGCTGCCGTCTATGGGGTTGCGCAGAGTCGGACACAACTGAAGTGACTTAGCAGCAGCAGCAGGAAAAGACAATTGGACCTGATACAAACAATGTAAGTCTTAGAGAATAAAAAACTTCAATATGAGAAGTTATTTTTACAAAGACAAAAATTATTTGTCTTTGTAAACCTTCCAATGAAGCTTTACTGAACTAAAAGTTGAAAGTTAATCTTGGCCTTACAGAATGGTGAATGTAGTCAAGAGAGCATCAATCAAAATGCAAGCCCACCACTGCAGTGAAAGAACATCCAATATTCTCTTTCGCCTAATTCCAAATTCCAGATACATTTTCTTAGAATATATTTAAGAATCTGTTAAGCTTCCTTCTCAGATTTCTTTATTTTTAGAAGCCTTTTTAGGAAAACCAAGTCATTACAGTTACATGGAAATTTCAGATTTACCTGAATGTGATGAATTCCAGGTTACTTTCTGGGCAAAAGAACTTGAGAAAATAGAGTGAGGAGATAAGGAAAAAGGGAGAGAGGGAGAGAGACAGGTTGTGGGGGGAGAGGAGAGATTATAGAAAGTTGATCCTTTATTTTATGTTAAAATGTGTTATTTTGTTTTTGAAATGATTATATTTATTTCAAATTTTAACTTATGCAGTGTCTCCAATTAAATTTCGCTGACTTTTATTTAAATACCTGAGTTCAGTTCAGTTTAGTCACTCAGTCATGTCCGACTCTTTGTTACCCCATGGACTGCAGCACACCAGACCTCCCTGTCAATCACCAACTCCCGGAGGTTATTCACATTAATGTCCATTGAGTCAATGATGCCATCCAACCATCTCATCCTCTGTCGTCCCCTTCTCCTCCCACCTTCAACTTTCCCAGCATCAAGGTCTTTTCAAATGGGTCAGCTCATCGCATCAGGGGTTTCAGCTTCAGTATCAGTCCTTCCAATGAATATTCAGGACTGATTTCCTTTAGAATGGATTGGTTGGGTCTCCTTGCAGTCCAAGGGACTCTCAAGGACCTTCTCCAACACCACAGTTCAAAAGCATCAATTCTTCAGTGCTCAGCTTTCTTTATAGTCCAACTCTCATATCCATACATGACTACTGGAAAAACCATAGCTTTCACTAGACAGACCTTTGCTGGCAAAGTTATGTCGCTGCTTTTTAATATGCTATCTAGGTTGGTCATAACTTTTCTTCCAAGGAACAAGTGTCTTCTAATTTCATGGCTGCAGTCACCATCTGCAGTGATTTTGGAGCCCCCCCCCCAAAATAAAATCTGTCACTGTTTCCATTGCTTCCCCATCTTTTTGCCATGAAGTGATGGGACCAGATGCCATGATCTTAGTTTTCTGAATGTTGAGTTTTAAGCCAACTTTTCCACTCTTATCTTTCACTTTCATCAAGAGCTTCTTTAGTTTTTCTTTGCTTTCTGCCATAAGGGTGGTGTCATCTGCATATCTGAGGTTATTGATATTTCTCCCAGCAATCTTGATTCCAGTTTGATTCTATGCTTCATCCAGCCCCATATTTCTCATGATGTACTCTGCATATAAATTAAATAAGCAGAGTGTCAATACACAGCCTTGAATCTAGGCTTCAGTTCAGTTCAGTTCAGTTGCTCAGTCGTGTCCAACTCTTTGCAACCCCATGAATCGCAGCACCCCAGGCCTCCCTGTCCATCACCAACTCCCGGAGTTCACTCAGACTCATGTCCATCGAGTCAGTGATGCCATCCAGCCATCTCATCCTCTGTCGTCTCCTTCTCCTCCTGCCCCCAATCCCTCCCAGCATCAGAGTCTTTTCCAATGAGTCAACTCTTTGCATGAGGTGGCCAAAGTATTGGAGTTTCAGCTTCAACATCAGTCCTTCCAATGAACACCCAGGACTGATCTCCTTCAGAATGGACTGGTTGGATCTCCTTGCCACTCCAAGGAACTCTCAAGAGTCTTCTCCAACACCACAGTTCAAAAGCATCAATTCTTCGGTGCTCAGCCTTCTTCACAGTCCAACTCTCACATCCATACATGACCACTGGAAAAATCATAGCCTTGACTAGATGAACCTTTGTTGGCAAAGTGATGTCTCTGCTTTTGAATATGCTAGCTATCTAGGTTGGTCATAACTTTCCTTCCAAGGAGTAAGCATCTTTTAATTTCATGGCTACAATCACCATCTGCAGTGATTTTGGAGCCCAGAAAAATAAAGTCTGACACTGTTTCCACTGTTTGCCCATCTATTTCCCATAAAGTGATGGGACCAGATGCCATAATGTTAGTTTTCTGAATGTTGAGTTTTAAGCCAACTTTTTCACTCTCCACTTTCACTTTCATCAAGAGGCTTTTAAGTTCCTCTTCACTTTCTGCCATAAGGGTGGTGTCATCTGCATATCTGAGGTTGTTGATATTTCTCCTGGCAATCTTGATTCCAGCTTGTGTGTCTTCCAGCCCAGCGTTTCTCATGATGTACTCTGCATATAAGTTAAATAAGCAGGGTGACAATATACAGCCTTGACGTACTCCTTTTCCAGTCTGTTGTTCCATGTCCAGTTCTCACTGTTGCTTCCTGACCTGCATACAGATTTCTCAAGAGGCAGATCAGGTGGTCTGGTATTCCCATCTCTTTCAGAATTTTCCACAGTTTATTGTGATCCACACAGTCAAAGGCTTTGGCATAGTCAATAAAGCAGAAACAGATGTTTTTATGGGACTCTCTTGCTTTTTCCATGATCCAGCGGATGTTGGCAATTTGATCTCTGGTTCCTCTGCCTTTTCTAAAACCAGCTTGAACATCTGGAAGTTCATGGTTCACATATTGCTGAAGCCTGACTTGGAGAATTTTGAGCATGACTTTACTAGTGTGTGAGATGAGTGCAATTGTGTGGTAGTTTGATCATTCTTTGACATTGCCCTCTTTGGGATCACAGTAGTTAATCTATAACCCAGGTGGCTAAATGACTAATGTGTGGGATATGCTGGACAAGAGGATGATTCACATCCCAGGCAGGGTAAGGTTGATAGCATGGCATGACAGAATGGCATGTTATACAAAATTTATAATTTTTTTATTTCTGGAATTTCATTTAATATTTTTGGACCATAAACCATAAAACATTTTGGACCTAAAACCATAAATTAGGGGGAACTACTATGCTACTGTTTTTAAGACGTTGTCTCTAGTAGGTAGTGAAGAGTTTAAACTATTAAAAATCTTCTAGCTGCCCCACAGGATGCTATATTTGTGATACCTCATGTGAGATTATTTCTGTATCTGTGGATGACACACTGTGGGATTGGATTGTGGTGAGTATGGGGCACTAGAAATCTTTATTTGAAGTCATTGATAATGAAAATTAACTGTTAGATAACTTTTAGTCCTTTGAAATGCTGATCAAAAATATTTTCTTTAGAATTTTTTAAAATTTTAGTTTTACTGTCTATTTAGCTATCAACATATGTGTATATAGACAGAAATCATTTTATTTTTCTTCCCTTGAATTTTAAAATTATTTTATCACCCCATGCATGTAGTTTGTTTTTTTTTTTTTTTTCTTTTTTTTATGAGTTGTATTACTGCACAACACCTCATTTTTTCCTGTGATATTTCTTTTCTTCTCCTTGGTGAAGTCCTGTAAGTCATAACACTAAATTAATGGAACACTCTACTTTGGTTCCAGACTTTTATCAGTTCAGTGGTCAGCTACTAAAATTCTGGAGCTAAATTTTTAGCAGCACCCGTATCCAAGTGTATCAAACCAAATTTAGAACCGGGTTTCTCCTTCTGATAGCATTTGGCCTTTAATCTCCTGAGTATATGTGAAAACCAACATGTTACTTGGAATCGGAATACATGTTTGTGAGTTGGCCCACTTACTATAATTTGTTCATAACCTCAAAATGAATACTACTGGGCTTTACCCAGTCATTTGCGAAGACATGCACAGAGTGGTAAAAAATTTAAGTTGTCTGACACATAGGTTCTTAGCTGACACTAAATAAGGCAAAGTTTTGCCTTTCATTTGATTTTCATTCAAAATGACCACTTATGGAGACTGTAGCAAACATTGCAGTGTAGTGCAGGAAACGCTAGTTCTGGGCCAGTTGAATACCAATTCTGGCCACCTGTTAGAGGATGACCTCTAGTAAGTCACTAAACATTTCTGAACCTCATTTTCTCTTATAAAAATAAAGAAAATAGAGTGTACTTAGATAATCGTTTTTAGGATTTAAAATTATAATCCGTTACAGATGTAGATGTAAATGTAGATGTAGCTACAGATGTAAATACAGGAAAAAAAAAAAATCCCCTTTAGTATTCACTAATTCATTGTTAACACTGACTTCATGGAGAGTAGCTACTGCAAATAATGAGAATCAACAGTATCAGACTCAATTCAATCAAAGTAGTTAAAGAAAAATTTTAATAGGGATTCCAGTGTCATCTCAGAGCAACAGAGACTAGAAAACCCAAGAGAAAAACTTAAATCTATTATAGATGCTAAGAGAATTTAGTAAGGAGGCTGGGTCAAAAAAGTATAAAGATCAATATCCTTCACATACACTAATAGTTTTAGGATCTAAAACTATTTTATTTTCCAGTAAGTGTTAGATTATTTCAGGAAATAGCAGGAGCCTGTAATCATTAGAAGTAGTTGGAGGTTTGACCTCCATTCCCCTGACTCCTGCCCAGCAAGTCTGACAGATTTTTTTTAATTTATTTTTTTATTGAAGGATAATTGCTTTACAGAATTTTGTTGTTTTCTGTCAAACCTTAACACTGACAGATTTTGATGGTAAAGAACAATAAGTCCTTTTCAAATTTAGATGTTTTACTGCTTATACGGACAATAAAAACACAGAAAACAAAAGTAACAGCTACCTATGTCTCCTGCCCCATAGGACACCACCAAAACTAAAGGAAATAGATGACAATACAACTTGAGTGCTAGCTGCAACCTGTTGCTGACTGACTGCTACCCAGTTTTATAGTTTGCAGCTGTACTGTGAGGGTGAAGGCAAGACAGAACTCTTCATATGTCATCAGAACCTGGGAGAGGATGAGAAACTATCTCATAGATTGATTCCATAATAAAACACAGGTAGTGAGAAACGTTGCTTCTCATGTGACTCTAGAGGTAAAGAACCTGCCTTCCAATATGGAATATGTAAAAGGCAAAGGTTTGATCCTTGGGTGGGGAAGATCCCCTGGAGGTGGATGGCAACCCATTCCAGTGTTCTTGCTTGAAGAATCCCATGGACAAGGAAACCTGGCAGGCTATAGTCCATAGGGTCGCAAAGAGTCAGACACGAATGAAGCGAATTCACACACACAAACACATACACACACACACACACACACACAGAGGTGAGAAATGGCCTTGTAGCAGTTCCTCACGAGATCCGGATGCTCTCACGTTCCAGAAGGATCACAGGACATTCTGCCAAGATAAGCTGTAGTTAGGCCCTTCATCACATGGCTTTTGTGGATTTATCCAGAGTTATCAGGTCACTAGCCTGGATCAGTTCCTGTTACCTCATGATTTTTGACAGTGAACTTAAGTCTTAGATCAAGTTCTGACAAAGATATAAACAGTTACTAGCAATAAGTCAAAAAGTTGTCATGGTACTAGTTTTGTATCTCAAAGCAAGAAGCAGTCTGACAAATATCTACTTCAGAAGGCTCACTGTGAGGTGGACAGGATGGCGTTCTAGTGGGAGGGCCAGTCAATGGAGTCACTCCATGGAAAGGTACATTAAGGAAAGGAACATGAGGTGAATAATACCCTATATTTCAGGGACGACAACAAAATTTTGGGAAACTGGGCTCACTTTTCTTGGGATTCTCTTATCTTATTTGTGCTAAGGCAGTAGGATTCCTTAAAGGCTTTACAGACCTATCATATTTCTTAAACACCATTTATCTAATTAGGTAATACATATTTCTGACATCTCTTTTACTAATCCATAAAACTTTAGACTATTTAAATAATAATATTCAAAATGATCAATTAACATCTTTTGAATACATATGTCTGACTATATATCAGTATTAATATTATCAAGTACTATATAGTGGAGATTATTATCAAGTAACCTATGGTGGAGATTAACTTACACGCACAAAGGCATGCACAGACATAACTCAAGTACATCACTTGAGTACACTATATCTACTTGAGTATACTAAAGGAAAACTATCAAACTATGTAAAAGATAGAAACACCTAGATAAACTAAATGCAATGGAAGAAAATACCGCCCCTCCCCCCAATAAAAGACTACTCAGGAATTTACTTGCCAAGAGGTAGACAAAGGAAGAAACTCAAATGTTGCTGAAGGATGTAAAAAGTCTTGAAAATAGAAAGATATATTATACTTTTGATTAAGAATGTTAATTATCATAAAAATGTCAGCTCTCTCTAAATCAGTCCATAAAATTAACATGATTTCAATAGAAATACCAATAGCAATTAGACAAGATGACTTTAAATTTATATATGAAAAAGCAAAAAAAAAAAGTTAAACCCAGGATAATTTTCAAAAGGAAGTGTAATAGGGGATAGTCCTATTAGATATTATGCTATATCTTTTGATTAAAGCAGTGATTCATCAGTACTTTTAAGAGACAGATCAATGGAGTACCCTTCAAATATAAGAAAGTGAAAAAATGTAGGAATTTTTTATATGATAAAGTTAATATAGAAATCATAGGTGGAAAATGGGTGATTAATTTAACTAGAAATATGCTTTTTTAATAATTTATACACAAAATAAATGTTCAGGTGCTTTAAAGACTTAAATGTGAAAAGTAAAGCAAGGTACAAGAAGAAACATCAGAAAATTTTTGTCTTACATTGGATTGGGAAAGTTCTATCTTTTTGGAAATTTCTTTTTAATTATGGAGTAAAATAGAGGTCATAAAAAAAAATCATGAATATAGTTCTAAAATTATCCTCTATAGCAAAACACTAAAAAGAAAGAAACAAAAATTCTAGTTCATATAAAAGAAAATAGAGTAGCTTTCTTAATAAGTAAAATTTTTTTCTATAAATCAATAAGAACCAATAACAGCAACCCAAGTTAAAATGGGCAAAAGACTTTGGTCAGTGAAATGTAAAATCAATGGTCCTTAAGAATGTAAATATGAAAAAAAAAAAGAATGCAAATATGCTCAAACTCATTCATAATATGATGAATATGTTAAAACTACATTGTTTTTCTATTAGCAAATATTAAAATATTTGCAAACACATGGTGTTGGTGAGGATATAGAAGATACGCACTTGTGTATATTTTCCTGGGAATATAAAATGGTACTATATTTATAGAAATGATTTGGCAGTATCTATGAAAATTTTATGCAAAAGCAGCAATTCCACTTCTAGGAATTTGTTCTATGTGCATAGTCGCATAAATATGTGCATATATTCATTGCCACATTGTCTGTAATGGCACAACATTAAAAAAATCCTAAATACTAGGATTGATTAAATAGGTTATGGAATGTCTATGTAATGGTAGTGACTGCTTTAAATAAAAAAGAAGAGGGAATTCATCAAATATGGATTTAGAAAAATCTTCAGAATGTATGCTAAGTTCAAAAGCAAAGTACAGAAAGGAATATTGTACATTTGCTAAAAAAGGGGGAAAATATACATGTTCACTAGGGTAATGCAAAGAATGTCTGCACAAAGATTTGAGAATTTGACTCTGGTGGTGACTCCTGGAAATGGAAATGTAGTTGCTGGGAGATTCGGTTGAAGGGACATTTGCATTTTTATTTTATACCTTCTTGTACCTTTTGCTATCACGGTGTATATCTGTTCAAAAAATATATTTCTTTTAAACATTTAAAAAGCATGTGTGAAGATGTGTCAGTCTGTCTGTCATGGAAGCAAGCCACCAAGGGAAAGAGTCATATTTAAAGTTTAGAGAAACAAGGTGTCTAGCTAGGTAACTACCAATCAGGAGTAGAGCCAGAAAACTGAACAAAAAGGAAGTTTAAGAGCTAAATCAAGGAATGCCAACTGTCTGCTCCAGCATCAGCCAACCTTATTTTAAGCAACATATATGGCTGTCTCCAGGCTGTGACTCAGCCTGTCTTGGCAATTTGAAAATCATTTTAATAATCCCCTCAAACTTTAAGGCACTAAAATCAATAGCATTTACTGCATCTGATTAATTCATTCCCACTCACCATCTACTAGCACAGATGTTTTTCAACTAATTTTAGTATCAGATTTTTTTAATTAAAATGTTTTACAGCTTCTCAAGATCTACATAAATAAAATGAAGTTGTTCTGCTTCAGTGAGAGAAGTGTCGTGGAGGCACACTGGTCCATCTCCTCAAAATTCCTTGCTCAAATACCCTTCTTTTCAGCCCATTAACCTTTAGCCTCATTAAGTAAAGCTAGAAAGTCTTTGTTTCAAGGAGAAAAAAAGAAGTAAAGATAAAGTTAAATAGACATTTGGTGTTGGTGACATAAGTGTTCACCTACAGGTAGCAAGACAAGTAGTGAGATGTTCTTTTTTTGTGGGCAGAGCTGAGGTCAATAGGGATAAACCTTTAGAAACCTGGAAGTTTTACAGGGAACTTATCCTATCTTGGAATGTCCAGATTTTATATCCACTTAATATGCAGCCATGACCTATACCATGAAGAACAATAGAATTGGATCATCCTTCCCATCTTTCTTTTGGTGGCTCAGATGTTAAAGAATCTGCCTACAATTCAGGAGACCCAGGTTTGATCCCTGGGTTGGGAAGATCTCCTGGAGGAAGGCATGGCAACCCACTCCAGTACTCTTGCCTGGAGAATTCCACGGACAGAGGAGCCTGACAGGCTACAGGCTACTCTTCCATGGAGTTGCAAAGAGTCAGACATGACTGAGCAACTAACACTTCCGCTTGTCAGAATGATGGCCCAAGGTTGAGGAGCTTTTCTTTTCCATCTTATTTGCTTCATAGGTTCATGTTGCCCATATTCTTTATACTCTCTCAATATTGACAAAATATTTTATTTAATAGTACAAGATTTCAACGATCTCTGTAAATGCTTGTACAGACTACCAACCTATGTGCGTTTGTGTATGTATATACATGTGTATATGCACCCATGCACACAAGCACAAAAGATTTCCTGCCCTTCAGTCTTCACATTATTATATTCACACCCATAAGCAATATTTCTTTTTTTATAAATAATATTTCTATTGTACTCCTGAACCAGAGGTTTCAGTTCAGTTCAGTTCAGTCGCTCAGACATGTCTGACTCTTTGCGACACCATGAATTGCAGCACGCCAGGCCTCCTTGTCCATCAACAACTCCCGGAGTTCACCCAAACTCATGTCCATCGAGTCAGTGATGCCATCCAGCCATCTCATCCTCTGTCGTCCCCTTTTCCTCCTGCCTCCAATCCCTCCCAGCATCAGAGTCTTTTCCAATGACTCAAATCTTCGCATGAGGTGGCCAAAGTATAGGAGTTTCAGCTTTAGCAACAAACTTCCAAAGAACACCCAGGACTGATCTCCTTTAGAATGGACTGGTTGGATCTCCTTGCAGTCCAAGGGACTCTCAAGAGTCTTCTCGAACACCACAGTTCAAAAGCATCAACTCTTTGGTGCTCAGCTTTCTTCCCAGTCCAACTCTCACATCCATACATGACCACAGGAAAAACCATAGCCTTGACTAGACAGACCTTGTTGCCAAAGTAATGTCTCTGCTTTTGAATATGCTATCTAGGTTGGTCATAACTTTCCTTCCAAGGAGTAAGCATCTTTTAATTTCATGGCTGCAATCACCATCTGCAGTGATTTTGGAGCCCAGAAAAATAAAGTCTGACACTGTTTCCATGGTTTGCCCATCTATTTCCCATGAAGTGATGGGACCAGATACCATGATCTTAGTTTTCTGAATGTGGAGCTTTAAGGCAAATTTTTTACTCTCGTCTTTCACTTTCATCAAGAGGCTTTTAAGTTCCTCTTCACTTTCTGCCATAAGGGTGGTGTCATCTGCATATCTGAGGTTGTTGATATTTCTCCTGGCAATCTTGATTCCAGCTTGTGCTTCTTCCAGCCCAGCGTTTCTCATGATGTACTCTGAATATAAGTTAAATAAACAGGGTGACAATATACAGTCTTGACGTACTCCTTTTCTTACTTGGAACCAGTCTGTTATTCCATGTCCAGTTCTAACTGTTGCTTCCTGACCTGCATATAGGTTTCTCAAGAAGCAGGTCAGGTAGTTTGGTATGCCCATCTCTTTCAGAATTTTCCACAGTTTATTGTGATCCACACAGTCAAATGTTTTGACATAGTCAATAAAGCAGAATAGATGTTTTTCTGGAACTCTCTTCCATTTTCGATTATCCAGCAGATGTTGGCAATTTGATTTCTGGTTCCTCTGCCTTTTCTAAAACCAGCTTGAACATCTGGAAGTTCATGATTCATGTACTGTTGAAGCCTGTCTTGGAGAATTTTGAGCATTACTTTACTAGCATGTGAGATGAGTGCAATTGTGCGGTAGTTTGAGCATTCTTTGGCATTGCCTTTCTTGGGGATTGGAAAGAAAACTGACCTTTTCCAGTCCTGTGGCCACTGCTGAGTTTTCCAAATTTGCTGGCATATTGAGTGCAGCACTTTCACCAGATTAACCAGAGGCTTAATCACTACGAAATGTCATGATTAGTTGGAGTATGGAGGCTCAAGAATCTGATACTTTCTCCAAACTGTTTTCTTTCCCACTATGCAAAGTTGAGCAAGATATTTGAAGTTTGAAGCTGTTTCAAAAAGGGGACTGTGCATGTATTTACTTAGTAGAGTTTCTAAATATGATATGTGACAAGTCTAACATGTGGCATCATTCAATAAATTGTTAATCTATTTGTTGTTAATCACCTTTCCCACAAAGGTTCATATAGTCAAATCTATGGTTTTTCCAGTAGACATGTACAGATGTGAGTGTTGGACCATAAAGAAGGCTGAACTTCAAATAATTGATGCTTTCAAATTGTGATGCTGGAGAAGACTCTTGAGAGTCCGTTGGTCCGGGAGATCAAACCAGTCAATCCTAAAGGCCAATCCAGTCTGAACTTTCCATGTCTCTTCTCACCTCCAGGATTTTGATTAAACTTTGCCTCTGCCTAAAATTCCATCAGCCTTTCTTCATTGTCATATACTTAGTGTCTCTCAACTTCTAAGTTGATTCAAACCCCCTTTAATGAATCTGGGAAGATGGATGTGGGGGAGATGAAGAGGAATGATGAGAGGGTTAATTACTTCCCACTACCTACATCTCCCTTTCATGTAGAGTCCTGATAGCTCTTTAGCTCATTTGATACATGAGCATTGATGTATTTAAGTCTAATAGTTTTAGGATTGTTAGTTTTATGCAGGAATTGAGATTGACACTTTTTTTATGACCCTCCTTAGAAAGTGTGAAGAGTGTCTAGACTAAATCTTCTTGCTAAATTGATTTGGGTTTAATGTATTTAAATAACTGCTTGTTTCATATTAGTTTTTACTAATTCGATTAACATTTTAAAATGATTGAGAGTTAGTTTTTATCTTTCTGTTTGAATTCCTGCTACTTATGAGGCATTTAGTAACAAACTTTATGAGGTTTAGTCCAGTGACTTTTGAATTTTTATATATACAGATTTTTCCTGAGGTCACTTTTACAAAGCACAAGCTGGTTTCTGTTTTCCACAGTATAGTGTAATCAGTTCAGTTCAGTTGCTCAGTCGTGTCCAACTCTTTGGGACCCCATGAACTGCAGCACGCCAGGCCTCCCTGTCCATCACCAACTCCTGAAGTTCACTCGAACTCATGTCCATTGAGTCAGTGATGCCATCCAACCATATCCTCTGTCGTCCCCTTCTCCTCCTGCCCTCAATCTTTCCCAGCATCAGGGTCTTTTCAAAATGAGTCAGCTCTTTGCATCAGGTGGCCAAAGTATTGGAGTTTCAGCTTCAACATCAGTCCTTCCAATGAACACCCAGGACTGATCTCCTTTAGGATGGACTGGTTGGATCTCCTTGCAGTCCAAGGGACTCTCAAGAGTCTTCTCCAACACCACAGTTCAAAAGCATCAATTCTTCGGTGCTCAGCCTTCTTCACAGTCCAACTCTTACATCCTACATGACCACTGGAAAAACTGTAGCCTTGACTAGATGGACCTTTGTTACCAAAGTAATGTCTCTGCTTTAATATGATGTCTATGTTGGTCATAACTTTCCTTCCAAGGAGTAAGTGTCTTTTAATTTCATGGCTGCAATCACCATCTGCAGTGATTTTGGAGCCCAGAAAAATAAAGTCTGACACTGTTTGCACTGTTTCCCCATCTATCTGCCATAAAGTGGTGGGAATGGATGCCATGATCTTATTTTTCTAAATGATGAGTTTTAAGCCAACTTTTTCATTCTCCTTTTTCACTTTCATCAAGAGACTCTTTAGTTCTTTTTCACTTTCTGCCATAAGGGTGGTGTCATCTCCATATCTGAGGTTATTGATATTTCTCCCGGCAATCTTGATTCTAGCTTATGCTTCCTCTAGCCCAGCATTTCTCATGATGTACTCTGCGTATAAGTTAAATAAGCACTCTGAATGATACTCTTGATTACAATGAACCATGAAGACTGGTCAAGTTTTAAAACAATACTTTTAAATTTATCACTGAATGAGGTGATGAGAATGTAAGATTTTTGTAGAGGCCAAGATGAAGTGAAAGGCAGGAATCAAGGAAGTGAAAAGTCAAGGGAACAGTATAAAAGACAGTACAATTACTTACACAATGATATCATATATTTAATGTAATTAATGGAGACTCTCAAGAATGTGTGTGTGTGTGTGTGTTAGTCCCTCAGTCATGTCTGACTTTGCTACCCCATGGACTGTAGCCTGCCAGGCTCCTCTGTCTGTGGAATTTTCCAGGCATGAATACTGGAGTAATTTGCCATTTCTTCCTCCAGGAGATCTTCCCAACCAGGGATCAAATTCATGTCTGTTACCTCTCCTGCATTGGCAAGCAGTTTCTTTACCACAGCGTCACTTGGGAAATCCTGATGGGAAATACATTAATCCATAAAACCAATATTTGTACTCCTTTGTTTATGACAGTAATGTACCTATACATAAAATGATAGTAGATTTGGACAAATGCAGCATAGCACATGAATACATATGAATACAGCACAACAGAAACACAGGAAGAAGCAATTTACTCTGTGAAATGTAGAAGCAATAGGGGTTGGGAGAAGGCTTGCTTTAGATCAGCTTCCATCTAGAGCCGAATTCATTGCAACAATGCAGTTGAAATGTATTTAAGTTTCACCAGACCCATAAGAGTCCTAATGACAGCTTCTTTTATTCTGCATTAAGATGTCTTTGCTTTCTCGAATATTAGTTATAGCCACTTCATTTTCATTTTACAGGCAGACACTCTGCTAGAAAATTTCCAAGTGGCAATTTATGGTAATGATATCTGGTTGCAATGCTTAGCATATGGTGAATTTTCCATAGTACAGTACTTTCTCTGGTCCTTGCTATGTAATAGTCATGAAACTATACACAATATTACTTGACCAGGTGGACCACAATGAGAGCAGGGAGGGGAGAATGGACTCTTTGTATTTTTTTTTTTTCCTTGCCAGGAAGTTAGAGTTATCATTCAACTTCCTTCTCCATTACGCATTTCTAAGCTTTTTTAGTGGTCTAGTTGCTAGCCAGCTGAATTTTCAAAACTCCTAATGAAACCACCAAGACATAGAACTCAAGACATTTGGATGATCTTTGAGTAAGAGTCATATGTGCATGCTAAATTTCTGTTTCTCCATTGAACGTTCTGTTTTGCTTACATATTCACTACAGCAGTGTTTGCCTTAACTGAATTTTGTTTCGGACTCTAGCACACTGGAAATTTAATGTCTAGTAGCAAATTCATTATCACAAAATTATTATATAACAATTTGCTTGTCTCATGGAGTTCATTATGAAGTGACTCTGTAAATTGTGTGAGAAATGAAGGTGGAGAATATGTGGTATTACTTTTTCAGAGAATATTTGTTTACAAGCATTTCCCTGGAAATAAATGATGATTTTAGACTTTCGTTAACTCTTTTGGGTCAGCAGGGTACTATTTAGTGCACCAAACAGTTACTTTCTAATTTTCTCACTGATGTATTTCCTTTCTGACCTAAATGTACTCATGCAGTCATCCAAAGTTTTTATTAACATGTATGTGGAAATTTTGTAATTTTTTTCAGCATGAAAATATTCTTCTTTTCTAAGACTGCTTCTTTTCCTCTGAAGAAAAGCTTTCTTTCCCTTCTCTACATCTTTGCTCTTCAATGTAACAGAGCTCCAAAGAAAAAATTCAAGCCACTTATTCCTGCCCATTAACATCTACAAAAAAAAAAAAAAAAAAAAAAAAAAAAGATTGCCCTGTGATCAAATTCAGCAATGCAACGTTAATCAAGGATAGGTACTTCTCTTTCTTATGATGAAGGGCAATGGCAGAAAAGATATATGTGTTTGGTTCTTGTTTATAACTGGCCTGGGTTAGCACTGATTAACATTAAAACTGATAAAGGAAATCACCTGGGACAAGAGTTTCTAAAGAGATGATGCTTTTGCTTGGTTGTTCCTCTGTTTGAAATAATAAGATTTGACATGCCAATTCTGTATGCTGTATGCTGGGGGTCATGGGGTCATATCGTGTATGCTGGCAGGTCTCTGGGGTCATTGAAAAATAAGAGTTACTTTTCTTTCTATCTGCCTAGTCTTCTTCTATAATTTAGCAATAAGGCTGCTAGATACCTTTCTCAAATTACTTCTAATCACAGCAATGGCTTCCAATCTCTATTCCCCTTGTCATATGACCCGATGACAGGTTACTTGGGCCACTCTTATGTACACTTCCAAGGTTATCAGCAATCCTAGAGTTAAATTCTCCTGTTCTCTTAAGAAAGCTAGAAACTGAGCTGGATAACATAGGTATAACTGAAATCTGTCATTTCCATAAAAAAAGTACAAAGGGAATAATTTTTTTTATTTTTTAACTTTCCTAAGTGAGACATTACTTGATAACTCCTTGCAACTGATAATATCATATCATTGTTTCAGAACCCAGTACTGGAGAAGAGAAGATTTGATTGATGGGATAGATATAAAATTTAAATTCCTCTGATTCAAAATTGTGGTGTTTCCTCAAGCCTGTGTATAGTCCCTGCCACTTAAATTGTTTAATGTAGTCTTTAATTGCCTAGTGTCCTCCTTGAAGTGTTTGCAATACCAAGTCCTTCATGAACCTATAATTTTTATACATTGAAGGACATGAAGGACATTGATTATAATTTACATATGTTGTAGGTACGCAGTGAACTTTAATTCTATTGATAAACTCACTTTACTCTGTTACCTGATTCCCTCTAATATCATATTAATTCCCTCTAATGTTATTAAATTGTATGTACAGGTCTTTAAATCCACTCTGACTAGTAATAGAAGCTTTATATTTTTAACCACAAGTCAAACTTAAGTTCCCCTTTGAAGCTTTTAATCATGTACCACATTTATTCCAAAGCAATGGCCTTCCTTAAAAGACATGAAATAATTCAGACAGAAAGAGGAAAATATGAAAAACTTTTGATTATTTTAAGAAATATTTTAAGAAGTATACACACACACACACACACACACACACGTATATCAGGGCTTCCCTGATAGCTCAGTTGATAAAGAATTTGCCTGCAATGCAGGAGACCCTGGTTCAATTCCTGGCTCAGGAAGATCCTCTGGAGAAGGGATAGGCTACCCACTCCAGTATTTTTGAGCTTCCCTTGTGGCTCATCTGGTAAAGAATCTGCTTGCAATGCAGGAGACCTGGATTTGGTCCCTGCATTGGGAATATCCCCTGGAGTAAAGGCTACCCACTCCAGTATTCCAGCCTGGAGAATTCCATGGATTATATATTCCATGAGGTCAGAAAGAGTCGGACAAAACTGAGTGACTTTCACTTTCAAATATACATGTATATAAATATATATCTGACACACAATGTTATATTGATTTATGGTGCACAAAATAAGGATTTGCCATTAGTATACATTGTGAAATGTTCACCACAATATGTCATTACCATCTGTCACCATACAAAATTACAAAATATTTTCTTGTGATTAAAAACTTTTATGATTTCTTTACTGCTAAGCTTTCACGTTGGCAATACCCTATTATTGACTGTAGTCACCATGCTATAGATTATAGCTCATGAATTATTTATTTTATAACTGTAAGTTTGTATCTCTTTATCCCCTTCACTCATTTCAGCCACCAGCCAACAATCCTCCACTCTGGCAACCACACATGTATTCTATGTATCTATGAATTTTGTTTTGATTTCTAATATTTGATTGGTTTATTTTTCAGATTACACTGTGTCAGTGATTATATGGCATTTGTCTTTCTCAGTCCAACTTGGGACTTCCTTAGTGGTCCAGTGGTTAAGACTCCACTCTTTGACTGCAGGAGGCAAGGGTTCAGTCCCTGATCAGGGGCCAAAAATCTCACATGCTGAACAGTATCACCAGTGACTCAGTATGACTTATTTTACTTGGCATGATACCCTCAAGGTTCATCCACATTGATATAAATGGAATAAATTGATTCCTTTCTATAGCTGAGTAGTATTCCATTCCATCCATATTCCATCCAAAAACTAAGATCATGGCATAAAGTCCCATCAGTTCATGGCAAATAGATGGGGAAACTATGGAAACAGTGACAGACTTCCTTTTCTTGGGCTCCAAAACCACTGCAGATGATGACTACAGCCATGAAATAAAAAGATGCTTGCTCCTTGGAAGAAAAGTTATGACCAACCTAGACAACATATTAAAAAGCAAAGACATTACTTTGTTGACTGAAGACTATCTAGTCAAAGCTATGGTTTTTCCAGTAGTCATGTATGGATGTGAGAGCTGGACTATAAAGAAAGCTGAGTGCTGAAGAATCGATGCTTTTGAACTGTGGTGTTGGAGAAGACTATTGAGAGTCCCTTGGACTGCGAGGAGATCAAGCCAGTCAACCCTGAAGGAAATCAGTCCTGAATATTCGCTGGAGGGACTGATGCTGAAGCTGAAGCTCCAGTACGATGGCCACCTGGTGCAAAGAACTGACTCATCAGAAAGACCCTAATGCTAGGAAAGATTGAAGGCAGGAGGAGAAGGGGATGACAGAGGATGAGATAGTTGAATGGCATCCCCAACATGAGTTTGAGCAAGCTCTGGGAGTTGGTGATGGCCAGGGAATCCAGGCGTGCTGCAGTTCATGGTGTCACAAAGAGTTGAATACAACTGAGCAACTGAACTAAACTGAACTGAGTATTCCATTGCATATATGTATCACATCATCTTTACCCATTCATTCATTGATGAACATTTAGATTGTTTCCATATCTGGACTACAGTAAATAATTCTGTGATGAAAATAGGGGCTGTTTATATTTTCAAATTAACGTTTTTCTTTTCTTCAGGTAAATACCAAGAAGTAAAATGCTGGATGATATAATACTCCTATATTATATTTTCAAGGAACATCAGTTATTATACACTAAAATTTTCTCATGGGAATAAGAAGCTGTAAACTGGTGAAGAATGTGAGGACCCTAGAGCCACCCCAGTAACTATGGATATTTGACTAAGGCAGAGAAAGTAGTTCCTGGACATGTTTTCTGAAAATGCTAAGTTCCTTTTGCTCTGTCCGATTGGGTGAGATTTGGCTGAAGGATGGGTGGAAGGTCCCTTTGTCCACCTACTCAAATCCTACTATGGTGAACAAATGTGGAGAGAACACAAAATGGCATTATCTATTCCAAAGTATTGTTGTGAGGTTGATAAAAATACTACATTTACTATTAACATAAAGCTCTCTACAAAATTAGCTATTGGTTTATATGAAATAACTCAGCAAGTAATTACTTGATGTTGCTTTTACCACTCCATTAATACTAATCAATGATTAGAATTAACATTAGACTTATATTCTTTTCTGATGGTGTCCAAAATGTCATTTGCCCAGATAAAGTGTATCAAAGGCATATTTACTTACAGAAGATTCAACTCAGGTAATGAGAAGTGATCCCTAAAAATACTGATATATTGAGGTTTAGGAAATTTACTCTGATTGTGTCATGATCCTGTTGATGGTCAGTACTGTCAGTTTTATTCTGCAATGCCAATGCTTATTCACTTTTCTCAAGTATTTTTTGTTGAGTATTTTTGACTAGCTGCTGGTGGTGCTATGGAGAACTATACTCTGAAGAGTACAAATAATTTACAAATCACAGTGTATTCATTGGTTGCTATCTTAACTTCCTAACACAGCCACCTCATAGAGCTTGGGGAAATAGGGGGGAGATAGAACAAAATATATAAATTTTGCTTAGGCTTTCCTTCCATTAAATGATGTGTTCTGAAGAGAGCAGAAGGTAGGAGATAATATTGATCTTTAATTGTGAATGTTATAAACAAATACCATTTGTCACTCACAAGTGAATAGTTTCAGTAACTCATATTTTCCAGGGACAGAGAGTAGAGATAATTATAAAGTCTTCATATGTTTGAATTCAACACGTACTTGTGAAAGTGAAGGTTGCTCAGTCATGTCCAACTCTTTGCGACCCCATGGACTATACAGTATAGTCCATGGAATTCTTCAGGCCAGAATACTGGAGTGGGTAGCCTTTCCCTTCTTCAGGGTATCTTCCCAACCCAGGAATTGAACCCAGTTCTCCTGCATTTCAGGCAGATTCTTTACCAGCTGAGCTATACATGTATGTATGCTTTCAAACATATTTAAATTTTATTATTATCTTCATTAGGCAAAGACTCACCCTCTTTTCTATAGTTATTTCTTATGATTTCTTTTGCTAGTTTCTTTTCTTTCTTTTTTTTTTTATAACTAAAGTGAGAGGATTCCATTATACTTCAGCATCCAGTTCAACCCTGGCTTTCTTAGAGAGGTAGAATAGAGTTTGGAGTTGTAGATAAACTTGGCATTATACATGAGAATATCTAAGTCACAGGAGTGTCATCACTAACATGTAACAAAAAGAGACAGAGGTTGGAATCCATTGCACTAATAGAGGGAATGTGAGGGAGCTGTCTTGTACCCAGCCTTATGGCTAAAGCACAAACAATACCAGGAAGATGGGAAGAAAAAGAACACTTATGCTTTAGAAGGCTTGCCAGCATACAGGCCTCCTTCCAGAGGGACATGCCAAATCCCATGATTTCCAACAGGGATAACCAAGTACAAGTTCTGTCTCCTTAGAAGCTCTTACTCTAGGTAATTTCCATCATCAGGTACAATTTTAGTCAGTTCTAACCCAGGCCATCTATAAACAATGAGCCAACACATATTTCTTTCCAAACATGGCCCTTCATCATGGGAAAGAGAAGTACCTGTCTTTAATAAACATTATATAACTGAATTTGATCATAAGGCAATCTCATTGTTCATAGACTCTAATAGGACAAAATAAAGGGCTTGAATTTTGATCTTAGAAGCTTTGTTACATTGATGGAAAATGAAGAAGAAAGAAAGCTTTTCTTCAGAGGGAAGAAAAGGAAAAGAAAACAACACTGTCAATAGAAAAAGCCATCAGCAGACCTAGATTCAGATACATCACAGATGTTGTTCAGTCACTCAGTCATGTCCAACTCTTTGAGGCTCCATGGCCTGTAACACATCATGTTTCCCTGACCTTGACTATCTCCTGGAGTTTGCTCAAACTCACATCCATTGAATCAATAGTGCTGTCCAACCATCTCATTCTCTGTTGCCCCCTTCTCCTCCAAAGATGTGGAACTGTCAAAAATAAAGCTTCATATAACTGTGATTAATATTTTTAAGGGCCAAATTGGAAAAAGATGATAACATTTATGAACACTCATGGGGAACTGAGCAGAGAGATGAAAACGCTAAGAAAAAAAATAAAATGGAAGTTCTAGAAATGAAAATTCAATAAAAAAAAATTGAAAAATGCTTTTCAAAACCCATCAGTAGACTTGATGCAGCTGCAGAAAGTATCAATGAATTTGAAGTATATCAATAGAAATTTTACAAAACTGAAACTTGAAGAGAACACAAAGTGGGGAAGGGAACAAATCAGGGCTCTTAAGAGTCATGAGATGTAAGAAATGCCATACGACCCAGCAATCCCACTGTTGGGCATACACACTGAGGAAACCAGAATTGAAAGAGACATGTGTACCCCAATGTTCATTGCAGCACTGTTTACAATAGCTATGACATGGAAACAACCTAGGTGTCCATTGACAGACGAATGGATAAGAAAGCTGTGGTACATATACACAATGGAATATTACTCAGCTATTAAAAAGAACACATTTAAATCAGTTCTAATGAGGTGGATGAAACTGGAGTCTATTATACGGAGTGAAATAAGTCAGAAAGAAAAACACCAATACAGTACATTAATGCATATATATGGAATTTAGAGAGATGGTAACAGTGACCCTATAAGCAAGACAGCAAAAGAGACACATATATAAAGAACAGACTTTTGGACTCTGTGGGAGAAGGCAAGGGTGGGATGATTTGAGAAAATAACATTGAAACATGTATATTGCCATATGTAAAAGAGATCACCAGCCCAAGTTTGATGCATGAAACAGGGCACTCAAAGCTGGTGCACTGGGACAACCTTGAGGGATGGGATGGGAGGGAGGTGGGAGAGAGATTCAGGATGGGAAACACATGTACACCCACGGCTGATTCACGTCAATGTATGGCAAAAACCACTACAGTATTGTAAAGTAATTAGCCTCCAATTAAAATAAATAAATAAATTAAAAAAAAAGAGTCATGAGATAAAACTGCCAAATATATATATACTTGGAATACCATAAAAAGAAGAGAGAAAAGGGGGAAGAATATGCAAAGAGATAATGGCTGTGAATGTTCCAAAACTAAAGAAAGAATTCAAATCACAGATCCAGAAACATCTGAGAATACTGAACTGAATAAAACTTAGAAAAACTCATATGAAACTCGGAAACATACTCAGGAACATAATATTCAAATTGATAAAAATCAAAAATAAAGGAAAAAATCTTGAAATCAGAGAAAAATAAAAATGAATTATGATGCATTCTGTAATTTGCACAACCCTGAAATGCAGTATCCCAAGTGAATGAAATGGCTTTGCAACTGCGTGATTTTATTTATATGGCATTCTCAAATTTATGCCAAACTCTAAGCACAGAAAACATAAAAGTGGTTTCTAAGGGTTAGGGTGAAAAGTGATGAGAAAGGCTAGAGAGGGGTGGTAGGAAGATCTGTGGGTGATGGAAGTTGTGTATATCTTAATTATGGTGGTGACTGCATGACGGTACATACCTGTCAAACTTGCAGAATTGAGGAATGTAAATTGGAAAAGCCAGTATGGGAGTTCTTTAAAATACTAAAAGTAGAGTTTCCATCTAATCCAACTATCCAAATCCTGGGCAAATATCTGGAAAAAATGAGAACTCTAATTCAAAAAGATACATGTACCCCTATGTGTATGGCAGCACTATATACAGTAGCCAAGACAAGGAAGCAATCAATATGTCCATCAACAAATGAATGGATGAAGAAAATACATAGGAGATGGAATATTATTCAGCCATTAAAAAAGAATGAAATAATGCCACTTGCAGCAACATGGATGGGCTTAAAGATGAACATACTAAGTTATGTCAGACAAAGACAAATATCATATGATGCCAGTTATGTGTGAAATCTAAAAATAGTGTGCTTGACTGTGATATGGACAATCTAGCCTACAATCAAGGCGCTATCACTAAGGATGATGCAGTTCAAATTGTTTATTTTACAAGTTACAGAACTGAGTTTTGGAGAGATTAAATAACTTTCTTAATATGCAATATGAGTAGGGAGCTGGCTCTGAGAATCCATCCTGAAATTTCTGACTCTGTTATGTCATTAAGCAGTTAAATTTAAAATCAAAGCCATCTAAATTTTGATGGGGTCAAATTCCCTGGTACTTCTTTCTGGCCCTGTATTTGCCACCTACCACTCTGGGAATGCTATATTTCCTAATCCCCTAATGGTGTAGGGAGCCTTCATAGCAAGCAGCGATGCTCTTTATTTTTGAGAGTCATGCTTGTAACAAACATTATGGTAATTAATGATATAAATGCAGATTTTTATGTCTTTGCTAAAATAGCTAGAGATAACACATTGTTAGTAGAAATCAGAGATTTTACCTTGTAAAACGTGGAACACTTTTTAGCATGCTATATCAAAAATCATTCTTTTCACCAATAAAAGAAAAAATAGTTGGCCGTATACATATGGTGATTTGAAAGAAACAGGGGGACATCCTAACGCCATAACAATGTTTCCTAAATAGTGGTCCAGTCTCTGTACTCCTGGAATGAGAATTCTGTGAATAAGAAGTTTCATTTCAGTGCTGTTAGTTTCTTTCTTACAGGAGGATAATGTTATATAATTTCTGTTGTATTATTTATTTTTAGTTTCTCTTCAGACTCTGTGTGTCCTAAGCATCTAAGCCATCCTGTGGATGTATAATTTTCAATCTAGTCTTAACTGCCAGATTCTTGCCTCTCTCTGAACCTAGCTTACTCCATTCCATTTGAAAGTCAGGGTGACATCAAAGCCTAATAAATTTTGGTTCTATCAGTGGCATAGCCCTGTAATGTGGGTAAGTTACTGAAATTGTGTAAAGTGAGTTAATAATATCTCATAAAACTTTCTTGAGAGTCTACTTAAATAAGAATGCCATCATCTAGAAGCTTTTCTCCCTGACTCTTTGTCTTAAATGTCTGTATTTTACACAGTTGGTGTTGCACTTCTGTGCTATCTGCTAGGCGTCTTCCATTTGCTTCTCCAAACCAGCTTCTATACTTCTCCAACCTGACGTTTTCCAACCTGGGGAATTCATTAATGGACTACTTTGCCATTTCACTATACGTGTAGAGTTTGTCCAATGAGAGGCTCCATAGAGTGGAGGTTGGGATGACTATGAGGTCAGTGTTTCTTTCTTCAGCGCCTTTGACAGGCTGAAGTGAACTGACTGTGTCTTTTACCAAAGATCAGAGCCTGTACTAGGAAGCCTTTTGCCTATTCCGTTTGTGTCTTAGATCTGGTAATGGCTCCTTCTCCTTGCCCCTTTAGACCAAAGGTGGTCACCCTGCTGTAAGTAGCTTTGGAATACCACAGTATGTCATCTTGATGTCAGTTTTAATCTTGCCCATACTTTTGTAAACAGTACCTTTTAGGCATGATTGCTCCTGAATAACTCAAATATGGTATTATTCAAATAGTATTCAAATGCTCAAATTATCTTTCATCCCCACTGTCAGGCTCAGTTTCAGAAATACTCCAGGAACCTAAAAAATGGAGAAGAGAAAACTAGAGAGGAGGCACAGTGCTGTGATAACTCTGTCACTTCTCCATCAGGGATCAGCCCTCTATGGGGAACATGGCAAGAAAATAGATCAGAATAAAGATACATGCTTTCTTAACAAAAAAATAAATAAAGCCAATTTTTTTTCACATGGAAAAGTGTCTAAAAAAATGAAAACTAAATTACGTCACTTCAGCAAATTTGAAAGGTATAAAGAAAGGGAGATATTATTTATTGTAATGTAAACTGAACTGACAAAAAATTAAGAATAGTTACTTCTTAGGTGGTTCCTAGAATAGATTTATTAATGAAATCTTCCACCTGTATGGAGGGAGTGTGATGACTATATTTAAGGGGAAATATTCTCCTTAAATATACCAAAAATAATGTTTTTTTTTTTAAATTATAACTAGCAGAAGATACAGGCCAGAAAATACCTTTTCAGTATTCCAATGAGAAACCCTCAATATTCAGGATGCATAAAATGTATAAAATAGAACACATCAATATTTTAGGTCACCAGATTTTTAAAAACTTCTTGATGTGATGTAACATTTGAATTGTTTATTCCTTTTAAGTGTCGGTATCCTAATCACAAGAATATGCAAAATAGGTCACTAACACCTACCACTCATGTCTGTTTTAAGAAATAACTAAATTCCATATGTACAGAGCTTGGCACAAAAAGGCATCACAAAAAAAGAGAAGAAAAAAAAAAAAGATTTTCTTTCTCACTTTTTTGGACCAAAACATTTTGAGTTTGTTTGTCTCTCTCTTTACCACTACTTCCCTGGTGACTCAGTGGTAAAGAATCTGCCTGCAATACGAGAGACACAGATTTGATCCCAGGGTCAGAAAGATCTCCTGGGGAAAGAAATGGCAACCCACTCCAGTATTCTTGCCTGAGAAATCCCAAGGACAGAGGAGCCTGGCGGGCTGCAACCCATGGGGTCACAGAGTCAGACACAACTTAGCAATTAAACAATGCTTACCGCTACATTTTGCCTCAGCTGTTTTCTTCTCCTAGACTGACCCCATTTCACATTTCAGTGTTTATCACAAATCTATATTCTACCAATCATTCTAGGAAGACATCCCAAAGACCACCTCACCCTTGAAGTCTTTCCAGATTCTCTTACCTGGACCCTTCCCTGCATTGTTTACTATTTGTTTGTAACACTGAAGATGTTACCAGTTACTAAATTAAACTAGAGTTGTTTTTAAATCGTTTATCTTCCAAAATACAAAATAAATTTTAGAGTTCTCACCAAGATGTTTCCTTGAGCATATGGAACTTAAAGAATTATTTAGGTTGGGAATATAGATCTAATAAGAACAGAATAGGCCAAGATGTGGTATTAAAAATAACCTATATTTTTGAATGGGGAATGAGAGAATAATGCTGATAATCCATTACTGATAAGTATTCATCATCACCAATCACGGAGCAAATGAACCAGACACTTTAGAAGTAAGTATATAAAGTTGTGAAAGATGTGTGGTCTGTTTTGAAGAGGTTTATGTGATATGATTTTTTTTCTTATAGTAGAAGAGGATTTGCATTAATCCATCCACCTTCCCTTTCTGGAGATTGTCAGCATGTTTGCATATCAATTGCTTTGTGTTCTGAATACCATTTACAGCCATGAATTTTGTATTGATCACTGAACCACACAGAAGCAAACCCTAATCTCATCATCTTATTTGTAACAATCACTATCCCTTAAAAAAGAGAAACTTAATTCTCCTCCTTCCACTTCCAGGTACATATACCTCTGGGAGTATACTATATATACCAAAGTACCAGGGAATGACAGAGGATGAGATAGCTAGATAGCATCACTGACACAATGGACATGAATCTGAGCAAACTCTGGGAGATAATGAAGGATGGGGAGGCCTGGTGTGCTGCAATTCATGGGGTCTCAAAGAGTCAGACATGACTTAGTGATGGAACAACAACAACCAGAGTAAAATGTTAATCCAAAAGACAAGCATAATTTATTTTCTAAAATGTTAGGTAATTTTAAATAGTAATTTTACATTAAAGTCTAGATACAGTATGGACTAGAAAGTTACAATAGTACATATCTTAAGACAAAATATCAGCGATCATGGAAATTGAACACTTATACTGGCTATCTCATCTTTTTTCTCAAGAGTCTTAGTTTACAAATAAATTCTCTGCTGCTCTTAGGAATTCTTCACTGGGAGAAAGTGAGTATACTTGCTTTAATTGATGATCAGATTATTAGGCCAGTGAGTGTTCAATTTGGACTTGCATCTGCCAGTCATCTGAAGGTCACATTAAAACATGGTTCCTCCACCAGTACAGAGTAGAGCGAGGAGAATATTCAGGTTTATTATTTGTGGATCTGGGATCGTGGGTTAAGGGATTTGGCTTCTATGTAGAGCTCTCAGAAGCTATGGAACATGTCATCCTAGGCAAGTTGAGTCAAGCCTGCTCACCCATTTCTGACTAACTTTTAAGACGTGCTTTTAGATTGACTAAGATGATATTTTCTAAAACGTCTGCACAAGGCACTGTGAAGGCATCCTCAGTGGCTTAATCTTTCAGAAAATCAATGTCAGAAACTCAGACCTAGTCATCTTGTAATATCAAACTACATCACTGTCCATTTCCAAACCTATTTTGTGAGGATTTAATATTATTTTGATGATGTTTTATTATATAAATATTGTACAGAAACACCCCCCACCAAACTTGAGATGCAAACGGAATAAGCTGTATGCTCTTAATCTTGCCCATTTTATTTCATTATTTAGATGCTCTCTGCTTTCAGTTTTCTGAATTAAAGACCATTTCTTTTCTTTCACTCTGCTTCTCTGGACATTGCTGGGCCTTCCCCAGTTTGGACATTCAATGGGCTCTTACAAAAACCCTTACCATAAGCAGCAATCATAAAATTCAGAGCAAATGTAGAATTTGACATTGCCCCTACTTAGAAGACAAACTTCATGTATAGCAGAGGGTAACTGATAACTGCTTGAGGCAATCATAGTCATACCCCAGTTGTATATTTGGACATAGAGTTTATAGAATAGTGGTTAAACATGTGATCTTTAATATTAAACAGGGCCAGGCTTAACTTTACCCCGTGACATTTAATAAAAGTTCAATTTGGGGTGAATTATTTGAGTAAATCAAGTTTGCTAATCTGTAAAATGGGTACAATGGGAATGCTGATCTTATAAATTTGTCATGTTAATGAAATGGGACCATACTTGTATGACACAAATATAGTCTTTATTAATATGATGTTAGTGTTCTGTTTCCAAACATTCATCATTTTCTTTACTTTCTTCCTGTTTCTTCTTTGTAGGGCTAAATTTTGTGATGATTATCCTGAAAATTTTTCTTTCAGTTTCTAAAACTCTATTGTCCTACCTAGCAGGGACCTCTTCACACCTACTTTGACCAGCCTCTTTGGACACTAGATTCCCCTGTGCATTCTAGTTTGTTTAGATACTCTGATTTTGTTATCAGCTTCATTCCATAATCTATAATACACTTTTTTTCCATACAAATTGTTTTTTGTTTTACTCTCTCACCTGCACACCAGTCCAGTCACTTTGTTAATTGTGCATCTTGGCTCTTAGTAGTAGTGTTAGTTGCTCAATCGTGTCCAACTCTTTGCCATCCCATGGACTTTAGCCTGCCAGGCTCCTCTGTCCGTGGGATTCTCCAGACAAGAATCCTGGAGTGGGTTTCCATGCCTTTCTCCAGGGGATCTTCCTGACCCAGGGATCAAACCTGGGTTTCCTTCACTGCAGGCAGATTCTTTATCATCTGAGTCACCAGGAAAGCCCAAAGTGTTAGCTGCTCAGTCGTGTCCAAATCTTTATGACCTCGTGGGCTGTAATAGAATACTGGAGTAGGTAACCATTCCTTTCTCCAGGAGATCGTCTGACCCAGGGATTGAACCCAGATCTCCAATGTTGCAGGCAGGTTCTCTACTGTCTGAGCCACCAGAGAAGTCAATCTTGGCTCTTGGACTCCTCTTATGTACTATCTGTAGCTGTATGCTACAAATGCCAACTCATGGACTGTGAAATCTGTCTCTAGCAATCCAGGGTTTCATGACTCCTTTATGCCTTCTTCTCTTTCTTGAGACTAAAGAGTGCTAGGGTTAGTCACTCCGTTATGTCTGACTCTTTGCAACCCCCATGGACTGTAGCCTGCCAGGAGTCTTCTGTCTATAGAATTCTCCATGCAAGGATATTGGAGTGAAT
The DNA here is from genome assembly GCF_019923935.1 of Bubalus bubalis. Taxonomy (NCBI): domain Eukaryota; kingdom Metazoa; phylum Chordata; class Mammalia; order Artiodactyla; family Bovidae; genus Bubalus; species Bubalus bubalis. Next base: position 54,052,779 of record NC_059168.1, on the reverse strand, counting down.
AGCCATTCCCTTCTCTAGGGGATATTCCCAACCCAGGGATCGAACCCAGATCTCCTTCATAGCAGGCAGATTATCATCTAAGCCACCAGGGAAGCCCAGAAGAGTCAGATATTATTTTTTCCTATAGAAGAGTGTAGTTCAATAGGAAAAAAAAAATCAGACTGAAAATCATTAGCTTTTCAACCTTCCTTAAAAGTCTTCAAGACAAAATTTTCATCTATCTTGGCACATGCCAAAATGATTTTATTCTTCACCTCGGTTAGAATACATAGGCTTTTCTTCTCTTCAAAGCTGACTGATTCAATATTAGTATTATGGATGACACCTAAGGCAAGAAATCAAGTTGTTTTATGCCATATTTGTTTGCTGATTTCTAAGAAGTCTTTATTCAGAAATTTATTTGAAAGCTTGAGAAAAACTTAGGGTAGATCTTAGGTGGATAAGAGCAGCACAGAGAATGGAGTAATAGTATCTATTCATAATGAGAAGCCAAGATAATTATTTTATAGTCTAGGCCTTGATAACTATCCAGAAAAAATATTTATTACAAACTTTCTGCTTTCAGAACCTGTTCTAGTACCTAAGGCATTGATGAAGAATATCAGCAATTAGATAAAGATCCCCTTAAGATGAAATGGTACTCAAGATTAATAAGAACTATAAGTAGAACAGTTTCATTCCTTGTGATCTGAGAGGTAGAAGGAACTTTCCTCATATTCCTAGTTAAAATATCTACCTACTCCACTTGGTCATATATCAGTTATTTATACCTCAGATTCAAATTATGGGAATATATTTCTTCCAAAAGGGGCTTTCCCCCTTTCAGATTACATATAATACTGAAAGGAGCGAGCATCGTATTTATACTATTCTTATGCTTTTCTGATGGGTTAATGAATTGCTATTATGCTCTTCAGTCTGATGGACAATTTAAAGCAGATAAATATAGGCAAGGAGAGAAGAAAATAAGAGTATTGGACATCTACATGTGAGTAGAAAGGTGAGTAGAGAGGAAATAGGAAGGCACTGAAGGTAAACTAGGTTTATTTCATCATTTGGGTAGTACGTTTTTCTGCATCAGTTTAGTTCAGTTCAGTTGCTCAGCAATGTCTGACTCTTTGCGACCCCATGGACTGCAACATGCCAGGCTTCCCTGTCCATCACCAATTGCCAGAGCTTGCTCAAACTCATGTCCATCACGTCAGTGATGCGATCCAACCATCTCATTCTCTGTCATCTGCTTCTTCTTCCTCCTTCAATCTTTCCCAGCATCAGGGTCTTTCCAGTGAGTCAGTTCTTTCCATCAGGTGGCCAAAGTATTGAAGTTTCAGCTTCAGCATCATTCCCTCCAATGGATATTCAGGAATGATTTCCTTTAGGATTGACTGGTTGTATCTCTTTGCAGTCCAAGGGACTCTCAAGAGTCTTCTCCAACACCACAGTTCAAAAGCATCAGTTCTTCAGTGCTCAGCTTTCTTTATAGTTCAGCTCTCACATCCATACATGACTACTGGAAAAACCATAGCTTTGACTACTTGGATCTCTGTTGGCAAAGTAACATTTCTGGGTTTTAACATGCTGTCTAGGTTTGTCCTAGTTTTTCCTCCAAGGAGCAAGCATCTTTTAATTTCATGACTGCAGTCACTATCTACAGTGATTTTGGAGTCCAAGAAAAGAAAGTCTGTCACTGTTTACATTTTTTCCCCTTTTATTTGCCATGAAGTGATGGGACTGGATGCCATGATCTTAGTTTTTTGAATGTTGATGTTTAAGCCAGCTTTTTCACTCTTTTCTTTCACTTTCATCAAGAGGTTCTTCAGTTCCTCTTTGCTTTCTGTCATAAAGGTGGTGTCATCCACATATCTGAGGTTATTGATATTTCTCCCGGCAATCTTGATTCCAACTTGTACCCAGCCTGGCATTTCGCATGATGTACTCTGCGTATAAGTTAAATAAGCAGGGTGACAATATACACCTTGACGTACTTCTTTCCCAATTTGGAACCAGTCCATTGTTCCATGTCCAGTTCTAACTGTTGCTTCTTTACCTGCATACAGATTTCTCAGGAGGCAGGTAAGGTGGTCATGTGTTCCCGTCTCTTTAAGGATTTTTCATAATTTGTAGTGATCCACACAGTGAAAGACTTTGGTGCAGTCAATAAGGCAGAAGTAGATGCTTTTTCTGGAATTCTCTTGATTTTTCTATGATACAACAGATGTTGGCAATTTGATCTCTGATTCTTCTGCCTTTTCTAAATCCAGCTTTAATATCTGGAAGTTCTCGGTTCACATATTGTTGTAGGCTGGCTTGGAGAATTTTGAACGTTACTTTGCTGGCATGTGAGATGAGTGAAATTGTGAAGTAGTTTGAAAATTCTTTGGCACTGCCTTTCTTTGGGATTAGAATGAAAACTGACCTTTTCCAGTCCTATGGTCACTGCTGAGTTTTCCAAATTTGCTGGCATATTGAGTATAGCACTTTCACAGCGTCATCTTTTAGGATTTGAAATAGATCAGCTGGAATTCCATCACCTCCATTAGCTTTGTTCATAGTGATCCTTCCTAAGGCCCACTTGACTTTGCATCCCAGGATGTCTGGCTCTAGGTGAGTGATCACACCATCATGATTATCTGAATTGTGAAGATCTTTTTTTGTCTAGTTCTTCTGTGTATTCTTGCCACCTCTTCTTAATATCTTCTGCTTCTGTTAGGTCCATACCATTTCTGTCCTTTATCGAGGCTATCTTTGCATCAAATGTTCCCTTGGTATCTGTAATTTTCTTGAAGATATCTCTAGTCTTTTCCATTCTGTTGTTTTCCTCTATTTCTTTGCACTGATCACTAAGGAAAGCTTTCTTATCTCTCCTTGCTAATTCTTTGGAACTTTGCATTCAAATGGGTATATCTTTCCTGTTCTCCTTTTCCTTTCACTTTTCTTTTTATAGCTATTTGAGGCCTCCTCAGACAACCATTTTGCCTTTTTGTGTTTCTTTTTCTTAGGGATTGTCTTGATCACTGCCTCCTGTAAAATGTCAGGAACCTCTGTCCATAGTTCTTTCAGGCACTCTGTCTATCAGATCTAATCTCTTGAATCTAATCCCTTGAATCTACAGTCAGTTCCACTGTATAATCCTAAGAGCTTTGATTTATATCATACCTGAATGATCTAATGGTTTTCCCTACTTTCTTCATTTTAAGTCTGAATTTGACAATAAGTAGTTCATGTATATCAAATAATCATATTAAACAAGTTTATTATATTCAATATTTTATTAAAATATATAAAAGTGAAAAGAATTCAAAGAAAGTCCCTGCAAACTGTACTCATTTTGTGATGGGGAGGAAGTTCTGCTATTAGGGTGGCAAAACATTTTTGTGTTAAACTGACAGGGACTGAAGAAAAGAAGAATCAAACAAGAAGAAGGAAACGTCTTCTTCCGCTTCCAGCCCTGAACTTCCCTCTAACTACTCCTGTTGGCACAGCCTATCAAAGAGCCAGCTGTCAAAGCATAGATGTGGTTGCAAAATTCCAGATAAGAGATAACAAAGGTCATCTCTTATCATAATTGACTCACAGGATCAATTCCACAGCTTCCTATTTTATACAGTTCAGCTGACTAGGACTTGGTGCAAACACACAGCAGGCAAAAAGAGGATATGATTCTAATGAAGGCATAGTTTTATTTCAATATATTATTAACACCAGGTTCACATGTGCTCGTTCATTTTCCAAAATAAAATGTTATTCACAGTGCAAGTGAAATTCAAGACGAATTCAAGAAATAGCCATTTCTATGCACAAAAGATTAAAATTTACATAGTCCTACAACATCAAAATTACATTTATTAATTATGCACCATGATATAAATGTTCAAGAAGAAATACCTGGGAGAGAATATGTTGGATCAACACCATGAAAACAACCATGATGAGAAGTCAGGGTTCATTTCAAAGACATGCTGCACAGAGTTGCTTTCACACTGTGTTTTATTGAATTTCTTTGTCTTTGTGATATAACCTGCCTAAGAGAAAAAGAATAGAGATAAGTAAACTTTTAGGTTTTCTTTAAGCCCAATAATTATATTTCTGTACATTATGGCACATCTAGAAAATGCTCCCAAGTAATTCCTCTGTCTGGTTACCTCAAGTCATTATCAAATCTTTGAAATGGACTCTCAAGGTCTATTTCACTTTCTCTGCTTTGTTACTAAAACACAGAATGAAGCAGAACAATGCCTCAAACTGACAGATGGTCAGTAAATTTTGTTAACTGACACTTGACTGGATGGCTAGACGGAGGAAGGGTAAATGAAAGAATGCATAAATATGGAGTTTTCATGATTTGTTGTGAGGTGTATGAGAACTGTTGCTATATCCTACTTAAAAATTGAAAGATTGTGTGATGGTTAATTTCATGTATAACTGACTGGGCCACAGATAGAGTGCTAGAATATTTGGCTGAACATTATTCTGGCTGTTTCTGTGGGAGTGTTTTTAGATGAGATTTAAATTTAAATCCATGAACTGAGTAAAGCTGATTGCCATCCCTAATGTGGATGGGCTTCACCCAATCAGTTGAAGGAAGGCCTATTAAAAGCAAAAAGACCCGCTCTTGAATAAGAGAGAATTCCTCCTGTCAGACTACCTTCGAATTGGGACATGGGCTTTTCCGTGCCTTTGAGCTTCACAGGAAATATTGGTTCCTCTTGTCTCGAGCTTGCTGACCTTCACATAAGAAATAAACTGGGTGCTTCCTATTTAATAAGTCTTTGAAATGAGCTTAGAACTATGTCACTGAATCTCTTGGGGCTTCATCTTGCCAATTCACACTACAGACTTTGGGACTTCTCAGCCTCTATAGTCTCGTGACACAATTCCTTATAATCTCTCTGTCTCTGTCTCCATCTCTCCCCTGACCTCACATGTAGCTATAGATATAGATACACATAAACCCACATATAGACACACTGCATTACTCATACTTATTGGCCTTGTTTCTCTGGAGAAATCTGACTAATATGAATAGTGATTCAAATAAGTGAAGCAAAGAGACAAAATAGAGATTGAAGAACTCCTGGCTTTTCAATTTGAACTTGCAATTTATATGCTCCCTTTCTCCTTTGATGCCACTGTTATAATAATTACTAGTACCACTAGCTGGAGATCCAACCAGCCCATTCTGAAGGAGATCAGCCCTGGGATTTCTTTGAAAGGAATGATGCTAAAGCTGAAACTCCAGTACTTTGGCCACCTCATGCGAAGAGTTGACTCATTGGAAAAGACTCTGATGCTGGGAGGGATTGTGGGCAGGAGGAGAAGGGGACGACAGAGGATGAGATGGCTGTATGTCATCACTGACTCTATGGACGTGGGTCTGGGTGAACTCCGGGAGTTGGTGATGGACAGGGAGTCCTGGCATGCTGTGATTCATGGGGTCACAAAGAGTCGGACACGACTGAGCGACTGAACTGAACTGAACTGATCAGCCAACCATGTGCTATCCATTTTCCCTACTTTATCTCATTCATTGCTTTTGAAAAAAATTTTGAGGAGAAAATCTAAAGCTGAACGAATAATAACTTGCCTAACCTTACAAAGCTGATAAAAGATAAATGCTATATTCCAATCCATAGTCTTCTGATTTTAAATTTTGCATTCTTAACCAGTTTGGGCTTGAATATTAACTTACTGGGTTCTCTGCAACAAACTTGTCCTTATTGTCCACGTGTGGTTTCCTTACTTATATAAAAATGAGTCATTGCATGTGATAATCCTCTACTGCTCCTTCTAGCTTTGATGGTCTGTGATTAAGTAATCCTTAAGAAGTAGATAAAAAGAATAGAGTACCTCAGCCACAGCTGGAATGGGACCAAACAAGTGCCATGCAATCCCAAATTCAGCACCTGATTAACACCTCTGCAGTGATGTGAGAGGGTTGACAGAAGCTCTCACAGAGCAGGGTGGAGACCTTTTGATTACCCAAAAGTATTGTGTCTACTGTTCTGATGTAGTGGTTGTCCCCATCAGTTTTAAAGTATTAAACTAAATAAGTAGAAAATTATGAAGTTAAAAATTAGCTTTTCTTTTTCCTTTGCACTTTGTCTCACCTCTCTGAATATCCCATGGTTTATCCTTTTCATGCTCTGGGTCCTCTTGTCCTGATCCCATCACCACCCAAAAGTTATTGACTCCATATATTTCTCCTTCTGATTCCCCTCTTCTTCTCTGTTTCTTCTGAATCCACATTCTTCATCTCACTTATTATTCCCTCAGGACTCTGAGGTCAAATCTGATGGACTAACCAGGTTTTCCAGAGTGTCTGGCATAGATTATTAAATTTCACCAAGAAACAGAAGGTTCTGACAACAGATAACTTTATAATTTTACTCAATTATTTATTTTTGACTACGGTGAGTTTTTGTTGCTGTATAAGCTTTCTCTAGTTGCCATGAGTGGGGGCTACTCTCTAGTTTTAGTGCATGGGATTATCATTGTGGTGGCTTCTCTTGCTGGGGAACACAAGCTCTAGGCTCTCAGGCTTGAGTAGCTGCAGCTCACAAGCTCCAGAACACAGGCTCCATGCTTGTGGCATATGGGCTTAGTTACTTTGTGGCAAGTGGTATCATCTCCTATCAGGGATCAACCCCATGTCTCCTGTATTGGCAGGCAGATTCTCAATCATGGGACCACCAGGGAAGCCCCACCAGATAACTTTAGACAGGACTAAATTAGACGTCATTGCATTTGATTCTTGATTATAGAACTTCTCAAAGCCTTTAATGTGTGTAAGCATGCTTCCTCAGTCACTTCAGTCTTGTCCAATTCTTTGCGACTCTATGGATTGCAGTCTGCCAGGTGCCTCTGTCCATGGAATTCTCCAGGCAAGGATACTGAAGTGGGTTGCCATGCTCTCCTCCAGGAGGTCGTCCCAACCTGGGGATCAAACCCGCATCTCCTGCATCCCAGGTGGATTCTTTACCCACCAAGCCTTTTGGGAAGTCCTCTGTAATATGTAAATGTGTCCAATTAAACTTCCAATTAAGGTAAGGTGAATGTGTCCAATCAAGATTTATGCAATAGATATCATATTTTATTTTACTTAGATGCACTTCTTTCTTGAAGTATTCTGAAGGATTAAAGTTCTATAGGATACATTTTGGAAAATAGAAAAATAAAGATTTCCCAACATGTAAATTGATGCTTTTGAACTGTGGTGTTGGAGAAGACTCTTGAGAATCCCTTGGACTGCAAGGAGATCAAACCAATGGATCCTAAAGAAATCAACCCTGAATATTAAGCTCCAATACTTTGGCCACCAGATTTGAAGAGCCGATTCATTAGAAAAGACCCTGATGCTGGGAAAGATTGAAGGCAGGAGGAGAAGGGGACAACAGAGGATGAGATGTTTGGATGGCATCACTGACTCAATGGACATGAGTTTGAGAAAGCTCCAGGAGATGGTGAAGGACAGGGAAACCTGTGTGCTGCAGTCCATGGGGTCCCAAAGAGTCAGACACGACTGAGCAACTGAGCGACAACAACATGTAAATAACTCAATGCATTCACCTTTGCATAACACGCAATTAAACAGAAACTAACTTTCTTCAGATCATGGGGATAGGTACTAATGACTTCTTGCAAAATAGCAGTCTGTGAGGTAAAACCTAATTTGCGAAGAGTCAGGGAGGCCTAAGTATCTTAATTTTGTTGCATTCCAAGGCAAGGTGTCCCCAAATGTCCCTCAATGGCATACTGATAAGAAAGAGTGAATGCAAGAGGAACACGTTGACACTTCTCTCTGTCTCCTTAAAAGCAGGGATAAGAGTCTGATGTAAAAGGTGCTCTGTCAGCTTTTGAAGGTAGAAGAACACATTTTTTTGCCAGAAAGAAGGAACTTGGGGAATGAGATGTTGGTATAAACTAACCTTGTTATTTAATTTACTACCTCACTTAAACTCTGTTTAGATTCTTCACTAACTGGGTACCTCAAACCTAAGTTTTTGGAATTCCCTGTTGGTCCAGTGGTTAAGTATCTGCCTGCCATTTCAGGGGACACAGGTTTGATCCCTGTGGGGCAACTAAGCCCATGCACCACAACTGCCAAGCCCACACTCTAGACTCCATGCCCCACAACAAGAGAAGCCACAACAGTGAGAAGCCTGCCCACTCCCTCTCCACTCGCCGCAACTAGAGAAAGCCCATGCACAGCAAGGAAGACCTAGCACAGCCAAAAATAAAATAAATACATAAATAATAAAAAGTCAAAGACTAAGTTTCTTTGTCCTGTCAATTACTTACAAACTTACTGTTTGTCTAAAATGTATAAATGCTGCCTGCTTTGGCCACTTCTTAGGTCCTAAGCTTTATGTGATCGATCTCCACGTGCAAAACTTAAAATTTGTTTCTTTTTCCCCTGTTAATCTGTCTTGAGTCATTTTCATGTTTAGTACCTGCACAAAAACTCAATACAAATAGAAGAGGAAATTTCCCTCTCTCTGACAACTATCACATGATCTAAAGAAACACCCTGCTTCTCCACCAAGGTAAATGTTGAAAATATTAAAGCAAATTATAACTTATGTGCTTTTCACAAATATAATGCATTCATTTATTCTTTAGCAATTTGGGTTTATAGAACTTAGTCATACCATAAAAATGTCACTGAGTCCAACCTTTAGCATATATTGTCTTTTGATATTATGAGACAGATCATGATGAATAACCTGATTCAAATGTTGATTATATATATTCTTTCTCCACATGACATAGTTGACCTATTATAAGACAAGGAGTTCTAGATCAAATAATATGTGCATATTAATACCAATATATTGTTGAATCCCACTCATAAAAACAGAGATTTGAGGTGACTGAGAGGTTGGAGTTTGGTCTGGTTTGGGGTAGAAGGCTGTAATTAGGAAGCTTGAAATCTGAGGCTTGGGTTGGATTTCTTTCTGGGCTTGACATTTTACATGTTAAGTTTAGCTCTGAACATAGGTCTCTGCGGGCAGATGGGGCTTGCTGCCTTGGATTAAGTTCGCTTGTACTGACTCTTTTCTACTCCTGTGCTGTACTGAAGTGATGGGGACTGGGCTATAAATCATTATATTGTTGTTGCTAAAGAAAATAACATGAGTGGATTTTGTTTTCACTTTAACTCATGGCAAAGGTATGGAAACATTTTTTTCTGAGTGCATTTTATTTTTATCTTCATTTTGTGAGTGTGTTTTTTTCCCTCTCCTTCTCATGAATGTTAAGCATTTTGAACTTTGTCAATATAATAAGTGAAAAAAATCTCATCATAGATTTTAAGAGGTTAAACATATTTTATTTATGCTTTATTTGCTATGTTATATATGCATATTCTTTGTTTTGTATTATTGTTTTGTATTTTTTTGTTGTTGTTATTCATTAAACTCTAAGGTTTATCTAGATTTTATTTGGGTTTTAGATGTGAAGTAAGAATCCATTTTTTTTCCAGATAACTACCAAATCATCCATATTATTATCCATATTATCTTTCACTAAAATCCAGCATACTTGGGGACATTGCTTCCAGATTTTCTAGTTGCATTGATTAGTACCAGGATTACATTGCTTTAATTATTTTAGATCTGATTATATTTTGATACATTAATTTTCTAAGTTATATTTATTTACTTTCATATGAACTTCAGGGTTACTTTTCCAGTTTCCAAAAAGTATTAGTGGTTTTGTTTGGATTACGTACATTTTAAGAATGACTTAGAGACTGACACTTCTGGACTATCAAGTCTTTATATTCAAGAAGATAGTATGTCAAGTAATGAAATTTTTATCAACATTTTTTTAAATATAAGCTTTATTTGGCTTTCACATGAAATTTTTACAAATTGTAGTTTAGTTTCAAGCCTATTGGATAGGAGAAAGCGAAAGTGAAAGCGTTAGTTACTCAGTCCTGTCCAACTCTTCGTGACCCCATGGACTATAGCCCACCAGGCTACTCTTTCCATAGAATTCTCCAGGCAAAAATACTGGGATGAGTAGCCAGTATCTGGCTACTCCAGGGAATCTCCCTGATCCAGAGATGGAACCCAAGTCTCCCGCATTGCAGGCAGATTCTTTACTGCTGAGCCTGTGAATATTTGTACTTAAAATTCTTCTCATAATAGGAGTTACTGTTTCTATAATAATTTCTTGAATTATTTAGAGTTTTCTTTTAACCCAGATTCTGCTTTCATCATTTCATTTTTAACATTACTGACCAAATACTTATAGATGATTTTGTATGGGTAGAAACTCATTTATAGAGAAAGGCATGTCTTTAATAAAAGGACCAATTCTGAAAAATTCATGTAAAGCATAAACTAAAATAATTAAAAACAAAACAGACAATTGAGAGACAGTTGATTATATAAAAAATATGACTTGTAAAAATGTGAATCCCTAAAAACAGAACATGTTTGAGGATTGCTGTTAGATTTTAAAGCTTTATTTAATCTTAATTGATTTTGAATTAGAATAGAGGAAGTGAAACAAATTCTAAATAAAATAATGATTAATGTAAACTGCTTATCTCAAATTAGAGCTAAACTCTAATATTTAGCAATGGTTTTAAAGTTTCCTGACATGCTCCAGGGTAGATCTTGTCATTAGCTGACAGATAAACTAGTTAGAAAATGAGTTAACTAAATTTTTTTTCCCCTATAGGAGTCATGCCTTATGGAGGGTATCAAAGAAAATACTTAACTGTTGAGATGTTGGGAAATGAGATAATATGCACCAGAAGGGAACATAGTCTGTGGATTTAGCTCTTAGCAGCATCTATTTCCCATGCTTGGTCTATACATGCTTGTTGAGTCAAATGTATAAGACAACGCCCAAATAGAATTCCTTGATATTAATTTTATAACTATAACTAGTATGGCACATCCATTGTTGAAGTTCAGAAAAAGTCTAGATTTTTTTTTCATTTTCCTTTCAATCAGAAGTATTCTGAACATGTTGAGAAGAAGAGCAAAGAGTGAAAGAGCTAAGATATTAAAGATCAGTTTTACTCTTTAGAAAGGTGAAAGATGAAGTATCTTGATGCAAAAGACAAATGGGCCATTTATTTGAACCCCAGAATCAGACAGATTTATCAAAGGAAACAGAGGTACCCAAAGTCCATAGATGAGATTGGCCCTGGAGAAGCAGACAAAAACATTCCCTTTCTGAAGTTAACTCCTCCCAGTAAGAAGAGCTGAATTGCCGTTAGGATGCCAAATCGTATTGACCAATTTTACCAATCAGAAATATCCTCCACCCACACCTCCCTCCCCAATGGTGAAATGAGTACATGAGCAGAGATATATTTAGGAGAGTCCTTATTGAAAATGGAAGGAAAAAAGGCTTCTCTCCCTACTTCCATCCTGCTTTTATATTTAGAAATATGACCTAATTGGAACCCTGCCAAAAAAATCTTGCTCAAATAACTGAGCAAGGAAAAACAAGACATATTTTCACCCTGAAATTTCTATGTCCTTTGATGATCTTAACTTTAGATGGAAATGCTTGCTTTGGGTGTCTGTTGTTTAAAAGGCAGCAACCAGGTCTAGATTTTTCCTGAAGCTGGAAATTGATCAGTAGCAGAGCTGACCTCATTTTTCTTGTTTTCAAGTAATTAGAAGAGTAATCACTAATTTCATAGACATGAGTTTGAGCAAACTCAGAGAGATGGTGAAGGACAGGGAAGCCTGGCGTGCTGCAGTCCATGGGGTTGCAGAGTCCAAGATGACTGAGTGAGTGAACAACAACAGAGAAGGAATTCTACTACTTAGTTGAAAACAAGATGTTAGATTTCTTTCTTTTCAGGTGACATTTTCTAGATTTACTAGATGACCCAAACAAAACAACTGTTAAAATCATCAAAGCCGAAGACTAGAGCTCCAAGGACTGTTTATTTGGTCCTTATCATAGAACCAGTTTAGAAATAACATAGATTTGTGTACATTCTGGATCAGAAGCAAGATTTATCTGCAACAAAATGACAAATGGAAGGAAGAGTGTGGATCATCAGAAGACATCACATTCTTGGGGGGAAAAAAAAATTTTTTTTGGCAGTCCAGTAACCAGCAGTTACAACTCTGTGCTCTTTCACTGCCTAGCGCCCAGGTTTGATTCCTGGTTGGGGAACTAAGATCCTACAAGCCCCAGCACATACTTTTTGGGAAAAAGCACATTTTAGAGGGGTTAAGAATAATAAATTTCTTCTGTTTAGTTGTATATACAAGTAGTTATGGGTTGTTTTGCTTTCCAAAGCATATAAAAGTAGGGGTAAATACATGATTTGAAGGAAAGGAATCAATAAAATGATTAATTTGGACTCATTCTTTAGCCACCAGGCACTGATCCAAGTAAGGGGCAGATGTAGAGTGAGCATGCTGTTGCAATGGAAGCATGGGTATGGGATTAACATCCCCATGGATCAAGGTACACATATTCATAGTTTTCCTATTATCATATTGATAACTTTGATGCTGTTTCCTCTTTCTTTCACCACTGAGTAACTAAAGGTAATCTTCTAATTGTTTACATTACTTGTCCAATAGACACATTATTAAACGTGTGCATGCATGCTAAGTCACTTCACTCAAGTCCAGCTCTTTACAATGCTATGGACTGTGGCGCACCAGGCTCCTCTGTCCATGGAATTCTCCAGGCAAAAATACTGGAGTGGGTTACCATACCAAGATCCAGGGGATTTTCCTGACCCAGGGATTGAACCCAGATCTCCTGTGGCTCCTGCACTGCAGGCTGATTCTTTACCCCTGAACCACTGGAGAAGCCTGCATTATTAAACATCATAGAATAAAAAGCTAGAAATTATTGTACCTCTCATCACTTTTGTAGCAATAGGAATTTTGGGTAACTTAAAAGCTAGCATATCTCCTTAATGAGCAATATGATGCTTCTTAATCAACATGGTGGCAAAAACAGACAAGTATTAAGTGGAATGTTATCATGGCATATGCTCTGTGGGTGGGACACATTCTTCTGTTGATCTGTCAAAATCTGCTCAATCAGTAGGAATTTTTGGACATTACACAAACAAGTTTGGAAGCAAAAAAATTACGTATATATATATATAATTATAAAGCATACATATATAAATCAGTATATTAATGACAAATACATGCCAGCTATAATATCTTTTCCTTATATGAAAATGTTTAAAAATGTGGACCAAATAACAACTATATCTTTTGCTTTCTAACACATTCCATCAAGGAATGGTTCCATATTATAAAAATTCACATATCCTTCAAATTAATTTATAAATTCAGTGCATTTCTCAACTATACTTTGATGTCAATATTTTGGAAATTGGAAAAATATTACAAACATTTCTAAATAACTAGACTAATAAGAATAATTAGGATTTTTTTTTTTAGGAGAAACAATGAGAAATAATTTGCCCTGTTTCTTTAAATGATTTCCTGTGAGAACTTAAAGTATAACATGCATATAAAACTATCTAAAAAATAGCTTTGTATCTAAAGAGAATAGGACATAGACAGGATATGTAACAAAATGTTAATGGTTATCTTTCAATAGGAGACTTATGAGTCATTTTCTTTAGTTATATTTTTACAGTTTTTCTATAATTAAAATGCTTTATTTAGTGCAAATGATAGAAATTTAAAAATCATAGACCAATGAAATAAAATGATTTTAATAGCAATAAAAATTCTAATAAAGTATCATAAGATTATCAAACTATTTTGTAAATTAAATCCACAAATAATTTTTAAGTACCTGGAGTGGCTCAGTGGTAAATAATACGCCTGCCGATGTAGGAAATGGAGGAAACACAGGTTCGATCCCTGGGTCAGGAAGATCCCCTGGAGGAGGAAATGGCAACCCACTCCAGTATTTCTGCCTGGAGAATCCCATGGAGAGAGGAGCCATGCAGTCCAAGGGTCGGAAAAGAGTTGGACACAACCGAATGACCAAGTACCAACACACTATGTGCTAGATATACAGAAGCTCTCTACTTCTTTTTCTTAAATATAAGATCAACATTTTTTCCTGTTTCTACATGCTTGAGTCAGATCTTTTTTTTTTTTTTTTTTAAGATTTATTTATGTATTTTATTTTTTGGCTGTAGTGGGTCTTTATTGCTGCAAGAGGGCTTTCTCTGGCTGCAGTGAGTGTGGGCTATTCTTTGCTGAGGTGCATGAGCTTTTCATTGTGGCGGCTTCTCTTGTTGTAAAGCATGGACTATAGGTGTGGGGCTTCAGTAGTTGCAGCAGATGGGCTCTAGAGTGTGGACTCAGTAGTTGCAGCGAACAGGCTTACTTGCTTTGAGGCATGTGGGATCTTCCCAGACCAGGGATCAAACTGGTGTCCCTTGCATTAAAAGGCAGATTCTTAACCACTGGACCACCAGGAAAGCCCTTGAGTCAGGTCTTGGAAATTCCTGGCTGAGAAGGATTGTGTCTTGGGACATCAACGTAGCACTGGAGCCATTCTTTTCCTTCTTCTTCAATTGTACAGTTCCTCTCTAAATCAACACAGGCAATATTCTTTGCTCAAGCCTCCTTAACATTATTGTGTTCAGTATTGTGATGCTCTTGAGTAATTGCCCAAGTGTGAAGTTAAGTTGAGGGATTCATAACTTTGGCTAAAAGAAATAAAGCCCATCTGTCACAAATTCACAGGCAGCTTGATTTACTTTTGTGCCTCTCAAATCCATCCAGTTTGTCTGTTTTATCTCAGAAAACAGCAACAAAATTTCTCTAGTTTTCTTATATGAAAGTTGAACTCTTTATACTGAATTGTACTGTATACCTTTGTACAGTGAAAAGACTAAAGCAAGAAGACTTAGATAACTCCAATGTGAGTCCCAGCCTTGCTCAAGCTTTGCCACGTGTATTAGGTAACCCTGAGCCAATCTGGGCACCTTGCAGGGGCTAGTTTCCTTATCTATAACATGCAAGTGTTCAAAGAAAATCTTTATAATCACTTTTTTCCCACTGTTATTAATAATCAAGTTCTTCAAATAGAGCAAATATTTTGTTTTCTGGTTTGTTAATTTTTAATATAAAAATCATTTAAATGATTTCTCAATATTAAATGCAAAATGTGGTCCTTCAGCGAGAGAGAGAAAAAATTCTACTATAATTATTGTTTATAAGCCATGAGGGCCAGGGAGGAAGGCAAAACAATTGTATGAATACCAACTGAGTGACTGATTTTGTTTATGTGTTTTACTTTTCTTCCTCCTCCACCTCTGTTTCCATCTCCTCCTCCTCCTTGTTTGTATCTAAGAACCTGGAAGTGATATGAGATTTTCTCTATCTTTGAAATTTCTTACTTATAATGTATTTATTACATTCACTGAAGGCTTTACTATTTTGACAAAAGATATTTAGGCTACCTGCCAGAATCCATTTGGCAAATAACAATTTTAGGCAGGTTTACAACTTCCTAGGAGAATCCCAGGGACGGCGGAGCCTGGTGGGCTGCCATCTATGGGGTCGCACAGAGTCAGACACGACTGAAGTGACTTAGCAGCAGCAGCAGCAGCAGGGAAAGAATGCCATCTTTTGTTGGTACTTTCAGAAACAGAGGTTATGTTTCCACCATGGTCCTTAAATATGCTGGCAATGTGAAAGGGGCCATGGACAATTCAGTATGCCTAATCCTAGCATGTGCCACATTTGACTGTTTGGCTAAAGCAAGATCCATTAATTAGATGATGCCATTATTCTTGAGGTCTAGCTTTACAAAATATCTCATTTCAAGGCTTTATCTTTGAAGTTTGGGTTCTGGAAGAGAGGATGATCGAGCCAGGAAGTCATAATTACTTTAGAAATGTCTCTCCAGGTTGGGACATTAATCATGTACATTAGTGGCTATTTTGGCTTGACTTGGAGGACCTTGTCATTAACTCTAATGGAGAAGATGCTTTTAGATTCCAAGTGGACCTTTTTGAAAATTTAAAATAATCCCTATTTCTTTTATGATTGAGACAGTAGATGGAACCATATAGATCTCAGGAACAAGAACAAGGAAACTTCTTAATTGTGAATGAATGAAGTGCTCTCATTTCAACATTACTGTCAAACTAGCTTTAATATTCAGGGTCACTTTGCAGAATTCAGACAATGTAGCATCAGTTAACATGTTAACTTCATGGGTTGTTTATAAGCATCATTGTAGAGCTATGTAAGGAAGAGTCAAGTGCACAACTGCAATTGTCAACACATGGAAGCAACCTAAATGTCCATCAACAGAGGAATGGATAAAGAAGATGGATATATACAATGGAATATTGGTGGTGTTCAGTTGCACAGTCGTGTCCAACTCTTTGTGACCCCATGTACTGCAGCACTCCAGGCATCTCTGTCCCTCACCATTTCCTGAAGTTTGCCCAAGTTCATGTCCACTGGATCAGTGATGCCATCTAGCCATCTCATCCTCTGATGCCCTCTTCTCCTTCTGCTGTCAATCTTTCCCAGTGTCAGGGACTTTTCCAATGAGTCAGCTGTTTGTATCAGGTGACCAAAATACTGGAGTCTCAGTTTCAGCATCAGTCCTTCCAAAAGGGTTGATTTCCCTTGAAATTGACTGGTTTGATCTCCTTTCTGTCCAAGAGACTCTCAGGAGTCTTCTCCAGCCCACAGTTGAAAAGTATCAATTCTTCAGGACCCTAACTTCATTAAGTCCAGCTCTCACAACCATATATAACTGCTGGTAAGACCATAGCCTTGACTATACAGATATTTGTCAGCATAGTAATGTCTCTGCTTTTCAAAACAATGTCTAGGTTTGAAGTTTTCCTGCCAAGAGGCAAACATCTTCTGAGTTCATGGATGCAGTCACCATTCACAGGGATTTTAGGCCCAAGAAGAGGAAATCTGTCACCACTTCCTCCCCTTTCCCCTATGTTTGCCATGAATTATGAGGCTGTATGCCATGAGCTTAATTTTTTCATATTTAGTTGTAAGCCAGCTCTACACTTCCTTCTGGTGGCTCAGATGGTAAAGAATTGGCTGCATTGTAGGAGACCCAGGTTCTGTCCCTGGGTTGGGAAGATACCCTGGAAAAGGGAATGGCAACCCACTCCAGTTTTCTTGACTATAGAATTCCATGGACAGAGGAGTCTGGTGGGTTACAGTCCACGGAGTCGCAAAGAATTGGACACAACTGAGCAACTAACACAATGGAATATCACTCAGCCATTTAAAATAATGAAATAATGCCATTTGCAGCAACATGGATGGACCTAGAGATTATCATACTGAGTGAAGTAAGTTAGACAGAGAAATACCATAGGACACCCCTTATATGTGGAATCTAAAAAGAATGCAAACGAACTTACTTCCAAAACAGACTCACAGACTTAAAGAATGAACTTATGGTTGCCGGGTATGGACATGTACATCCAGTTATATTTAAAATTGCTAGCCAGCCAGGACTTACTGTACCGGAGAAGGAACTCTGCTCAATGTTATATGGCAGCTTGGATGGGAGGAGAGTTTGGGGGAGAATGGATATATGTATATGTATGCTTGGTCCCTTTGCTGTTCACCTGAAAATATCACAGTGTTATTCGTTAATCAGCTATGCATGAATGCATGCTAAGTTGCTTCAATTGTGTCCAACTCTTTGTGACCCTATGGACTGTAGCCCACCAGGTTCCTCTGTCCATGGGATTCTCAGGGCAAGAATACTGGAGGGGATCTTCCAAACCCAGGAGATCTTCCAGACCCAGGGATAAAACCTGTGTCTCCTGTGGCTCCTTCATTGCAGGCAGATTCTGTACCTCTGAGCCACTGGGAAGCTCTAATCAGCTATATTCCAATAGAAAATAAAAAGTTTAAACAAATAAAAACAATGATGTCTAAGCTTTGCCATCTGCTTCTTCTTTAAGTGGCAGGTTGTGTTTCCCAGGTTTGGGGGCAGAATTACTGTGGCCACCATCTCAGATCTAATTAATTCATGGATAAATTCACCAA
Organism: Bubalus bubalis; assembly: GCF_019923935.1. Classification (NCBI taxonomy): domain Eukaryota; kingdom Metazoa; phylum Chordata; class Mammalia; order Artiodactyla; family Bovidae; genus Bubalus; species Bubalus bubalis. Next base: position 54,034,795 of record NC_059168.1, on the reverse strand, counting down.
CTTCAGCTTATCCTAGGTTGGCATACATATCAGAGTTCCTTTCATAAAACAGATGGGTGGTATGGAGGGTGGTGGGTGAGAGGTCGAAGAGGGAGGTTCGGCCCCAAGACCTCTAATCATTCGCTTTACCGGATAAAACTGCGTGGGTTCTCCGACTGCCGGCGACGGCCGGGTATGGGCCCGATGCTGGAGGGGCTATATACAAATATATATAACATAAATATGAAATCTTTGTACTTCTGAAAAATAGAATTTAACTCAAAGTTACTATAGGTATAAGAGAGCTTAGAAACCACATTGGGGATGTGATAAAACTCAGACATTGTCATTGTCAAAAAGTTGCTGTTCATCCTAGAACAAGAGGAACAACAGGACAGGATCACTTGGTATAAGATGGAGACTGTACAGGGGCTGAAGAAAAAGGCTGTGCAGCCAACACCAGACACATTACAGTAAACAGAGGATGTGAAGTACCCTGGCTTCTCCCTCTCCCAAGCTATTTAATCTTGCATCATTGCCTCCCATTTCATAATTAAACTTACCTGAAACTGGAAGAACGTGATAACTTGAAAGTATAGTTTCCAGTGATACAGAGCTGAGTAGAGGAAAGAAAGTGTGGAGAGAACATCAGCCTTTGAAACAGGTGATCGATTTCTTGGCGAAATTGAAAGAAAGTACTTTGGCCATGTGATGCAAAAAGGCAACTCATTGGAAAAGACCCTGATACTGGGAAAAATTGAGGGCAGTAGGACTAGGGGGAGACAGACAATGAGATGGTTGGATGGCATCATCGACTCAATAGACATGAGCCAACAACCTGTGCAAAGATCAGCAACCACTGTGGCAAGCAAAATAATGGTTCCCCAAAGATGCTCCTTGTCCTATTCCCCAAAATGTATGTCACCTTAAATGGAAAAGGGATTTGTAGATCCGATATGGTTCAGGATCTTGAGATGGGAAGATTACCCTGGATTATCTGAATGGGCTCAGTAGAATCATGAGTCTTTTTAAGAGGAAGTACAGGAGGTTTGAGTCATGGAAAAGATTTGATGATGGAAGCAGAGGTTGGAGTGATGGTTTAAAGACAGAGGAAGGGTCACAATCAGAGCAATGTAGGTAGCTTTCTCTTTTAAAGCAAGGACACAGATTTTGCCTTAGAACCTCCAGAAGGAATATAACTTTGCAAACACCTTGATTTTAGCTCATGAGACCCATTTAAGACTTCTAACCTGTAGAAATGTAAGATAAATTAGTATTGTTTTATGCCACATAATTTGTGAACAACAAATTATGTAACAACAGGAAAACTAGTATTTTAACAGTATGAAATTATTATTAAAATCCTAGAAATCAGAAGCAAAAAAAAAATAAGAAGAATAATGTGTGAAATCTTAGAGAAAGATGCATATTAACCTGGCAGGACTTGCTCATTCCATCCATTGGAAATGTGCTCTTTCCAAGACCACTGATCCCCCATTCCAGCCCCCAGGTATACATCTTTAACAGAGTCTGAACACCAGTCCCCTTTTCCTACTTTCCATTGCCCAGTAGGTATGAATGAGAGGTGCAGGGAACACAGCCTTGGTTATTTCATAAATGAATATTGAAATAGAGTATTAATTGACTTGACGATTTTTCTTTCACCCTATAATTGAAGTGCATTTATCCTTTCCCCCATCAATATAAAATAAAATAATTGCCCAATTAGCAAGAAATTATTTTGGGAACAACTAATTTGAGTATCTATTCAGTCTGTACCTAACACTTTGCTCTGTCAACTGGAATAAAAAAATTAAATGTCAGAAAAAGATGTGAGAAGGACTTGCCTTAACAAGGTCAGCATTTCCTATGGAGGTAAAAGCAGGAGGAAAAAAACATTCAGCTTTGTCAAGACTGGCATGATAAATGGAAAGGGACAAGGGTTCAACGTGGACAACACAGAATCTGAGATGAACCAAAGGACCATGACTGCCTTTCTCTCCCAAGCACTGCTCTGCAGCTATGTCTGCATCGTAAAGATGTAAAGCAGCTGTTGTCTCAAGTTTGGTCAGTATCAGGGGTCTCATCTTCCTTCCTCCAGTACTGCTGACTGTGATCACAAGTGACAGTACCAGCATTTTTTGCTGCTGGCCTGGGTGTCATGATTAAGTGCAGAAAGTGGAAACACTGTGCTCTTATTTCCTGCTGCCTTTGGGAAGAGGGCAGTGCCTAGGGCTCTTTATTACAAAAAAAAAAAAAAAAAAAAAAAACTAACAACAAAAAAAAACCCAACCAAACAAAAGTCAATAAACAAACTGGAACTGAGTTCCCAAACTGGTATTAAAGGGAGCAGGGATTTCTGTACACCTTTTCATTCTTTTTTTTAAAATTTGTGTTATTGAAGTACAGTTAACTCACAATGTATTAATTTCTGCTATACAGCAAGGTAATTTGGTTACACATATATGTACATTATTTTTCATATTCTTTTCCATTATGGTTTATCACAGATTATGAATATAATTCCCTGTACTAGTCAGTAGGACCTTGTTGTTTATCTAGTTTATATGTAATAGTTTGCATCTGCTAATCCCAAACTCCCAATCCATCCCTTCCCCTCACTCCACCTTGGTAATCACAAATCTGTTCTCTATTGTCTGTGAGTCTGTTTCATTCTCTTATATAATTGGCAAAGGGACTTTATTATTTTATTTAAAGTTTTGCTTAAGGGGTGAAAAAACCTCTTTGACTTCTTCTCTCCATCCTGAATCTTTCTATTCCATTGACTACCAGATCTCCCAAAATGAGAAAGTCCCTCCTTTGTTTTAGGTTTCTGAGTGTTGACTTTGCCTTCTCATTTAACTGTGGCTTTAAGATTTTGACTTCCAATCTCATGTCAGCGATGATCCTCTCAACTTCAGTGTGAATGAGATTTAGCTTGCTTTTCTGGAGATTTGGAAAGGAAACATGTTTAGAGATGACTTAGCTGGGAATAAGAGTATTTCAGATAAGAACAAGGCTCTTGGCTTTTAAATTGTGAGTCCACAGCTGCCAGTTTTCTCATTTATATAATACTGATGGTATTATTTGCACTTAATTCATAAGACTGGGCTGTGAAATAAATGCTTGATTGTATGGAAAATGTTTTAAATTTTGTCTGGCATATAATAAATTCTTCATGATTTCAGTTACATTCAATATTCTTATTCTTAAAGGAGCAAAAGCAATCAGAGAGAAGGAGATGTGGGTACCAATCATGTATTGACTTAACAAATTGATGAGAGGTGAGCATCTTGTGTTCTTTCATCATAATCTCTGTTCTTTATCTTTAATCAGCCATTGTTCAAGGCTCAGAGCTGTTAGCTTAGCTTGAAAGTAACTCACAACAGAAGTCAGGGTCAGTAGGGTTACTATTGTACACTATTACTATCTTCTGTACTCTGGAATATCAGTCTATTGCTGCTACCATTCATTATTCATTACGCTTCTTACTATGGTTTTTGTTCTGTAAGATAGAATCAATTAATGCACACAGGAGCTAAACAAAAAGCAAATAGGACTGCATAAAGAAGGAAGCATAGCACAAAATAACATTCTCTCATCTATCCTCAGGAATGAAAGGTCCTCTATCGGTTTAACAGTCTAAGTGCTTAGGAAATGCTTCATAGTATTTCTTAACTTAGAGATGTCCAGTCACTTATTAAAGACTGTGTGAATCTCTATAAAAAGATTAAGTGTCTTTAATGCAGTGTTTTCCTAGGTAGTAGAATGGGCTTGGAATGGGTGTATGAGACTATAAGTCTAAGTAGTATGTACTATACTACCATTTAGGTGTATGACTTCTGGCAAATTCAATTTATTCATTATAAACAAATTCTAGCATTTTTTACTTCAGAAATATATTGTCTGGACAATATAAATCTAAACATGATTTTTTTTTAATCTTTACTTAATTTCCAAGCAAATACTTAAGGGGTTCAGCACTCAAAAATATAAACTATCAGGTCATGAGAAGCTATTAAGTCATGAGAAGATTTTATGTGTATTATTAAGTGAAAGAAGCCAATCTAAAAGGGGTACATTCTGTATGACTGGGCTTCTCTGGTAGTTCAGACAGTAAAGAATCTGCCTGCAATGTGGGAGACCTGGGTTTGATCCCTGGGTTCAGAAGATCCCCTGGAGGAAGGCATGGCAACTGGCAACCATTCCAATATTCTTACCTGGAGAATCCCCATAGACAGATGGGCCTGGTTGGTTACAGTCCATGGGGTTGCAAAGAGTCAGACATGACTGAGAGACTAAGCACACGCTATATGATTACAACAATATGGTAACCCATTCCAGTATTCTTGCCTGGAGAATTCCATGGACAGAGGAGCCTAGCAGGCTACAGTCCATAGTGTCCCAAAGAGTCAGACTCACTGGTAGCAACTGAGCATATGACCTGCTGGAAAAGGCAAAGGTATGGAAATTAACAATCTATGATTACTACGGTAGGGGGATGAATAGTCAGAGCATAATGGGTTTCTAGGCAGTGAAAATGCTTTGTATGATATTATGATGTATGTCACTATATCTTTGTCCAAAACCATAGAATATACAATACCATGAATGAACCCTAATGTAAACTGTAGGATTTGGGTGATTATGTTATATCAGTGTAGATTCATCTTTGGTAAAAACTGTACCACTCTGGTGAGTGATATTGATACTGTCTATTAAAAGAGGCTTGCTCCTTGTGGGGGCGGGGGGCATGAAAAAAAACCATGACAAGTCTAGACAGTGTATTAAAAACCAGAGACATCACTTTGCCTACAAAGGTCCATATAGCCAAAGATATGGTTTTTCCAGCTGTCATATATGGATGTGAGAGTTGGACCATAAAAAAGGCTGAGTGCCAAAGAATTGAAGCTTTTGAATTGTGGTGCTGGAGAAGACTCTTGAGAGTCCCTTGGACAGCAAAGAGATCAAACCAGTTAATCCTAAAGGAAATCAACACTGAGTATTCATTGGAAGGACTGATGCTGAAGCTGAAGCTCTAATACTTTGGCCACCTGATGCAAAGAGCCGACTCATTGGAAAAAGATTGATGTTAGGAAAGATTGAGAGCAAAAGGAGAAGCGGGTGGAAGAGGATGAGATGGCTAGATAACATCACTGACTCAATGAACATGAGTTTGAGAAAACTCTGGGAGATGGTGAAGGACAGGGAAGCCTGGTGTGTTGCAGTCTATGGGGTTACAAAGAGCTGGACATAACTTAGCAACTGAACAACAACAACAATGCATACGTAGAGGCAGGCAGTGTCTGAGAAGTCTATGTACTTCCCTTTCAATTTTGCTGTAAACACAAAATTACTCTATAAAATAAATTCTCAAAAAATAAAAAAAAAAAAAACAAACCACCCCATACGTTAGAGAGAATACAATTCCATGGGGAGCACATGTATACCTGTGGCGGATTCGTTTTGATGTTTGGCAAAACTAATACAGTGTTTGAGGTTTAAAAATAAAATAAAATTAAAAAAAAATATGGTTTGCTTTAAAAAATCTTTTTGGCCTCATTTCCTTGTTATATGTTTCCCTTCTTTGGCTACATCTATATGCTGACAACATTGTAGGAGTTCCCTATTGGTCCACACTCCCATATACTCTGGGACTTTCACAATCGTGCTCCCTCTGTTTAGAAGCCCACTCTCCTCCATAATTGCCAGACGCTCATGTTTCCAATCTAAAAGATTAGACACTGTTTCCTCTTAAATAAACTGAGTCGCTCTTTCCTTCTTTCTCTCTCTCCACTTTGTCTTATTCCTCCATTTCTGATGGAATTTATCATCTACCATACTTCTTTCTCCTCTGTTTTACTGTGAAAGGAACTCTGAAAAGTTTTAACATTTATTTATATTTAAAATAGAGAACTTGTTGAATAATTGCAAACTGTTAGCTATTTTTGTCTTGACACATAAATTCTACAATGGTGACCTAGGTCTGTGAATGGAGAACTGAAATCAAGGCTTTTCAGAGGCGGTTCTAGAAATGCGATCATAGTTTGTTTACATTAAAAACAGGCAGAGCTGTGGATAGGAAAAAAAAACAAAACAGATGCTTCAAAAATAACTATGCATTGTTAAGATTATACCTTTCTTGGCTACCTCATCTTATTCTTTCATTGTCTTTGAGTGGTTTTATAAACCTGTAAATTATAGCTGATAAAAATATAAAATAATTCTTGCTTACAAACATGATGATTCTGTCAGTAGATTTCCTCCCTCACTGTGGAAGAGGCCAGTTCGCCTCTATTTGTGCATTCATTTTATTATTAATATTGTAGATCTATAAATACATCTGTCAAACTGGTTGTGATATTTTACAAGTTTTCTCATTAATGATGTGTTACGTAAAACTTTCATCACATGTTTATTTTAATACCTGAATGAAAGTCATGATTTTACCACTGTTTGAAAATGATTAGTTAACAACAGGATGCCTAGTGTGTCGTTAACTGGAGAGAGAAAAAGTTTTTAATTGCCTCTCAATTTGAAGTCATCACACTGCAACGTCCTTTGGGGTGAAGCTGTCTATGATATTGGCACAAACTCTTATAGTACTTTGTAGAGTAAGCAGACCTCCCATAAACAGAACTGCCTTCCTTCCCAGACCTCTCAGAAGCTCTTTTCCTGTTATTTCCCTTGGATCCTATGTAAGTTTTAATCTTCTTTCAGTGGATCCCCAAGTCTTGGTTCCTATGGTTGCCCTCTCATGAATTCCTGGCTGCTGCTTCTGGACAGAGAAGAGTGCTCTTGTTTCCCTTAAGATTCAGCATACTCTCCTCATTGTCTGTGAAACCTTTGGGCATAATCTTTGACTAGGAAAGGTTCTTATTCCCAACTCATAAGGCATGCTGCTGCTGTAAGTCGCTTCAGTCCTGTCCAACTCTGTGCGACCCTATAGACGGCAGCCCACCAGGCTCCCTCGTCCCTGTCCCTGGGATTCTTCAGGCAAGAACACTGGAGTGGGTTGCCATTTCCTCCTCCAATGCATGAAAGTGAAAAGTGAAAGTGAAGTCACTCAGTCGTGTCTGACTCATAGCAAACCCATGGACTGCAGCCCACCAGGCTCCCTCATCCATTGGATTTTCCAGGCAAGAGTACTGGAGTGGGGTGCCATTGCCTTCTTGGCATAAGGCATGAAGGATCCATAATAACCGTTGAAGTCTTAGAATGCCCTGTAAGGAGATTCAGTAGAGTAGAGCTAAATAGAAAATTAGAAATCATCTAGTTCAAAGCCCTCATTGTACAGAGGAGGACATTGCTATTTATTTCATTCACCTGCAGTTCCGTATTTGGGGAGCACTTGACTTATGAATGACTTGTTCTTAGGCATTGAATCCCCATACCCTCAAAGGGACAATCCTTTCTTTCCTTTTTTCTCTAGTTCTGAGCACCTGGGGAGTGATTGACCTTAGAGGTGTCATTCTTTATGCAAATGGAAAAATCTTCCTCTTATTCTTATGCAGAAAGGAAGTGAATAGGTCCCTGGGTTCCTGCAGTTTATAACTTACTCTCCCTCCTCTGCCAAGCAGCCCTTGTTCCTCCTATTTTCCAGTGAAGTGTTAACACATTGTAAGCCCTTAAACTTTATAGTTCTTAGGAATTTCATTCTAACATTTTCCTGAGCAACAGTTTTTATACTGATTCAGTTCAGTTCAGTTCAGTTTAGTCGCTCAGTCGTGTCTGACTTTTTGCAACCCCATGAGCCGCAGCATGCCAGGCCACCCTGTCTATCACCAATTCCTGTAGTTTACCCAAACTCATGTCCATTGAGTCTGTGATGCCATCCAACCATCTCATACTCTGTTGTCCCCTTCTCCTCCTGCCCTCAATCTTTCCTAGCATTTCCCAGTCTTTTCCAATGAGTCAGGGCTTTGAATCAGCTGGCCAAAGTATTGGAGTTTCAGCTTCAACATCAATCCTTCCAATGAACACCCAGGACTGGTCTCCTTTAGGATGGACTGGTTGGATCTCCTTGCAGTCCAAGGGACTCTCAAGAGTCTTCTCCAACACGACAGTTCAAAAGCATCAACTCTTAGGTGCTCAGCATTCTTTATAGCCCAACTCTCACATCCATACAGGACTACTGGAAAAAGCATAGCCTTGACTAGCCTGACTTTGTTGACAAAGTAATGTCTCTGCTTTTTAATATGCTATCTAGATTGGTCATAACTTTCTTTCCAAGGAGTAAGCATCTTTTAATTTCATGGCTGCAGTCACCATCTGCAGTGATTTTGGAGCCCCCCAAAATACAGTCAACCACTGTTTCCACTGTTTGCTCATCTATTTGCCATGAAGTGATGGGACTGGATGCCATGATCTTAGTTTTCTGCATGTAGAATCTTAAGCCAACTTTTTCATTCTCTTCTTTCACTTTCATCAAGAGGCTCTTTAGTTCTTCTTCACTTTCTGCCATAAGTGTGGTGTCATCTGCATATCTGAGGTTATTGATATTTCTCCCAGCAATGTTGATTCCAGCTTGTGCTTCCTCCAGCCCAGCATTTCTCATGATGCATAAAAGTTAAATAAGCAGGGTGACAATATACAGCCTTGACGTACTCCTTTTCCTATTTGAAACCAGTCTATTGTTCCATGTCCAGTTCTAACTATTGCTTCCTGACCTGCATATAAGTTTCTCAAGAGGCAGGTCAGGTGGTCTGGTATTCCCGTCTCTTTTAGAATTTTCCTCAGTTTATTGTGATCCACACAGTCAAATTCTTTGGCATAGTCAATAAGCAGAAATAGATGTTTTTATGGAACTCTCTTGCTCTTTGGATAATCCAGCAGATGTTGGCAATTTGGTCTCTGGTTCCTCTGCCTTTTCTAAAACCAGCTTGAACATCTGGAAGTTCATGGTTCATGTATTGCTGAAGCCTGGCTTGGAGAATTTTGAGAATTACATTACTAGCATGTGATGAGTGCAATTGCGCGGTAGTTTGAGCATTCTTTGGCATTGCTTTTCTTTGGGATTGGAAAGAAAACTGATTTATTTTGATTATCTGTGTTTAAATTAATCCAGAGATGTTAGATGATAAGCATTTCATGTTTGCATAGAGTTTTTCTTTTCCACTGAGTTGCAAATATCATTAATAACATAGCTCTTGGACTCTTGGAGTTTTTTTTGTTGTTGTTGTTTTTAAATGAGAGAAATTTCCTGAATACCATACAGTTGATTCTTTTAATAACCTTAGGGACTTCCCAGGGGTGCTAGTGGTAAAGAATATGCCTGCCAATGAAAGAGACACAAGGGACACTGGTTTGGTCCTTGGGTTGAGAAGATTCCCTGGAGAAAGAAATGCCAACCTACTCCAGTATTCTTGCCTGGGAAATTCCATGGGCAGAGGATCCTGGCAGGCTACAGTCCTTGGGGCCACAACTGAGAGACTGAGCACAAAATTCTTAGAGACACAACAGTTTTATAAGTTTCTGTCCTTTCAGTTCTATTCTGTTTAATTCTCCTAATTGTTTAATTTGTTTGTTCCTTAATTCCTTAACTAAACTTTGAGCTCCTTGAAATTAAGGTTGGAAGGTCATCTCAAATCAGACCTTGCTAGTGCCTAGTGCAGATTCTAATGGATAGAATGTACTGTGAAAGTGGTGTGAGAATCCAATATTTCCTTGACATCTAAGTGGAAAAGCTGTTCTGGTTAATTAGTAGATCACAGAGACAGGAGAAATTGCATCCAAACAAAGCTGACTTAAGTGCTGAACGTAAGTGTGAAAGGGCCAACGTAGGAAGGCATGGGAAGTCAGAGTTGAAATTCAGAGACTGGTTCCCAGGTAACTGGAAAGACCTAGCATTGGACATAGAGGGTGGAAAAGCAAAAGGAGTAAAATGAGATTTGGAAAGCATAGAAGGTCAACTTTTACTGATTCAAAATTTATTTAAGAATTCACTGTGAATACAATTATTCTTGAGGCGTCATCAATCAAAATTATTGTATACCTTTTTTTTTTCCTTGTCAGAAATGGTGCATCTAGAGAGATTGAATTTAACTCTCTATGGCCATGAAAAACCTTCCTATTGATCATAGGACTGTCTATGAGAGAATACTAATCAATTGTTAGACAAAGACTATTAATAATTATAATAATATAACAAAGATTTCCTTTATGGAATCTAAACAGTACTCAATCATGTCTGACCCTTTGCGACCACATGGACTGCACTACATCACACTTGCCTGGCCATAATCAATGCTCAGAACTTGCTCAAACTCAGGTTCATGATAGCCTCTGTCATCCCCTTCTTCTACTGCCTTCAATCTTTCCCAGCATCAGAGTCTTTTCCAATGAGTCAATTCTCTGCATCAGATGGCCTAAGCACTGGAGGTTCAGCTTCAGCATCAGTTCTTCCAATAAATATTCAGGACTGATTTCCTTTAGGGTTGACTGGTTTGATTTTAAGAGTCTCCTCCAAGACCACAGTTTGAAAGTGGCAATTTTTTGGCACTCAACTTTCTTTATGGTCCAAATCTCACATCCATACATGATTAATGGAAAAACCATAGCTTCGACTATATGGAACTTTGTCAGCAAAGTAATATCTCTGCTTTTTAATATGCTGTCTAGATTGGTCATAGCTTTTCTTCCAAGTAGCAAGCATCTTCTAATTTCATGGCTACAATATCATCTGCAGTGATTTTGGAGCCCAAGAAAATAAAGTCTGTTACTGTTTCCATTGTTTCCCCATCTATTTGTCATGAAATGATGGGAACAGATGCCATGATATTCATTTTTTGAAAGTTGAGTTGTAAGCCAGCTTTTTCATCCTCTTTCACTTTCATCAAGAGACTCTTTAGTTCTTCTTTACTTTCTGCCATAAGGCTGGTGTCATCTGCGTATCTGAGGTTATTGATATTTCTCCTGGCAATCTTGATTCCAGCTTGTGCTTAATCCAGCCTGGCATTTCACATGATGTACTCTGCTTAAATTAAATAAGCAAGGTGACAATATACAGCCTTGATGTATTCCTTTCCCGATTTGGAACCAGTCCATTGTTCCATGTCTGGTTCTAACTGTTGCTTCTTGACCTGCATGCAGATTTCTCATGAGGCAGGTAAGGTGGTCTGGTTTTCCCATCTCTTTAAGAGTTTTCCACAATTTGTTGTGATCTACTTGGCCAAAGACTTTAGCATAGTCAATGAGACAGAAATAGATGTTTTTTTTCTTGAATTCTCTTGCTTTGTCTTTGATCCAATGGATGTTACCAATTTGATTTCTAGTCCTCTGCCATTTCTAAATTGAGCTTGAAGATCTGGAAATTCGTGGTTCACATATTGTGGAAGCTACTTGGATAATTTTCAGCATTACTTTGCTACAGTGTGAAATGTGTGCATTTGTGTGGTATTTGGACATTCTTTGACATTTCCTTTCTTTGGGGTTGGAATGAAAATTGAGCTTTTCCAGTCTTGTGGCCACTACTGTTTCCCAAATTTGCTGACATATTGAGTGCAGCACTTTCACAGCATCATCTTTCAGGATTTAAAATAGCTCAACTGGAATTCCATCACCTCCACTAGCTTTGCCCATAGTGATGCTTTCTAAGGCCCACTTGACTTCACATTCCAGGATGTCTGGCTCTAGGTGAGTGATCACACCATTGTGATTATCTGGGTCATGAAGATCTTTTTTGTACAGTTCTTCTGTGTATTCTTACCACCTCATCTTAATATCTTCTGCTTCTGTTAGGTCCATACCATTTCTGTCCTTTTTGAGCCCATCTTTGCATGAACTGTTCCCTTGGTATCTCTAATTTTCTTGAAGATATCTCTAGTCTTTCCCATTCTGTTGTTTTCCTCTATTTCTTTGCATTGATTGCTGAGGAAGACTTTCTTATCTCTCCTTGCTATTCTTTGGAACTCTGCATTCAAATGGGTATGTCTTTCCTTTTCTCCTTTGCTTTTTGCTTCCCTTCTTTTCACAGCTATTTGTAAGGCCTCCTCAGACAGCCATTTTGCTTTTTTGCATTTCTTTTTCTTGGGGATGGTCTTGATCCCTGTCTCCTGTACAATGTCACAAACCTCCATCCATAGTTCACCAGGCAGTCTGTCTATCAGATCTAGTCCCTTAAATCTATTTCTCACTTCCACTGTATAGTCATAAGGGATTTGATTTAGGTCATACCTGAATGGGCTAGTGGTTTTCTCCACTTTCTTTAATTTCAGTCTGAATTTGGCAATAAGGAGTTCATGATCTGAGCCATAGTCAGCTCCCGGTCTTGTTTTTGCTGACTGTATAGAGCTTCTCCATCTTTGTCTGCAAAGAATATAATCAATCTGATTTCAGTGTTGACCATCTGTGATGTCCATGTGTAGAGTCTTCTCTTGTGTTGTTGGAAGAGGGTGTTTGCTATGACCAGTGTCTTCTCTTGGCAGAACCCTATTAGCCTTTGTCCTGCTTCATTCTGTACTCCAACACCAAATTTGCCTGTTACTCCAGGTGTTTCTTGACTTCCTACTTTTGCGTTTCAGTCCCTTATAAAGAATATTCACATTAATATAAATATGTATATTTATGTGTGTGTGTGTGTCAGGAGACACTGGTTCGATCCCTGAGTTGGGAAGATCCCCTGGAGGAGGGCATGGCAACTCACTCTAGTATTCTTGCCTGGAGAATTGCATGGGCAGAGAAGCCTGGTGGTCTTCAGTCCAAAGGTTCACAGTGACATGACTGAAACAACTTTGCATCCATGTATTAATTTAGTTTTCACAACCCTTTTGTGAGATAGGTACTAATAGTATACCCATTTTATAGGTGAACAAACTGGGTGCGGAGAGCTCACTAACTTGCTCCTGGTTTTAATGAGAGATATAGTTAATAGCTTGTCTCATTTGGTTACCACAGCAGGCTTTTGAGAAGGTTATTTAAGCCCCTTTTGTAGATGAGGAACTGCAATGAGTGTTATTCAGTAAAGCACTCATTTTTCACCAATCAGCATGAAACCAGGACATAAATTCTGCTTGTTCTGCCTATAAAACCAGTGTATTTCACCAGGTCTCAACAGACCAAAAGAAAAAATAAAATAAAATAAAAGGTTCTTTGTAAGTCCATCAGCTATTGCTAATATTTGAATTCTGTGGACTTGGGTAACATATATTCTGGGATAAAAATCAGGACAAATGGCCTGAAGTAATTCAAAGAATTAAGAACCTGAGGACACTGCTGGCATATTCAGGAACTAGAGTAGCCACGTTTGGCAAGAATTCCTTCACTGCACTGATTTTGTAGCTTGGTTCACTAGAAGGCCAAATGTCACTTCTAATTAATAACTTAAAATAGATTTCACAGCCACCTCCTGCTGAAAGACAGTTCCTCCCTTGTGAACTCCTACATTCCTGACCTGGAAAAATGAGGCTGATGTGTGTATACCCTTGACAGGTAAATCATGTTGCAAGAAGAATTTCATCATGTATTATAGGATGTTAAGCAACTTGCTGATTGCAAAGTTAAACACTGAAGATATACATCGTTTCTACAATGGATATGTCCATATTCTTTGGTTTAATGCAATTAAGGAAAAAAAAAATCCAGTCTGTTCAAAATAAAGACTGGAAATTAGCTAAAAGTGTCCAAAAATTATGTTGACTTGAAATAATTAGATAACTAAGAGTAGAAAATATATCTGATACATGTAACTAGATACTTGAATGATCTAGTTAACAACTTCAATTCCCCATCTCTCTTTTCTAATGTAGATATAATTCCACTGCACAAATTTCCTTACCATAATAAAATCCTATTTAACACTTTTCTTCTCTTAATAAGAAGCATCAGATGAGGAATTTCAATTTTTATATGACACTTTAGTTTGCCTGCTCTCATTGCAAACAGAAGGGCATTAACTCCAAGGGATTTAGTAATAAGATTAAAATAAGGAAAACTAAATAAAAGGATCATTCAGACCAAAGCCCTGTCTGCAGGCAGCTCCACACATAAACCACCCCAGGGAATGAGGATTTTGTTATATTTCATTATATTTAATGACCTCTAGAGCAGGAAATTTTTGTCATCTTTACAATAGCTTTATATTGTCATTGGCTAGAAGGATACATTGAAAGCTCCTTTTAGCTTCAGAATTGGAAGCCATATCTATAATGCCAGAGCTTAGGACACTTTCAGAGCTATCCTGAGAACTGGTATACAACCAGGAACATTTTAAGTTTATCAGCAAAATTTCATTTCTTGAATTGAATATCAGAACATAATTATTCTTTTTATTATTTTTAAGAATTTGTGTATGCTTAAAATATTGCCATTAAAAAAAAGCCTTTCACCCCACCCCCCGCTCTGTCCTCTACCCTCTCCAGATGCTCATCTTTAGCTCCCTGTGCCTCCCTGGAATTTGCTCAAAGTCCAGACACTCTTATTCTCCACTAGGCACATTCCTAGCACTTTTTCAAGGCTCAACACTAGCTTACAATCTTCAGAAAATTTGAAGATCTTCTTTTCTTGTCTAATCAACTACTGAGGTGAGCTAACATACATGCATCTCTTGGTTAGAACACTTGGCACATAGAAGGACATTAAAAATGTTGGCTACTTATTTCCTCCTTTCCTTTCTCTTCTTGTCTTACCACCCAGCCCACTACTATTTTTTCCAGATTTATTTAATATACCATTTCTACATTGAAGGTAGGTTATGGTGTATACCTCTGTCTGCATGCCTCTTTATTCTCCATCCTCTGCTACTACTATTTGAGAACGGGGATGATGCTTTTTACCTGCGTACAAACCTGGCACAGTACATGGAATAGTTAACTAAACTGAGAAAAGAAAACATGGTTAAGGACCAGTCCTGAAGCAAACTGAAGATGTTTTCATTTGGGGCAAAAGACTTGAGAAGGGGAAGAAAGGAACGGTAGACATTTCTAACACTTATTAACCATTTGCTTATGGGCTAGAAGTTAGCTAGATATTTCACATATGTCATTAACCACCACACCAGTCTATTACTGTTATTCCCATCTTTAGGACTGAAAAATAAATGGAGGTCAGAAAGGTTAGTTACTTTGTAGAAAATTATACAACGAATAGTAAAACTGAAATGTTAACCCAGTCATGCCTTCTTCTCTACTGTAGTATTTCTTGGTATATCAGGAGAATCCTTCATATATAGAATGTAGAGATGTTCCTTTATATTTCCTACTTAAGACAACCTCTAACCCCTTTGGCAGTAGTAAGGGACAGCTGGGATAAGATGTCCCACCAGCCACTACAGTTCTCATCTATTGATCGCATACCTACAAGAGAATGCATCTCACCATCTCTCAGTCCAGCATTGAGTCCCAAAGCTGGAAAAGATGAGACTATGTGAGTCTGGTTAATTTTTTATTACAGTATCCATGAGAATAGGAAAAATGACATATATGCTCAGAACACACAAGTCTTCAAGCATGCAGTCTCAAAAACATGCATTTAGAGAATAAAACACCTTCCATTTCCCCCCTTCTCTTTATAGCATTTATATTCCTGACTTGCATCATTTTGCTTTTTGAGTTTGGCCTACTATATGGCCATATTAATCTAGTTTATCTAGTTTCTTTTAAGGCTTAAAGCAGGAGTCCACAAATTATGGCATGCAAGCTAGGAATGGTTTTTGTATTTTTCAATGCTTGAAAAAATAAAAAAGAAAATAATATTTCATAGCACATCCAAATAATATGGAATGGAACTTCAGTGTTCATGATTAATTTTATTGGAGAACAGCCCCACTCATTCATTACTATATTGTGTGTGGATGTTTTTGCTCCAGTGGCAGAGTTGGGTGGCTGTGACAGAGACCTTATAGTGGTTCAGAGACAAAGGACAAAAGACTTTATTGCTCACAACAAAAGCAGCAGCTAGAGATTAATGTGGGTTTGTACAGGTTTGGGCAGGTTTACTATACCCTCCGCAGGGGTCACACAAAGATCTTATCATGGATGCATGCACATGCTGTTAGCTGTATTACAGGAAAGCCTGGGAGATTCACCACTTTTATAGTACATGGAAGTAAGTCTGCTGTTTGTCCAAGGGGAGACATTACCTCATCCCTCAAGTTTGCTCACTGCAAACACAACCTAAATAACGGCCCAGCTAAAGAGTTGTCAGGACCTTGCATGTTGTGCCCTACAAAAATATATGGGGATGCTCAGGGCCTGTGGCAGATACTCTCTCCCATCAAGAAACTGTTAAGTATCTGGGCATTTCAAATTTTCTTGTGCTCATCTTCAATACTCTTTGAATTGATGATGCTTGTTAACCCATGCATCATCACCATATTGTCATTGTGGTGGTTTATTTTTAGTCTTGTGATATTTTAGTGTTCTGTGTCAAATTAGCAGAAAATTTATATTTTTCTAATGTGTTCTTATGATTAAATCCTCATTAATTAGATTCCTAAAAATCCAAGAACCTATTATTGTTCCTATTTGAAATATAACACTTCTCAAAAAAATACTGCTTTGGCATGATCTGAAAAATCTTTTTGTTATAATTTAGATTTCTCTATGCTTCTAATGCAGGGGATACAGGTTCCATCTCTGGGCTGGGAACTAAGATTCTACAAGCCACATGATGTAGCCATAAAAAAGGTATAATTTGTATCTCAATTTTGTTGCAGTTCAAATCTCTATTGATTTTATTGATCGTCTTTACAGCTTCTGTTTCATTTTCCATTATGTTTTGCCCAATATTTTTCCCAGTTAAAAAAATAGATATAAAGATGACAAGAGAAAGAACCCATCTTGATTTGGTTTCTCTCAAAAGTAGACTTGAAATAAAGATTTCAGTGTAAGTAGCTGAATTTGGGAGATGATTCTTGGAAGTATCAATAAGAAGTGCAAAGTGAGTCAGAGAATCATAGTGAACTGATAGGGTATATTATCAAGGAAAGAATCATTGTGGGTTGCTAAATCTATTTGGGGAGCTTGGAAGCAAGTGTATATGGTGCTTCAGATGTACCCAACCTGAACGATGAGGGTGATATTCAACATCTTCAGTCATTTTTAGATACTTTTTGGGTAAAGAGGTAGGTGTTTCTGTTCTCTGGTTATCAATGAGAGATTCCAGGAAAAAAAAGTAAAAATAATAATAGTTGAATGTCAGCATCAGGCAACAGAGGGATAATAGGTATGGCCCCACAATGTCTGTTAATCTTAAAAATTATTTCTGATTTATTCACTGATTAAAAAAATGTTTCATAATGCTTTTCTAAATTGCAGTAATACTCCCAATTCAATTTCCCCTTAGTGATATCCTAAAGCTAACCATTCCATTCCCATGTCACCCCACAAGACTGAGAGAAGCATGAGGGCAAGAACCACAGTGGAGGGGACCAATGACCTCGGCCAAATGTAGTTAAAATATTAGACAAATTTTAGTAAAGATTATTATCATGTAGATAGATGGCTTGTTTTTTAGTTGCTAAGTCGTGTCCGACTCTTTGTGACCCCAGGGACTGTAGCCTGCCAGGCTCATTTGTCCATGGGATTTTCCAGGCAAGAATAATGGAGTGGGCTACATTTCCTTCTCCAAGGCATTTCCCAACCCAGGGATCTAACCCTCATGTCTTGTCTCCTGGATTGGCAGGCAGATTCTTTATCACTGAGCCACCTGGAAAGCCCTGGATAGCCCTGGATAGAAGACTAAGAGTTTTTAAGTACATCTGTGAAGTACTGACAATTCTTAAAAAACTCCTAGATAAAGACTCTGAAGCGTTTTTCACCTAAGCTGAGTTCCATCAAGTTGCCCCACCTTCTGAGATTACCTTTGCTTTTGAGACAGGCTGTGACCTAGGACCGGAGACCCTTTGCTGCAAGTGCTGCAACACTTGCACCTGGACAAATATCTCCTCCAGCAACAAAATACAAAGAAACTATAAGGAACTAAAAACTGCATACATGCACAGTTGAGGTAAATTATGGACAACAATAGAGAAAGCCCCAAAGGACCAACTTCTACTTCTGAAGAGCAGGGAGCAAAAGCAGGGTACCATGCATTCCCTCACACCCAACACTGCCAAAGAAGTGGGCAAACCAAGTAAACCACCCCTCCAGCTGACCCCATATAAGGAACCAGCTCACCTCCCCCTGAGCAAGCGAGTAAGCCAGGGAAACTGCTGCTTGTCCTCACTTCCTCCTGCTGTAGAATGGGCCTCAATAAAGCCTTGCATGAATTTCTTGTCTGGCCTCTGATAAATTTCTATTGATTAAGGAAGTCAAGGACCAATTAGTAACACTTTAACTCCATGTTGTGATTGCAGGATGTTTAGTTTTCTTTCTGGGAAACCTCTAGTCCAAGAGAGTGCCTATGCTGTCACATGACCCTGTGATGTTCTAGGCTGAATTGAATTACCTCGTATTGACTTCTGGCTTCTCTGTGATGTGAAGTATCTACCCAAATAATTGCCACTAAAGTGACACTATTAACACAAACTTTTAGCAACTTGTAGATTTGACAGAAGCCTTGATAGCAACATGTGGATTTACTAATGGAGAATAAAATGAAAAAAAAAAAAAATTACTTAAAATTCAGTACCAGATAGAATTGTTCCTAGAGTTCATTAGACAAAAATCTACTCTCAGAGGAGCTTCCTGTGGATTAGTTTTTCTAGTTCTAAGGGCCTTCTACCATATTATTTATCCAATTCTCTTAAGCCTCTGCTTTCATACTTTTCCTACTTGTAAATAGATCTAAAATAAGAAAAAAAGAAAAGAAAAAAAAAACAACAAAAAACAAACTTAAACTGTTTCCTTGCCCTGCTGGAGAAAGACAGTTAGCAAGATACCCTCTTTTCATTAAAGGAAGCCTTTTAACATTAAACGTGGCATTAATGAAGCCATCCTGGCAAAAAGATTTCTTCTAATCCAGGCTCTAGACTTTACTTCTGGGTAACCAAATAACTTTCATCCTCAAATAAGAGTATTACCCTATTCCCTGAAGTGAATTCTTTCTCTTGTTAACAGAACTAGACACAAATTGCTGTAAAATTCATAAATAGTCCACTTTTTCTATTTTGGATCCATCAAAAGTTTTGATATCTTGGAGTTCAGTTCAGTTCAGTTCAGTTGCTCAGTCGTGTCCGACTCTTTGAGACTCCATGAATCACAGCACGCCAAGCCTCCCTGTCCATCACCAACTCCCGGAGTTCACCAAGACTCACGTCCATCGAGTCAGTGATGCAACCCAGGCATCTCATCCTCTGTCGTCCCCTTCTCCTCCTGCCCCCAATCCCTCCCAGCATCAGAGTCTTTTCCAATGAGTCAATTCTTCGCATGAGGTGGCCAAAGTACTGGAGTTTCAGCTTTAGCATCATTCCCTCCAAAGAAATCCCAGGGCTGATCTCCTTCAGAATGGACTGGTGGGATCTCCTTGCAGTCCAGGGACTCTCAAGAGTCTTCTCCAACACCACAGTTCAAAAGCATCAATTCTTCGGCATTCAGCCTTCTTCACAGTCCAACTCTCACATCCATACATGACCACAGGAAAAACCATAGCCTTGACTAGATGGACCTTTGTTGGCAAAGTAATGTCTCTGCTTTTGAATATGCTATCTAGATTGGTCATAACTTTCCTTCCAAGGAGTAAGCGTCAGTAGATAGCCTCAGATCTCTCTGACTCACTTGTGTTTACTTGGTAGACATGCTGCAGCCTGATGAAGAAAGTAAGAACATCACTTTTCATTAGAGAACCCAAAAACGAAGCTCAGAGTATGTAGATGAGGTCAGCAACCTTATGAACCCTAGGACCGCAGTCAGGCTAGTCCCATCTATCAGCTGTGGGAAAGGGACCAACATCTTGTATTATAGGACACATCTGCCTATGAATAAGCAATCTCCTAGAACTTCTTCAGAAAGAAGTTCTGTGTTTCTTCAGGGTTTCTCTTAGAAGGAAACTGTAACTGTATATGTCCAATACATCCAGAAAGTATCCAACGCAGAGTTGAATGCAAATGTGAGATTATTTCTACTTCCTAAAATAAAGAAAAGCAGTTTTCTGAGTGAGCCCTGGGCTACTTCACATCAGGTGACAAGTGTTGATTTCTCAGGCCAATGAAGAATAGACTTGAAAAAATAAATGCCTCATGTAGCAAGGAGAAAACAGTAGACACATCTGAATCCTTTAATTCCAAGTATCTTTTTTTTTAATTTTTTTTTAAATTTTATTTTATTTTTAAACTTTACATAACTGTATTAGTTTTGCCAAACATCAAAATGAATCCGCCACAGGTATACATGTGTTCCCCATCCTGAACCCTCCTCCCTCCTCCCTCCCCATTCCATCCCTCTGGGTCATCCCAGTGCACCAGCCCCAAGCATCCAGTATCATGCATCGAACCTGGACTGGCAACTCATTTCATACATGATATTTTACATGTTTCAAAACGGCACTGATCATGTCAACGCTTATTAGTGTTTACACTTCAATGGAGATCATAAGCTAAGGAATATTGATAATAAGTTTAAAGATGTGTGAAAAAATCAAGCCCCAGGAAAATGTTTTTAATTTTGCTTATGAAAATAAGGGAAAAAATTCCTCTAATGGTCTTTTGACCCTAGAAGTAAAAAGACCCAATGGATTCTCTTCTCCCTCATTAGGCATTGGGATGACTCTGACCTTTTCTTGAAATCTTGTGTGAGTCTTTTACTACTAAGCTTGTGTATGTTTAATGCAAGTCTCCTCAATTTAATTATAAGCAAACCAGAGGCAAAGATCATGTTTAACTCTTCTGACAATTCAACATTTAATGTCCATATTTTGAGCAACTGAGGAGAAGGCAATGATGAGAATTCAGTGATGAGGAAGACAGTGCTCTTATGCTATTCTAGACCCTGAGCATTGGGGCAGGGAGTACAGTAGACAAGATTCCTGCTCAAATGATGCTTCCATTCTGGTATTATTATGGAGAGCCTGGCAACTGGCATACACCAAAAATTAGAGAACTGTAAGTGCTATGGAGAGTAATAGAAGAGATTAGGATAGAGAAAGGGTGTGTATGTGTGTGGAGGTGTTATTTTCTTTTATTATTTACTTACTTATTTTGAGTGTGCCACACAGCTTGTGGGATCTTTGTTTCCTGACCAGGGAAGCCACACATGCCCACTGCATTGGAAGCACAGAGTCTTAACCACTGGATTGCCAGGGAAGTCCAAGTTGTCATTTTATATAAGCAGATCGGATAGGATTCTCTCAGAAGGTGAGATCAAAGTTCAAATCTGAACAATGGGTTCAAACTACCCACTGTTTGGAAATTTGGGCAAAGAACATTCCAAATAAAGTATTCAGCGAAGAGTTAAAACAATGATCTTGACAATATCAAGGAAAAGAAACAAGCATGTTCTAGCCACAGTAAGCCTAGATGGAGAGTGGCATGAGAGGGGAAGCAGGAATCAGATACTCCTGGCTTTGTAGGCTTGCAAGGGGTATAAGTTAACCTCATCATATCTGTGGCCAAGTTTTTTTCCTCAACCTTCCTTCCCTGCCTTCTTTTTTTTAAAAAAAGTACCAATATCAGTATTTTATCAGTCATACTTCTACAGTAGTAATAGTGACATATTGTACTTGCATATATCACATTTTATTCAGGGACTCCAAAATCATTGCATCAGGCACCGTAGTATTGGAAGCTCAATATTCCATAGCAGGTGAAGTCTACAGAGTTATGGCATAGAAAATATAGATTGCCAGCAGTAGGCTCAAAGAGACAAGTCTCCATTTCTTGTGGTTTCTAATTTTCTGAATTTCCAAATTTTGCACTTGTATCTTATACCTACAACACTGCTGCATCGTACTGTATCCAGTCACTCAGTTGTGTCCAACTCTCTGTGATCCCATAGACTGCTTGCTGCCCACTAGGCTTCTCTGTCTGTGGGATTTTCCAGGCAAGAATACTGGAATGGGTTTCCATTTCCTTCTCCAGGGGATTTTCCTAACCCAGGGATCAGACATGTGTCTGCTTCATAGCAGATGGATTCTTTACTACTGCACCATCTGGGAAGCCCTATGCCTACAACATTGACTCCAGGTAAAAATCTTCCCTGTGTTGTTAATCCTACTTACCCATCACCCCGAACTCCCTTCACACTGAGAAACAAAGCAATGAAACAGGAGAGATAGAATAAACATGGTGATCAGATTGTCTGGTGCTGCTTACCTGTGTAAGGGTAATAGAGCATTTGTTTTTTTTTTTTATGTCCTTTCTGGTTAAGAGCAAATACATATTAAAGAAAAATTTGGACTGGACTTGTGATGCAAGTCTGCCAATGTCCAAATCCAATGATTTTCCCACTGAACCTCTGGGAAGATCATGGTGCTTGTATTTAGATAATAAAGTAGTAGAGCACAAAGGGAGCTCTGAGGACCTTGGCATTGGTCCTGGAGTGTATCACTCTAAAATAGAAGTCTTTCTGAAATGATATCTGGTTCAATATGACCTAGAGCCAGTTTTAACTGTACTCATGAGAGGATATGAAAACAAAAGCAGACACAGAGGTAGGCAGAGTCCAAAGGAGATTAAGTAAAAAGTGAATAAGCCATCCTCTTCCTTCTCTTCCTCCCATGTGTTCACTTGGCATAAGCTGATGTCCTCACATGGCCTTTGGATACGGAGAATGGAGGTTTTCTTTTGAGTGTTTGGTTTCATTTACATGTTTGAACTCTCAGCTGACACAATTTCGAGTGTGTGGGAAAAATGAAGTCACATTTCGTTAAGAATAATGAAAAGGGCATTTGAAGTCAGTATCTACTGTAGTTTGAGGTAGTTGTGCAGCATTTAATCACGGTGTCTGTCTTTCATATCTATGTGTTTTTTGCAAAGTGAAAGAAAAATAGAATTCATGTTTTCTAGGCATATTAGAATATAAGGTTATTTTTTCTGCCTTTTACACAACTGTTTTTAAAAAGTGGTATTTATATTATTCCTAAAATAAAAAAAGAAGGAAGAGCATTTCCTTTTCTTATCAGATTCACATTGCTACAATACTAAAATCTTTTGCCAGTGGCCTTTCAAGGCACTTGCTTCTAATTCGATTTTTATTAATGTTTGGCAAAAATGAGAGTTGGAGGCTTATATCTTTTTATTACAAATATCCTTCAATTTAGGATATGCCTTGGGAACTCTAATGCTGCAGGTAGGAGATTGCTAAATAATCATCAAAATTGGATCCGACAAAACCATTTAGCAGTGCTCAGTCTACCAGGGCTCAATGGTATATTTTTTTCCTTTTTCTCAGAAAGTTCTTTGCATGTCTGGTCTGCTTTTCCTTGATGAGAGTAATTATGCTCTTATAGCTAAGTGAGGGAGCTAATTTCAGCCAACAATTCACAACTGTATTTTTGCAGTACTGAAAGTTGCTCTTCAGAAGTAATTTGCAGTACATGCTATGGGCCTCCTACCATCCACGTAAATGCCTTAAAATTATATTTTGGACTTTTGTCTCCATTGCTTTTATAATTTCCTGGAGTTGAGGACTATGAAGGAGAATCCCACAGGCAAATAGATTTAAAAAATTTACTGTTCTTTTCAGAGTTGACCATCACTTGGGGTCTCTTGCAGTATTTTTTGTGGCCACAAGCATGCTGGTCCCTAAATGTGTTTTTTTCCTTGAAAACTATCCAATGTTTATGCCAAATTCTTTTTTTTTTCTAACAGCCAGAGAAGGCTAAGATTTCACTAAAGACTTAAGCAAGAACACCAACAGAGAACAAAATATGAGAATAAAAAGGAAAATTCATGCAGTATCATGTTGCTGCTGCTGCTGCTAAATCGCTTCAGTCGTGTCCGACTCTGTGCGACCCCAGAGATGGCAGCCCACCAGGCTCCCCCGTCCCTGGGATTCTCCAGGCAAGAACACTGGAGTAGGTTGCCATTTCCTTCTCCAATGCATGAAAGTGAAAAGTGAAAGTGAAGTCGCTCAGTCGCATCCGACTCTTAGCGACCCCATGGACTGCAGCCTACCAGGCTCCTCCGTCCATGGGATTTTCCAGGCAAGAGAACTAGAGTGGGGTGCCATTATCATGTTGCTAGATCACTACAAATAGAACTCTGAATTTACCTCATACCACTATGACCCCACTCTACTTCCTGTTTGTAAGAGAAGTATTATCCAAGAGTGGCTCCTAGTTGTAATTCCTTTCTGGAAGCCATACCCCTTTGAGGGTTGTCTGACACACATACTCAGTTTTTTTTGAATCCACAGATATTAAGAGGAACAAATTTAACATTATCCACCCCCAACCAAAAACAGTCCTTGTTCTTCTTCTAGGGCCCATCAAAATATGAAGACTTTCTAGCCACAGATGTGATGTGTGTCTGCTCATAGGGAAATATCAAATATTAAATGATATTTGATATTTGGGGAAACAGGTTTCCCCAAATATTTGGGGATACAGGTTTTTCTTGGAAACCAGTTGGATTAGGTTGGGGTCCAGACCATGAGGATAATTGAGGTGAGTCTATTAACATTTTCTGAAAACATATGGATGCATATTTTATACATGGAAAATTAAAAATCAAGTGTGTGGTACCTGAATGAATGTGTGGGGTGTGTTTGTGTGTGTGTATGTGTTTGTGCAGATGGGAGTAGAATGTAGGGAATGAGTCTGGGATGGGAAAATGGAAGATAACTCAAAGATCATGTAACAGTAACACAGACAGAGATGTCAAATTTTGAGAATCACTGTGAAAATATTATCTAAGCCTGTGGTTTTGAAACTTTAGTGTACACTGGGGTCCCCTGGAGACCTTGTTCAAATACAGATTGCTGTTCCCTCTTCCAGAATCTCTGATTCAGGATTCCTCAAGTGGGGCCCGAGACCTGGCATTTCCAACAAGCTGCCAGATGATGGTGGTACTGCTGATCAGGGGACCACACTTTGAGAACCACATGGGTATGAGCCACATTTCCTTGCCTAGTTTATTAATTTATACATAGTATTGTGTGTTCAGTCACTTCAGTTCTGTCTACCTTTCTGAGACCCTATGGACTAAAGCCCAGTGGGTTCTATGATATTTTCTCACCAAGATTATTGGAATAGGTTTCCATTCCCTTCTCCAGGGGATCTTCCCAACCAAGGGATCGAACTGAAGTCTCCTGTGTCTCCTGTCTTGCAGATGAATTCTTTACTGCTGAGCCACCTTCAGTTCAGTTTAGTTCAGTCACTCAATTGTGTCCAACTCTTTGCGACCCCATCAATCGCAGCACGCCAGACCTCCCTGTCCATCACCAACTCCCGGAGTTCACTCAGACTCATGTCCATCGAGTCAGTGATGCCATCCAGCCATCTCATCCTCTGTCATCCCCTTCTCCTCCTGCCCCCAATCCATCCCAACATCAGAGTCTTTTCCAATGAGTCAACTCTTCGCATGAGGTGGCCAAAGTATTGGAGTTTCAGCTTTAGCATCATTCCTTCCAAAGAAATCCCAGGGCTGATCTCCTTCAGAATGGACTGGTTGGATCTTCTTGCAGTCCAAGGGACTCTCAAGAGTCTTCTCCAACACCACAGTTCAAAAGCATCAATTCTTCGGCGCTCAGCTTTCTTCACAGTCCAACTCTCACATCCATACATGACCACTGGAAAAACTGTAGCTTTGACTAGATGGACCTTTGTTGGCAAAGTAATGTCTCTGCTTTTCTATATGCTATCTAGGTTGGTCATAACTTTCCTTCCAAGGAGTAAGCGTCTTTTCATTTCATGGCTGCAGTCACCATCTGGAGTGATTTTGGAGCCCCAAAAAGTAAAGTCTGACACTGTTTCCACTGTTTCCCCATCTATTTGCCATGAAGTGATGGGACCAGATGCCATGATCTTCGTTTTCTGAATGTTGAGCTTTAAGCCAACTTTTTCACTCTCCACTTTCACTTTCCTCAAGAGGCTTTTTAGTTCCTCTTCACTTTCTGCCATAAGGGTGGTGTCATCTGCATATCTGAGGTTATTGATATTTTTCCCGGAAATCTTGATTCCAGCTTGTGCTTCTTCCAGCCCAGCATTTGTCATGATGTACTCTGCATATAAGTTAAATAAGCAGGGTGACCTTTGAAACCCATACAAATAATATTGGATCTCAGCAAAAATGTGATGAGCATCCGTTTCTTCACCTGCTTTGTCTTACGTAATTATCTTACCTGTTTCTGCCCCTAGTAACAAATATCCTCATTCTTGCTTAACAAATGCAATTTGCCCCCTACAGTTTCACCAGGGTGTTCTCTGTTCTTAATATGTGCATTATACTGCCACTGGTCATATACTACTTCAAATACTTTGGGAAAATACTTCCAGTTTTAAGTACTTCAATTAATGAGTTTAAAATGAAAAAAATGTTCTTGATTGAACATGGGCTGATACCCTCATCCTACTCAGTTGACAAAAGGCAGAATACTACAAGGTAGAAATGGAGATGAGAGTGAAGGAGCTAGTTGGGGACCACATTTCCCTTTCTGAAGTTTCCCAAATCCTCCCTGGTATCTGACTGTATCCTTTGCCTCCAAGTAATGATAGTCTTCATGCAGAGTGACAGAGATGGCTGGCAGTTAGTCCTGTTGTCATAAAGGCGGCCATTTAGAGTTTCTCTTATTGCCCTCATTTTTCATTTATTTATAGAGACAGTTAGTTTTGCTACAGCAATGCCCAGAGACATCCCAACTCACCCTTTCCTTCCTTGGAGGACCTCCCTCTGAAGCATGATGGAGGCAGCCATGGAGATGCTTCTCAGACACCCTTCAAGAGAGAACTGGCTGTGAGCCATGCAGTTTGCTGACAGTGAGTACCGAACCCATGGGATCTGCCTGAGTGTTCCCACCTAGGGTGCATTCTCTCCCAGTGCTCCTAACACATGGCTACATGGCTGAGCACAGGAGGGTACTTAGGCAGAGATATTTCTGCCTGCTGCTGCTGCTGCTGCTGCTAAGTAGCTTCAGTCGTGTCTGACTCTGTGCGACCCCATAGCCCACCAGGCTCCCCCATCCCTGGGATTCTCCAGGCAAGAACACTGGAGGGGGTTGTCATTTCCTTCTCCAATGCATGAAAGTGAAAAGTGAAAGTGAAGTCGCTCAGTCGTGTCTGACTCTTAGCTACCCCATGGACTGTAGCCTGCCAGGCTCCTCCATCCATGGGATTTTCCAGGCAAGAGTACTGAAGTGGGATGCCATTGCCTTCTCCGCATTTCTGCCTGAGTATCTGCTAACTGTTCGAAGAGGTAGCTTCACTCTAGGCCCCCAACTGCCTGGTTTGCTGAGATTCTCAGAACTACTCTGTTGTCTGGGGCCCTTCCTCTTGGGTCTCCATCTCCCTTCACAGGTATTAAGACTTTTCATGGCAATCTGAAGGCTTCCCTGCCTACTCTTCTTTCTCCTCTAGTTTTAAAGGCATTTCCTCAAGAAATCTCTTCAGTCCATGTCTGTCTTGGTGTCTTGGACCTGCATTGATGCCCTTGCTGAGTCTGGTCCCACTTTCCAGAATCACATTCAAACTCCTTATCCAGGCCATCTATCCTGTCCAGAACTTTCTCTCTCCTCCTACTCCACTCATTTACCATAATCAGCCCTGAAATCTTGTTCCTCAGTCATACATACACTGAAAGTTCTGACCCCGGACTAGGTTTCAATTCTTTCACGTGACAAACTCTGACTATGTTAACACAAGAATGTAAGGAAGCTCTTAGCAGATATAGGCAGATTGTTGCATCAGCCAAAGCAGCCTGTAGTCCCAATTCTCAAACAGACGTTTTATGTCTGCCTCTCTCCTGACACTAATTCTAATGGGTGGCAAGTAAAAATGTTTGGAGGCATTTCTAGTTGTCAGATTAATTGGGGAGCACCAGTGCTGCTTCATATGCATGGTCAGAAACCCCACATGGGCTGCAAAGTCCAGGGCAGCCCCTGTATCAAAGAATTGATTTATTCATAGGGACTAGGAATGCATTACCTAAGAGATGTTGAAACTGGTTATTTTAGCTTATGGGTCTTAACATTTTTACCTATAAAAATGAAAATATTAAAAATATATTCCCCTATCATACTGCCTTAATCTTGTTGTGCTCAGTTGCTCAATCGGGTCTGACTCTTTGCGGTCCATAGGCTGAAGCCTGCCAGGCTTTACTCCAGGAGATCTTCTAGAGCCAGGGGTTGAATCAGTGTCTCTTGCATCTCTTGCATTGGCAGGTGGGTTCTTTACCATTAGCGCCACCTAGGAGGACCACTGCCTAGTACATATCTCAATTAATAATATTGTCTTGCATTTTTTTCTCCTTTTCTCTTATTGATCTCATAGGTTGTTTGGAGGATCAGATGAGATAATATATGTTAAACTATTGTGTAAATAATAATGCTTTACCTATGTGTATTGTATTTAAAATATGGATAGCAGGCTATTTAGTATAATCTTATTTTAGAGACGAGTTAATCAAATCAACATACTTCTGGTACTTTTCTCCAACTCAAAATTTCACTTATAAAAGATCCTTCTAAAAACAAGATTCATTTATGAACCTCAGTATAGGCTGTCTAAGCCTCACTTGGACAAATTTTGCCCTGGATATCGATGGTATCTTCACTCCAAGCCCAGCCCTAGAATTCAAGGGCATGCCAAGGCTGTCCTGATCAATGTATTGTAAACAGAAAAGGTTAATGTATTCAGGTTCCTGTTTAATTGAAAATCCCTAAGGAACGAGTAGTCTTTTGTAGGAGGAGGGAAGAGAAATACAGGAAGCAGCTGGGTGAGGTGACTTCGTCCTATTCTCTCTTGCCCTCACCCTCTTTTATCCACTTAGGAATCTGCTTTTCAGTAACTTTCTTTCTCAGAATCACCTATTGTGTGTTGTACCTTGTATGGGAACATTGGTCATGGTCACTATATGCTTTCAGACTCAGTGGACTTTTAAAGGTATCAGAACTATTGTGTCTTCAGTGTGATAATAAGATACTAAGTTGGACTATCAAGAGAATGCTTCCTGGAATATGCTGGATGCTCAGTAAATTTAGGAAAAATGTAATTGAAAGCCAGTGCTCTCTTCAGGGGTAATTTGACTTTGCAAATTTCCTTATTCTCTGTCACTCCCTTGCCAGATGAGAAGAAGTGTGTGTATGTGTGTGTGTGTGTGTGGGGGGGTGAGAGACAGAGAGAGGAAGGAAGGGAGAGATGAGAAGGGTAATGTTTACACACTAAGGAGAAAATAAGCCTTTTAGAGATATTGCTATGGATGACTTACTGATTAAACATTTTTGCCCACTATATATCAGACAACATAGTATTTCATGGTCAAGATCTGTCTGATCAATACAAAAGTTTCATTAATAAGGGCTTTTTGATGACAATGAAAAGACTACTTGAATATAACTAAACTCACCCCACAGAATATGAATGATAAACTATATATTTAAATTTGCCATATTACATAACTGTGAAACTATATCTACCAAGGAGCTACTCACCTGAACAATATTTGTTGTCATGGGTGGTTGGTGTAACTATAACCAAGTACAGCTAAGAAAGCATCTTTACTTT
The DNA here is from genome assembly GCF_019923935.1 of Bubalus bubalis. Classification (NCBI taxonomy): domain Eukaryota; kingdom Metazoa; phylum Chordata; class Mammalia; order Artiodactyla; family Bovidae; genus Bubalus; species Bubalus bubalis. Next base: position 54,005,287 of record NC_059168.1, on the reverse strand, counting down.
GGCTTATTTGAATGTTCTTTTTTGTCCCAGGCCATTAACTTTTCCTTGCCCTATGCTGTTCTTGTTCCATGCACATGGTGGGGGTGGGTAGGGGTAGGGGAGAGCTGGTAAGTGTATCACCACATTTTAAGGAGATCATCTTCACCAGTGATTTGGTGCACTGGCTCTGGAGCCTGATACTTCTGTTTAAATTCCAGCTTTGTTATTAACAAGCTGTATGACCCTGGGGAAATTCCTTTACCTGTTAATGCTGAGGTTTCTTCACCTGCAAATAAAAAATGATAACAGGACCTATGTAGGGTCATCATAAAGATTAAACTGATTTAAAAATGACAAAGTGGGAGTAGTGTCTATCAAAAACTGAATGATCCACGAGTTTTACTAATTGTTTTATTGATTGCAATTTATGTTTGAAACCTATCTGTTTTATACATTTGAATGATACATGAATCTTAGAGCATGAATCCTCATTTGTCAGGTTCTGAAACTTTCTGGCTATCCTATGTATTACCCTGCAAGGGTCTTCTCTTAAGCTGTGTCCTCTATGTTCTCTGCCTCATCTGTTCTGATTCTCCCTCTCACTTTCTCTCTTCCTTCTCTTCTTTAGTCTGATTTGTGACACAGTGGTGAGAAGAAGATTATATTATTCTCGGGATTTGGGTATGAAAGAAAACACATCTGAGTTTAGTCCAGCCAGAAAATATTCCCCTTTTTGCTTTGTCTCAAAATATAAAAAACAAAAGCCTACAACAAGCAAACAAATGAACATACCCATTTATCATCTTTCCTAACTTTGACAAATAAAGGATTGCAGCCTGAGCACTTTCTGATCCTTTTTAGAGGTTTATATTAGTTTGCATAGAGTATCAAACCTAAGGCAAAGTGGTTGTCTGAGGAGGCTTTACAAATAGTTGAGGAAAGAAGAGAAGCAAAAAGTAATGGAGAAAGGAAAAGATGTACCCAACTGAATGCAGAGTTTCAGAGAATAGCAAGGAGAGCTAAGAAGGCCTTCATAAATGAACAAACAAATAGAGAAAAACAATACAGTGGGAAAGACTAGAGATGTCTTCAAGAAAATTGAAGAGATCAAGGAAACATTTCATACAAGGATGGGCATGAAGAAAGACAGAAGCAGTAAGGACCTAACAGAAGCAGAAGAGATTAAGAAGTGGTACAGAGAAGGCAATAGCAACCCACTCCAGTACTCTTGTCTGGAAAATCCCATGGACGGAGGAGCCTGGTGGGCTGCAGTTCATGGGGTTGCTAAGAGTCAGACACAACTGAGCGACTTCACTTTCACTTTTCACTTTCATGCATTGGGGAAAGAAGTGGCAGCACACTCCAGGGTTCTTGCCTGGAGAATCCCAGGGATGGGGGAGCCTGGTGGGCTGCAGTCTATGGGGTCGCACAGAGTCGGACACGACTAAAGTGACTTAGCAACAGCAACAAGAATACACAGAAGACCTAGACAAAAAAAGCAATGATTGGGATAACCATGATGGTGTGATCCCTCACTAGAGCCATACATCCTGGAGTGTGAAGTCAAGTGGGCCTTAGGAAGCATTACTGCAAGCAAAGCTAGTGGAGCTGAGGGAATTCCAGCTGAGCTATTTAAAATCCTAAAAGATGAGGCTGTTAAAGTGCTGAACTCAATATGTCAGCAAATTTGGAAAACTCAGCCATGGCCACAGGACTGGAAAATGTCAGTTTTCATTCCAATCCCAAAAAAGGTCAATGCCAAAGAATGTTCAAACTACTGGACAATTGTACTTATTTAATAGAAGGCAATGACACCCCACTCCAGTACTCCTGCCTGGAAAATCCCATGGACGGAGGAGCCTGGTGGGCTGCAGTCCATGGGGTCGCTGAGGGTCGGACACAACTGAGCGACTTCACTTTCACTTTTCACTCCATGCATTGGAGAAGGAAATGGCAACCCACTCCAGTGTTCTTGCCTGGAGAATCCCAGGAATGGGGGAGCCTGGTGGGCTGCTGTCTATGGGGTCACACAGAGTCGGATATGACTGAAGTGACTTAGCAGCAGCAGCAGCATGCTAGTAAGGTTATGTTAAAAATCCTTCAAGCTAGGCTTCAACAGTATGTGAACCAAGAACTTCCAGATGTACAACTGGGTTTAGAAAAGGCAGAGGAGCCAGAGTCCACATTGCCAACATTCATTGCATCATAGAGAAAGCAAAGAAATACCAGAAAAAAAAAAAATCTATTTCTGTTCCATAGACTATACTAAAGCCTTTGACTAAGTGGATCACAACAACTTGTAGAAAATGATTTAAAAAATGGGAGTAACCAGAAAGAACTGAGTCTCTTGGTCCTACAGACCATCTTATCTGTCTCCTGAGAAACCTATATGCAAGTTAAGAAGAAGCAGTTAGAACTGGACATGGAACAATGGACTGGTTCAAAATTTGGAAAGGGGCACAACAAGGCTATATATTATCATCCTGTTTATTTAACTTATAGAGAAAATATCATGTGAAATTGAAAGTCTGGATGAATCACAAGGTGGAACCAAGATTGCTGTAGAAATATCAACAACTTCATATATGCAGATGATACCACTCTAATGGCAGAAAGTGAAGAGGAACTAAAGAGCCTCTTGATGAAGGTGAAAGAGAAGAGTGAAAAAGCTGGCTTAAAACTCAACATTCAAAAACTAAGATCATGGCATCTGGTCCCATCACTTCATGGAAAATAGAAGGTGAAAAGTGGAAGAAGTGACAGATTTTATTTGCTTGGGCTCCAGAGTTACTGAGGATGGTGACTGCAGTCATGAAATTAAAAGATGGTTGCTTCTTGGAAGGAAAGCTAGGTAGGACAAACTTATACAGCATAATAAAAGGCAAAGAACTCTCTTTGCTGAAAAAGGTCTGTATAGTGAAAGCTATGGTTTTTCAAGTAGTCATGTATAGATGTGAGATTTGGACCATGAAGAAGGCTGAGTGCCAAAGAATTGATGCTTTTGGATTGTGGTGACAGAGAAGACTTTTGAGAGTCCCTCCTTGGACTGTAAGGAGATCAAACCAGTCAATCCTAAAGGAAATCAGCCCTGAATATTCATTGGATGGATTGATGTTGAAGCTGAAGCTCCAATACTTTGGCTACCTGATGCAAAGCGCTGACTCATTGGAAAAGGCCATGATGCTGGGAAAAATTGAAGGCAAAGGAGAAGAGGGATACAGAGGATGAGATAGTTAGATAGCATCACTGCTGCTGCTGCTGCTAAGTTGCTTCAGTCGTGTCCGACTCTGTGTGACCCCATAGACAGCAGCCCACCACGCTCCCCTGTCCCTGGGATTCTCCAGGAAAGAATGCTGAAGTGGGTTGCCATTTCCTTCTCCAATGCATGAAAGTGAAAAGTGAAAGTGAAGTCGCCCAGTAGTGTCCGACTTCTAGTGACCCCATGGACTGTAGCCTACCAGGCTCCTCCATTCATGGGATTTTCCAGGCAAGAATACTGTAGTGGTTTGTCATTGCCTTCTCTGTAGATAGCATCACTGACTCAATGGAAATGAATTAGAGCAAACTCCGGGAGATAGTGAAGGACAGTGAAGCCTGGAGTGCTACAGTCCATAAGGTTGCAAAGAGTCGACAGAACAACAGTAACAGCACATGAATGAAGTCCCTTTTGTATTTGGTTGGGGTGGTCAGTCTCTAAAACAGTTTCCAGTAATACATACTCTGTAATTCTTACTGCTGTGAAACCCCTTCTCTGAAGGGGTGGATGTAGAGATTGAGTGTGGGCTGGATGTAGAGATTGATTCCAAAGAATAACATTTGATCAAAATAGATGCCACATACAAGATTAGATTATGATAGACTCAGGCTTCTATTTCACCCATTCTTACTTGCTCTCCGCTTGCTCTGATGGAAGCCAGCTGCCATGTTGTAAAACACCTAATGAAGAGGCCCTTGGCCTCCAGCCAACAACCAGAAAGAACTGAGTCTCTTGGTCCTACAGACTTCAAAAAAGTGAATCCTGCTAACATCCCAAGAGTGAGCTTTGAAGCAAATTCTGCTCCAGTTGAAATGCAAGATGGCAATGGTCCTGGCTAAAAACATAATTGAAACCCTGTGAGAGATCATGAGCTTGAGGACAGATACATATACCACAGAGTTCATAGTAGCACTGTTTACCAAGACATGGAAGCAACCTAAATGTTCATTGGCAGATAAATGGATAAAGAAGATGTAGTATAGTTATATGCAAAGGACTATTACTTGGACATTAAAAACGATAAAGTAATTCCATTTGAAACAACATGGACGGACCTAGGGATTATTATACTAAGTGAAGTAAGTCAGACAGAGAAAGACAAATATGATATTACTTCTATGTGGGATCTAAACAAATGCTACAAATGAATTTATTTACAAAGTAGAAACAGAGTCTCAGACAAAGAAGACATGGTTACTGAAAGGGAAAAATGGGAGAGGGAAGGGATAAATTAGAAGTTTGAAATTAACAGATATATACTACTATATATAAAATATAAAACCAACAAGGACTAGCACAGTGAACCATATTCAATATTTTGGAACAACCTATAATGGAAAAGAATCTTGGAAAATATTATACATATGCAATATATATATTAATATAGCACATATATACAAATCACTTTGCTGTACACCTGAAACTAACACAACATTGTAAATCAACTGTACTTCAATAAAATAAAGGAAGTGAAAGTGAAAGTGAAGTTGCTCAGTCATGTCCGACTCTTTGCAACCCCGTGGACTGTAGCCCACTAGGCTCCTCCGTCCATGGGATTCTCCAGGCAAGAGTACTGGAGTGCATTGCCATTTCCTTCTCCAGGGGATCTTCCCAACCCAGGGATCGAACCCGGGTCTCCCGCATTGCAGGCAGACGCTTTAGCCTTATCCAAATTCCTGACCCACAGAAACCATGAGATAATAAATGTGTACTGTTTTCAGATGCTAGATTTCAGGTTCATTTGTTGCACATAAATAGGTATCTAATATACTTTCACTAGTTAACATTTTAGGAATTGGGGAGAAGGTAGAAGAGATCTTAACAATTTATTTTTAACTAAAGTCTTACCTGAGAATCAGATTTTTTTCTGTGGTTCTTATTTTAATTTTGCTTTAAATATCTAACACCATTTTTTTTTTTAGTAATCTCAGTCTGTTTTGTTTTAGTAATCTCAGTCTAGTAAGTGTCATTAGATTTATATTTATGATGGAAAACCTTGGAAATGATCATTTTGAAGATAAATTCTCACTGTGGTATAATCTTTTCATCATCACCATCATCATCCCATGTCAAACATACTGCATGTCAGGACCTGTTTTCGGTATTTTACCATCATTAATCCTCAGAACAACCCAATGAAGTAAGCACATTTTTGTAATCTTCATTTTATAATATAGGAAACTGAGGCAAAGAAAATATGTAACTGGACCCAGGGCACCCTGATAGTCGGCAGCAGAATCAGGGTACAAATAAGGCCATTAGATTCCAGAGTATGAGATCCTGGCCAGTCTGTGAGTCTAAGTCTCTCTGGCTGTTCAAGATCAGAGAGAGAGGAAAGGTGTAGAGATTATAGTGATATTGCTCTCAAAACATTGAAAGAAGTTGAGTTTATTCTTTAGTAACTATTAATATTGACAGCTTATGGCTTTCTTGTGACTCACTTTTCTTTCTCTCTGAAATGTTGCAGAGTAGCAAAACATTAAAATTATATTCTATGATAAAATTTATTATTAATGGTATGATTATTTTACTCAGAATCAATAGATTAATACTATCTTTCTCCAGTGTCCAGGCTTGTGTGTGTTCTGAGGAAAGAGATTGATAATCACTGTCGAATGATGAAATACCTCATAATGAAGAAAGTGATGAAGAAGATGATGATGGCTATTTCTCTATGACTAAGCCCTCTCTTTACATTATATAATTTAATCTTTCTATGATTGAGAAAATAGGTATATCTTGGGGTGAGAATATAAACTGTAATTTTCTTGGGGCTAGATTTTAGAGAATTTTAACTACTAGACTGAAGAATTTAAATAATATTTTAAAGGTACTAGAAAAAAATTGTGAGTTACTGTGTTGAGAAAAGTCATTATAGTAATCTGTATATCACATTCTGAAGTTAAATTTTGGAAAAATTAAAAGACAACAAGTCCATCTACTCACCTACTCTGAGCCTCTTGATTTAGAACAAAATCAAAATAAAGAACAAACAAAAAAAAGACAAACCTACTACTCACATGATTCAAACCTCCAGAGGTCTTTACCTTGCCTTCCTCCAGAGTAAAGTTTATCAAATCTTCTCTACTGCTAAGTCACTTCAGTCGTGTCCAACTCTGTGCTACCCCAGAGACGGCAGCCCATCAGGCTCCCCTGTCCCTGGGACTCTACGTATAGACAATATCCTACCTCAGAGATAATAATTTCACCTGGGTATTCATGTGTTTGCTGACCTACAACATGCATGCTTTGCTTGTGTTTGCTTAAAATTTTTGGAATATTTTACAAACATTATTCACCCCATCATATCTGACAAGTTCAAAAACAGCAGGAAGGCTGATACTTGAATAGGCATATTAGACAAATACACATTGGCTGACTCTATTGTGTGCTTATGAACCGATGCATTTTCCTCAGTGCTACCTGATTCTATTAAGAATTTATTTTAAATGGAAGACTCCTGGGGGTTAAGTGGGGGGATTTGCCAACAAGACTTCAAAGCCATCCAAGACAGCCCTTTGTCTTGTAACACTGCTCTGATTGTAAAAATTTATTACCAGTATTTAACAGTCTTATATGGTTTTCAGATTCCAATTCAATATCCCTAATGTTATCTCATCAGTACAAGGTATAATAAAAGTATTTCTTCTGAACCATATACTTTATACTAACATGTTTTTGTTTTGTTATTGCTTTTTAAAATTTAAGTATAGCTGACTTACAATGTTGTATCAATCTCTGCTGTACAGCTAAGTGGCTCAGTTATATATAATATATATAACTTTTTCATTATGTTTTATCATAGGATACTAAATATAATTCCATGTACTATACATTAGGGCCTGGTTCTTTATCCATTCTAAATATAATAATTTGCATCTGCTAACCCCAAACTCTTCAGAGAAGGCAATGGCACCCCACTCCATTACTCTTGCCTGGAAAATCCCATGGACGGAGGAGCCTGGAAGGCTGCAGTCCGTGGGGTCGCTGAGGGCTGGACACGACTGAGTGACTACACTTTCACTTTTCACTTTCATGCATTGGAGAAGGAAATGGCAACCCACTCCAGTGTTCTTGCCTGGAGAATCCCAGGGATGGGGGAGCCTGGTGGGCTGCCATCTATGGGGTTGCACAGAGTCGGACACAACTGAAGTGACTTAGCAGCAGCAGCAACCCCAAACTCCCAGTCCATCACTCTCCTTCCCTTACTCTTGGCAACCCAACTCTCTTTCTGCTTTGTAGATAGGTTCATTTGTGGCATATTTTGGATTCCACATATAAGTGATATTATATGGTATTTGTCTTTCTGATTTATTTCACTTAGTATGATAATCTCTAGTTTAATTCATGTTGCAGCAAATGGCATTATTTCTCCAAAGCATTCATACAGATGGCCAATAGGCACATGAAAAGATGCCCAATATCACTAGTTATTAGAGAAATGCAAATCAAAACTACAACGGGGTACTATGTCACATCAGTCAGAATGACCATAATTAAAAAGTCTACAAATAATAAATGCTGTAGAGGGTGTGGAGAAAAGGAAATCTTCCTACAATGTTGGTGGGAAAGTAAGTTGGTATAGTCACTATAGAAAACAGTATGGAGTTTCCTCAGAAAACTAAAAATACAACTACCATATGATCGAACAGTATCACTCCTGGGAATATATCCAGATGAAACTATAATTCAAAAAGATACATACATCCCTATGTTCATAGCAGCACTATTCACAATTGCCAAGACACAGCAACTAATCTAAATGTCCATTAACAAATGAGTGGATAAAGAAGATGTGTACATATGTACAGTGGACTACTATTCAGCTGTACTTATAATTTTAAAGAGTTAGACATATTGATTCCCATTGATTTGCCGTCAATACTTTGTGATTTTCCCAATGGTGTCCAAGGTATTCTAGTTCTGTATTTTATTATTGATATCCAATTGTTTTCTATGGATTTGAGTATAATTATAACCAAACATGTAGAATTATAAAATCAATAAAAATTTTAAAGTTGTATTTGGGCAACGAGATCATACTTATCAATAATTACCTTAAACGTAAATGGGTTGAATGCCCCAACCAAAAGACAAAGACTGGCTGAATGGATACAAAAACAAGACCCCTGCATATGTTGTCTACAAGAGACCCACCTCAAACCAGGGGACACATACAGACTGAAAGTGAAGGGCTGGAAAAAGATTTTCCATGCAAATAGGGACCAAAAGAAAGCAGGAGTAGCAATACTCATATCAGATAAAATAGACTTTAAAACAAAGGCTGTGAAAAGAGACAAAGAAGGTCACTACATAATGATCAAAGGATCAATCCAAGAAAAAGATATAACAATTATAAATATATATGCACCCAACATAAGGAGCACCGCAATATGTAAGACAAATGCTAACAAATATGAAAGGGGAAATTAACAATAACACAACAATAGTGGGAGACTTTAATACCCCACTCACACCTATGGATAGATCAACTAAACAGAAAATTAACAAGGAAACACAAACTTTAAATGATACAATAGACCAGTTAGACCTAATTGATATCTATAGGACATTTCATGCCAAAACAATGAATTTCACCTTTTTCTCAAGTGCATACAGAACCTTCTCCAGGATAGATCACATCCTGGGCCATAAATCTAATCTTGGTGAATTCAAAAAAATTGAAATCATTCCAAGCATCTTTTCTGACCACAATGCAGTAAGATTAGATCTCAATTACAGGAAAAAAGCTATTTAAAATTCCAACATATGGAGGCTGAACAACACGCTGCTGAATAACCAACAAATCACAGAAGAAATCAAAAAAGAAATCAAAATTTGCATAGAAACGAATGAAAATGAAAACACAACAACCCAAAACCTGTGGGACACTGTTAAAGCAGTCCTAAGGGGAAAGTTCATAGCAATACAGGCACACCTCAAGAAACAAGAAAAAAGTCAAATAAATAATCTAACTCTACACCTAAAGCAACTAGAAAAGGAAGAAATGAAGAACCCCAGGGTTAGCAGAAGGAAAAAAATCTTAAAAATTAGGGCAAAAATAAATGCAAAAGAAACAAAAGAGACCATAGTAAAAATCAACAAAGCCAAAAGCTGGTTCTTTGAAAGGATAAATAAAATCAACAAACCATTAGCCAGACTCATCAAGAAACAAAGGGAGAAAAATCAAATCAATAAAATTAGAAATGAAAATGGAGAGATCACAACAGACAACACAGAAATACAAAGGATCATAAGAGACTACTATCAGCAATTATATGCCAATAAAATGGACAACGTGGAAGAAATGGACAAATTCTTAGAAAAGTACAACTTTCCAAAACTCGACCAGGAAGAAATAGAAAATCTTAACAGACCCATCACAAGCACGGAAATTGAAACTGTAATCAAAAATCTTCCAGCAAACAAAAGCCCAGGTCCAGACGGCTTCACAGCTGAACTCTACCAAAAATTTAGAGAAGAGCTAACACCTATCCTGCTCAAACTCTTCCAGAAAATTGCAGAGGAAGGTAAACTTGCAAACTCATTCTATGAGGCCACCATCACCCTAATAGCAAAACCTGACAAAGATGCCACAAAAAAAGAAAACTACAGGCCAATATCACTGATGAACATAGATGCAAAAATCCTTAACAAAATTCTAGCAATCAGAATCCAACAACACATTAAAAAGATCATACACCATGACCAAGTGGGCTTTATCCCAGGGATGCAAGGATTCTTCAATACCACAAATCAATCAATGTAATACACCACCCTAACAAATTGAAAAATAAAAACCATATGATATCTCAATAGATGCAGAAAAAAGCCTTTGACAAAATTCAACATCCATTTATGATAAAAACTCTCCAGAAAGCAGGAATAGAAGGAACATACCTCAACATAATAAAAGCTATATATGACAAACCCACAGCAAACATTATCCTCAATGGTGAAAAATTGAAAGCATTTCCTCTAAAGTCAGGAACAAGACAAGGGTGCCCACTTTCACCATTACTATTCAACATAGTTTTGGAAGTTTTGGCCACAGCAATCAGAGCAGAAAAAGAAATAAAAGGAATCCAAATTGGAAAAGAAGAAGTAAAACTCTCACTGTTTGCAGATGACATGATCCTCTACATAGAAAACCCTAAAGACTCCACCAGAACATTACTAGAACTAATCAATGAATATAGTAAAGTTGCAGGATATAAAATCAACACACAGAAATCCCTTGCATTCCTATACACTAAAAATGGGAAAATAGAGAAATTAAGGAAACAATTCCACTCACCATTGCAACGAAAAGAATAAAATACTTAGGAATATATCGACCTAAAGAAACTAAAGACCTATATATAGAAAACTATAAAACACTGGTGAAAGAAATCAAAGAGGACACTAATAGATGGAGAAATATACCATGTTCATGGATTGGAAGAATCAATATAGTGAAAATGAGTATACTACCCAAAGCAATTTATAGATTCAATGCAATCCCTATCAAGCTACCAACGGTATTCTTCACAGAGCTAGAACAAATAATTTCACAATTTGTATGGAAAAACAAAAAACCTCAAACAGCCAAAGCTATCTTGAGAAAGAAGAATGGAACTGGAGGAATCAACCTGCCTGACTTCAGGCTCTACTACAAAGCCACAGTCATTAAGACAGTATGGTACTGGCACAAAGACAGAAATATAGATCAATGGAACAAAATAGAAAGCCCAGAGATAAATCCACGCACATATGGACACAACACCTTATCTTTGACAAAGGAGGCAAGAATATACAATGGATTAAAGACAATCTCTTTAACAAGTGGTGCTGGGAAAACTGGTCAACCACTTGTAAAAGAATGAAACTAGAGCACTTTCTAACACCATACACAAAAATAAACTCAAAATGGATTAAAGATCTAAACGTAAGACCAGAAACTATAAAACTCCAAGAGGATAACACAGGCAAAACACTCTCTGACATGCATCACAGCAGGATCCTCTATGACTCACCTCCCAGAATATTGGAAATAAAGGCAAAATTAAACAAATGGGACCTAATTAAATTTAAAAGCTTCTGCACAACAAAGGAAACTATATGCAAGGTGAAAAGTCAGCCTTCAGAATGGGAGAAAATAATAGCAAATGAAGCAACTGAAAACAACTAATCTCAAAAATATACAAGCAACTCCTACAGCTCAATTCCAGAAAAATAAATGACCCAATCAAAAAATGGGCCAAAGAACTAAATAGATATTTCTCCAAAGAAGACATAAACATGGCTAACAAACACCTGAAAAGATGCTCAACATAACTCATTATCAGAGAAATGCAAATCGAAACCACTATGAGGTACCATTTCACGCCAGTCAGAATGGCTGCGATCCAAAAGTCTGCAAGCAATAAATGCTGGAGAGGGTGTGGAGAAAAGGGAACCCTCTTACACTGTTGGTGGGAACGCAAACTAGTACAGCCACTATGGAGAACAGTGTGGAGATTCCTTAAAAAACTGGAAATAGAACTGCCTTATGATCCAGCAGATAATCATGATGGTGTGATCACTGACCTAGAGCCAGACATCCTGGAATGTGAAGTCAAATGGGGCTTAGAAAGCATCACTATGAACAAAGCTAGTGGAGGTGATGAAATTCCAGTTGAGCTATTTCAAATCCTGAAAGATGATGCTGTGAAAGTGCTGCACTCAATATGTCAGCAAATTTGGAAAACTCAGCAGTGGCCACAGGACTGGAAAAGATCAGTTTTCATTCCAATCCCAAAGAAAGGCAATGCCAAAGAATGTTCAAACTACCGCACAATTGCACTCATCTCACACGCTAGTAAAGTAATGCTCAAAATTCTCCAAGCCAGACTTCAGCAATGCATGAACCGTGAACTTCCTGATGTTCAAGCTGGTTTTAGAAAAGGCAGAGGAACCAGAGATCAAATTGCCAACATCCGTTGGATCATAGAAAAAGCAAGAGAGTTCCAGAAAAACATCTATTTCTGCTTTATTGACTATGCCAAAGCCTTTGACTGTGTGGATCACAATAAACTGTGGAAAATTCTGAAAGAGATGGGCATACCAGACCACCTGATCTGCCTCTTGAGAATTTGTATGCAGGTCAGGAAGCAACAGTTAGAACTGGACATGGAACAACAGACTGGTTCCAAATAGGAAAAGGAGTATGTTAAGACTGTATATTGTCACCCTGTTTATTTAACTTATATGCAGAGTACATCATGAGAAACGCTGGACTGGAAGACACACAAGCTGGAATCAAGATTGCCAGGAGAAATATCAATAACCTCAGATATGCAGATGACACCACCCTTATGGAAGAAAGTGAAGAGGAACTCAAAAGCCTCTTGATGAAAGTGAAAGTGGAGAGTGAAAAAGTTGGCTTAAAGCTCAACATTCAGAAAACGAAGATCATGGCATCCGGTCCCACCACTTCATAGGAAATAGATGGGGAAACAGTGGAAACAGTGTCAGACTTTATTTTTTTTGGGCTACAAAATCACTGCAGATGGTGACTGCAGCCATGAAATGAAAAGACGCTTACTCCTTAGAAGGAATGTTATGACAAACCTAGATAGCATGTTCAAAAGCAGAGACATTACTTTGCCAACAAAGGTTCCTCTAGTCAAGGCTATGGTTTTTCCTGTGGTCATGTATGGATGTGAGAGTTGGACTGTGAAGAAGGCTGAGCACCGAAGAATTGATGCTTTTGAATTGTGGTGTTGGAGAAGACTCTTGAGAGTCCTTTGGACTGCAAGGAGGTCCAACCAGTCCATTCTGAAGGAGATCAGCCCTGGGATTTCCTTGGAAGGAATGAGCTAAAGCTGAAACTCCAGTACTTTGGCCACCTCATGCAAAGGGTTGACTCATTGGAAAAGACTCTGATGCTGGGAGGGATTGGGGGCAGGAGGAGAAGGGGATGACAGAGGATGAGATGGCTGGATGGCATCACTGACTCGTTGGACGTGAGTCTGGGTGAACTCCGGGAGTTGGTGATGGACAGGGGGGCCTGGTGTGCTGCGATTCTTGGGGTCCCAAAGAGTCAGACACGTCTGAGTGACTGATTTGATCTGATCTATGATCCAGCAATCCCACTGCTGGGCATACACACTGAGGAAACCAGAATTGAAAGAGACACTTGTACCCCAATGTTCATCGCAGCACTGTTTATAATAGCCAGGACATGGAAGCAACCTAGATGTCCATCAGCAGATGAATGGATAAGAAAGCTCTGGTACATATACACGATGGAGTATTACTCAACCATTAAAAAGAATACATTTGAATCAGTTCTAATGAGGTGGCTGAAACTGGAGCCTATTATACAGAGTGAAATAAGCCAGAAAGAAAAACACCAATACAGTATACTAACACATATATATGGAATTTAGAAAGATGGTAACAATAACCCTGTATACGAGACAGCAATAGAGACACTGATGTATAGAACAGTCTTTTGGACTCTGTGGGAGAGGGAGAGGGTGGGATGATTTGGGAGAATGGCATTGAAATATGTATAATATCATATATGAAACGAGTCTCCAGTCCAGGTTCGATGCACGATACTGGATGCTTGGGGCTGGTGCACTGGGATGACCCGGAGGGATGGTATGGGGAGGGAGGAGGGAGGAGGGTTCAGGATGGGGAACACATGTATACCTGTGGCGGATTCATTTTGATATATGGCAAAACCAATAAAATATTGTAAATTTAAAAGAAAGAAAAAAAAAGTTGTACTTGGAGTGAAAATTTAAAGCTTTAAAAAATGATACAAAACCCAACCACATAGCTTATTCTGAACTTCCTGGTAGTTAAAAAAAGAAGGGATTCTAGGATTATAGAAGTGGTTCAGCTCAGAACTCAAGAATAACTCTATAGAGTTCCCAGTTGGTTCTCAGTCAGTTCTGTCTGAATATTAAGAAATGTATTGACTATTAGCACAAAAGTTTTTGATAACTTTAAGAAAAAGAGAACAGGCCCCATCAGGAGACATAGGATAGGGAAGTTTTGTGTTGATATTGAGTGAAGCGGCAGTCTAGCAGGCTAGGCCCTGGGAGAAGGGGTGGAGGCCACAAGTCTTTTGCTTGACATCTAAAAAGGTAATAGAGAGTGACAGTTTTTGTACAACAAATTTTAATATTCAGACATCTCATTGACACATTCTGATTTTTCACTTGGTCTAAGTTGCTAGTGGAGAGACATCCCCGGTAGACCAGAGACTGAGACTTTTTCCTCCCAATGCAGGATCCTAGGTATAAACCCTGGTCAAGGAATTGGATCCCACATACTGCAACTAGAAATTTGCATGCCACAACTAAAGATCCTGCATGCCACAACGAAGATTAAAGATCCCGAGTGCTGCAACTAAGATCTCATATAGCCAAATAAATAAGTTACTTAGTTAAAAAAATTAAATCGCTATTGGAAAAACAAAAGATTGGTTGAATCTATTTATTTGGATGATTCATGAATATTTTCCCCACTGAATCTACTTTGAGAGCTAACTTCATTATTGTCTTGGAGAATTAGAACAAACACCATCTTATATTTTATCTTTAAAGCTTCTGAGATATATTCTTAGTTTTGCCATATCATTTCTTACTCTCAGTCACCAGACATTTTGAAGTTGATGTAAATTTGGTCTTGTAACTCATCCATTACTCCTGGGGCTGAAGGTGACAGCTGTCATTAGTTTAATGATAATAGTTATCCATTGCCATAATTAAGGTGATCACTTAAGGAGGCTGGATGTATCATTACTTAATACATAAAATTAGGAGAAGATATCATGGCTGGGCACACAACATCACCCATTACGCTTGAAGATGAGTCAATGCATTAAATGCTTCTCAATAAAACAACAGTGTACGCCTTCAGGACTTATCATTTTCAGAGGGATCTTAAATAACATCATAAAGTAGGACTCTCCCCTGCTCTAATGTTGGCCATTATGGCCAAATGCAAGCTCCTGTACATCATTCATATCATGCAGGCAGCTTTACAACTGTGATGCTTTATGTGTGTGGCTACAGAGTATGAAGCCATTTTCAGGCCCAGCTCAATTGCTCCCCACTCACTCCCTAGAACCTTTTCAAGAACTGATCTTTCTTTCTACTGGTCTGCTGAAACTTTCCTCCTATAGCACTCTGAACAATCTCTTCCAATAGATGCTTTTTTAAATTGATAAAGCCCTTTAGAAACACTGTCATAAAAAGAATCAGAACTCAGTTATTTTAATTTTCTTCTGCAATTTTCTTGGGACATGTGTCAGCATATCTTGACTTGGTTGTCTTTAACTGAGTGCTTGTTAGATGTTTCCTAAGGAAATAATTTCAATAGTTCCTGGAAATCAGTATCCATGCCACTTATATTATATCTCTACTAAATCTAGCACTAATTTCTCTCATTATGTTTTAATTTTTCAAATCTCAGAACCAATCACAGGATGATTCTCTCAACATACTTTGATGAGAAGTTGGAATGAGATGGATGGTTTTGCTTCTTTATTGAAATACTCCAGGGATGACAGCAGAGAGTTTATTGGTACCAACTATCTGCATAGATCCAGTGCCCAAACTTGTTAAAATTGGATTAACTTCATCAGAATTTTCTTGGAAATTCAATGTTCCTTTCTTAAATTCCATTTAGCCATTTCCTGATTTATTTAAACACTTGTTCATTCATTTATTTGGCATTTAACAAGGATTTATTAAATTCCTTCTATGTACCAGATGCTGTAGAGGAAGTATAGAGTTCAATTAGATTAGTCTGTGTTGTAGAAATTTGTAATTCCTTTGGGTTGATTACTTTCAGGCAAGGGAAGCAGTCATTTGTACTGATAACTATAATATATTGTAATGTGTACTATCTTAGAGGCTAGTTAGTAACTCTGAATACACAGACCACACACAAAGATTAATTCTGCATAGGAACTTCAGGAAATATTTCAAAGAAGTGGTAATCATTTATTTTGAATGTTAGTGAAACAGTGAGTTTTCCAGATAGATGAGGTTACAAAGAGTTCACCATATTTGGGAAAATAAATGGAGTGTGGGGGAAGTTTAGATATACAATGCATCCAGAAGAGAGGAAATGTTCCATGCATGGCTCAGAAAGGAGGCTGGAACCAGTGAACTGAGGGTCTTACAGGTTGTACTGAGTCATTTAGGAGGTGATCCTACAGGCACTTTACCTTCAGAGTACAGCATTTTTGTCTATGCATGAGTTCACTGGTTCTCTTGAAACAAAGTACTATAGAATTGTAGGCTTGAAAAGTTTTATGTTTAAAAAATTATATGTACCAAGTTTTCTGTATTTTTATGTAATAGCTATTTTCAGTAGTATTCTATTAGACGAATTTTTTTTAAAAAACAAGCTAAAATACAACCCTTAAAAAAGATGTTTTAAAGCTAAAACTAATTTTTTCAACATGGGAAAGATAAATAAAAGGAAATATTTTAATTGTCATGTGATTTTTGTATCTGAAAACAATATATATATACAATATATATATATATAAAAACTATATATATATATAATATATATGTACAAACTATACATTTTTTTTCCAAAACTGCCCTCCCAGAGATTTTGGAAATAGAATTTTCAACCTATATAAAAGTAAAAGAAGTGTTCAAGTTTTTTCAACAACTAAGTATAATAAGGGAAATTTGCCTAGTGAATTTCAATAGCAATAAGAAACTTGAATAATAGGTGGAAAAGATTGTAAAATGTGGTTCATGACATGAACCATTGAACCAGTTTTTCATTTAATTCTTCCCTTTTATCATGAAGTAAATTTTTAGATATGCAATCATTAAAATCAAATATCACAATATATTGGGCTTAGAACCATATCTTAAATTTGAAATAGTTTACTAGGTTAAATGAAAATTTTCAGAAACAATAAATCATTTATAATCATGTATATTATTCAAGATTATATATGTATATGAATCATGTTCTATTAGTAACAAGTTTTTAGTTTTAAAAAGTGAATCCATAATATGTTTCTTTTAAAATATCAATTCTGAGGTAATAAATATTTTAACTGAGGTAATAAATATGTTATGTAGAATAAGGTAAACCTATAAATGAGATAATTCTAATATATAAATGGCTTAAAATTTATAAATCAATATATGTCTGAATACGCATATAAGTTGAAATCATTATGTGTTTGAATTCTGGGTATTCATGGCAATAATCTTGCATAAATATACCTCTATAAATAAAAATGTTTGGATCTGTTTCTGTGGAGGATAGGAGCTATCTGTGTTTCCTACAAAGGATCTGGCACAGACTAGGATAAAACGTAACCTCTGATCCATGAAATACTCTATCCCTTGGTCCATAAGTGACTTAATTCCTTTTTTAAGTTTTTAAGATATATGATTAGATATTATTTTAAATGTTATAATTATTTATCAACCTACCACCCCATGCAAACTCTAGGACCTTGACAATAACCTGCATTGAATCATATTCCTTCTACAACTCTGACTCCTCACACCCATGGGGCTCACATCCTAAATCTTGGGTTTATCTTTCCCATATTTTCTTTGCAATGTGGTTTTATTTTAAATTACATTTTAATTTTAGAATTCAAAATTTTCTTTCTTTGTTTTTAATTTTAGAAAGAAGATACCACAATTATGATTTATTTGGGGATTTACTTTTTCTCATTTACATTGTACCACTGAAGTCCATATCACTGAATGCCTCTGTAGTTCATTTCCTTTAACTGCAGAAATATTACATTATTGGGTATGACACAGTTTTTCATTTACTCTCCCAATAATAGGCATTTATGCAACTTTAGGTTTCCTCTATGGTCATCAATAACTCTAAAGACATTTGTGTACATGTTTCCTGATTAACTTAGCAAGCATTTCTCTAGTACATATAATGCTGGATTAGAGCATTTATGAAGAATCCATTTTAGGAAGTGTTCTCCAAAATGTTTTCCATGGTGGTTGAACCTATTGCTCTGTCAGGGATTTTCCCACAAGAGATTTCAGACAAGATGTATGTGTTTTAGACAATTAACTCTGGTAGCAATGTTAGGGGTGATATTATGTATGGAAACAGAATTTGGGAGGTTCTGAGGGGATCATGCCCTTAATCATTTCAGTTGTGTATACATTTTTTAGAAAACTATACTCTTTTAATTAATTACAAAATATGTATCAAAAACTGTGTACTGACATTCAAAACCATGTGAGAGAAAAATCCCTTTGTCACCACATCCAAGACCACTGACACACAAAAATAAAAATTCTGGAGACATTGCTACTGAAGTGAAGCGAGGCAAATGATAGCAAATGGCCTTATTATTTCTGTTCCTATCTCCACACCTCCTCCCCAAGTCACACATAATTACAGTATCATAGAGATTGATGCCATAATATTTAATTTTTGTCCAGTAATCTACATTCATATGGCTATCATATAGCAAAACGTAGAAGAATTTTCAAATTTCCTCAAGCTTCCTTTGAAATAATACAGAAAAGAAGAGATGTGACTTTTTTCCCCCACTGTTGCTTGTTTCTCTTTTGTTATGGTTCTATACTCTGGCAATATCCTTGAACTCATATCCAATCCCTCTGCAAATTTGTTGGTTCTTCCTTCAAAATATATCTCAAATCATATGACTCCACAGCTCTCCAGTGCTAGCTCACTGGTCCAAGGCAACACCTCCTGCATGGATTAGTGGATTAATAAGCTCTGTGCCACAGATTCTTCTCAACCAGGCCACTTGATCTTCAAAAGCATGAATCTGAGCATGCCACTTCTCTTCTAAAACACCTCCATGAGATTTCATCTCCTTTAGCGTAAAATCCTAACTCCATACCATGTACCATGACTTTAAAAGATACTACCTGATATAGCCTTGGATTAACTCTGATTGGACAATATTTCCTGTCACTCACCACTGTCTTTCTCCCCTGTTGTCACATTGGTTTTCTTGCTTTTCCTCAAATGGAAAACAATAATTCTGCCTCAGCATGCATGAGTTCTTCTTTTACTTTCAACATTCTTTCTCCAAATATTGACATACTGCTCTTTTTTCACATACTAACATGCGTCCCTCACTTTAAGGATGTTTCTGCTCAAATTTTTCATCTCTTGAAGCTTTATTTTTTTTACGCTTTCATAAATGAAACTATCTATCATATCACCTCACTTTTATTGTCATCAAAGAATCTACCAGTCCCAGAGAAATATGATAAATACATTTGTTTGTCTCTCCCCTCTCAGTCTCCCCTACTCAAAGGTGAAATTCCCGAGGCATGGGTTTGTTTTGTCCTGCTCAGTACTGTATCCCCTGCACACACTGCAGTGTTAAACACAAGGGATGGATTTCCAAATAAGTGCCTTGAATAAATAAACTAGAGTCTGATTTAGGGAGTTGGTGATGGACAGGGAGGCCTGGCGTGCTGTGATTCATGGGGTCGCAAAGAGTCCCAAATGACTGAGCGACTGAAATGAACTGAACTGAACTGAATTTCTATATGTACTTTGTTTTCTTTCTTAAAGATTTTAACAAATGATTCAACAACACCAAAATTGTGCTAAGATGCTCAGTTTTTAAAATCCACTTTTTCATGTTGGGTATCTGTGTACAAATTCTATGGATAATTGCATTTATAGAAATCGTTAAGCTGAGAATAAAATTTTAAAAACCATTATAGTATATAATTTTACTAATCACCAGCTAAGATTGCCCTATATTCTCATTTTATAGGTGATGATATTAGATTTTAGGAGGTTTATGAAATATATCCAAATCCACATAGATCTTAATTACTATGGTTCAAATGGGAGTCATATCTGACCCACTGTTAAACCTGTGATCTTCCCAATTATCCTGGTGTCTTTAGGTCCTAACTGTATTGAAGTAACTAACTGAATATGGGCGTTTCCCTGGTGGCTCAGACAGTAAAGAATCTGCCTGCAATGCAGGAGATTGCCTGCTGTTCAGGAGATGCAACTTCAATTCTTGGGTTGAAAAGATCCCCTGGAGAATGAAATGGTGATCGGCTCCAGTATTCTTGCCTGAAGAATCTCATGGACAGAAGAGCCTGGTGGGCTATAGTCCATGGAGTCGCAAAGAGTCGGGCATGACTAAAGCAACTTAACACACAGACACACAATTACATTGAATATAAGGTGTGCTGACACAGAACCAAGGACAAATTAAGTATGTTAAGAAACATAGATGATATAATCACTACTTTCAAGGAATTCCTGGAAGAGCTGTGTTTAAATTGACTATTGAAGTAGAGGGGCATGAAATATGCATTGGTGAATGAGGTGTAATAGGCTCTGTTATACAACAAGCATCATGTAGTGCATAGGGGAATGAGGGCAGAATGGTCAGTGGGCACTTGGAACCCTCTCCCAAAACTTCAGTACTATGGATATGTCAAGCTATTTCCCACATCAAGAACATTTATCTATAGATGAATGAGAGAATGGGAATCTGTAATCCTTCTGCCAGAGAGATCTCACCTGCTCCATGTGATGTCGACGTCTGTTCACTTAAGCTTATTGTTTTATGGAAAGAGGCTCCGTGGTGGCTCAGTGGTAAAAATTTACTTGCCAAGCAGGAGGTGCAGGTTTAATCCCTGGGTCTAGAAGATCCCCTGAAGAAAGAAATGGTAACATAGGTATTCTTGCCTGGGAAATCCCATGGACAGAGGAGCCTGGTGGGCTACAATCCATGGAGTCACAAAAGAGTTGGACATGATTTAGAAAGTAAACAATAACAACAAAAATTGCGGAAAAGATAGAAGGGAGGAGTGATAGTGATGATAAAAGGAGCTCTATCTTACTAAACAGGGCATTGCCATATTTTGCCTTAAGCAATAAATGTGGGAAGATTTTCCGTCAGTGAAAAAGAGCTGCTAAATAAATAAATACCCATAAAAATAAAATTCAGATTCCTTACTGTGAAAGCCATGTATAAAATTAAACTGTAGGCAACAGATAAAAGCCAACAATACCACTGTGTATTATCACAAACCACTTAATTGCAAGAAAATAAAATCAGGGAAAATAAATTTGAGGGAGTGCAATTAAGACTAACTTTGAACAAATGAAATTTTATTTCCTTGTTCTAATTAAAGTCAAACAAATAAAAAATAAACATCTGTTGAGATTGCTTGGTTTTAATTAAAAAAAAATGTTTTGAGCTCATTTCACTCACGTCCACCTGACATACTTACCTTACAACAAACCTTACCAAGTGTGAAGAGTTGGCTCCATTCTGGAGAGGTTCAGAAAAGTATACTAATAATTAGAGCAGCAGTCAAAATTAGTAAACTTGGAAGCTATGCCAAGACTTGAATGAGATAAAATGCAATTAAGAAATAAAACTAGGAAGCTTTATTGTGAAATATAAATGTTTTAATGCCCATTAAGACTCTTAATGAATAAGCAAGCCTCCAAAGAAGTTGTTTTGACTATTGTTTTGAGATCTTAAAATATTACTTCTGTTTCTCAGATACGTGTTTTCTGTTTCAATTTTTATTTCATGTGATATGACATGTTAATGTTATACAACTTAAATCAAAGTAGTGAGAATCCTGATATAATCCTGTAGGAATGTTTTGGGAGTAAGGGGTTGGTCTCTCTGGATTACACCAGACAGGAAGATGTGTAATTTAAGATCAGATGCACCTACAGATGAATGACCTTGGAAGAAATGAAGTAAAGCAGATTAAGATCAGCACCTGAAGATGTGGTGGTAACATGTCTTTAGTTTTTTTGTTTTTTTTTCTTTAATGAATAGTTAACTTATTTATTTAATAAATAAATAAATAATAGTTATTTTTCTAATAAGCACACCAGTAAAGCTACACAAGTGGGCATCTGAGAATATAAATGGTCACTGTCAATTAGGTATGATGGTGGAACTCTAAACCTTAAAAGGAAATTGATAAAAGCAAGTGAAGTTGTATAAGTATGTGTCAGAGAACTTTGTTCACTAGACCAAGGAGCTTGATCTCAGAGCACAGCCATGAAAGGTTACATTATTTGTTTTATAATTGACTTGGTGAACAATCTGGAGCTCTCTGCTCTTGGAATCTGCCTAAGGCAGTGGTTCACAAACTGGTACATGTTGAAATCACTTGGGGACTTAAAGAAATATGAATGCATGCCTTCGACCACAAGACATTCTGATATAATTAGTATGAGATAAGACAAGGACCAAAATCACTATGGACAGTGACTACAGCTATGAAATTTAAAGACATTTGCTCCTCAGAAGGAAAGCTATGACAAACCTAGACAGTATATTAAAGAGCAGAAATACCACCTTGCTGATAAATGTGTGTATAGTTAAAGCTATGGTTTTTCCGGTAGTCATGTGTAAATGTGAAAGTGGGACCATAAAGAAGGCTGAGCACTAAAGAATTGATGCTCTTAAACTGTGATGCTGGAGAAAAACTCTTGAGAGTCCCTTGGACTGTAAGGAGATCAAACAAGTCAATACTAAAGGAAATCAATCCTGAATATTAATTGGAAGGATTGATGCTGAAGCTGAAGCTCCAATATTTTGGCCACCTGATGAAAAGAGCTGACCCATTGGAAAGGACCCTGAAGCTGGGAAACAATGAAGGCAAAAGGGGGAAAGGGGGGCAGGGGGTGAAATGGTTAGATAGCATCACCAGCTCAATGGACATGAATTAGAGAAAATTCAGGGAGATAGTGGAAGACAGAGAAACCTGGTATGCTGCAGTCCATAGGTTTGCAAAGAGTCAGACACAACTTAGTAACTGATCAACAACAAGGCACAGACACTGGGGCTTTTAAAAGATTCCCAGAAGATTCTAATAGGAAGTAAAATTTGGGAAGGGATTTGGGGCTGTAAAATTAGCAAGCTCTAGAATTAACTGTGAGTCAGAAATAGTGAGGACTAACTTTCCTATTAAGTACTATGTATGCTATAAAGCTTCAATAATTAATACTGTTTGGCATTATTCATGAATAGATATACAAATATCAATAGAGAAAAAGTCTAAACACAAATCCAGATATACATAGAAATTTAACAACCAATAAATGAGGTCTCACAAATCAGTTCTGAAATGAAATACAAATTATAAAATTGTGTTAGAACTATCAGCTTTTAGGAAGGGTTCAGGGACTATGAGTCACTATGAGCCATTATGTTCAGGGACTATGAGTACCTCTATTTCCAGGAGAGTGCAATATGTGGCCAGCTACTCCTTCTCTAATGGCATATAGCATGAGGACAAGGAGGGAAAATTCTTGTTTCAAAAGCCCATGGGCAAGGTATGGCCATGGTGGACCATCTAGAGAAAGAAATTGCTAAGTGTCTGTAAAGGAGTTTTTTTGGGGGGTATTAACAGGACTGCAAGGAGATCCAACCAGTCCATTCTGAAGGAGATCAGCCCTGGGATTTCTTTGGAAGGAATGATGCTAAAGCTGAAACTCCAGTACTTTGGCCACCTCATGTAAAGAGTTGACTCATTGGAAAAGACTCTGGTGCTGGGAGGGCTTGGGGGCAGGAGGAGAAGGGGATGACAGAGGATGAGATGGCTGGATGGCATCACTGACTTGATGGACATGAGTCTGAGTGAACTCCGGGGGTTGGTGATGGACAGGGAGGCCTGGAGTGCTGCGATTCATGGGTTTGCAAAGAGTCGGACATGACTGAGCGACTGAACTGAACTCAACTGAACTGAACAGGAGTTCCTCTTGAAGTTCAATTTGTACAAATTTTAGAACCATTTGCTGGAGGGGCCCTAATGTAAGCTGGGGCAATTTATAAATAATATCATCAATAGGCTTATAAAATCCATCTGTAAATTTTACTTAGAAGCCAAATTTTTAAAAAAGATATTGAACTTATTTGAATGTTGCAGATGCTGAAAGAGGTAATGTTGCAGCAAGAGTCAATTCTGACTCCATGCTGGATATATTTCTTTTACTTTAACCTTTGCTTCTGTTTGCTTTTGTTCACTTAAAGGATACTGTTTATACATACCAGCCTGCCTTGGATGACCCTGCTCCTATGCTTGAATATTAAACTAAAGTGCCTTTGTTCAGGACCGTGTCCACCTGTGGATGGGAGGAAGAAAGAAATTAACACATCTCCTCTCTAAGGCTTGCCCTCCTACGAGATATTTGCAGAATAAGAGGCCTTTTTACTTTATTTCCTCACCTCCCCTAGCTCCATGTTCTATAAAAGAACCTGGCATCCAGACCTCAATAATATGGTTATTTTGAGACATTGGTGTGCCATCTTCTTGGTCAGTGAACTTTTGGAATAAAGTCATATTTCTTGCCTCTACACCTTGTCTCTCAGATTTAGTGGCCTGTAGTGTGGTGAGTAGAGCAAGCTTGGTTTCAGTAACAGCATTAGCTGTTCTTTATCATAAGTATCAGGAAATGAGTGGCCCTTGGTTTAGCAAGTAATTTTCCAGAACTCAACTAATGTGCCAGAGCCTTGTACTATGTGTGGGGAAGTAGTTTATTGGCTTTTTTGGTGTGTAAGCTCTTTTATGAGTATTTGTATACTCTAAGTGAGCACGGCAAATGGATTTTTTCAGAGGAGGATAAAAGCAGTGTGATGCCATACCTGTGTTCTCAGAGAAAGTTGGATGTGGTTAAGATCTTGCCCGGAAAGATGGTGTGTGATGACAAGGCTGTTGCGGTACCTCATGGGAAGTCAGGAAAAGGTGTTTAATCTCACACTGAAAGTGAAAGCAAACTGTGACTGAGGGGCTACTGAAATCTGCATGAACATAATATTTTAGCCAAATCTATGATAGCACAATATTTATCAGTTGCTATTTGGATGAAGTTCAGTTCAGTTGAGTTCAGTTCAGTCGCTCAGTCGTGTCCGACTCTTTGCGACCCCATGAATTGCAGCATGCCAGGCCTCCCTGTCCATCACCAACTCCCGGAGTTCATTCAAACTCACGTCCATCGAGTTGGTGATGCCATCCAGCCATCTCATCCTCTGTCATCCCCTTCTCCTCCTGCTCCCAATCCCTCCCAGCACCAGAGTCTTTTCCAATGAGTTAACTCCTGGCATGAGGTGGCCAAAGTACTGGAGTTTCAGCTTCAGCATCATTCCTTCCAAAGAACACCCAGGACTGATCTCCTTTAGAATGGACTGGTTGGATCTCCTGGCCGCTCCAAGGGACTCTCAAGAGTCTTCTCCAACACCACAGTTCAAAAGCATCAATTCTTCGGTGCTCAGCCTTCTTCACAGTTCAACTCTCACATCCATACATGACCACTGGAAAAACCATAGCCCTAACTAGACAGACCTTTGTTGGCAAAGTAATGTCTCTGCTTTTGAATATGCTATCTAGGTTGGTCATAACTTTCCTTCCAAGGAGTAAGCGTCTTTTAACTTCATGGCTGCAATCACCACCTGCAGTGATTTTGGAGCCTCCAAAAATAAAATTCACTAAAATATCACCGAGGTCAGGGGCAGCAGCTGAGAGGAGCAACCCCACATCCAAGGAGCAGTGGCTGCGTGGGTGCAGGAGGGCCTAGAGGAGCCACTCCATGCTCAAGGTCAGGTGGGACGGTGGTGAGGAGATACCCCTCATCCAAGGTAAGGAAAAGCAGCTGCGCTTTACAGAGCAGCCCTGAAGAGATACCCCAGGTCCAAGGTAAGAGAAACCCAAGTAAGACGGTAAGTGTTGCCAGAGGGCATCAGAGGGCGGACACACTGAAACCATAATCACAGAAAACTAGTCAATCTGATCACATGGACTACAGCCTGGTCTAACTCAATGAAACCAAGCCATGCCCTGTGGGGCCACCCAAGATGGGCGGGTCATGGTGAAGAGGTCTGACAGAATGTGGTCCATTGGAGAAGGGAATGGCAAACCACTTCAATATTCTTGCCTTGAGAACCCCATGAATAGTATGAAAA
The DNA here is from genome assembly GCF_019923935.1 of Bubalus bubalis. Taxonomy (NCBI): domain Eukaryota; kingdom Metazoa; phylum Chordata; class Mammalia; order Artiodactyla; family Bovidae; genus Bubalus; species Bubalus bubalis. The sequence goes on along the minus strand of NC_059168.1, from coordinate 53,979,104 downwards.
GGCAAAATTATAGGATACTGAAAGAGGAACTCCCCAGGTTGGTAGGTGCCCAATATGCTACTGGAGATCAGTGGAGAAATAACTCCAGAAAGAATGAAGGGATGGAGCCAAAGCAAAAACAATACCCAGTTGTAGATGAAGTTAGTGATTTTATAATATAGGTGATACCACAGCATTGAAATTGCAGTAATCTACCATTCATTCTTTCAAGTTTAAGAACAGGCCAAATTGACTATTCAATGGAAGAGCAGTGAGGATAATCATTCCTTCACTAAATAGTTCTTGTATAATGAGTTTCAGTCTTGGAAAGTCTGTTTTAGTTTACTTTGGACCATAGTAACTATTTATTTGAGGAACTGGGGCTGGTCAATTGGCTCCAGTTTTATCAAGCTAATGTATAAGTTCCAAAGATTTAATTTAACTTTAAGTCAAAATTTGTTTTATTTTATTACTCATTAGATCAGAACATCCATGTTTACATTGGGATATTTTAGTGAATTTTGAGTCCAAAAAATGCATAACCTGAAAGTTGAGAATTTTGTTTTATTTGGCAGACAAAACTGAGGACTTAAGTCTGGAAAACCACCTCTCAGATAACTCTGATGGACTGCTCTGAAGAGGGAAGGGCGGGGAGCAGGATACAAAGAGGTTTTTGCAACAAAAACTGGGTAGTTTGAATATCAAAAGATTACTGTTAATTAAAGAAAACCAGACATCTTAAGTTAATTAATTTAGCACTTTTTCTATGTCTATGCATGAAAAGATGCAAGAATCTGGGCTCTTTGAAATCATTTCTTTGATATCCACCTTAACTGTCTAGGGCCAGCATCCTACTCTTCCCCCTCTGTTGGGGGAGACTGTAGTGGCTGCTGACTTTATGGCCACAGAATCCTTAGTTTGCTGATATGACAGGTGACATTTTCATTCACATGTTCTGTGATCATGGGAAATTGAGGCAGTATGCTTGTTCTGATGGTTAAGGTAAAACATAGCAGTCTTCTATTTAGTGTTTGATAACTCCTTTAAGATACTTTGTTAAATTTAGTGGGATATCCAGGTTTAACTCTAATTTGAGCTCCAGCATTAAGGACATGAACACTTACCAATTGATGCATTTTAGGACATGTTGAAGTTAAATCAGAGTGTATGATGTGGAGGAATAAAAGAAAATTGGCACCCTTTTGTCTTTTTGTTGTATAAATTATTCAGGTAAATTTAGTATTTCCAATTGTGTACATTATTAATATTTGTTTCAGGTTTTTCCCCCATGGAAGAACAGTGCCTCCTCAAACAAATAAACAAACAAATCCCCTTGTCATTTCCTGCATCATTATACTCTTCAGCTTTTTGGTTACTTCTTGTTCATGTCTGTCTTCACATCTTTTCTCTGGGCCTCCAATTCCATTTCATTTTCATTAGTAAGCTCCTTGTGTTGTACAGCACAGAGTTCAGTGAAGCTGTCCTCTTTCAGATCTAGCTTGAAATAAAGATACTGTACTACTGTACTCTATACAGTACCGTGAACATACACAAAACCACAACTACTTGCAGAGTAATCATACACATGACAATATACACCAAACGTGAACTAACTTATGTGACTGGAGAGGTGAACTCACATTCACACCTTTGAAAGTTCACATCTTAAAGCTTCGTATGTAGGAGACTTATTGTACATAGAAAAGCACTAAATTCTTTAACTTGAAATAACTGGGTATTTTTTATTAACAGTAATCTTTTGAAGTTCAGACTACCTGGTTTTTGTTGCAAAAATGCCTATATATCCTGACTCCTCTCTTACCTCTTTGGAGCAGTGTCTCAGAGCTATCTAAGATACTGTGCCCAGGACTTATGTCCTAGGTTTTGTCCATCAAGTAAAGCATAATTCTCAGATTTTAGGTTGTGCATTTTTTCAACTAACACTTCCTTTTTTTTTTTTTTTTTGTGGTTACTAGATATACTAGATATACTTTCGGAGAAGGCAATGGCACCCTACTCCAGTACTCTTGCCTGGAAACTCCCATGGACGGAGGAGCCTGGTGGGCTATAGTCCATGGGGTCGCTAAGAGTTGGACACGACTGAGCGACTTCCCTTTCACTTTCCACTTTCATGCATTGGAGAAGGAGATGGCAACCCACTCCAGTATTCTTGCCTGGAGAACCCCAGGGACGGGGGTGCCTGGTGGGCTGGCGTCTATGGGGTCGCACAGAGTTGGACATGACTGAAGTGACTTAGCAGCAGCAGCAGCAGCAGCAAATATACTTTAGGGGAACCTCTCTACTCTGAGCAGATTTATAAGTTTATTCCCTCAGAAAGTCCCAAATCAATATCATCAGATTTAGGGGTTCCTTCTGTCATAATGGGTGAATTAATTCCTGGCTGGGCCAGAGGCATACCATAGGTATTTTACCCAAGAACTCTGAGGATCAGGGTCTATTTTGGTGTCAGAGTCATAGGTATTGATAGCAGCAGCAAAGGCAATTTGTGGAGTCCTAGTGAGTCATTCCAGAGAAGGCAATGGCAATCCACTTCAGTACTCTTGCCTGGAAAATCCCATGGATGGAGGAGTCTGGTAGGCTGCAGTCCCTGGGGTCACTGCTAGTTGGACACGACTGAGCAGTTTCACTTTCACTTTTCACTTTCATGCGTTAGAGAAGGAAATGGAAACCCATTCCAGTGTTCTTGCCTGGAGAATCCCAGGGACGGGGGAGCCTGGTGGGCTGCCATCTATGGGGTCACACAGAGTTGGACACGACTGAAATGACTTAGCAGCAGCAGCAGTGAGTTGTTTGCTTTAGGGAATGTAGACTTCAACATAATGCACAGTAACATTTCCTCCATGCAAGTGGGTCCACATAGCACATAGGGTATGAGTTTCCCTGAATCCTTTATAGAACAGGGGACAATCCTAAGTTGAGAAACATAATCAAAGGCCATAAGATAAAAGCCATTCTCCTGAGCCTAGCACCTGTCACAGCCTATGCTGGAATTAAATCACAGAATAAGCTCAGCTGAGATGTACAACTTAGGGCCATTTTAAGGAAGGCTTCATTCTCCTAGTATTATATGACAGAGGTTCCATAGAACTCAGCAAATGCAGCACAGTGTAGCCAAGCTCAAAGCACAAACTTCACAGCAGGCAACAACAGAGCTCAGAGTAAGCAGCAGCTCAAAATAATTGCTCACCTACAGGCAGCAGAGCCAGTTAGCAAACCAAAGCAAGAGAAGAGATGTCTTCTTCTGGTGGTTGTGGTCTAGACATCTGGCTGAGATAACCATTATTTTGAATGTTTCATGAGAAAAAAATAGATCTCCACCCAGAATTTGGTTTGTGTACCAAAATGATACCGCACCACAGTGGGCTTGGGGGTGACAGAGGATGAGATGGTTGGATGGCATCATCAACTCGATAAACAAGAGTCTGAACAAACTCTGGGAGATAGTGAAGGACAGGAAAGCCTGGCACGCTGCAGTCTGTGGGGTCACAAAGAATCAGACATAACTGAGCAACTGAACAGCAATTTTTGCAAGGAAATCTTGAGGAAGCAAGAAGGAAAAGCAGGTAATGGCTGCCTTGAGTAAGGCAGAAAGGATAGACTGGGCTTTTAGAGTGGCTATGGGCTGGCATTCTAAACAGGTTTGAATTTCCCACAGGCACTGAAGGGGGAGACAGTGCAAAACTTCTAATCAGTCTATTCAGATGTAGAACAAAGAAGAAGAGGGAGAGGCTTAAAAGCAGTAGTCATTCATCAAAAATGTGTATTTATTACACGCTTTAATGCATTTTAAAATGTTGACTCTTTGAAAATATTACATGTCCCAAAACTAAATGAAACCCTCACCTTGTTATTCTCCCCAAATGAAAAGCCACACGGAATCAGTAGAGACACTTAAAACCATCATTTTCTACTTAAAAGTCCCTTTATATCTACATTATTTTCCTAGGAATCTTTTCACTTTTTAAAAATAGAATTTGGAGGAACATAACCAGAATTATTCATAGTAGAAACGAATCTTAGAAATTGTGTCTTCTGATATTTTTCTGAAACAGGTATTGGAACTAATTCCAGATATTAGATCAAATGCCCCAAGTGAAGTTTTAAATTAATCTTGTCATAAATAATTATTTTGTTAATTAATTTTGGGGAGGATCTGGAATTAATCTTTGACCTCTGTATCCCAGTAAAGCCAAGATCTTCTGAAAACCCTTCCATGCTTTCCTAATGTGGGCTTTATTCTTTGTTTAATAAAGTTTTTTCTTTTGGGAAGGAAGTACTGCTGTAAATTTCAGTTCATTTAGATAAAGCTTTGATTCCTCATCTAAGACTTGACAGCAAAATAAGGACTTGACTTCTGCCTTTATCATGTCATTCATAACTGGGATTTATTCCAAAGATATCATAACAGATCACTGTTGATGGAAGATTTTTATTACCTAGAACCTGTATGGGCTTAGACAACAGGCATAATATCACCACATTCCTTTAAGGGCAAGTTTTATCCCCCACAACTGTGGGCTTTTCTCATTGACTTCATCTGGATTATCAACACCCCTCAGAGCCAAAGCATCCCTGAATTGCAACAACTTTTAATAAGTGATTTCCTCCAACTTTCCATTCTTTGATAAGACAGGTAGTTCAAATTTGGAGAAGTGCCTGAGAAAAAGGGCTGAACACACATTAGCGAATATAATCATCTTCTCCTTTTTCTTATCTTCTCTTTCTATAATGTTATGACTAAATAATACCTTAATCCTTTTACATTTTCAGAAAAAGCTCCCTTTTCCCAACTAGTTTCATCAAGTATAATTTTAAGTATTTATTACACACACAAACTTAAATGCAGATATCATCCTTTGACATTGTTTCTCTATCATTTACTACATGGTGTACTCATTACCATGGTGGACAGTAAGGGAGAGCTAAGAAGTCTAGTATAGTGACCTGATAGGTGGTTCTGATTAGTAGCCACATACTTAGGTTTCATGTGCTTTACATCAGTGGTTCTCAGATTAAATGTGCATAAGAATCAATTGGAAAGCTTGAAAAGGTAAACATTTCTCAGGTTCATTGATTCTCACCCAGTAGATGTCAATAGGCTCTAAATATTAGCATTTCTAATAAGCTCACCAGTAGGTAATTCTGATGCTGTGATTTCAAGAACCACTTATTGAGTAGATCTTTGTTCTATAAGAGTATTTCTTCATTGCACACATGGCTCACTCACGTCTAAATCACAGGATTGCCCCATATTTGACACACTGAATCAGACTGGAAGAGGGAACCAGGAATCTATGATAACATGTGAAGTGATTTCTATTTACACTGATGATGTATGAAAATTCTAAACCAGTGGTTCTCATACTTAGCTGTACATTATACTCACCTGGCAATATGTAATAACTTCTGATACCTTGCTTCCACCTGTAGATACTCTGATTAAATTAGAATGAGGTGCAATCAGGGCCACCAGGATTTATAAAATTTCACTAGGTGATAACTAATGTTCAGCAAAATTTGGGAACCACTGCTCTAAACAGTATTTAAATCAGGCATCTGGGAAATAAAATTAGAACTTTGTCAAAGAAACTTGCTTGTCATAATAACTGAGAAACAACAGCAATGAGAGAAGCCAGATGTAGTAGAATATCTTCAACAGACTGAGATAACACAATTGATAACGTATTACCTTAATGAAAATAATTTTCAGACAAAAACTGAGAGACTTTATCACCAAGGAGCTCACTAAGGGAATATTAAAAAAAGTACTCTGTTGCATAAGAAATGGTGACAAAGACATTGATAATATCTGGGTAAAATAAAGCAATATTGATTGTTTATAATAACTGATTACATTGATTGTAAAATAATAAAAATCAATGGAAAAAATAATAGCTGAGAAAGCTTGAAAAATTCCCAAGACATCTCAGAATTCAGATTTGGAATGAGCTAAATCTATTTCATGTCAAAAATTGCCTTGTTTATTCAGGAGGTAAAAAAAAAAAAGAAAGAAAGAAAGAAACAGTTCTCTTCATGAAGTCCAGAAATCTCATTCTTAAAAGAAATGCATATTTACTTCTGGCATTTAATGAAATTGGTCTTTTGTACAGAACTTTATTCCACTTTGTTTTAATTGGAATTTTAGTTGACCTTGTGCCTTTTTGACATAAATCTAAAAGTCACCAAGGACAATTACATCATTGTCACTATAGCCTCAGAATTTCACATTAATTCTTTTAACTTACGGATAGGGACATTCAAATCTTCCAATGATTCACAGCATGCAGAAAAAAATAAAATACTGGGTGATATATTTTTGAAAATGTGTATGTGTGTGTGTGTTAGCAGCATGAGGGAATAATACTTAGATTTCAGTCTCCAAACATTATGAAACATTTGAACAACTTACTAAAGGATATGCAAAATCTCCAATTTGTGTAGAATTTCTTTTAAATTATTATTTAATTAAAATTAATTATTTTTTTTTAAAGAGGAATTGCATATTTTCTATTCGGAGGAAGGAGAGTGGAAAAAATAAGCTTTGGGTTCAGTTGATTCCCTGAAAATCGGTATTTCTGTAGGCTCTACCTTCTCCCCTTTGGGCATTTGGGAGTTCTTTTTATCCCTTCCCATATTCACCATGCAGTTGCAGTGCTTCTAGAAATGCTGCTTCTGTCTACCTTTCAGTAATTCCTCTTGCTTCAGAGTTCAGAAAATTATGCTGGTATAGATTCAGATAGAGATGGATAAGAGTTCTCTCTCATTCTAATTGCTTGATTAAAGTAACATAGTGGAATCCTAATTATTGTAATAAGCTATATCTAGTATCTTAGAGAAAAATAAATTCCTGAACTAATAGTGGGAAAATCAAGAGACATAATGAATAGCATTAAAATAACTAAAGGTTTATAGACTTTCATTATAAATAGCTTTTGGTGATGGACTCATGAAAATCTTTCACTTTTATAATAAGATATCTTTGGAGACCTAGGAAAAGAAACTGATGCTTAAAACTGGGGGTGGGGGGGGAAAGGCTTACAGAAGAATGCAGCATTGCTTTCTTGGAAAAAAAAAATTACAAACTATTGTTAGGGAACTATTGGATGAAACCTCCTGCCTAGATAGGATAATGACCACTTGCCTGAGCTCCTCACAGCAGGAGGTCCAGATAGATAAGGAACACAGAGTTGCTGCTATAAATATGGCAGAGGCCAGAAGAAGAGGAGATGACCAACCTCCCAGAATTATTCTTCCGGAATACATCTTGGCTAAGAAATGCATGTGCCAGCAGGAAGGATCTTGAGTCAGACTATGGGCCAAGCAAGATGATTGGCCAGAGACAACCAGGAAACTAACTCCATTGCTATAAAATTGGACACTGGGAGAGCAGTTCTCCTGGGTTCCTTTACCCTACTGCTCTCCTCTTGGGTGCCCCTTTCCAAATCCCATTTCTTAAAATGTCCAGTTTGTCAGCATGTGTGTCTCCTTGGACAATTCATATCCAAGTGTTAGACAAGAGCCCACTCTTGGGCCCTGAAAGGAGTCCCCTTTCCTGCAACCCTATGATGAGAATGAATTTGGAGTGAGAAAAATTTATCTTGTTCAAAACCAGGGGCCAGTCCTTAATATAGCACAAGAGAAGTCTTTAGAAGATATTTAACTTGCTGCTCTCATGTGGACTCCATGAATCACTGTATCTAGCAAAACATGAGAAATCTGAGAGCTGGAAAGGTTGACCAAGTAAGAAATAGATGACTGAATTAAAACCCAATGGATATTCATACCTGGCAGGGGAGATACCATAATCAAAAACATGGTTTTCCCAGAGCAAGGCTAATCCATTGCATTTCAGATGTGCTGACTACTGTGATTTCCCCGAATGTGGGAAACTCAACTGCATAATTTGTGATAGTGGGGAACTGTGTCCATACTTTCCCCTGGTGTTAAAACAATGGAGAGGGTAAACATATGATTGAAAGTGAAATAAAGTGCTTGCTTCGGCAGCACATATACTAAAATTGAAAGTGAAATAAAATGCCAAAATCTAGGTCTAAATATGTACATAAGATATATCTATCAGTAGATATGTAGAGATTTGTTGTTGTTGTTCAGTTGCTAACTCTTGTCTGACTCCTCTCGACTCCATGAACTGCAGTACAGCAGGCTTCCCTGTCCTTCACTATCTCCCTGAATTTGCTCAAACTGATGTCCATTGAGTCAGTGATGCCATCCAAACATCTCATTTCCTGTCGCCTCCTTCTCCTCTTGCTTTATATATAGCTTACTAGCTTGGGTAAATCTTCCAGAACTCAGTAAAAAAATAAAAAAATAGATTAACATATAGTGCAAAAATTAATATGTTAAGAATGACCATCAACTAAAATAGTGGAGTAGGTAACTCCAAGGAGCTATCCCTTCAGAGAATCACTGAAAGATCAAGCAAAAATTGTTAAAATCAACTTAATCAGAGATCAGGAAAACAGTCAAAGGAAAATTTAACAAAGTGAATGCTAAATTAAGAAAAGGCAACTAAAAAAAAAAAAAAGAAACGAAAAGGCAACTTATAAATGATAGAGAAACTATGCCATTTTTACTTGCCTGAGGCCCAGTGCCAATCTGATTCAGTTGTAGTCTTGTTCATTCCTGAGGAAAGGCAGGTGGCAGTTCAGTTCAGGTCAGCTGCTCAGTCAATGCAGATGGTGACAGCAGCCATGAAATTAGAAGACGCTTGCTCCTTGGAAGAAAAGCTATGACCAACCTAGACCACATATTAAAAAGCAGAGACATTACTTTGCCAACAAAAGTCCATCTAGTTAAAGCTATGACTTTTCCAGTAGTCATGTATGGATGTGAGAGTTGGACTGTGAAGAAAGCTGAGTGCCAAAGAATTGATGCTTTTGAACCGTGGTGTTCAAGGGACTCTTGAGAGTCCCTTGGCCTGTAAGGAGATCAAACCAGTCAATTCTAAAGGAAATCAGTCCTGAATATTCATTGGAAGGACTGATGCTGAAGCTGAAACTCCAATATTTTGGTCACCTGATATGATAAACTGACTCATTAGAAAAGACTCTGAAACTGGGAAAGATTGAAGGGGGGAGGAGAAGGGGACAACACAGGATGAGATGGTTGGATGGCATCACAAGCTCAAGTTTGAGTTTGACATGAGTTTGAGTAAGCTCTGGGAGTTGGTGATGGACAGGGAAGCCTGATGTGTTGCAGTCCATAGGGTGGAAAAGAGTTGGACATGCCGAGTAGATTCCAGTTACAAAAAAAATTGTGTTTGTTCTGAGTGCCTGAAGGCACCTGAAGAGGACTTCTGGAGGGGTGGGACAAGTTACTGGACAAAGGGGACTTCAGTCCATCTTCCTATCCTATGTCAATAAAGATCTAATATTTTTTCTTTGTCATTGGATAGTAGCTATAGGTTGACCAGTCATTAATTTCCCCCCCCCCCCCAAGGGATTCCCAGGTGGAATGTGGAACCTTAAAGGAAGCACTTCCCATTTTAGCTTGCACAGTTTGTACCAAATGTCTGCATGCTCAAATCAAACCAACAAAACCAGAAACTCACCAGCTGGGAGTCACACTCCAAATAAAACGAAAGTCAAAGTGATGCCCAGAAATCAAAAGCCAAATGGCATAAATGCCAAACGTGACTTCCCCAGGTCCCCTAGACCTGCGACCTGGCAGAGTCAGTGCTTGTGGCTCCAAACTTAGTTCTGATACACTTTTAAGTAATTTCTTGTTGGTTTCCTGCAAAGAAGTTACTTTATCATTTTCTCTTTTAGAACTTCCTAGATACCGAAGTAACTATTCCATTCACTCTGGTTGATCTTATGGCTTTTTTCTAACTGTGTATGCAAAAATGTCAATTTTGTAATAGCAAAAGAAACCCAATTTGGACATTTTTATTGAGATCTTCTTTAGTATACTTTCTCCAATTAACTAGATACTTGCAAGTATGAGCTCCTTTAAGTTGAATTTTCAGGGATAAAAATTACTAGTGAAATTGTATGCTGGGCCTGTGTGCTGCTTAGTTGGGTGCTCAGGTCACTGAATGGCCAGATCTTATAGTGACCCCTAGCTGAGCAAGTGTTTTAATTAATGAGTGGGCTTCTCCTATGGGACAACTGCATGGTATGAGGGCTAGCCCTCCACCACTCCTATAAATTTCTCAGTCACCTGAGAAAACTGAAAATGACTGGAAGGACTCTTGCCCCTTTTCTTTGGAGCAAAGCTGCCATATATTTTCCTCACTTTTATGCCAACAAATTCTATAAAGGCAGCCAAACTGAGGAAAAGTGTCAGATCAGCCTCTTACTTAACCACTCAGTCAAGACCCCTCAGTTCCCTACAACTGAGCGACCTCAGTGTCTTTCAGTCAAGCCCTGGGTATTCCTTGATGTTTTTCAATTGGCACCCACTCCTGTATCTTTCCACTGGCTGGGTAATTCCCCTGGCATTTTTAAGCCACACACCCCACCCAGTATCTTTTTACTGGATGGGAATTTCTTGGTATCCTTCAACAGAGTCCCACTCACTGCCTAGACAATAAGTGGGTATGCCCTGGATATTTCACCTATCCCACCCCACCCCTAGTATCTTTCCAACTAGGAGGGGACAGGTAACCTGCTCCACCACCACATAAAACTCAGAATGGCAACTAAGATGGGAGATTTGAGAACCAGAAGAGACTTACCCAAATTCATCTGTACTCCCAGAGGAGACAGATGGGCACAAGGGGCCCATTTGCTGGTACCAAAGCTCTGGTTCCTCGTGGAGTTCAGGTGAAGGAAGGAAGTCCACTCTAGGTAACTTGGTCAGTCACCATAACTGTCAACTAAAAAGATGCATAACTAGAGAGTTGTGAGTTAAGTTTTATTTGGGGACAAAATGAGGACTGCAGCCCAGGAGGCAGCACTTCAGATAGCTCTCAGAGACCTGAGAGACTGCTCCAAAGATGCAGCTGGAGAAGGTCAATATATAAGATTTCAGTGAAGGGGGAGTTTAATGCAATCAAGTGTTTACCTTATAGGATGTTTTCTGCTAGTCAGGAGGGATTTAGTGATTTTCTAAATATAAGTAGATGCAAGGTTTGGGATAATGGAATCATTTTCTGAAAATGGGATAATGGAATCATTTTCTGAAAATGAGGGCTTCCCTGATAGCTTAATTAGTAAAGAATCCGCCTGCAATGCAGGAGACCCCTGTTCGATTCCTGGGTCAGGAAGATGTGCTGGAGAAGGGACAGGTTACCCACTCCAGTGTTCTTGGACTTCCCTTGTGGATCAACTGGTAAAGAATCTGCCTGCAATGCGGGAGACCTGGGTTTGATCCCTGGGTTGGGAAGATCCCCTGGAGAAGGGAAAGGCTACCCACTCCAGTATCCTGGCCTGGAGAATTGATATTCCATGGAAATACTGGAAATGTTTCTGCGCTCATTCAAATGGCCACGAGAGGGCGCTTTCACTTTCACTTTTCTAAAAATATCTATCTAAAGACCTGTCCCGCCAGATTCCCTGGAGCACAGAGTGCCTCAGTCCACTTTGAATTCCCTCAGAGAGTGTTGAAGGTCAACAGCTGCAGCAGCACAGGATTCAATCTCCCCAGAGGCAGATGACAAATGAATTTATGGTTACATAGAGAACGAATTTATGATTGCTAGGGTGGAAGGGTAAGGGGAGGGATAGAGAATTTGGTATTGACATGTACATGCATGCATGCATGCGAAGTCACTTCAGTCTTTGAGACCCTATGTCCTATAGCCTGCCAGGCTCTTCTGTCCATGGAATTCTCCAGGCAAGAATACTGGACTGGGTTGCCATGCTTTCCTCCAAGGGATTTTCCCTACCCAAGGATACAACCGGCATCTCCCTGCAGCTTCTGCTTCTCAGCTGAATTCTTTACTGCTGAGCCACAGAAGAAGCCATTGATATGTACAAACTGCTATATTTAAATAACCAAAAAGCACCTACTGTATACAAAAATGGAGAAGAGACAAGAGAATGATACAGGTGAGATGAAATTGGTCTTGTGTTGATTATTTTTGAAGCTAATTAATAGATTCATGAGAATTTATTACACTACTCCTTCTAATTTTGTGTTTGAAATGTTCCTTAATAAAAAAGTTAAAAAAATAAAAGACCTGGCAGATAAAGACTGTGAAGTTTAATTCAAAAATTTCAGGTTTATTTAAGTAATCATTTATTCATGCTGCTAAGTCACTTCAGTTGTGTCCGACTCTGTGAGACCCCATAGACGGCAGCCCACCAGGCTCCTCCATCCCCGGGATTCTCCAGGCAACAACACTGGAGTGGGTTGCCATTTCCTTCTCCAATGCATGAAAGTGAAAATTGAAAGTGAAGTCGCTCAGTCGTGCCCAACTCTTAGTGACCTCATGGACTGCAGCCCACCAGGCTCCTCAGTCCCTGGGATTCTCCAGGCAAGAACACTGGAGTGGGTTGCCATTTCCTTCTCCAATGCATGAATGAAAAGTGAAAGTGAAGTTGCTCAGTCGTGTCCTACTCTTAGCGACCCCATAGACTGCAGCCTACCAGGCTCCTCCATCCATGGGATTTTCCGGGCAGGAGTACTTACTGGCTGCTGCTGCTATGTCGCTTCAGTCGTGTCCGACTCTGTGCGACCCCATAGACGGCAGTGGGGTGCAATTGCCTTGAGGGCAAACTAATTTTTCTTTCCTTTTTCTTTCTTCTTTCCCTTGCTTCCTCCCTCTCTCCTTCCCTCCCTCTTTCTCTTTCTCCTTTTCTGTCTCTCTTCCTTCCTTCCTTTCTGCCTCCCTTCTTTCCCTTCCTCCCTCTCTTCCTTTCTTTCTTAGCAAATAATACTTTCTTTTTCTCCTGCCTCTAGCCTGATCAATTTAATTTATAGTACTTATTATAGCATTGACACCATTGTAAACTTGTTTCTAATTGTCTCTGTTTCCTGGCTGTATATTTCTTAAAATGAAGGACATTGTTTGGTTCCCTGTTGTATTCTTGTGTCTAACACATAGTCATCAATGTTAAACATATTTTTATTGAAGTATAATTAATTTACAATATTATGTTAATTTCTACTGTACAGAACAGTGATTCAGTTATATATAAATACATATTTAAATACATATCTGTTGAACCAATGAATTCATTGAACACAAAAGCAAATCAACAAGTGTTTTTGAGCAATTCTTATGATCTAGACACAGCTACTCATAGTCAAAAAAGCATTCTGGAAAAATGAGCAGTTTAAACAAAGAAAGGAGATTATAATGTGGTTTTGAAAATGATGAGTCCAACCTATCTAGAGACAAACTTTCTTTTTGGTACATCCTGTGAAATGAGACTTTAATATGTTATGATTTGCCAATCATAAAATGTTTAATGCCAATCTAAGAAATACATTGAATCATGTTAACATGAGGGAAAGGGAGAAAACTGACTGAATATTATGGTAGGAATATTAAGGGTTAGGATTCCCTGAAACTTTTATTTAGCACCAAAGTTTAGCACCAGGATACACAAGACTGGTCAGTAATGAAGACTGCAGATACTATGGATGGAACCCTAATTTGCTGATCAGAAGTGAGACAGAGACTGATGAGAGATCATTTCAGGCAAGATTATATTTAAATAAACCAATGACAGTCTCGAGTTCACAGATTGTAGAAGTGGATGAAGTGTTACATCAGAGAACTAAACTTTGCTAAACTAGGAAAGGTCAAGGTGGAGAAAACAGGGCAGTGAATAGTAAGTAGGCAAATGTGTATCCACAAGACCAAGGTAAGCTGAGATGATCTATTTACTACCACAGAAAGCCTGACACCATCAGTGCAGTCACCTTAAGGCAATGAAAGAAAATATAGCATAAAGAAGAAATAGGAGAAATCCAAGGAAGAGAAAGTATATGTACAAGTGTGGCTGACTCACCTTTGCTGTACAGCAGAAACTAACACAACATTATAAAGCACCTATACTCCATTTTTTTTTTAAGAAGAAATAGGGGGGAAAAAGGGGAAAAAAAAGAAATAGGGAAATAAAAACTAAGAAAAATGGCACCAATTAGACTGAAAAACAGCTTGATTAGACAAGCATATGAGGTACTATTTGCTGCAGCCTTAGAGTCAGCTAGATAATATTTGATGCTGGAGTCCAGCTTAAATTCTGCTCAAAGAAAGTGCTGAATTGGATGTAATGGTCACTTCTACTTGATTGTGTTTGGAAATTAAAGGGTAGTTAGACCCTGCACAGCAATTAATTTTTTTTTTTTACAGTACCAATCCTAAATGTCTATGAAAATCTGACTTAAAAAAGAAAGTTTAGTAATACATCAGGAAAATTAAGATTGAGTAAGAAAAATAAAGACAAACCCAACCATGGAATTTTTACACATCCATTTTGAAAACTCTAGATAAAATATTTACTAGGAATGTTTAGCTTCTGGGTAAGGAATAGATATAAAATATTGAAAGGGGGGATTCCTGCACTGTTCCTGACTCCAAAATACTACTCCAACTTTCACATTTATACCAGAAGACAATTACTCTAGGTTCAGATGGTTAAGGAGCTTCTAGTTAAATTACACTTCAGTAGCATTTTGAATTAAGTTTTAGTGGGAAATTTTTGAAACATGAATTTTCTTGTCTTCTTGGACATGTGGAATCTGGTAAAAACCAGTATTTCCATGTTTCTGTGATTGCTATAGGACTATACTATACGAGAATAGTTAGAAAATTAAAAGAAAATGTTGGAAAAATATGATTGAGAAAAGCAAATTTACACATATAAAGATGTCATGATGTGATCATTCCCTATTATCAATATATTATTCTGCTTTGATTCACTGTCTAGTACTAAATACTGGCTTGTGTTTTTCTTAAAGATATATTTTTATTTGATTTTTGTGTATCTCACTAGATAACTTCTTTCTTTGTTGTTGAATATATGGACTTATATGTCCTTGGAGAATTCAAGAAGCACAATATTTGAAGATTAATATAATGGAAATTGAATACACTTAACAATATGATGGCTCTTCAAGGCCAGAATCTCTAGTTCACTGGTCAAATTTCTGAGAGAAACAGCATCCCCGTGGAGAATGATTTTCTACCCTCCCTCCACTTTTTATTTTCCCCTCTTACCCCACTGCCCAGTTTTGGTGACATCCTTTTTCTCCTTATATAGATCCCATTCATGCATGCATGCTATCTGTCCACCATTCAATCACCATTGTGTGTGTGTGTGATTATCTTACCTCAGGTCACAAAATTAAATCAACTATAGTTCTTGGTTCATGACACACCCACACCATGAACATTATTTTTTCTCAAAAAAATTTTTTTTTATGTGAACCATTTTTAAATAACACAGAGAGGGTTCTCTTGTATTATAAATGTTAGGTGAGCAAGTAAGTTTATTCCTTCTAGAAAATGTAATCAAAACATTCTTTCTTCCTATTTTGCACTTTAAAAGGAAAAAAAAATGGTTGAGATTGGCAACATTTAACTTGAACTGAACTACAATGCATCATCATCAGCAATTATTTTTAACTTTCTTTTGGTCATAGAGATTTTTGTGGATGAATTCTCGTTATTAGTCTCACAACACATTGCATAAGCAGCCAAACTATGACTTTGTAGTGCTCCTTGGTATCTAAGATTTATATATTTTTAAAATGTATTACCTTTGAGACTGAAAAAGATATAATGTAGATATTTTCTCCTTTCAAACTGTGTGGTAGATTTTTAAATTTTTATTGCAAGCTGTCAGCAAATCAATGGAGAGTTAGGTACTCTGATCAGAAGTGATAACAGGAAGGAGTGCAGCTGTCCCAGTGGGATTTCTTGTAAGGAATAGAAATACCTTGCTGAGAACATGTACATCCTCAAGGACATGCTAGGTTAGCTGAATCTAGGACTTACATTTTTTTCCAGCATGTAAGAAGAGTGTTTCCTTGTGTATTATTCCAAATGATACCAGCCAAAATCTCATCCAGTCTTTGTTCTGTCCTTTTCCTATTTGGAGGGAAAGAGAACTGAATGGTATGAGGTTACATGGGAAGCTGCAGTCAGACTTTTAAGGTCACCATTAGGTAACACACAAGTGGTCTAAGTGTCAACAGAAACAATATTAACAACCTAAAATTTGAGAGTTATGTTTTATTCAGTGGACATACTGAGGACTTCAAACCTGAGAGACATCATCTCAAGTGACCAGTGACCCTGGGAAAAATGTTCCAAGGATGTGAGGCAAGGAGCTAGGACATATAAAAGCCTTGCAACAAAGGGCAAGTAGTAGAAACAAAAAGTTAATGTTAATAAAATAAAACTATGGAATTCCATGGTGGCTCAGACAGGAAAGAATCTGCCTGAAATGTGGGAGACTTGGGTTTGATCCCTGGGTTGGAAAGATCCCATGGAGGAGGGAAAGGTAACTTACTCCGGTATCCTTGCCTGGAGAATCCCCATGGACAGAGGAGCCTGGTGGGTTACAGCCCATGGAGTCTCAAGGAGTTAGACATGACATCCACCTAAGCACATAGCACACACGCACAAACAACAACCCAAAAAACTTGAAGTCTCAAGGAATTTAGCACTTTTCTCTATATGGGAAGATGCAAGAATACGGACTCACTGAAACCATTCCTTCATGCACTCAGCTATCTAGGGCCAGTATCCTGTGCTTTCACATCCTGAATTTCCTCAGGGCTCACCATTGGGAGTGGCTGCAGTCTGATGGCTGCTAGATGGCAGATATTCTTTGTTTCTTTCCTGAGTTCCTTCAGGGCTCACCAGCTCACCTTAAGAGGTGGCTGCAATTGGAGAAGGTGATGATACCCTACTCCAGTACTCTTGCCTGGAAAATCCCATGGACGGAGGAGCCTGGTAGGCTGCTGTCCATGGGGTCACTAAGAGTCGGACATGCCTGAGTGACTTCACTTTCACTTTTCACTTTCATGCATTGGAGAAGGAAATGGCAACCCACTCCAGTGTTCTTGCCTGGAGAATCCCAGGGACGGGGAGCCTGGTGGGCTGCCGTCTATGGGGTCGCAGAGTCGGACACGACTGAAGTGGCTTAGCAGCAGCAGCAGCAGCAGCAATCGCTGATGACTGGGACATCTTCTGTTTACTGATATGGCAGGTGATATTTTATTTCTCACAAGGAATGACTGACCCATGGTGAATGTGTGTCAAATTTCTGTGGGCAGAGCCAATCAGTTATCCTTTTCTGCTCTCATAATGTTTGTCACATTTCTCTCATTTAATATCAAATAAATCTATATAAATAATATTACAGCTATTGTATGTCTTATGTTTTCATGTGTTAACTGCCTTGACTGCTCTCAGAGTTTCCCAAAGACAGAGTTCAAGTTTGATCATCTTTTTATTTGGCTAACTGTTTAGGTCTCTTCAAACACCTATTTTATGTCTGTCACATAGCTAGATTTTGGTAGATTAAGCTTTGTAGGCCTGGCTTTGATGTAGTCAAAGTTGCCATTTCTTCTTCTTCTTATTTTTAATCATTGATTCCTTTCTCTTACAGATGGACTTTCACGGTCAATATTTTCTTGATGACAGCTCTTTCCAAACCAAAGCTTGCAAAAATAATAATAATTCTTCCCAGGAGGAATGAAAGACTTCCTTTGTCTATATAGAATTATTTAAGCCTTAATAGAGATGACCATTTCAAAGACTGGAGACTATACATCTCCACTGACTAAAACCATGCAAAGCTCTACTCTAGGGAACTTGACTGGAGACACTGAAAGAGGAACGAGAACAAAAGAAAAAAATCCACCTCTCAAGTTTGTAGAACACAGTTTACAAAGCATTTGTTGAGTCCCATGTGATATAGCTCTTTGAGGCAAAGGGATGAGCACATTTCCCTTCCAGAGAAGAAAATTCAAGGTTTCACAGTTGGCAAGAGGCCAGCCCTTGGCTAGAAAACAGATCTTCTCATTTGAATTCCAAGACAACTTCTAGGACACAAGTTTGTCCTGGTGTTGATGTCAATTGCATCAAACTATTTCCTCCCCCAAAAGAATTTGCTTGCTAAGCATAAGTTCTGCACGCTGGGAGAAGCAGAGAGAGAACCGTGTGCTGATTTATGCAGCCTGGTTGTTATCTATGTGGAAGAGAGTTTGGATTTAAGCACTGTCAAAATACTGAGCAAATAAAACATGTCCTGAGATCCAGGAAAAGATTCTGACTAGGAGAATTCAAGTTATTCTGTGATTCGTAACAATTTCTTGCATACTGAAATACTACCAAATTGTATTGTAGTTAATGTAAAGGCTGTATTTTTAAAAAAGCTGAATGTAGAATGAAGCGGAGAAAGTCAAGTCAGAGTTAGCCCAGAAAATTTCAACAGTTTGCTTATTTTCTTCGCCAGGAGGTATGCTTGAAGCCCTTTTACGCTTGTGTTTTTTCAAATATCATTGCCAAAGAACAGCTGAAAGTGGCTGGGGAAAGTAAATCCACTGGTTCAAAAAGTGAGATGCTATAGCTAAAAGAAAATAAGTTGATGAGTAAGGTCACTTAGTATAGTTGATCAAAAGGGTTTTTGTGCATATTTAACTATCACATGCACATAGTGGAAAAACAGCCCTTACAGGTAGATCACACACATGGTATCCAACTGTGACTAAATGGTTTTAAGTGGCCTTCCAAGGATGAATTTCCTTTCAAACTACATTGACCTGGCTTATTCTAGATGTTCTACAGTTTAAATAATTTTGATGCTCCCAAGATTTCATTATATCTAGTAATAGAATGTGTGTTACTTGAGATTGGAAAAGCCTTCATACAAATTGGGAAGAATGGTAAATGGAGACTTTATACCAAATGTTACCAAAAAAGCAGCAAACTGTGAGATAATAAAGATACTATTAAATAAGTCTCCCCAGAGTCTATGGGACATCTCTCAGGAAAGCCTTGCAATTTCTTTGGTACAGCTCTGTTCTTACACTTTTAACATGAAGATGAGAGATGACATATTTTAATAAAGTTATTTTAACTTTTATTATTGCTTACCTATTTTTCATCCTGCAGAAACTTTTTCAACCAGCTTTTATGGAAGTTCAATGTGTACAACAGACAAAAGTGGAGCTTCTTTGATTAAAGCTAGGGATAGGCAAGGGCCAATCCCCAACCTACTTGGTCTCTTATTAATTTATGATAGTGCTGCATAAGTTTTCACAAATATCAGTATATTTTCAAGGAGCTCATTTGCAGCCATGCTTGTAGTTAGCAAGATTTTAGAAAAAATACCTTAATCACTAAATTGTTTAAAAATTGTTATATATCACATTACTGAATGTTTTATAGTTATCATAATAGGCTGATATAAACGTGACATGGAAGGAAATTTATAATATATCATTAAACCACAACAACCAAATCAAGTCCAAAGCTTTGAAAAATGATATGAATATACTGATCACAGTAAAAATTTCACATATGCACATATATAAGATTCAAAGAAAGAGGAATAAAGATCATAATATATGTGAATTTGTTCTGGATATTAGGAGAATAAATTTTAATATTTCCCATTCTTTCAGAGAAAAGTAGAAAGAAGGAGCCCTGCACAAGGGTTGATTATATTTCATAAAATATTTCATGTTAAATAAGCTGAGGATGATTAAAGCTCCTGTGTGGAGATCTTATTTGGGTAGTTCTTTGTTTTGTAGAATACTCTTGGTAAATTATATTTTTCATTGTTTCACCATGCTCAAAAGTAGCTTTGGGCAGAGTCAGTGATCATTTCCCACTGGAGGAAATGGCAGATGAATTTTTAGAGTAAATATATTTATTAATCAATTTTAAGAGCTTGCTTCCACTGCAATCCTTCTTGGCGAAACTAAACCTTCATTGAAAGAGCAACTGGTTTCTGTTAGTAGACATTAAAGAATCAGGACAAAGGCTATAATGGACAAACCCAGAAAAAAAACAGTAACAAGTCAGGCTGCTACAGTATATAATCCCAAGGGGTGCAATTAATTTACAACCTGCCACATGCAGAACATATAACCAATAGGGACATAATTCAGTTCAGTTGCTCAGTCATGTTCGACTCTTTGCAACCCCATGGACTGCAACACGCCAGGCTTCCCTGTCCATCACCAACTCCTGGAGCTTGCTCAAACTCATGTCCATCAAGTCGGGGATGCCAGCCAACCTTCTGAGTCCCTGTCATCTCCTTCTCTTACAACCTTCAATCTTTCCCAGCACTAAGATCTTTTCCAATGAGTCAGTTCTTCACATCAGTTAAATACAGTAAAAGGACACAATAGGTGACTAAATAGTTAATAGAATTAGGGAATTAATCTCCCCTACACTAGGATTTTAAATGGAATAAATATGAGAGACCCCTGCCATTACTCAAGAAAGAGGTGTGTTTAACCACAAAACCAAGCAGTCTTGCTTAGCAACAAAACCCTTCAAAAGATGCATGAGACATGCCCTAAAACAATAAAACTATGATGGCATGAGACTCAGATCCTGCCCAGTGAGCTCAGGACGTTAACGATCCGTAGGATATGCTCTCTGCACAGATAAAAATCAATAATTTGTGGACCTCGCTTGACCATGTAGGGAGAAGAAAACTCCCCTGCCCAATCTGAAGGAGGAGCTGATGATGGAAGCATGATGTCTACTCAAGAAAGACAAAGATGTTCCCGTCTCCCCCACTTTTCTTATGATTATTAAACTGTAGCCCAGTAAGTTCTCAGGGCACAGCCACCCCTCACTCAACCACTTTTAACCCTTACAATTTCCTAATATAATAAACCACTTTTTATCTATCACTTTGCTTCTTGTTAAATACCTTCTGTGCTGAGACATAAAGGGCCATTATATTGGAGCTCTTTGGAGCTCCCCAAAACACATCACCAAATGGTTTCATAATATACAATTCTAAGATTAAAAATTCATTAGAATAAGGAAACTGGAATAAAAGATAACTGGAAGGAATATAAAGATTCTATAATTTCCATATGTATTATGGGGAGTACTTACACAAATACCACCCTGAACATATTTTACCTTAATAATTAAAAATAAAGAGAATTAAAAACTGCACTAAATGTAAAATTGTGGTCAAAATTTTCTATAGTTTTGCATTCTTGTGCCTTTAATGCTAAAAGTGAAAGTGAAAGTCACTCAGTCCTGTCCGACTTTTTGCGACTCCTTGGACTATACAGTCCGTGGAATTCTCTAGGCCAGAATACTGGAGTGGGTAGCCTTTCCCTTCTCCAGGGGCTCTTCCCAACCCAGGTATTGAACCCAGGTCTAAGCCATTGGATTCTTTACCAGCTGAGCCACAAGGGAAGCCCTTAATATAGTGCTATGTTACCAACTAATATCTCATACAAGATAAACTAATGAGTCCTGCTTCATTGCTCAGCAAGGAGAAGGGACTTGGTTAATGTCCAGTGTAGCTCCTCCCAACCCCACACCCTCTTTCATTCTAAGTATTTACTGGGGCAAATCATCAAACCAAGAAGGTCTATCACCACAAATTCATTTTACTTGAATTTTGATCTACAACATATAACTCCTATTTAAAAAAAAATACAAATTCATATTCCCTATAGCTGCTTTCACAATTCTCTACTCCTGGTGTTTAAAATCACTCCTTGAGAGAATTGAAAACACTCGCTCTATCTAAACTTCTCTTGCCTTTCTCTATTTATTTCTACCACTCCACAGAAATTAATCCTGTTCAAGACACTAATCATTTTCACAATGCCAAGTCAAACATTTATTGTTTACATTTTATAGCACTTGGCTTCCTAGCATTAGATTCTGTTGATCATTCTCTTTTTGAAACATTTGGCTTGGATTCCAGAACACTGAAAATTCCTGGTTTGATGTAGATTCTGCTGAACTTTCTATGTAGATGATTGCATTGTTTGAAAATATTGACAATTTTATTTTTCCTTCTTCAACTTCACCCTGTATATTTTCTCTTGAATTATAATATAAAGGAAATATGAAGCCTATGGTAATAACAATGCATCCCAAGCCTTATTTCTGATATACAGCAAATGACACATTCTTTATTGAATAGATTTTTATTTTTGTTACATGGAATTTAACTAGTTAAGTGATTTTGCTTTATTCATGGTTTTTGAGAATTTGAAATAACAAAATAATGTTGATAATACATTTTCTGCATTGGTTAAAATGATAACTTTTTTTTCCCCTGAAATGGCTTGTATAAAATTGAGATTATATGTATTGCTTGAGCTTTTGCTAGAATCTACTTGTAAAATCACCTGGGCCAAAGGAAGGGTAAATAATATATTGCAATATTATTTTCTTTACAGCTTAGTGGTTTTCTTTCTTGAGGCAAATTTCTGTTCTCTTTACAGCAACAATTCTTGATATAATTGTCCCACTCTGATCCAAGGCAGAGGTAAAGAATATACATTTGTCATTGCATTTTTGTTTTGTTTTTGTTCCCTTCATTTGGATTTTCACTGAGACTGTAGCCTTCTGAGAGTTCCAACTCCATTCAAAGTTCTCAGTTCCACTGCCCTTCTTATATCAGCTCCAGGACTGGTCTCCTGTCCTGCTGTGGCAACCATTCTAAGTCTACACTGCTGTCAGTAACCCAGTAGTTCTGGCTTCATTTATGCTTTATCACTCTAATTTTCAGTTTCATCTTTGTTTTAAGCCTCCACTAATTCTTCTTGACTTCTTTTGCAAGCTCAGCTACACATGTAAAATAATGTTGTTGCTTTTGCATTTCTAACTACTTTATAGCAGGAGCTGTTTCTTTCCAAAATACCTCATCAATCAGATTGCAAAATGTAGAAGTCTCATTTACTACAACTTTTATATAGTTATTTCAATAATTTCAAAATGTTACAAAGCAATGACCTAAGATTCTGTTTATTTAAAATTTTTTTCTTTAAATAATGAAATACATTATAAAGATTATGTATATGATGTATATAAGTACAGTTTAAAGAAAAAAAAAAGATCATTTATGTACTCATTTACCTGGATCAATAAACACATATAATCTGTACACCAGAAGTCCCTCAAAAAAAGTTAATCATCATCAGATCAGATCAGTCACTCAGTCGTGTCCGACTCTTTGCAACCCCATGAACTGCAGCATGCCAGGCCTCCCTGTCCATCACCAACTCTTGGAGTTCACTCAGACTCACATCCATCGAGTCAGTGATGCCATCCAGCCATCTCATCCTCTGTTGTCCCCTTCTCTTGCTCCCAATCCCTCCTAGCATCAGTCTTTCCAATGAGTCAACTCTTCACATGAGGTGGGCCAAAGTACTGGAGTTTCAGCGTTAGCATCATTCCTTCCAAAGAAATCCCAGGGCTGATCTTCTTCAGAACGGACTGGTTGGATCTCTTTGCAGTCCAAGGGACTCTCAAGAGTCTTCTCCAACACCACAGTTCAAAAACATCAATTCTTCGGCACTCAGCTTTCTTCACAGTCCAACTCTCAAATCCATACATGACCACAGGAAAAACCATAGCCTTGACTAGATGAACCTTTGTTGGCAAAGTAATGTCTCTGCTTTTGAATATGCTATCTAGGTTGGTCATAACTTTCCTTCCAAGGAGTAAGCGTCTTTTCATTTCATGGCTACAGTCACCATCTGCAGTGATTTTGGAGCCCAGAAAAATAAAGTCTGACACTGTTTCCACTGTTTCCCCATCTATTTCCCATGAAGTGATGGGACCGGATGCCATGATCTTCGTTTTCTGAATGTTGAGGTTTAAGCCAACTTTTTCACTCTCCACTTTCACTTTCATCAATAGGCTTTTTGATCCAAACCCTTCCCTCCATCATGTGCCTACTGTTCTAACTCTTAAATTAATAATTCACTGCCTTTCCTTTATAGTTTTACCATTTGTGTATGCATGTCACCTCATGCAAAGAGTTGACTCATTGGGAAAGACTCTACTGCTGGGAGGGATTGGGGGCAGGAGGAGAAGGGGACAACAGAGGACGAGATGGCTGGATGGCATCACTGACTCGATGGATGTGAGTTTGGGTAAACTCCCGGAGTTGGTGATTGACAGGGAGGCCTGGCGTGCTGCAATTCATGGGGTCGCAAAAAGTCAGACACGACTGAGCGACTGAACTGAACTGAATGGAAGTCTAAACAATGTATTGTTTAGTTTTGTTAATGTGTTGTCACTGTGCTTGTTTCCTGATTTTTTTTAACATTATCAAGAGGTTTAATCTCACATTGATATGAACAGCTGTTATTTATGGGTGGGATATCATATATCATTTTTATCAGCTCCTTATTAAAGGAAATTATGGTTATATGTACTTTTTAATTTGTAAAAAGTATGACATAAACATATTTTCTTGTATAAGATTTATTCTAGATACTGAGATGAACTTTGAGTGGAATATCTGCATTTTAGGGCTTATACATAGTTAACTTGATAGAAAGCCCAAAATATTTCCAAAAGGGTTTTAAATTTATGCTCCTGTCCACAGTGAACGAGAGTTCCTAATTTTCTAAGTATTCCAGGAAATATTTAGTTTTATCAGTCGTTTAAATTTTTGTCAATCTAGTAAGTATAAAAGAATACATTATTTTGTGTTTGATTTGCATTTCCCTAATTACCAGTGAGACTGAATAACCTTTCATTTGTTCATCCACTCTTCATGTTTTCTTCCCTATGACTCAATACTCACATTTTTCCCCATTTTTACCTTGAATCATTACACATTTTGTTGTTCATGATAACAGAATATATATATATATATATATATATAAAATAAGTATCAGTATATATAGCTGCAAATACTATAAATCCCAGAGACATTTTTACTATGGTATCTTTTAATGAACACAAGTTCTTAATTTTAATATAAATGAATTTATTTTCCATTATAGTTTGCATTCTTTTGGAATCTGGTCATTTCATCTTTAAAAATAGATTAACAGTACTCTGTAATATCACTGGTAGCATCAGGTATTACCTGTGGGGAAGGGAATGGCTACCCACTCCAGTATTCTTGCCTGGAGAATTCCATGGACAGAGGAACCTGGGGCCATAGTCAGGCATGACTGAGCAGCTAACACTTTTGCTTTTCACCAAGTATTATGATGAATACAGCTTCTCAATATCTCTGTTAATAAGCCTGTTGATAGCTTTTGATATCTTTGGTTATACTTTTTTTTTCCTTACAAATGTCAATCCCTTTGCTGAAGTGACAATATCTTTGTTTTCATCCTTCTGAAGACCTTTGATTCATATTTTAAAGCATTTAATTTAAATATTGCTTTTGTCCATAGTCTGTCTTCATTCCATTGTTCTCACTCCTTAGGGTCTTTCAGAGTAACTTCACATTCCCACTATTTTATTTACCACCTCTCAACCAGTGTCATCTCCTTTGGATTCTTGGGCTCATATTTCTGATTTCAACTGACATTTCCACTCAGATGTCACAAGGTAAACTCAAATCCAAACCTGAATTCTTTCTCAGATTAGATCTCTTATGGTTATTCTATCAGCTAGTGGTCCTAATACTCACACAGTCACCTAGGCTAAAGATTCAGATGCCATTTTTAATATGTCCTTTCCTACACTGCCACATGTTATTCATTGAACCCTATATTCCATTCTAAATATTTCTCATGTCTATCTCTTCCTTGTTATGCACATCACCAAACCTCATGTCTCACATAGATCTCTAAAAGAAGTTATTAATTTTTCTTGATAAACTTAGTTTCTAAAACCCATCTTCTATAAAACTATCAACAATCCAAATAAAGTAAAAAAATTATTGAAGGTTTATTATAGCACTAAATTATTTTCCCTATATATATGAGCACAAATTAAGTTAGAGATAAAAATACTAGTTTTTTTAATTAAAAAAAAAAGCTGACTATAGAATGTGGCTTCACATCCAGAGTAAAAGGTCAGGTTACCATTCTTCTGCAAATTAGGGATAAGACTCCAAGTCAGAGGCACAGTCTCCTCTATTGTGTCAAATTTTGGCCCTTTCAGTTAACCACCCAACAGAGGAGCAGGCCAGAAAACACCTTTTCATTAGGCAGGCATATCCAAGAGATAATTTCCCTTAGATTTATCTGTTAGATCATTCCATTCATACTCAGTGGGAAGTAGTCAGTGAAAGATAAGGAAAGAGGAAGTCTTAGATCAAAGAAGGTTATTGATCCTCTAACAAAATTTCCCCAGTTTTCCACAGGGATCCATCACCTACAGGCTATTACTTGAGTTCCTCATCTTGGCAAATCAAATATCACTTTCTTCTTCTGCCCACATCCTCGGGCCTCCACCATCTCCATCAACAGCTCTTGCTATATTCTTCCTTGCACCTCAGTCTAGCTGCACTTGTTCAGTAACAACATCATGTCTAACTCTTTTGCCACACCAGGGACTGTAGTCCCCCAGGCTCCTCCGACCTTGGGATTTCCCTGGCAAGGATACTGGAGTGGGTTACCATTTCCTCCTCCAGGGGGTCTTTCCAACCCAGAGGTTGAACCCAGGTCTCCTGCATTCGCAGGTAAGTTCTTTACCACTGAATCACCAGGGAAGCTCCTAGCAGCACTTACCTACCCATAATGTTCAGCATTCCTTTGCTCTGAGTCTTGACTTTTCTCTTCTTGATGCCCTAACTATCCTTCGTGAAAATTCCCTCAATTTATCCCACAGATGTCAGTTATATACTGAACTCCCATATATATAGTTTGAGTATGTGCCTTTTTTTTTTTTTTTTTTTTTGGAAAGCATTTCATTTTCCCCATTCCAACTGTGTGAAATCACCCTGTATTTTGGATCTATAATATTATCTGCCATTCAAGATTAAGTTTCCTTTGTTGCATTTTAGTGACCTATTTTTGTGTATATCTCACCCACTAGCCTATAAACTCTTCAGGGTAAATATTCCAAGACAAAAAGAACACTACAGATCATCAAGATGTTTGATAAGCCAATCTACTTTTCCTTAAACTTTTGACCTGCTTGTTGAATCTCAGTTGTTTTCCCTTTGGATTTGACAATAGGTTAGGATTCTTAGCTTTGATCCTTTTTATTTAAAAAATTTTTCATCTGAGTTTATCCTTGCTCTTTCTTGGCCTCACCAACTCCCACCTAATCAACCATGGCCTTCAGGGCCCCATCTCAAATATACCTGTACCTAGCCTTCCCTGGATAGACAAAATATGAAACATCTCTTCTGTCTTTCCTGTTCTGCCTCCTCCAGAGCTTTCAGCTTAGAACTCTATAAAGGATATAAAAAAGATGAAAACAGCCTCTGATGTCTATGCTAAGGGGAAAAAGGCATATTTCTTTTAGCAAACACTTATAAAATGTTATATTAAATGCTCTTTTCTGTTTTTTACACTTTAGTCAGGTGACATACAAGCCTAGCAACAGAAAACTGAACACAAGGAGCACAGTTTAGAATTATAATCAAATAAAAATTTTCAAAATTAGTCTGGCAGATACTCCTATTACACATAACAGTTATTATGCATATGGTAATATGCTACTAATGGTAAATAGCTCTCACAAATAACTCTGGGCAATATTGCTTCCTCATATTGAAACCAATATTTCTTGGTTACCATATTTCTTGGTTCATTCTCTAGTATTTAAAAGCAGCAATAAATGTTGACAGTTTTCCCTGACAGCATGTACAGTTTAATTTTCATCTCTTGCACACAAGAACACCAATTTTTACTGAAATCTAGGATCTAATTATTTTTTCCTAAGTCCTAGCATTTTATGGCTTCTTAGGCTAATGATGCACTTCTTCTCAGATAATTCTGTGATGGAATAGATAGCTCCTTACTTCCTATTCAGACACTTCAGAAGAAGACTCTATGGATGACTAATTTATCAAATGACCAACTGGGAATCAATGGATGAGACTGAGAAAATATCTTTTCATCCAAAAATGGTGCATAATATAATTATGTCTAATGAGAGTCATTGATTGTAAGTGACAAAGCCTAACTTCATTCAAGGCTCAGTGCCTTTGATCTAACTCAGATCTTGGCATTAGATGAGTGTTGTAACCAAAGTAGTTTTGGATGAATAAATTAAGTAAAAATTTTATAGGTTGTCTGTTGGATTCTTCCTCAGTTACCTAGGATATGTTAACCACAGCTAGATATTTCCATGGATCAAACTATTTCCTAAAATATATTTATGTGATGATATCTGTACTTAAACATCACAGTTAAATCCCCTTATCAGCTATGCCTATAATGTTGAAAAGAGGCATTTTCTTTCCAGAGGTTAATTGCTTCCACCTCTATTTCACAATCCTAAACTTCTCTCAGTTCTACTGAGAAAATGTGTCCAATTTTAACTGCAAACCTCCCTACCAACATTTCTGGCCAAAAGAAACAGATGTAAGTTTTTTTCTAAACATTTGGTGTTTTCCATATCAATTTATTCCTGATGATAAGGAAAATAGGAGGCTTCTGAAAACTGTCAGATAACATAGTGAAGAAAAGTGAAAGAAGGCAGAAGCACACTATTCCTATTTTTGCAAGCATTTAAATATATTTGTTTACATTATGCCAATTTTTCTCTGGCTTTATAAGTCACTTTTGTTGGCTAACCATAGGTTAAGATCTAGGAAACTCTTAAAAAATCAACCAAATACCTCAACATCTTATTTAATGTAGAATCTCCTATAAGTGCAGATGCATCAATAAATTGAGGTTCATTAAAATTTATGCCCTGTCTTACTTGATTTAGCATCTATTAAATCAATTCTTCACTATTTTTTAATAATACAAATAAGTGAATTACTTTATTTTTTCCTGAATGGAACTTTGATTCTGCATTTTACTTTGTAGATAATTTAAATACAAATTTGTGTTTCCAAGGGAACAGTAATGAAAAGAGGGTCATGACTTCCTCAAGCAAGGCAGTTCTTTTGCAAAGCATTTCAGAAATCCTCTGGGTCCTCCAAGAAATTGTGATTACAATTATTAGGCTATAACTTAAAAAAAAAAAAATCCAGGATCTTGACTTTTATATTAAAGATCTGACAGTGTTGTGCATTCAACTGGATTTGTAATTCATTAACCCACAGAATGACTCTGTGACCTTGGTTTTTAGGAATGTCAGCTTTGCACTTGTAAGAAATATGAAATTATTTCAGTCACCTACTTTCTCAGCTTCAGTCCCTGACTTCAGGCAAGAGTTCAAGATTGAAGTCAGATTTCTCTTGTCCTGTTGCCGAATGCCATTTAGAAGGAACCATCCTATCTTGACTTTTTTTTTCTTTTTACTCCTCATTTTCACTAAATGGGTGAAATGGGGACACTTACTTTGTCTTCTCAGTCTTAAACTCAGTGATGACCTTATTTTATTTACACAAGTAAGAGTCATTGGTCATGTATTATTATTTCCCCATCCTGTTACATGAAAAAGGTTTTTATTGTATATTACCCATTTTTAATTTCCAGCCTAAGGAGAATATCTTAAGTCATCTTCAAGGATCTATAGACTATACAGTTTGCTTAGTAGTAATTGTTAAGTCAGCTAGAATTCTTGGAGAAGGAAATGGCAAACCACCCCAGTATTCTTGACTGGAAATCCCATGTACAGTGGAGCCTAGTGGGCTACAGTCCATGGGGTGGCAAAAGAGTTGGACACAACTTAGCAACTAAACAACAGCTGGAATTAGGTTAAAAACCATAGAAACAAGCTCTTTCCAGGTTAAACGTAAAAAGTGGGGACAGATATTATTCCAAAGATATTGTGGTATTGCCAATAAATGAAAGGAAGGTTAAATATGAAAAGACTGGTTAGAATTTAGGCCAGGAAATTTCTGAGGATATCAAATTCAGAAGCTCATATATTGTTGTTCTACTATTGTTCAGGTCCACTGACTCTCTATTCCAACAATGACACAAAGAAAGTAGGTCATTTCACCATTTTTTAATAGGCAAATTTGTATATAAAACGACAGAAGAAGTTACCCTTGACAATGAAAGAGAAAATAATGAGTAAAGTTTAAATTTCATCATCTGGAGAGAATGACCCAAGAACAAAGTAAATAAGGTAAATGAGTATTTTTTTTAGCCTTCTCCAGTTTTAGTTAATAGAACACTATGCAAGTGGAAATGTCAGTAAAGTTGTTTAGAAAATTGGATATTAGAGGATATTTGGAGAGTGGGTGAATATTTAGTAATTATTTCATAGATAAGATATTTAAAGCACCGAAGTGTATGAGAACTCCTCAAAAAAAGATATGTAGGGGAAAAGTCAAGCAAAGAATCAAGTAGATATTCATATTTAGTGAGGTAGAAGGAAGAGTGAGATAAAAAGTCAAATTTAGAAACTAAAAGTCACAGAAGTCATAATAGTCATAGAAGGAGAATAGAATTGTAAAAAAAAAATATAGGGAGACAATATTTTAAAAGCTGGTATTTTATACTATAACCAATATCATATTCTATAGTTAAAATAAATAGTTATTATTGAAGTAACAAATGAAATGCTGTTTGTTGTCCTTTTTGTTATTAAACATTATTGCTCTTGAAGTGTGGCAGATGACAAAAGGGCCACAAATTTATCCCATTCCTGTATGCATGTCTCATTGCAATATGACCTTGTAGTTCCCCTCATTAAGATTGGAGTGTGGAATTTACTTCTCCCTGACTTGAACTTGAGTTTAGATGTTTTTTTTTTTTTTTTTTTTTGCAAAAACATTTTCAGAGATAAAATCAAACATTTTTAACTTTTTGTAGATGCTTGGCATATTGTGCTCTATGGTATCAGACATTGAAGATCAAGACTTTCTAGAAGGATTAAATTTTTATCATCATGTTGGTATTGAAACTTCATTTGAATTAGACCCTATGTCTGGAAAAAATAGGTAAGATAAATGGCCAAAGGCAGAAAGCTTCTTTATTACTCATGGAGAATGTGGACTAAAAATGTTCTAAGGCAAGATAAAATGCAGGTTTCACCAAACTTATCCAGTTGGAACTGATAATATTATGTGTCTGTATTCTTAACAGCTAAAGGCTCATCCTCCTACCTGTGGTCATCTATGAGCTGGCCCAAATGTCCCTCTGTCATGATATCATGTCATCTCCCTTTAATTCTTGCTCATTATATTCCCCTTAATATGGCTTTTTAAAAATAAATATGTTTACATCTGTACCTATATTCCTGTGCTATAGATAGAGGGGAAGAAGGGGAGGATGAATTTAGAGAATAGCACTGACATATGTACACTATTATGTTTAAAAGAGCTAGCTAGAGGGAAGCTACTGTATAGCACAGGGAGCTCAGCTTGCTCTGCGATGACCTAGAGGGGTGGGATGGGAGGGTGGGAGGGATGCTCACGAGGAAGGGCATATATGTGCACATGTATGCCCTTATTCACAATGTTGTCCAGTAGAAACTAACACACATTGTAAAGGAATTATAATCCAATAAAAATTTAAATATATATATATTTAACACACCAAGCTCATTCCCAGCTTAGAGGTGTTTTATTTGCCTGGTATTTTTTCTGTGTCCTTCATATGCCTCATCACTCTGGTGTCAGGTCAAATGGTACCACTTTAAAGATGCTTTCTGTTACTCTACTGCTTCTCTCTACACAGCCTAGACCAAACTGTCATATCATATTAGTTCATTGTCTTCATGTTCTTTTCTCTGTAAGAAACTGTATTAATTACTCATTAATTTTATGCCTTCACTCCCATAACATAAATTCCACATGAGCAGG
This sequence comes from Bubalus bubalis, assembly GCF_019923935.1. Classification (NCBI taxonomy): domain Eukaryota; kingdom Metazoa; phylum Chordata; class Mammalia; order Artiodactyla; family Bovidae; genus Bubalus; species Bubalus bubalis. The sequence continues at coordinate 53,947,377 of NC_059168.1, read as the reverse complement.
AAACTTGTCTGCTTCATTCAATATACCTGATACGTAAAAGTTTGTTTGACCGCAAATCAAACAAACCTAACATCCTAGATATAGTAAGGATTATCAGGAATTCATACCCTAGCAATTCAGACTCCAAAGTTCAGGTGTAGCAATGTGGAAAGAAGTTCAATAGTGCTATGATGATGCCCAAAACTTCAAGTTAAAGACTTGAAATGGTCTAAATTCTAGACTCACTTTCTTAAACAGTAAGCCTAGTAGCATTGTCCCAAATCTCTTTTATATGTTCTCCTACACAAATGACAGAGAAGGCAATGGCACCCCACTCCAGTACTTTTGCCTGGAGAATCCCATGGATGGAGGAGCCTGGAAGGCTGCAGTCCATGGGGTCTCTAGGAGTTGGACACGACTAAGCGACTTCACTTTCACTTTTCACTTTCATGCACTGGAGAAGGAAATGGCAACCCACTCCAGTGTTCTTGCCTGGAGAATCCCAGGGACGGGGGAGCCTGGAGGGCTGCCGTCTCTGGGGTCGCACAGAGTCGGACACGACTGAAGCGACTTAGCAGCAGCAGCAGCAGCAGCTACACAAATGATGGCTAGGATTTTACTATCTCAGGAAAGGGGGAGATGCCAGATAAGAAGAAAGCATATGATGTGGACAATGATTATGACTGAAGCAGCTAAATCTGGCAGGACTTGAAGAAGAAAGATCATTTTGATCAAATTCAATCTAAAGAATAAAAGTTTTATCTGTGCAAATATTCAGTATTGTACTCCTGCTTATATAAACGCTGGAAATACATTACCTCTCTAAGAGTTGTTTCTTTCCTGGTGATGTCAGTATCTCATGCCTGTGTGTTAAGTAAATGGATTGGCAACATTAAATTGAGGTGCCACAAATTAGAAGGTGTGAGCAGCATCTGTGGGTGGAGGTGTTAAGGGGGAATGGAGGAGAAGGTGGTGGGGCGCAAGTGAATCTGGGCCATCACCTTCAGCTGCTTTGAAGTGTTTTTCTCCAACAAAGGTGTGAATCAGCAGGTGTACCACACCTCCTTGACATTTGTGCCTGCAAAGCTGTGAGTGTGAGGTGCTCAAAAGAAAACTGGCTGCTGCTTTTATATGAAAAAAAAATATACTTTTGAGCTAATTTTGTCCCTCAAAGAGAGAGACTTAAAGAGAAAATGTCCACTTAGTCTCTTCACCTTGTAGAAAGAGTTGACTTGAGTCAGTGCTTTGGAGGGATCAAAGTGGAGGGTTTTTAAGCTGAGTAGTCTTGACCTTAAGTAACATTATCCAGAACTTTGAGACACATCTATAATGGGTCATTATCCTTACAAAGAAATCCTGACTCTCATACATTATTACTAGGTGTTTATTTATTTGACTGCATCAGGTCTTAGCTGCAGCAAACAGAATCTTCTTTTGCCTGTGGGATCCTGGTTCCCTGACAAGAAATCAAATCTATGTCCCCTGCATTACAAGGAAGACTCTCAACCACTAGACTGCTAGAGTAGTACCATAGCTAGGTAAATGAATAGATAGCATTTGGAGTGCCAATTGGTAATAGCTATCGAATTGAAAATGACTCATCTCTCAACCAAGGATTCATCTGCTGGGGATTTCATCTGTGAATTACATTAACAGAAACACATGTATGGGCACAGCTATTTCCGCATTACTTGGTAATTGCAAAGAACAGGAAACAATCTAAATGACAATCAGAAAATTTTAAATTCATGATACTTTTGTAAAATCAGAGTATTTTGCAGCAATTGAGAATCTTATGCAGCATGTGCTGATGTGAAAAAATATTGGAGATGTTTGAAGGGAGAAAAGAAAGTTGTGATGTTCTGAATATAGTATCCCAAATTTGTTACACAAACATGGATAGAACTTACAGATTTTAAACTAGTTATGGGCCTTTCCTGGCATCCAGTGGTTAAGACTCCACCTTTCCATTGCCGGGAGCTTGGGTTCGATCTCTGGTAGGGAAAATAAGTTCCCACATGCCTCACAGCATGGCCTAAATAGATAAACTAGCTAAAATGCATGCAGTTTGCTAAGAGATTTAGCAATAGGTCAAAATGAACAGGTCCCTATTGTTATTTACATTCAGAGTAGACAGAGTTCTCCATAACATAACAGTGAAGTAGAAAGTATTTAATAATAGTATTTTAAAATATTATTATTCCTTCTTCAATATTAAATATTATTATTTAATATTTTTAATAATAACAAAGTATTATTTCATTTATATTAATTACTTGTGCAGCCTCCAGAAAATCTATGAGAATGAAGTCTATGTTTTCCCTTTTAAATGCCCCTGCTTTTCTCTGTTCCTTCCCAACTTGAAGTTCTAAGAATACTTGAGCTAATTCAGTCTAAAGGGGGTCAGACAGTGAAAACATGAATTCATTTATTTCGCTACTATCACACTTCAAGGCTGGACAAGCAGGATTCAACAGCAAAGGCTGCTTGTGGCCACTATGGGCACAAGCCTGTGTGGAAGCCTGCTACAGCTGCAGGATTCTTCATGGAAGCCAGTCCCTCTTCCTCAACAGTGATGTGCCAGACTTCTCCAAGTTGCGGTTATTGTGGTCTAGCTCTTCCCTTTTCAATTCACTACAAGCTCCCCAAGAATAAGCTAAACCCCAGAAGGCTATGTTGACATAGGTTTTGGAGTTTACCACCTCATAGATCTAGAAAGCTAATAATTCAGGACTACTAAGGTGGTGGGGGATAAGAAGTCTCGCTATACTCAACTTGCTTGGACAACCAGATGATTCACTATGTATTCACCTATTGCTTGTGATGATCTGTTTACACTGATGTATTTCACTTGTCAAATAATAAAAACTATGAATTTAAATTTTGGCATGAGCTTCTTTATGCTATATGTGTAAAGGAAAGTTTATAAATAAATGGATGTGGGTATGTAAATATATGCACTTGTTTTTGCAAAGAAAGTTATAAGGAGTATATGCTAAAAACAGTTTATAGTGGTTCTGCTGAGAGGTGGGAATGAGGTTGAAATACTTTTACTTTCCAGTTTTAGCTCTTGCAGTCTTACTTTTTAATGTATTATATAATTTATATGTATTGTGTGTGTTCAGTCACTCAGTCACGTCTGATTCTTTGCAGCTCCATGAACTGTAGCCTGCCAGGTTCCTCTGTCTGTGAAATTTTCCAGGCAAGAATACTGGAGTGGGGTACAATTTCCTGCTACAGATTTTCCTGACCCAGGGATAGAACTCGCATCTCTTGTGTCTGCTACATTGGCAGGAGGACTCTATCACTAGCACTGCCAGGGACCTCGATAATTTCTATCATCATAATTAAAAATACAGGGTTTCATTTGCTTTCTTTCTTATTTTAACTAAAAAGTGAAAGCAAAAATGTTACTCAGTCATGTCCAACTTTTTGTGACCTCCATAGACTACAGCCCACCAGGCTTCTCTGTCGATGGAATTCTCCAGGCAAGAATACTGGAGTAAGTTGCCATTTCCTTCTCCAGGGAATCTTCCTCACCCAGGGATTGAACCTTGGTCTCCCAGATTGCAGGCAGACTCTTTACCAACTACCTGAGACATCAGGGAAGCCATAAGGGAATTAAAAGAGGAGGACAAAAAGAAAGAATTTCATTTACAGAAATTCCCAGGCACTTGTACCTAATTCCTGGCCGGATTGCTTCCTGTTTGTAGATTAGCTTGGTCAGAGTTCTAAGTAGGTTTCCTTGGATTTGATTTATGTCAAAACCAATCACAGCAAACTTTGCATTTATATGGCACTCTTAGTCATGTGAAATAAGTTCAAAGATAGAGCACATATGCACACACACACATACACACACACACACTTGCCTAAACAATAAGACAGTGTTCACTATTTGCTCATTTTTTCAATAAGGCATGGATCTAGACAATTTAACACTGTATTGAAGGTAGGGTTTGGATATCCTTTTATCATGAAGATGAAGTGGGGTATGGATTTATTAGGTAATAAGAATAATAATTTAATCACCATATTATTGATATTACCTAGGGTCACATATAAACCAGGTGGATTTACTGAAACTCAAAACATGTGCAGATTTGGGGAGCCACCTCTATGGGAAATCACATTTGAAGTCTGAAACACTTTTTAAAAATGTACTAAATGGAATTAAAACTCCATTTTTGAGTGCATATCTGAAATCTGGCTGTAGTTAAGTCATTCCAGCAATGTCTATTGTATGGATTGGCTAATGATGGTAAAATATATATATATATTTGACTATAAAACACGTGTTAATGAATGACCTGTGATCATTGATAAACCTGCCATAATGATTTTAAAGTCCGTGTGAGGAATTAAATGTTTCCAGCTTTAGGCTTCAGGTGTGATATGCCTGTGGGCGCATTCCAAGTCAATCTGGAATGCTTCTATTTAAGGATATAGGCTGAGTATCTTTTTCTTTAACACAAATCGATGTGGGATTTTGGTGGAGGAGCGTCCTCTGCTTTGATTCATAAACCAGGAAATTGCAAGAAATTTGCATTGCCAGAAACTTTCCAACCTGAAGTCAGAACTTTCATATCATTAAATTGATCCACGGATACTTGTTTTGATTAAAGCACCAGCTAACTCATAACAGCATCTGTACTCACTGATATAACTCAAACAAGCATAATGAATGCCTATCTTTTAATTTTTTATGAAAAGGCTTCATAATATATAATTAAGATGTTTTTTTACATATTCTACTGATGAACCATCTGCAGGTATGACATTTAGCATCTGTACTTAAAAGTAGCCACCTGTTACAGCCTGGTGATCCTGACTGTGAATCATTTCAGATAAATGGAATTTGGTACCATTTGGATTAAGGGCTCTCATGAATCTATCATCTTCTTGACATTTATTATTTTATTTTAGGCTGTCTTTCAGGTTTTTTAAAATGTTGCATCTATTGAAAATTCTAACTGCATTTGTTTTTAACCAAGGAAACTCGTGGTAAATGTAAAGTGAGAAAAGAGATTATGGAGGCCTAAATTTGCTCTTTCCTTCCTAATACTTGGGCTTCTCTGGTGGCTCAGAAGACAAAGAACCCGCCTGCAATACAGGAGACATGGGTTTGATCCCTGGGTCAGGAAGATCCCCTGGAGAAAGAAATAGCTTTCCACTCCAATATTCTTGCCTGGGAAATCCTATGGCCAGAGGAGACTAGAGGGCTACAACCCATGTGGTCACAAAGAGTGGGACACAACTGAGTGACTAAGACTTTCACTTTTTTCCAACTTCTTATTTGACAAAATCAGATCATACCAGGCATCCCAAATGGCTTAGCAAGTAAAGAATCAGCCTTCAATGCAGGAGACACAGGAGATTCAAGTTTGATCCCTGGGTAAGGAAAATATCCTGGAGAAAGAAATGGCAACCCACTCTAGTACTCTTGCCTGAAGACTAGCATGGACAGAGGAGTCTGGGAATAATAACAATAAATCATATGATAACTAACTTTCATTTTCTATTTTATAATATTTATATTAATATATTTTAATGTATTAGTTATATTTCATTAATTTATATTAATATTTATTAATAATTATGTTTATATACTATTGCAAACTAAAAATTGGCACTTTCCATCTGCCTCTACAAGGATTACATCACCAGTTACTGTCACTGCTGATCTTCAACACTCTCTGAAACGAGTTCGGGGGGAAATCAGGAGTGAGGCATTCTGTGCTCTGGAACAAATTGGCAGCACAGGCCTTCAGACAGATATTTTCAGGGGAAGATTTTATGAGCCCAGTTTTTGCATCTCCTCATATCTAGAAAAACATTAAATTCTTTCATGGTGATGTCTGCTCCTCGTGACTAGCAGCCACCTTCTGCAAAAATATGTGCTTAAGCATGTACTCACCCTTTGCCAGAATCACATATATTTACCTTCCTCCTACCTCTTCTGTCTGAGCAGCTTTTTCAAAAGATATCTGAAATGCTCTTCCTGGACTATAGGCCTCATTTTGCCCCAAACTGAACTTAACTCACAATTCTCACACTATACATTTTCTTTCAGTCAACAATATAATTATTATACTATATCATATAATAATCATTATCTAATAATGTTTGTTTATTTCCTATCTACAAAGAAACTAGTACAGCACTAGTTAAACATGGTAGCTACCCAACGATTTTAAGTAAAATATAGGCTAAAATGTAAAACAAATTCATTTAACTTATAAGCTGCATATTACACGTGAGAGATAGCACTGAAGCTTACGTGCTAGATTCTTTCTTCATGGCATTTGCTGGTCAGTACCGCAATAGTATATCTCTCTATTGCCTGAACTTCAATAGAGCACTTTGATCACATTTTCATTTATGGAACATGTTAGCACTTTCCTTGTTGTTTACTGTTTTCTGTGCTGGTGTTTTGCAACTGATTTCAGGTGGCCTCTGCCTGCAGCAACTTGTAGCAGCATTTGGCTCCTGGCTAGAGATTTAGGTGGGGTCGCAGCAGTGAATCATATTCACTAGACCAGTGGCCAGTGACAAGGCCCTGGCTCTTAGGCTTTACAGAAAAGAATTCTCACAAGATGGGAAGTAGTGAAATAGTCAGGTGTTTATTAGGAGGAAAAAGAGTAAAGTACATGTGGACAGACACATGGGCAGACTCAGAGAGAGAGAGTAGTTTAAGTCGTCGTGTCCTTGTGGTAGTTTAAATCACTCATTTGAGACATTTTTTCTGGGTTTCCTTTGGCCAGACATTTTGATGTGCTTAGTCCTTAGTCCATATTTGGTATCTCTCAGGATCTTCCCTGGTGGCTCAGATGGTAAAGAACCCACCTGCAAAGCAGGAAACCTGGGGTTGATCTCTGGGTTGAGAAGATCCCCTGGAGGAGGCCATGGCAATCCACTCTAGTATTCTTTCCTGGAGAATGCCCATGGACAGAGGAGCCTGGCAGGTTACAGTCCATGGGTTCACAGTCAGACACACCTGCGCGACTAAGCACAGCACAGGACACAGTATCATCTCATGTGTATGCTCATGCATCTCTCAGCCAAGATGGATTCTAGTGAAGAGGCTTATAGATAGATTTGACATCACTCCCCTTTTGACCTCCCAGGAGCTTTCTAGTCAAGAGGTCTCCTTAACTTTGAGAATGAGAAATATATGGTGTCTTATCTTTTATTTGGGAAGTTTTTAGCCTCCTGTCAATTGTCCAGTAATTTAGGAGTTTCTGTTCACAGGGAATTAACTCCAGCTGCTCATGCTTGGACCCATCTATCTCCTGCCTCAAAACTAGAGAGGAAATTCTGGCAATTCAGGGGTCTTGTGAGGCATACATGTTTACACAAGTATTGAAACATCTTACTTGAAAGTAACTTTCCAAAGTCATCATATACAGAGACAATAGCATGGAGATATACCTAATCTTGAAAGAATTGACTTGATTCAGTACCAGTTGAGAAAGCTAGTTTATGTTTAAGGGTTATGACTTATAGGAAAATCATAAAATAATATTCAGCAGGGTGAGGTACTAACAGTATAAAAGGCCCATGAGTATAGAGGACAACGTAGGGAGAGCAGATTCATGTCTTTTTCTCCCTGACATTATGAATTAAATGCTGAATACAAAGACGTATGAATATATTTACTGTTAAAGTCTTTGTCTCTCCTTCTGATTGTTATAAAAAATTTATATGGCAAAGTAATGCAAATCCATATATATTTTTACATATGTCCTTGTGTACCATTATCCTATTGAGTCAAATACTTATAACAGTTTTAGGTAATCTTTCCATCCTCCCAGACTATGTAGCATAATGCATAACACCTGGTAGATGCCTGAACTATACTTATTAAGTTATTTAAATAATTCTTCAAATTATATCACCAAAATCAAAACTTATTGAGAAACAGAACTTGCCTACATAGTGAAAAAAGCCATTCAATGACCTAATCCAATAAGGAATATTCAGTTCAGTTCAGTTTAGTTCAGTCGCTCAGTCATGTCCAAATCTTTGTGACCCCATGGTCTACAGCACACCAAGCCTCCCTGTCCATCACCAACTCCCAGAGCCTATTCAAACTCATGTCCATTGATTCGGTGATGCCATCCAACCCTCTCATCCTCTGTCATCCCCTTCTCCTCCCACCTTCAATCTTTCCCAGCATCAGGGTCTTTTCAGATGAATCGGTTCTTCTCATCAGGTGGCCAAAGTATTGGAGTTTCAGCTTCAACATCAGTCCTTCCAATGAATAGTCAGGATTGATCTTTAGGATGGACTGGTTTGATCTCCTTGTAGCCCAAGGGACTCTGAAAAGTCTTCTCCAACACCATAGTTTAAAAGCATCAATTCTTCAGCTCTCAGGCTTCTTTATAGTCCAACTCTCACATCCATACATGACTACTGGAAAAACCATAGCTTTGACTAGACAGACCTTTTTTGGAAAAGCAATGCCTTTGATTTCTAACATGCTGTCTAGGTTGGTCACAACGTTTCTTCCAAGGAGCAAGCATCTTTTAATTTCATGGCTGCAGTCACCATCTGCAGTGATTTTGCCGCTCAAAAAAATAGTCTGTCACCGTTTCCATTGTTTCCCTTCTATTTGTCATGAAGTGATGGGACCGGATGTCATGATCTTAGCTTTTTGAGTATTGAGTTTTAGGCAAATTTTTCACTCCCCTCTTTCACTTTCATCAAGAGGCTCCTTAGTTCTTCTTCTCTCTCTGCCATAAGTGTGGTGTTGTGTGCATATCTGAGGTTATTGATATTTCTCCCGGAAATCTTGATTCCAGCTTGTGCTTCATCCAGTCCAGCATTTCTCATGATGTACTCTGCATATAAGTTAAATAAGTAGGGTGACAATATACAGCCTTGATGTACTCCTTTCCTGATTTGGAACTAGTCTGTTGTTTCACGTCCAGTTCTATCTGTTGCTTCTTGATCTGCATACAGATTTCTCAGGAGGCAGGTCAGGTTTTGGTATTCCCATCTCATTAAGAATTTTCTATGGTTTGTTGGATCCACACAGTCAAAGGCTTTGGCATAGTCAATAAAGCAGAAGTATATGTTTTTCTGGAACTCTCTCACTTTTTTGATGATCCAATGGATGTTGGCAATTTGATCTCTGGTTTGTCTGCCTTTTCTAAATCCAGCTTGAACATCTGGAAGTTCACATTTCATGTACTACTGAAGCCTTGTTGGAGAATTTTGAGCATTACTTTACTAGCGTGTGAGATGAGTGCAATTGTGTGGTAGTTTGAGCATTCTTTTGCATTGCCTTTCTTAGGGATTTGAATGAAAACTGATCTTTTTCAGTCCTGTGGCCACTGCTGAGTTTTCCAAATTTTCTGGCATATTGAGTGCATCAGTTTCACAGTATTATCTTTTAGGATTTGAAATAGCTCAACTGGAATTCCATCACCTCCACTAGCTTTGTTCGTAGTGATGCTTCCTAAGGCTAACTTGACTTCACATTCCAGGATGTCTGGCTCTAGGTGAGTGATCACACCATCATGATTATCTCGGTCATGAGGATCTTTTTTGTCTAGTTCTTCTGTGTATTCTTGCCACCCTTCTTAATATCTTCTGTTTCTGTTAGGTTCATGCCATTTCTGTCATTTCTTGTGCCTATCTTTGCATGAAATGTTCCCTTGGTAGCTCTTATTTTCTTGAAGAGATCTCTAGTCTTTTCCATTTTATTGTTTTCCTCTTTTTCTTTGCATTGATCACTAAGGAAGGCTTTCTTATCTCTCCTTGCTATTTTTTGGAACTCTGCATTCAAATGGCTATATCCTTTTCTCCTTTGCCTTTTGCTTCTCTTCTTTTCACAGCTATTTGTAAGGCTTCCTCAGACAACCATTTTGACTTTTTGCATTTCTTTTTCTTGGGGATGATCTTGATCACTCCTTCCTGTACAATGTTATGAACCACAGTCCACAGTTCTTCAGGCACTCTGTCTTTCAGATCTAATCCCCTGAATCTATTTCTCACTTCTACTGTATAATCATTAACGATTTGATTTAGGCCGTACCTGAATGGTCTAGTGGTTTTCCCTACTTTTTTCAATTTAAGTCTGAATTTGGCAACAAGGAGTTCATGATCTGAGCCACTGTCTGCTCCTGGTCTTGTTTTTGCTGACTGTATAGAGCTTCTCCATCTTTGGCTGCAAAGAATATAATCAATCTGATTTCAGTATTGACCATCTGGTGATGTCCATGTGTAGAGTCTTCTCTCATGTTGTTGGAAGAGTGTATTTGCTATGACCAGTGGGTTCTTTTGGCAAAACTCCTTTAGCCTTTGCCCTGCTTCGTTCTGTACTCCAAGGCCAAATTTTCCTGTTATTCCAGGTATCTCTTGACTTCCTATTTTTGCATTCCAGTCCCCTATAATGAAAAGGACATCTTTTTTGGGTGTCAGTTCTAGAAGGTCTTATAGGTCTTCATAGGACCATTCATCTGTACCTTCTTCAGCATTACTGGTAGGGGCATAGACTTGAATTACTGTGGAAATGAATGGTTTGCTTTGGAAATGAACAGAGGTCATTCTTGTCATTTTTGAGATTGCATCCAAGTATTGCATTTTGGACTCTTTTGTTGGCTATCATGGCTATTCCATTTCTTTTAAGGGATCCTTGCCCATAGTAGTAGGTGTAATGGTCATTTGAGTTAAATTCACCGATTGCAGTCCATTTTAGTTTGCTGATTCCTAAAATGTCCATGTCCATTCTTGCCTTCTCCTGTTTGACCACTTCCAATTTGCCTTGATTCATGGACCTAACATTCCAGGTTCCTATGTAATATTGCTCTTTACAGCATTGGATTTTACTTCCATCACCAGTCACATCCACCAATGGGTGTTGTTTTTGCTTTGGCTCTGTCTCTTCATTCTTTCTGGAATATTGGTGTCTGACAAAGTGACCAAGTATGTTTTTAACCAAAGCCTAAATGATTGTGTGTGTGTGACTTCGTGCTCAGTTGTGTCTGACTCTGATCACATGGACTGTAGTCCACAAGGATCCTCTGTCCAAGGGATTTTCCAGGCAAGAGTACTGGAGTGAGTTGACATTTCCTACTCAAGCAATCTCCTGACCAAGGATTGGACCCACATCTCTTGTGTCTCTTGCCTTAGCAGGATTCTTTACCACTTGACTCACCTGGGAATATATACACATATAAATGCTTATATGATTATGTGATGTTATTTATTAGCAATTCAGTTTTGATCATGCATACACACACATATGGTTTTTGCAGTGAATTTCTCGAGATCACCCACTCATTCAGTAGTTTTCTACCAGATTAGACTCCCCTTGTGATTGTATTCATGGCTAAGATTTATTACATGAGTGAGGGAAACACAGTAGATCAATGAAGGAAAAGGATTCCGATGGAATTTGTAGGCATCTATGAACAGGACTCTGATTTTGTCTCCCTTCAGTGATGCAATATATTAAGTATGTCTTTTCTCCAGCAGAGATAAAGTCATGTGCTTTATCTTCCCAGGAAAACTCATTAGAAAAGTGTTTCTTCCCAGGAAAACTCATTAGAAACTCAAAACCCAAGGCCTGGTCATGTAGGCTCTTCTTCCCAACACATACCAAAATTTCAGAATTAAAGACATAAAATCGATACTTTGTTTGTACACACATTCTAAGTATTGGTACATTGGGCTATTCCTATTCCTGTCAACTAGTTAGTGGTTTAAGTGCAAAGTTCCCAGATGCCAGCAAGGACCAATGATGGCCCCATTTCTGATTATAGCCTTATGCTTACTATGTTGACTCTTTTGAATAGTACCCCCGTGTCCCTTGACCAACATGTATTTACAGAAAAATTAATATCAACAAAATCTCATGCACCAAGATGAGATTACCATGCACTAGTAACTTCAGTTATGCCATTTGGAGTCCAGCGTTTGGCCAGTTAAAATAAATCCCATTAACTATAAAGAACTACCTTGAAAATTAGCTAGCTGACTTTCTCCTTAAGTTTCTGTGTTGAGCTTTTTACCTAGCCTGAGGCGTTATCTCAGGCACAACCCAATTGTGTCCAGGAAGCTGACCTGAAGTATTCCACCAGAAGTGAAATCCTAGAGAACACACAGACATCCCTGGAAAAATTTGCCTATACCAAGCAGGACATACATTTGTTAAGCGGTAGAGAATAAATGGGCTGCTCATATAGTTTCCCAACCACCATGGAGCTTCCTGCCCTCATGTTACCAGTTCTTGCGTGCATGCTAAATCATTTCAGTTGTGTCTGACTCTTTGGGACCCCGTGGACTGTAGCTTGCCAGGCTTCTTTGTCCATGGGATCCTCCAGGCAAGAATCCTGGAGTCTGTTGCCATTTCCTTCTCCAAGGGATCTTCTCAACCCAGGGATCAAACCTGAGCTTCTTATGTCTCCTGCCTTGGCAGGTGGGTTCTTTACCACTAGAGCCATCTGGGATGCCCTATCTTGATCCAGAATAGATGTAGTTATTGACATAAAATAACTTTTCTTCTTGGGTAAAGACATTCCTTATTATTTTTATTGCTTCTGTAATAAACTATTATGAACTGAGTGGTTTGAACAATACACATTTATTATCTTAAAGTTCGTTTCACTGGGCTAAAGTCAAGGTGTGGGCAGGGCTGTGTTTCTTCCTAGAGGATCTGAGGGAGATTCTATTTCCTTGCCTTTTTCAGCTTCGAGAGGCTACCCACAGTCCTTGGTTCATGAGCCTTTCCTATATTTCCACAACCAGAATCTTTGCCTTTCTCTGATCCTTTCCCTGATATAACTTATCTCTCTCTGGTTGATTATAGCAGGAAAATTTCCTCTACTTTGAAGTACTTGTGTGAGTAAACTGAGACTATTTGCATAATTCAGGATCAGATCTGCAAAATCCCTGTTGCCATGTAAGGTAATATATTTATTCACAGGTTCTGGGAGAAGGACGTGAGCATCTTTTGTTGTTGCTGTTTAGCTGCTAAGTTGTGTCAGTCCCTTTTGTGACTCCATGAGATGCAATCTGTCAAAGGTTCTCTGTCCATGGGATTCTTCAGGCAAGAACACTTGAATGGGTTGCCATTTCCTTGTCCAGGGGATCTTCCCGACCCAGGAATTGAACCTGCAACTCCTGCCACATCTGTTGCATTGCAGACAGATTCCTTACTGCTGGACCACTGGGGAAGGCCAAGAGCATCTTTGGAGGGCCATTATTCTGCCTACCAGTGAAAATGAAAGTTGCTCAGTCATGTCCTAATCTTTGCAACTCCAGGGACTATACGGTCCATGGAATTCTCTAGGCCCAGAATGCTGGAGTGGGTAGCCTTTCCTTCTCCAGAGGATCTTCCCAACCCAGGAATTGAACCAGCATCTCCTGCATTGCAGGCAGATTCTTTACCAACTGAGCTATCAGGGAAGCCCTGCCTATCAGAAAGCCTTCTAATATAATATATTGATTTTAAAGAACTGTCTCCACAACTTACTGCCCCAGGTTCTCCAGTTCTTTCAGAGTCTCATCCTCAAATTTTACTTGAAGTTCCTAGATGTTAGCAGATATATGTGATCCTGAACACTTCTACTATTTCCTCAGCTCTGCTATTCATGCCAGTTATGCCAAACAAGAAGAATAATCTTCTCCTTTTGCACACAAACACATTTCTGTTAAGCCCATCACATCATTTTCTAAAATGTTCAGATACGTCTGGATCCCACTAAAGACACAATTCTTCTCATTTTGAATCCTTCTGACAGAAAGTAATGATCAGTGATTATTAAGTTGGCTATCAGGAAAGTTTCTACCATTTCCTGTTTAGAAGCACATAGAATAAGAAAGTAATTCATCTTGAAGGCAAGGAAAACGTAGGAAGACGAGTACAAATGTTAAAGTGTTGAAGCATTATGGAGCCAACATTTCTTCAGCAAGAACTACTTACAAATCTCACAAGTTTTTGATTGGAGCCAAAAATATAGGCCAGTGGATGCAGTGACATATTCTGTAGCATCTTTGAAGGGTACTTAAAAGGTCTATCAGATTTATATCAAATTATTGCACCAAACACTTTATTCCTTTGTGCTTCTCTTCTGAACCATCCTGGAACCTGCTGGAGAAGTGAATCCTGGGAGGACCTCTATCTTTGGATGGTAGGATCAGAGCAGAAGCTGGTACCTGTTTCCACCTGGAAGAGCATCTGGAGAAGCCCAGACTTCTGCCCTGAGAGGGCAGATGGAGAAAGATAATGAGGGAATCCTATAACCAGGAATATATATTTTTTAAAAGCCTCCAGGTCCTTGTGAGATAAACCTTGTGTATGCTAAGTTGCTTCAGTCACATCTGACTCTTTGCGACCCTATGGACCTTATGTGACCAGGCTCCTCTGTCCATGGGATTCTCCTAGCAAGAGTACTGGGGTGGGTTGCCATGTCTTCCTCCAGGGGATCTCCCTAACCCAGGGATTGAACCTGCATCTCTTAAGTCTTCTGCATTAGCAGGCAGTTTCTTTACCACTAGTGCCACCTGGGAAGCAGATATGACCACAGATGAAGAACAAAAGAATTAAATGCTAAGTTTCATTCAGAAATCAACATTGTGACAAATTAGCATTCATGGTCTGATGAGGGTAAAAACACCTCACCCTTGGTTTATAATATGGGCTCTGTCAGAGAGGCAAGCTCTGGGTGAGCACTCAAGAAGTAAAATCTGTGGATGTCAGGAGCTCTCTAACCACAGAGGACTTGACACTAAAATCAATCTTGTCCTATAGTTCCATGGATCAGGGACTAGACTGGGAGCAGGGACCCTCCTGCCCAACCTCTTGTGTTCTTGGTAAACTTATATCACCTACCCCACTTCACTAATAAAATAAGACATTGGAGCCATGTTGCTGTGGTGATCAGTTTTATTTGTCAGCATGACCAGGGCCACAGGGTGTTCAGACATTTAATTGAACAAAGTATCTGCATATATCTGTGAGAGTGTTTCTGGATGAGATTAACATTTAAATCTACAGAGTAAAAGAGATTGCCTTCCACAACATAAGTGAGCTTCATCTAATCCATTGAAGGTCTGAATAAATAAGAGTCTACTGAGTAAGAAAAAATTCTTTCTCCCTGCCTGACTGTCTTTGAAATGGGACATTGGTCTTCTTCTGCATTTGGATTTGGAGTTGAGCTTGAACTTATACCATTAACTCTTCTAGTTTTCAGGGCTTTGGGCTTAAACTGAAACCTCCCCACCCACTAACTCTCCTAGGTCTCCAACTCACGAACTGCAAATTCTGACCTTTTCAGCCTCTATAATTGTGTGAGCCAGTTCTTTAAGGTAAATCAATCTCTCTCTCTCTTTCTCTTTTATCCTATTTGTTCTATTTCCATGGGGCCCTGAATAATCCAATTATTAATTATTTTCCATCCTATATTTTGTTCTGCTTCTGAAGATCGGTCTGCTGGATTTTGATTTTAATACCCCTCCAGTGGGTACCAAAACATACCCTGTATTTTGATATATTAGCATACTTTCCACACATAATATAACTGCTTTTTAAAAGCTTGTATCCTTCACTAGACTTTAGTTATTTTAAGATCAGGAGCTGTGTTAATCATATTCATTGTTATATTTTTAGTATCTAACACAAGCCAGGAAAACAGTAAATGCTTATTGAGAACTTATTGAAAAAAATGAATGTAACTGAAAGCTTAAAAAGAACAACACATTCTCCTTCTAACTAAACAGATTTTTCAAACAGTTCTTCATTCAAAAAACTTACTTATGTTTCTTGTCACCTCATTTGCACCTGATATTTCGCCTTTCCAAGAAGCAACCTGAGAACACAGCAGATTTTCAGGCTTCTGGATGCCAAATTCATGCCAAAGCATTTCATAGGTGAGGAAATTAGGCAGAAGTGGATTTTTGCTGAAAGCCATTTTAGCAGAAGGTATTGTTTGTACTTAGCAGGACATTATTCTTCTTTCTTTTTATTATTATCACTGGTCTATGAATACCAGACCACCTGACCTGCCTCTTGAGAAACCTATATGAGGTCAGGAAGCAACAGTTAGAAATGGAATAACAGACTGGTTGCAAATAGGAAAAGGAATACGTCAAGGCTGTATATTGTCACCCTGCTTATTTAACTTATATGCAGTGTACATCATCAGAAACGCTGGGCTGGAAGAAGCAGAAGCTGGAATCAAGATTGCCAGGAGAAATATCAATCACCTCAGATATGCAGATGACACCACCCTTATGGCAGAAAGTGAAGAGGAACTCAAAAGTCTCTTGAAAGTGAAAGAGGAGAGTGAAAAAGTTGGCTTAAAGGTCAACATTCAGAAGACTAAGATCATGGCATCTGGTCCCATCACTTCATGGGAAATAGATGGGGAAACAGGGGAAACAGTGTCAGACTTTATTTTGGGGGCTCCCAAATCACTGCAGATGGTGATTGCAGCCATGAAATTAAAAAACATTTACTCCTTGGAAGTTATGACCAACCTAGATAGCATATTCAAAAGCAGAGACATTACTTTGCCAACAAAGGTCTGTCTAGTCAAGGCTATGGTTTTTCCAGTGGTCGTGTATGGATGTGAGAGTTGGACTGTGAAGAAAGCTGAGCACCGAAGAATTGATGCTTTTGAACTGTGGTGTTGAAGAAGACTCTTGAGAGTCCCTTGGACTGCAAGGAGATCCAACCAGTTCATTCTGAAGGAGACAAGCTCTGGGATTTCTTTGGAAGGAATGATGTTGAAGCTGAAACTCCAGTACTTTGGCCACCTCATGCGAAGAGTTGACTCATTGGAAAAGACCCTGATGCTGGGAAAGATTGAGGGCAGGAGGAGAAGGGGACGACAGAGGATGAGATGGCTGGATGGCATCATCAATTCCATGGACATAAGTTTGGGTAAACTCCGGGAGTTGGTGATGGACAGGAAGGCCTGGCATGCTGCGATTCATGGGGTTGCAAAGATTCGGACACGACTGACTGACTAAACTGAACTGAACTGAATGGGGTCATTCTAGCTCCAATTCATGCATACAGACACGGTAACCAGGAATTTTATAAACGTATCTTCCAGAGAACACACTTTCCAAATCTTGATTTATTTGTGAAATCCTAGAGAAAAGTAAGACCCACAAATTTTGCTGTGTTTAAAACTGATGTAGAATGTGTCATGATATATATTGTAAAATAATGACAGAACAAGATGTAGATAATATTTCCAAAGAAGAAGATCTATTTAAGTTTTTAAAATAACTCTTTGTGAGATATTATTATTATCATCCTTGACAGGAAGTCATTGGAGATACAGGTACAGAGGGGAGGATCTGGTATAAGATGACCAAACTTTAAGTGCGAAAACTAAGTAAGTCTCAGGTAGATCAGAGCTAGTAGGTCACTTTAAGTTGAGTCAGGTCATGAATCTCCAGTCTAAAATTATGTATGGAGATTGTGCTCCCATATGATTCTGCAGTCCCACTCCTGCACGTATGTTTGAAGAAAACCGTAATTTGAAAAGATACATACACTCTAATGTTCTTTGCCATACTATTTACAATAAGCAGGACATGGAAGCAACCTAAACGTTCTCATTGACAGAAAAATAGATAAAGATGATGTGATATATATACACAATAAAATATTACTCAGCCATGAAAAACAATGAAAATGCCATTTGCCCTAACATGGATGGACCGAGAGATTATCATAGTAAGTTAAGTAAGTCAGACAGAGAAAGCCAAATATCATATGGTACCACTTATATGTGGAATAAAAAAAAAAAATAAACAGATGAACTCATATACAAAATAGAAATATACCCACAGACAGAAAACAAACTTATGATTAACAAAGGGAAAGGAGGGATAAATTAGGATTTGGGGATTAACATATACACACTACTATATATAAAATATATAATCATCAAAGACCTACTGTATAGCACAGGGATCTATACTCAATATTTTGTAACAACATATAAGATTAAAGAATCTAAAAAAGAATATATATATATATATAAAGAATATATAGCCATATATATGTGAACCACGTTGTGGTATACCTGAAAGTAATACAACATTGTATATCATCTATATGTCAATAAAAATATATACATACATGGGGATTGTATGGAAGAAGAGGTCAGAATTGGCTAAGTCACTACAAACATAACTATCAACCAAGAGGCAAGGCCCATGGCAGAAGCTGAGATTAATGCCCCAAGCAAAAGCCTCTGAGCATCAGAAAACTAAGAGGAAAGAGCAGTAAGAGTGTTCAGGGATGGTGAGTTTTGTTTCTTAATTACACAAATGATACAAGACTTGATTCTCATCATAGAGAAGGGAACAAAGCATAATGTTAAATGACCATTTTAGTCTTTCTCCTTCATTTGCAGCTAATTAATCTTTACAATTTTGTGCACATCCTTCCTGATATTTTTCTATGCATTACAAATATGTATGGAAAAATAACTTTTACAGTTATCTTGTTCACACTATACATTTTGTACTTTTATGTTTTCACTTAAGAACTCATAAAAAAACAACTTATCTCAGATACTATCTGAGATAATCAAGTTGGAATTATTAGAAAAAAATGCTATGGCAGATATCATAAATAATTGAGATAAAGTGGAATATTCTTGTAATGAGTAAGTGTTAAGTGTTAGTCACTTAGTCATGTCGACTCTGTGTGACCCCATGGACTGTAGCCCACTAGGCTCCTCTGTCAATGGGATTCTCCAGGCAAGAATACTGGAATGGGTTGCCATTTCCTTCTCCATGTAATGAATAAAACCATGGGAAAATTCAGAAGAAAAATACAAAAACTAAAAAAAAAAATGAAATTATTATTGATGAAAAACTACAATACTTGAAAAAAAATATTGACAGGAACAGAAGAGAGATTAGCAGGGAAAGGGGTAGTGAAGTTGAAAATAGAAAGTCATCAAATATGAAAAAGAGACAGAAAAGAGGTTTAAAAAAAATAAGAAAATATCAATTTTGTCTACTGAAAAGGAGAAACGTTTTATATATATATGACAAACATTTGAAATTCTGGGTATATAAAAACAGAACTCAATAAAAAGAAGCTCAATTCAAAGGAGACATTTTAATGCGAAAAGAATTTCAATACACATTTCAAAAAAGAAATTACACATATGTCAATAAGCACATGAAAAGTTGTTTCACATCTTTGGTAATGAAAGAGACACAAGTTAAAGCCACAATGAGATACTATTACACACTCATTCAGATCAGATCAGTCTCTCAGTCGTGTCCGACTCTGCAACCCCATGAATCGCAGCACGCCAGCCTAGAAATGTTTGGCAAAACTAATACAATTATGTAAAGTTTAAAAATAAAATAAAATTTTAAAAAAATAAAATAAAATAAAATTAAAGTAAAATGGTGGAAATGATCAATTGTAGGACATCATTTGAAGTAAATGGAACCCTCAAACATGGAAAGAAGAAAATTGCATTAATAATTTTGGAAGAGGAAGGGCTGCCTAAGAAACATCCATCTGTGGGAATGACAACAGGGGAGGTTTTTATGTGCCTTTCTATTTTTGCAAAAAGGAAAACTTGGACTGAAAGAATACATTTTATACTTGGATTTTTACACTTAAATTTGGTTATTATAATGGCACAATTTTTGTAAATATTTGGTAAATTCTTATAAATTTAAAGTTATACATACAAATTTAAACACAAATTTATACATGTCTAGAACAGTTTAACATATAGGCATTTATTCAAGAGAAATAAAGACATTTGTCTACACAGAGAATTTTACATAAATATTCATAATGGCCTTATTCACATTAGTCTTTTGAAAAGTAAAAGTGAGCTCAGAGATGTCTGACTTTTGATGACTCCATGGATTGTATTCCACCAGGCTCCTCTGTCCATAGGATTTCCCAAGCAAGAATACTGGAGTGGGTAGCCACTCTTTTTTTCAGGGGATCATAAACAAAAAATAATCCAAATGTTCATCAATGGGTGAATGAATAACACAGTGTGATATCTTCTTATAGTGAGATAGTATGTAGAAATAAAGAAAAATGAATGGATGACACAGTATGAATGAATGTTAAAATCATTATACTGAGAGAAAAAGTCAGACACAAAAGCATATATGTCATATGATTTTAGTATGAAATGTAAACTAACATATAGTGACAAAATCATCTTAGTCTTTGCCAGGAACCAAGAGTAGAGGAAAGTGTAGCCTGTAAAGGAGTATAAAGAATCTCTTCTGAGTAATGGCAATGTTTTGTAATTTGATTGTGTCTAAAGATTTAAGATTGTGTGAAATTGTTAAAATCTATCCAATGTGCAGTTTAAATGAAAGAGCTTTGCCATTCCTTGATGTGGTTGATAATAAAAATTAAAAATCAAAACAAAAATTTTTCCATAGAATAAACTCTAGAATAAAACAAAATTTAATAAAAATTAAATAAAAAATTTAATTAAAAATTAAAAAACAAAACAAAAATTTTTCCATAGAATAAACTCTAGAATAAATTAAAATTAAATAAATAAATCAAACATATAAATTAAATATATAAATATATAAATATAAATATATTTAAATATATAAATTAAATAAATTAATTAAATTTAAATAAATTTAATAATAAATTATTATTATTAAAATAAATTAAATTTAATGAAAATTTTAATTAAAATTAAATTAAAAATTTAATAAAAATTAAAAAACAAAACAAAAAATTTTCCATAGAATAAACTCTAGAATAAACACCTGGAGTAACAGGTAAATTTGGCCTTGGAATATGGAATGAAGGAGGGAAAAGACTAATAGAGTTTTGCCAAGAAAATGCACTGGTCATAACAAACACCCTCTTCCAACACCACAAGAGAAGACTCTACACATGGACATCACCAGATGGTCAACACCAAAATCAGATTGATTATATTCTTTGCAGCCAAAGATGGAGAAGCTCTATACAGTCAGCAAAAACAAGAACAGGAGCTGACTGTGGCTCAGATCATGTACTCCTTATTGCCAAATTCAGAGCTAAATTGAAGAAAGTAGGGATAACCACTAGACCATACAGGTATGACCTAAATCAAATCCCTTATGATTATACAAGGGAAGTGAGAAATAGATTTAAGGGCCTAGATCTGATACATAGAGTGCCTGATGAACTATGGAATGAGGTTTGTGACATTGTAGAGGAGACAGGGATCAAGACCATCCAAATGGAAAAGAAATGCAAAAAAGCAAAATGGCTGTCTGGGGAGGCCTTACAAATAGCTGTGAAAAGAAGAGAAGTGAAAAGCAAAGGAGCAAAGGAAAGATATAAGCATCTGAAAGTAGAGTTCCAAAGACTAGCAAGAAGAGATAAGAAAGCCTTCCTCAGCAATCAATGCAAAGAAATAGAGGAAAACAACAGAATGGGAAAGACTAGAGATCTCTTCAAGAAAATTAGAGATATCAAGGAAACATTTCATGCAAAGATGGGCTCGATAAAGGACAGAAATGGTATGGACCTAACAGAAACAGAAGATATTAAGAAGAGGTGGCAAGAATACACAGAAGAGCTGTACAAAAAAGATCTTCAAGACCCAGATAATGATGATGGTGTGATTACTGACCTAGAGCCAGACAACCTGGAATGTGAAATCAAGTGGGCTTTAGAAAGCATCACTACGAATAAAGCTAGTGGAGGTGATGAAATTGCAGTTGAGCTCTTTCAAATCCTGAAAGATGATGCTATGAAAGTGCTGCACTCAATATGCCAGCAAATGTGGAAAACTCAGCAGTGGCCACAGGACTGGAAAAGGTCAGTTTTCATTCCAATCCCAAAGAAAGGCAATGCCAAAAAATGCTCAAACTCCCTCACAATTGCACTCATCTCACACGCTAGCAAAGTAATGCTAACAATTCTCCAAGTCAGGCTTCAGCAATATGTGAACCGTGAACTTCCTGATGTTCAAGCTGGTTTTAGAAAAGCAGAGGACCCAGAGATCAAATTGCCAACATCCTCTGGAACATGGAAAAAGCAAGAGAGTTCCAGAAAAACATCTATTTCTGCTTTATTGACTATGCCAAAGCCTTTGACTGTGTGGATCACAATAAACTGTGGACAATTCTGAAAGAGAAGGGAATACCAGACCACCTGACCTGCCTCTTGAGAAATTTGTATGCAGGTCAGGAAGCAACAGTTAGAACTGGACATGGAACAACGGACTGGTTCCAAATAGGAAAAGGAGTATGTCAAGGCTGTATATTGTCACCCTGCTTATTTAACTTGCATGCAGTGTACATCATGAGAAACGCTGGACTGGAAGAAACACAAGCTGGAATCAAGATTGCCGGGAGAAATATCCATAACCTCAGATATGCAGATGACACCACCCTTATGGCAGAAAGTGAAGAGGAACTAAAAAGCCTCTTGATGAACATGAAAGAGGAGAGTGAAAAAGTTGGCTTAAAGCTCAACATCCAGAAAACGAAGATCATGGCATCTGGTCCCATCACTTCATGGGAAATAGATGGGGAAACAGTGGAAACAGTGTCAGACTTTATCTTTTTGGGGCTCCAAAATCACTGCAGATGTTGACTGCAGCCATGAAATGAAAAGACGCTTACTCCTTGGAAGGAAAGTTATGACCAACCTAGATAGCATATTCAAAAGCAGAGACATTACTTTGCCAACAAATGTCCATCTAGTCAAGGCTATGGTTTTTTCCTGTGGTCATGTATGGATGTGAGAGTTGGACTGTGAAGAAGGCTGAGCACCGAAGAATTGCTGCTTTTGAACTGTGGTGTTGGAGAGGACTCTTGAGAGTCCCTTGGACTGCAAGGAGATCCAACCAGTCCATTCTGAAGGAGATCAGCCCTGGGATTTCTTTGGAAGGAATGATGCTAAAGCTGAAACTCCAGTACTTTGGCCACCTCATGCAAAGTGTTGACTCATTGGAAAAGACTCTGATGCTGGGAGGGATTGGGGGCAGGAGGAGAAGGGGACGACAGAGGATGAGATGGCTGGATGGCATCACTGACTCGATGGACGTGAGTCTGGGTGAACTCTGGGAGTTGGTGATGGACAGGGAGGCCTGGCGTGCTGTGATTCATGGGGTCGCAAAGAGTCGGACATGACTGAGGGACTGAACTGAACTGAAACTCTAGGCTGAGATGTTTTCACTTGTCAATTTTCCCAAATATTTAATAAAGGAATATTAACAATACTATGTAAACTATCAGAAGATAAAAGAAAAATAATCACTTCTCATCTAAATTAATGAGATCAATATTAATCTAATACTAAAACTAGACACAGAATTTTATTAAAAGATTACTAAGAACAATATCCCTCCTGAACATAGATGCAAGAATTCTTTAAAATATTAGTAAGTTGAATACAACAATATAGTAAAAAGATAATGAATCACAACCAAACTGAGTTTATCCTGGAATCAATATTCATTCAACATTGAAAATTCAATAACATTATTCACCATATTCACATAATAAAGTATAAAAGTGATATGATCATCTCATTAGACAGAAAAAAAATTATTTAACTAAATTCAGCCCCTATTATGATAATAAAAAAGCCTCTCTATAAATTACACATTGAAGAGAAAGCCCTCACCTTAATAATATATATGATTGTGATTGTTTAGTTGCCAAGTTGTGTCTGACTTTTTTGAAACCCCATGGACTATACCCCGCTAGTGTTCTCTGTCTGTGGTATTTTCCAGGCAAGAATGCTGGAGTGGTTTGCCATTTCCTATTCCAGGAATTATTCCTGATCCAGGAATGGAATTTGAATCTCTTGTGTATCCCTCATTGGCAGGCAGATTCTTCACCACTGAGGCACCAGGGAAGACTAATAATGAGTATCTATGAAAAATTAACAGCTAACCTCACACTTAATGGTTAATAACTAAATGCTTTTTTCTAAAGGTCAGGATCAAGGCAAGTTTGTTTCCAGTTTATACTCCTATTCAGCATTCTAATGGGTGTCTGAGGCATGAAAATAAGCCAAAAAAAAAAAAAAAAAAAGAGGAAAAAGGAATAAAGAGAGGTCAATTGGAAAGTAAAAAGGAAAGTGTCTAGGTTTACACGTGGCAAGATTATGTACAGAGAAAAATCCTAAGGAACCTATAAAAAGTTACTTAACATAATAAGCAAATTAGTGATTTATAAGGTTATTATGAGATATAAATTGTATTTCTATATGCAACAATGAAAAACAAATGAAAAATGAAACATAAAAATTATCATATTCATTAAGAAGCAAACAGGAACTACCTAGGGATACATTTAATAATGTAGATACAAAACCCATGTATTGAAAAAAAATTTTTTTAATTTTATTTTATTTTTAAACTTTACATAATTGTATTAGTTTTGCCAAATATCAAAATGAATCCACCACAGGTATACATGTGTTCCCCATCCTGAACCCTCCTCCATCCTCCCTCCCCATACCATCCCTCTGGGTCGTCCCAGTGCACCAGCCCCGAGCATCCAGTATTGTGCATCGAACCTGGACTGGCAACTCGTTTCATACATGACATTTTACATGTTTCAATGCCATTCTCTCAAATCTTCCCACCCTCTCCCTCTCCCACAGAGTCCATAAGACTATTCTATACATCAGTGTCTCTTTTGCTGTCTCGTACACAGGGTTATTGTTACCATTTTTCTAAATTCCATATATATGCATTAGTATACAGTATTGGTGTTTTTCTTTCTGGCTTACTTCACTCTGTATAATAGGCTCCAGTTTCATCCACCTCATTGTATTGAAAATTTTAAAAGCCACTGGGAGAAATTAAAGAACCATATAAACATCTATCCTGGTAACACATTAGAAGGTACATTATTAAGATGACACCTCTTCAAAGATTTTCCATAATTCCAATAAAAATTGGACTTTCTTGTAGCTCAAGTGATAAAGAATCTGCCTGCTGCTGCTGCTTAGTCGCTTCAGTCGTGTCCGACTCTATGTGACCACATAGAGGGCAGCCCACCAGGTCCCGCCGTCCCTGGGATTCTCCAGGCAAGAACACTGGAGTGGGTTGCCATTTCCTGCTCCAATGCATGAAAGTGAAAAGTGAAAGTGAAGTCGCCCAGTAGTGTCCGACTTTTAGCAACCCCATGGACTGCAGCCTACCAGGCTCCCCTGTCCATGGGATTTTCCAGGCAAGAGTACTGGAGTGGGGTGCCATTGCCTTCTCCAGAATCTGCTTGTGATACAGGAAACAAGGGTTTGATTCCTGGGTCAGGAAAATCCTCCAGAGAAAGGAATGGCAATCCACTCTAGTATACCTGCTTGGAGAATTCCACGGACAGAGAAGCCTGGCAGACTATGGTTCATGGGGTCTCAAAGAGTTGGACATGACTGATCAACTAAAACATATATAATAAAAACTCCGGAAGACCTTTTTTTGCAGAAAGCAGCAAACTAATCATAAATTGTATATGAAAATGAGAAAGACCTACAAAGAGTCAAAACACTTTAAAAAATAAACAATACTGCAGAACTTGCACTGCCTAATTTCAAAATCTACTGCAACCTAGATAGCAAATTGAAAAGCAGAGATATTACTTTGACAACAAAGGTCTGTCTAGTCAAGGCTGTGGTTTTTCCAGTGGTCCATGTATGGATATGAGAGTTGGACTGTGAAGAAAGCTGTGGGCCTAAGAATTGATGCTTTTGAACTGTGGTGTTGGAGAAGACTCTTGAGAGTCTTTTGGACTGCAAGGAGATCCAACCAGTCCATTCTGAAGGAGATCAGCCCTGGGTGTTCTTTGGAAGGAAAGATGCTAAAGCTGAAACTCCAGTACTTTGGCCACCTTATGCAAAGAGTTGACTCATTGGAAAAGACTCTGATGCTGGGAGGGATTGGGGGCAGGAGGAGAATGGGACGACAGAGGATGAGATGGCTGGAGGGCATCACCGACTTGATGGACCTGAGTCTGAGTGAGCTTCAGGAGATGGTGATGGACAGGGAGGTCTGGCATGCTGCAATTCATGGGGTTGCAAAGAGTCGGACACGACTGAGAGACTGAACTGAACTGAACTGAACAGTAGTTTAAGCAATGTGATATTAGGATAAGGATATATCAAAAAGCAACAGCTAGAACCAGACATGGAACAATGGACTGGTCATAATTGGGAAAGAGTATGTCAAGGCTGTATATTGTCACCCTGATTATTTAACTTATATGCAGAGTACATCATGCAAAATACCAGGCTAGATGAATCAAAAGCTGCAATCAAGATTGCCAGGAGAAAATCAACAACATTACATATGTAGATTTGTTGTTGTTCATATCAACAACCTCAGAAATGCAAATTTGTTGTTGTTTACTTACTAAGTCAGGTCCCAAGATTTTAGACCCCATGGACTGCAGCATGACAGGCTTCCCTGTCCTTTACCATCTCCAACAGGCTGCACAAACTCAAGTCCATTGAGTCAGTGATGCCATCCAGAAATCTCATCCTCTGTTATCCCCTTCTCCTCCTGCCCTCAATCTTTCCTTCCATCAGGATCATTTCCAATGAGTCAGCTCTTTGCATCAGGTAGCCAAAGTATTGGAGCTTCAGCATCAGTCCTTCTAATGAATATTCAGGGTTGATTTGCTCTAGGCTTGAATGATTTGATCTCCTTGCAGTTCAAAGGACACTCAAAAGACTTTTCTAGCATAACAGTTCGAACCACCCTAAAAAAAAAAAACCACCCTGGAAAGCAAAGAGGAACTAAAGAGCCTCTTGATGAAGGTGAAAAGGAAGAGCGAAAAAGCTGGCTTAAAACTCAGCATTCAAAAAGCTAAGATCATGGCCTCCGGCCCCATCACTTCATGACAAATAGATGGGGAAACAATGGAAACAATGACAGACTTTATTTTCTTGGGCTCCAAAATCACTGCAGACGGTGACTGCAGCCATGAAATTAAAGACGCTGCTCCTTGAAATAAAAGCTATGATAAACCTAGACAGAATACTAAAAAGCAGAGGTATCACTTTACTGACAAAGGTCCATATAGTCAAAGCTATGGTTTTTCCAGTAGTCATGTATGGATGTGAGAGTAGGATCATAAAAAAGGCTGAGCACCAAGGAATTGATGCTTCCAAACTGTGGTACTGAAGACTCTTGAGAGTCCCTTGGACAGCAAGGAGATCAAACCAGTCAATCCTGAAAGAAATCAACCCTGAATATTAATTGGAAGGAATGATGCTGAAGCTGAAGTTCTAATACTTTGGCCACCTGAGGCAATGAGCCGATTTCTTGGAAAATATCCTGATGCTAGGAAAGATGGAGGGCCTGAAGAGAAGGGGGTGACAGATGATGAGATGATTGGATGGCATCACTGACTCAATGAACACGAGTTTGAGCATACTCAGGGAAATAGTGAAGGACAGGAAAGCCTGGCTTGCTGCAATCTACGGGGTCCAAAGAGTCGGACATGCTTAGTGACTGAACAAGATATTAATGAAAGTGAATGAAGGCCAGAAATAGACTGAGGTTTCTATGGTCAATGACTAATAAAAGTTGAGAGGTCAATTAGTGACAGGAGAATAGTGTCTTTTGCAAATAATCTTAGAACTGTTAGATATCCTTCTGGAAAATAGTATTATTATCACATGATATAAAAACTAACTTGAAATTGACTTTAAAGTTAAATTCAAAAGCTACAACTATGAATATTATACAATAAAGCAATAAAAAAAATCTTGTACCCTAAGATTGAAAACACAATAATGACTCAAAAGGAAAATGTCATGTGTTGGACTTCGTCTAAATTAACAACTTTTTCTCTTTGAACGAAACCTTTCAGCAAATGTAAAAGTAAGCCGCAGAATAGGAGACAAAATGTCAAATATGTGATTTTTGTATACATATGATATAAAATTATTATACATGTCACATATACACATAACAAAAATCTAACATTCAAAACATACACGAAATATAGAGATCACATATTCAATACTAAAATAGTCAAATTGATTTAAATATTGAAGAATAATGAGTAAAAGATTTTAACAGACAACTCGCAAAAAATGATGTTCAAATTAGCCATTTTGTATCATGTATGTGTATATTAAGTACATTAAAGGATGTACACTATCATTATCAGAATTACAAATTAAATATAACATCAGATACCATAGCACATACACTAGAATGATTAAAATTAAGATTAGAGCAAATAAAAGTTTTACCTGGAGTTCACTCAAATTCACGTCCATCAAGTCGGTGATGCCATCCAGCCATCTCATCCTCTGTTGTCCTATTCTCCTCCTGCCCCCAATCCCTCCCAACCTCAGAGTGTTTTCCAATGAGTCAGCTCTTCGCATGAGGTGGCCAAAGTACTGGAGTTTCAGCTTTAGCATCATTCCTTCCAAAGATCACCCAGGGTTGATCTTCTTTAGAATGGACTGGTTGGATCTCCTTGCAGTCCAAGGGACTCTCAAGAGTCTTCTCCAACACCACAGTTCAAAGGCATCAATTCTTTGGCACTCAGCTTTCTTCACAGTCCAACTCTCGCATCCATACATGACCACTGGAAAAACCATAACCTTGACTAGACGGACCTTTGTTGCCAAAGTAATGTCTCTGCTTTTGAATATGCTATCTAGGTTGGTCATAACTTTCCTTCCAAGGAGTAAGCGTCTTTTCATTTCATGGCTGCAGTCACCATCTGCAGTGATTTTGGACACCAAAAAGATAAAGTCTGACACTGTTTCCACTGTTTCCCCATCTATTTCCCATGAAGTGATGGGACCAGATGCCATGATCTTCATTTTCTGAATGTTGAGCCTTAAGTCACCTTTTCCACTCTCCTCTTTCACTTTCATCAAGAGGCTTTTTAGTTCCTCTTCACTTTCTGCCATAAGGGTGGTGTCATCTGCATATCTGAGGTTATTGATATTTCTCCTGGCAATCTTGATTCCAGTTTGTGCTTCTTCCAGCCCAGCATTTCTCATGATGTACTCTGCATATAAGTTAAATAAGCAGGGTGACTGGTGTATAAAAATTGTGCATGTTTGTCAAAATTTAAATGCATGTATCTTATAATATAGCTCAACGATCTTGATTAAATTATAAAATAAAGTGAGGATTAGTAGTCAAGTGGTCAAACATACACACACATTTTTTTTTCTCGTATATATGTGAGAAAATCTGCTTACAATAACTTCTTAGGTACTCAATGTAGATGTTAATTAGCTAAACTTATAAGACATGCACTAAAAGATTTTCTTTAAAAAGTATAAACCAACAACAAACCCCAAATTTTATCTCAGTGTTCACTTTACAAAAGACATTTAATTAAGTATCTTTTGGGGCAGGGTGGGTAGCGTGTCACTCATAAGCATTACTATGAACTACCATAA
Source organism: Bubalus bubalis (assembly GCF_019923935.1). NCBI lineage: Eukaryota > Metazoa > Chordata > Mammalia > Artiodactyla > Bovidae > Bubalus > Bubalus bubalis. The sequence goes on along the minus strand of NC_059168.1, from coordinate 53,918,021 downwards.
GATGTTGGAAAAGGAAATGGCAACCCACTGCAGTGTTCTTGCCTGGAGAATCCCATGGATGGAGAGGCTGCAGTCTGGTGGGCTGCAGTCTGGTGGGCTGCAGTCTATGGGGTTGCAAAGAGTCAGACACAACTAAGCAACTAACACACACACAATAAGATATGAGGGAAAAATGCTCTCGGAAAAAGGTTTTTATTACAGAACCGAGTTCCATAATTTTAGGAAAATATTCATTAATGATATGCTATAAATTCTTCCTGAAACACAGTTGCAATGTAAGCAAATATTGGAATATTCAAAGACTTTATTATATAAATGAGAATAACTAATAGATTAATGGAATGTTCAAACTACCGCACAGTTCTGCACTCATCTCACACACTATCAAAGTAATGCTCAAAATTCTCCAAGACAGGCTTCAGAAGCACATGACCCATGAACTTCCAGATATTCAAGCTGGATTTAGAAAATGCAGGGGAACCAGAGATCAAATTGCCAATATGCATTGGATCATTGAAAAAGCAAGAGATTTCCAGAAAAAAAAAATCTACTTTTGCTTTATTGACTATGCTAAAGCCTTTGACTGTGTGGATCACAACAAACTCTCGAAAATTCTTCAAGAGATTGGAATACCAGATGACCTGCCCTGCCTCTTGAGAAATCTGTAGGCAGGTCAAGAAGCAACAGTTAGAACTGGATATGGAACAACAGACTGGTTTCAAATTGGGAAAGGAGTACATCAAGGCTGTCTATTGTCACCCTGGTTTTTAACTTCTATGCAGAGTACATCATGTGAAATACCGGGCTGGATGAAGCACAAGCTGGAATCAAGATTGCCAAGAAAATATCAATAACCTCAGATACACAGATAATACCACACTTATGGCAGAAAGTGAAGAAGAACTAAAGAGCCTCTTGGTGAAAGTGAAAGAAGAGAGTGAAAAAGTTAGCTTAAAACTCAACATTCAAAAACTAAGATCATGGCATCTGGTCTCATGGCAAATAGATGGGGAAACAGTGGAAATGGTGAGAGACTTTTTTTTTGTGTGTGGGGGGGGGGGAGGGGGGCGGTGCTCCAAAATCACTGCAGATGGTGATTGCATCCATGAAATTAAAAGACACTTTCTCCTTGGAAGAAAAGTTATGATGAAACTAGACAGCATATTAAAGAGCAGAGACATTACTTTGCCAACAAAGGTCCGTCTAGTCAAAGCTATGGTTTTTCCAGTAGTCATGTATGGATGTGAGAGTTGGATTATAAACAAAGCTGAGCACCAAAGAATTGATGCTTTTGAGCTGTGGTGTTGGAGAAGACTCTGGAGAGTCCCTTGGACTGCAAGGAGATCCAGCCAGTCCATCTTAAAGGAGATCAATCCTGAGTATTCATTGGAAGGGCTGATGCTGAAGCTGAAACTCTACTTTGGCCATCTGATGTGAAGAACCAACTCCTTTGAAAAGACCATGATTCTGGGAAAGATTGAAGGCAGGATAAGGGGATGACAGAGGATGAGATGGTTGGATGGCATCACTGACACTTTGGACATGACTTTAAGTAGGCTCTGGGAGTTGGTGATGGGCAGGGAAGCCTGGGGTGCTGCAGTCCATGGGGTCACAAAGAATCGGACATGACTGAGTGACTGAACTGAACTGAACAAATGGGAATACGAAGGCTAAGTTCAAAAGTAGTTTTTTTTTTTTTTTTCCACTGGATGAATATATTTATCTTAATACATATATTAATAATACGTAATAATATATTAATAATAAATATATTAAGGCTGTATCATTGCTTATTAACCCATTTGGTCAACTTTTCATGACTGTATATATATATATATTTTTTTTAATTTTATTTTATTTTTAAACTTAACATAACTGTATTAGATTTGCCAAATATCAAAATGAATCCGCCACAGGTATACATGTGTTCCCCATCCTGAACCCTCCTCCCTCCTCCCTCCCCATTCCATCCCTCTGGGTCGTCCCAGTGCACCAGCCCCAAGCATCCAGTATCGTGCATCGAACCTGGACTGGCAACTCATTTCATACATGATATTTTACATGTTTCAATGCCATTCTCCCAAATCTTCCCACCCTCTCCCTCTCCCACAGAGTCTAAAAGTAGTTTTTTTAGAATTAACAGTTATTGACTATGCCAAAGCCTTTGACTGTGTGGATCACAATAAACTGTGGAAAATTCTGAAAGAGATGGGAATACCAGACAATCTGATCTGCCTCTTGAGAAATCTGTATGCAGGTCAGGAAGCAACAATTAGAACTGGACATGGAACAACAGACTGGTTCCAAATAGGAAAAGGAGTAAGTCAAGGCTGTGTATTGTCACCCTGCTTATTTAACTTATATGCAGAGTATATCATGAGAAACGCTGGACTGGAAGAAACACAAGCTGGAATCAAGATTGCCGGGAGAAATATCAATAACCTCAGATATGCAGATGACACCACCCTTATGGCAGAAAGCTGAGTGCCAAAGAATTGATGCCTTTGAACTGTGGTGTTGGAGAAGACTCTTGAGAGTCCCTTGGACTGCAAGGAGATCCAACCAGTCCATTCTAAAGAAGATCAACCCTGGGTGTTCTTTGGAAGGAATGATGCTAAAGCTGAAACTCCAGTACTTTGGCCACCTCATGTGAAGAGTTGACTCATTGGAAAAGACTCTGAGGTTGGGAAGGATTGGGGGTAGGAGAAGAAGGGGATGACAGAGGATGAGATGGCTGGATGGCATCACTGACTCGATGGACGTGAATCTGAGTGAACTCTGGGAGTTGGTGATGGACAGGGAGGCCTGGCGTGCTGCAACTCATGGGGTCTAAAAGAGTCAGACACGACTGAGCGACTGAACTGAACTGACACTTATTTTGTTATAAGGTAGTTACTCACTAGACACTGGTGTTTGGATGTAAAGAAGAAAACCTCAAATAATTTCTTTTTTATCTATTGAATCAAAAGCAGAACTTTCCATCTGCATATATGGTATTCAAATATAATACAGATATTTTTGAGCAAGAACAACATCTTAAAAAAGCTGTTCTTTAATCAATGCATCTTCAGTTCATCTCTCTTTTATAGATTACTGCTTTCTAAATTTCCCTAGCAATCTTATATTTGTGTGACTAATTTTAGCTTTCCTTTAAACTCACCTGGAAGCTCTGTAAAATAAAAATTTCTTTCTCTTGCTGCCTAACCTGGAGTAGTAGGTGAGAAACTCTTTGTGACTAGCTGTGTGAGTATTAGCAGTGAACATGTGGTCCTCAATATGAACATATGTCAGCAAGAATTCGAATTAATTAGTTGAATGGATAGATCAAAGATTCAAATTTACACAGCTGCTAATCATATTCTGATACAATGCCATAAATTATAGATTTTTGGATACTTTGCATACCTCTTAAATATATTGTGCTGTTTGCTTAAATAAATGCATTTTGTCTTTTTGCCCAGTAACATCTGCAGATACATTTTGAAGTATGTGCTAACACTAATTACATGTGAATGAAGAGTGAAAGTGATGTGTATTCACCAAAGAAAACTGAGGAAACAGCAAAGAGTTGGATTTCTAAGACTTTTTCAAATTGCATGGGCAAGTTGTAATCTTTTAAAATAATAATACTTATTTATATTGTTATGTTAAAAGTAATACAAATTCTTTGAAAAGATAAATCGGAAAATAGAAGCAATATTTAAGAAAAAATACCTACAAGCTCATCATTTAAATAGAATCACTATTAGTCTTATTTTACTTTCTAGATTAATAAAAACTTTGATATCATAGGTTTAAGAGCCTTATGCTCCACTGTTTGTCTTTGCTCCACATTTTGAGTTTTTGCCCATGTTGTTATATAGTCAGTGGATATGTGGTTTTTAATGGCTGCATAATTATAGAATAATAACATAATTTAATTATAATGTACAAATTGTATTACTGTATTGAATGATCACATCATAATTAATAAAATATTTCTTCTATAGCTGAACAGGTGTTTTTCTGATCAGTTTTCTATTTTTGGAGATAATACCACCTAAAAATACCATTCTACTAGCTGATAAGGAAGTAAAATTGTGAAATATGACAGTGATGTCTATTCAAGGCACTATAATCATAGAAACTTTACACCAGCCATTTCATTTAGCCCTCAAACAATATAGGAAATAGGTAGTGTTCATGTTATTACTATCAAAACTTAGGAGAATGATAAAATCATTTCTTTTCATTTTTATACTAGATAAATGGAAATTACTGAAGCTTAGAAACAATAAGCAACCTGCTCAAGATAACTTGTTGAGCAAGGAATATGTTCAAGATTTTAGTGCAGATTATCCAGCTTCAGGACTGAACTCTTTATAACCAAAACATATTGCCTTGGGAAAATGGGGACTCTGTGCCTACTCTGATGTTGTCATTTTTGCGGGGGAGATGATCTGCACACAGGAACAGAGTGGTGAATAAGTGTTTCTGGCAGAGTAAGTTGAAGGAGCAATATGAGTGGCCCTGAAGTTCAATGCTATGGAGCTTAAAGCAAAAGGGGAGGGTAGATGACCAGAGTGATTCTACTTTCCTATAACCCCACAATATATACTTTCCACTCCTCTAGTCCTCCTGAGAAAACTGTGTGCAATTTAAGAAGCAACAGTTAGGACTGGACAGGGAACAGTGGACGGGTTCCAAATTGGGAAAGGAGAACATCAAGGCTGTATATTGTCTTCCTGCTTATTTAACATCATGCAAAATGCCAGACTGGATGACTCACAAGTTGAAATCAAGATTGCCAGGAGAAATATCAATAACCTCAGATATGCAGATAACACCACCCTAATGACAGAAAACAATGAGGAACTAGACAGAATGACAGAATGCAAAGAGAGCCCCTTTACAAAGGTGAGAGGGTGAAAAAACTGGCTTAAAATTCAATATTCAAAAAACTAAGACCATTGAATCCAGTGACATCACTTCATGGCAAAATAGATGGGCAAACAATGGGAACAGTGACAGACTTTATTTTCTTGGGGTCCAAAATCACTGCAGATGGTGACTGTAGTCATGAAATTAAAAGATGCTTGCTCCATGAAAGGAAAGCTATGACAAGTCTAGACAGCTTATTAAAAAGCAGAGACAGAGGTCTCTTTGCTGACAAAGGTCTGTATGGATAAGCTATGGTTTTTCCTGTAATCATGTATGAATGTGAGAGTTGGACCATAAAGAAGGCTTAGAGCAAAAGAATTGATGCTTTCAAACTGTGGTGCTAGAGAAGACTCTTTAGAGTCCCTTGGATAGCAAGGAGATCAAGTCAGTCAATCCTAAAAGAAATCAACCCTGAATATTTATTGGAAGGACTGATGCTGAAGCTCCAATACTTTGGCCACCTGATGCAAAGAGCTGATTCATTGGAAAAGACCCTGATACTGGGAAAGATTGAGGACAAGAGAAGAAGGGAGTGACAGAAGATAAGATGGTTTGATGGCATCATCAACTCAATGGACATGAATATGAGCAAACTATGGGAGCTAGAGAAGGACAGGGAAGCCTGGTGTGCTGCAGTCCAAGGGGTCACAATGGGTAGGTCACCACTGAGCGACTGAAGAGCAACTGCAGAGCAACTGCTCTAGTTAATTACTTTCTGCCTTACTTTTGACCATCTTTTGCCCTTTGTTATCCCTCTACCTAAAGGCCTTTTTTAATGTAAATCTCAAGTTGTGCATGTGTATGTTAGTTGCTCAGTCATGTCCAACTCTGCAACCCCACCGACGGTGGCCCACCAGTTTCTCTGTCCATGGGATTCTCCAGGCAAGAATACTGGAGTGGATTGCCATTCCTTTCTCTCGAGGATCTTCCTGACCCAGGGATCAAACCCTGGTCTCCTGCATTGCAGGCAGATTCTTTACTGTTTGAGGAAAGTCCTCAAGTTAGATTTAGATAAAGTAACATCTCATTCAGATCTCTGCTGATACTTCTAGCCCTTTAAGTAAATTTCTCCAGCACCATTCTCCAAATTCCTCCCCCCGCACCATTTATTCCTGCTTCTCAGTTAGACCTAGCTGATACTGCCTTAAAATGCTCCTGTCTCTGCATTATTTATGCCCCTCATTTCTGGTCTTGATTTAAGCTCTTTGAAGTAGTTCTAACTTGCACAGCCTAAGCATCAATAACTCTTGAATAAAATTGATGAGGACACATTTGTATCCCAGAGCATACGTTGCTAAATGCTAAATATGCATCTGTCATTCAATTAACAGTTCTTGATTGATTAATCTCATGTATATTTTTACCCTGTGTCTCTGCTTTAATTATATGTATATATTTATTTTTGCTATTTCCAAACTCAATAAGTATTTTTGGTTTTATAATTCCACATCATCATTGGTGAATTGTCGTTCTCATTTCCTTAATGGCCTTCCTGATCTCGGTCAAAAATCTCTTTTAATCAATTCTCTACCAAATCAACTCCCCACTGAAGCCCCAATTGGATTAAGTCTATAAAACTCCAGATGTTATGTTTAAGATGAAACCCTTTAATTTTTGTGTATATGCTTGTGATGAGTTAATTTACATATTTATTTGCATGATTTGCAGTCCAAAATCTTTTATATAACATTGCATTCATCTCTGACCTGAAGTCAGCTTAACTTCTCCCCTGACACTTTTTTTTGCTCATGACTTCTTATCTACCTGCCTCTTCTATTATATATCTGTTTTTGCTCAGTGCAACTATTGTGGCATTTACCTTCTCTGAAAGCTAATATTTAATTTCCCCCTCACCTAAAAATTCTTTCAGATAGCTGTTATTTAAATAAACTAAGTTTCTGGAGAACAGTGGCTTAATTTATCTTGCTTTGTATCATCTAAAAGCACTTCATTCAAAGGTGTTTTATTTGTCTTTGTTGAATAAAACAAGCCAGAAAATGGATCATAGCATTTTTGCTGCTTTCCAGGGCTTCCCAGGTGGCACTAGTGGTAAAGAATCTGACAATGCAAGAGACATAAGAGACATGGGTTTGGTCCCTGGGTTTGGAAGATCCCATGGAGAAGGGCATAGCAACCCACTCCAGGATTCTTGCTTAGAGAATCCAATGGACAGAGGAGCCTGGTGGGCTATAGTTCATAGGGTCTCAAAGAGCTCGACATGACTGAAGGGGCTTAGCATGGATGCATTATCTTTTCTATTATACTACAAGTTCTACACAAGTGTGGGTTCCATAGCTTCTTTTATTCTAAGCCTAGACTGTGTTCCAGACTTTAAAATATATGCATGTATTAATTGATGTATAGCATACATTCTGAAAAGATTTTAAATAAAGCTTAAATATTAAGATTTTTAAATATACATCTTAAATATTAAGATATTTTTCAAAATAAATCTTAAATACAGCTCCATGATTTACTGCAAATTGAGTACAGTTGTGTTGTTTATCTAAGAAAAGAAATAGAAAGCTATCAGAACTTCAGAAGCTCATCTTCTAAAAATCAAAACCCAAATCAAAAATACTTTTTCTACCCAAAGGTAGTCAACTCCAAGATATATTACTATAGACAAAATTTGTCTATTCACAGTCTTCACATACATGAAATAGTGCATGTTTTACTTTTAGGCTTATTTCACTCAGTATTGTATTTTGAGATTCATCCATGTCTTTGCAAGTAGCAATTGTGAATTCATTTTCATTCCTATGTAAAATTTTATTTTATGAATATACTTCAATTTGCATAAACATTTATCCTTTAATAGTCATTTATTTTGTTCTAGATTTGACCACTATGAAAGGTTATTTGCAAGTATGAATATACTTGGATAAATATGTTCATACATTTGTATACATCTTTTGTAAATATATAGCTAAAGATGCAATTACTGGATTACTGAGTTATTCATGTTTAAGTTTATAATACTACAAGGTCTTCAAAGTAGTTTTCCAACTTTATGCTCACCAACAGTGCGTGAGAGTTCTAGTTGCTTTACATCTTTGTCAGAGATTAGTATTGTCAGTCACTTTCATGTCTGTCTTTCTGGAGAATACATAGTCATAGGTCATTGTAGTGTTTATTTACAATCCTTTCATGAATAATGACTGAGTTTTAAAAATTTTTGTTTAGCTATTTTTTACTTGATAATTGATTTCTAGAGATTCTAGATAGATGACAATTTTTATATAGCTTCCAGATAAATCTTCCTTCACTCTGTCATTTGTCTTTTATCTTAATGATACCTTTTGATATGGGGAATTTTCTAATTCCAAAATAGTCTAAAATATGAGTATTTCCAGTTATAATTAATGATTTATGTGTATGCTGAAGGCAGCTTTACTTATCCCAATATTATATTTTTTCTTATGCTTCTTTCTTGATGCTTCATCATCTCTCTGTTCACATTTATGTTCATAATTAACTTGTTTAATTTATTTATATGGTAAGAGATGTTGATAAATATCAATTAATGCAATATTATTTAATAAATAACCAGTATCAAAAATGAAATACAGAATATCACCATAGACCCTGAAGGCAGCAAAAAGATAATAAGAAAATATTATGAGCAGCTTTATACAGATAAATTAGACAATGTTTCTGATTTCTCAAAAAGTAAAAATTCATTAAGTACAATATTTAATTTAAGAGCAATAATCTAAATTTTAAAACATAGTTTAAAAATGCTATGCTATGCTATGCTATGCTAAGTCACTTCAGTCGTGTCCAACTCTGTGTGACCCCATAGACGGCAGCACACCAGGCTCCCCAGTCCCTGGGACTCTCCAGGCAAGAACACTGGAGTGGGTTGCCATTTCCTTCTCCAGTGCATGAAAGTGAAAAGAGAAAGTGAAGTCGCTCAGTCGTGTCTGACTCCTAGCGACCCCATGGACTGCAGCCCACCAGCTCCTCCATCCATGGGATTTTCCAGGCAAGTGTACTGGAGTGGGGTGCCATTGCCTTAGCAGTATAAATGAAGAGGGGCAAAAAAGCATGTGAAATTTCTTACTTTAAATAGACTCAAAAATATGTATTTTATTCTTGACTAGCAGTGAGAAAATTGTAGACTACTAGAGGCTTTTAAGAATACCAAATAGACATTCCAAAATATTGGGAAAACTCAGAGAATGAATGATTTATAAAAAATAAAATAGGATTAAGAAAATACTATAAAATAGCAATAAAATGAACTGACATGAATAAGACCAGGTAGTTATAGAAATAAATATAAGATTATATATAAAAATATATGCTCATTCAATCATGATCAACTCTTTGAGACCCCAGGTACTCACTGTAACCCATCAGGCTTCTCTCTCCTTGGAATTTTCCAGGCAAAAATACTGGAGCAGTTGCCATTTCCTACTCCAGATCATCCTGACCCAGGGAATGAAGCCACATCCCTTGTGTCTCCTGCATTGGCAAGCAGAATCTTTACCACTAGTGCCACCTAGTTCATATGTAAAAAGATATTGATAATAAATATAAATGAACTAAAAAATAAAATTAGATTAAATATTTAATTTGGGAAAATTTTTGAATAGGAAATAAAAGAATTTCTCAATTTATTATTCAAAACAGTGAAATTCACTATTGTGGAGTCCCTGGCTAGGTCTAGATTTAATGGAAGCACCGATCATAACTTTTTTAAATTAGACAACATTAATGAAATAGACCAATTCCTCTAAAGGAAAAAAACTGTCTCAGTCAATATGAAATAGATAACTTAAATATTTCTGTTAACTATTAAAAAATTAATCCATTAAAATGAAAACTCTGGAAAAAGATCTCCAGGCACAGATGATTTCATAGAATTCTACCTAATATTAAAGAAGAATTAACACCAATTCTAAATAATCCCTTCCAGAAATTAGCAGAACAGAGAACACTTCTCAAACCACTCAAATTATTGTATGAGGCCAGTACTATACTGAGAGCAAAACCTGAAAAATACAGAATAAAAAACAAGCAAAAGCCAGTATAACAGACCAATATCAATGATAAAAATAGACAAAAAATCCTCAGCAAAATGGAAGCAAATATTATCATCTGTTAGGGCTTCCCTGACAGCTCAGTTGGTAAAGAATCTGCCTTCAATGCAGGAGACCCTGGTTCAATTCCTGGGTCAGAAAGATCCCCTGGAGATCTACCCATTATAAAGGCTACCCACTCCAGTATTCTGGCCTGGAGAATTTCATTGACTGTCCATGGGGCCACAAAGATTTGGACATGACTGAGTGACTTTCACTTTATCAAATGTCATCATTAAAATATTAGCATTTGTAAGTAAGCAAAATGTTGATATTGAAAGAATTATGCATCATGATCAAGTGGGGTTCATTTCAAAGTTGTGGCATTGGTCAGCAGTCAAAAGTCAATCAATGCAAAGCATCGTATTCATAAGATAAAGCCAAAAAAATCGCCATGGTCTTTTCAATTGATGCAGAAAAAAAAAAAAAAAAATCATTTGGCAAAATTCAACACTTATTTATGATAAAAACTGTCAGAAACTAGAAATAGAGGGGAAAATCCTCAACATGATATATGACATCTATACAAAATCTACAGCTATTATCACACTAAATGGTGAAAACCTGAATGCTATAATCCAATACTTAGGCCAAGGAACAGCTGACTCATTAGAAAGACTCTGATGCTGGAAAAGATTGAAGGCAAAGGGAGAAGAGGGTGACAGAGGATGAGATGGTTGAAAGACATCATTGACTCAATGGACATGAGTTTGAGCAAACTCTGGGAAATAGTGAAGGACAGGAAAGCCTGGCATGCTGCAGTTTATGGGGTTTCCAAGAGTTAGACACAACTTGGCGACTGAACAAAAACAAATAATCCTAAAATCAAAAAGGGCAGAGTATCTGTCTTCATCACTTCTAGTCAACACAGTACCAGAAGGCCTAGATACTGTATGTAATAAGGCATTTTGTAATTTTCAGCATACTTGTCTAATGTCTTTTCTTAAATTTTTGGAATGATTATAAGTATATTTTATTTTTAATTTTTATTCCTAGTGTTCAGTGCTAGTATGTAGAAACACAGTAGATTTTTGAATGATGATTTGGTATATACAGACTCTTTGAACTTACTTATTTTTTCCTAGGAGTTTGATGTAGACTCTTTGGGTTTATCTATGTAGACTATCATTCTATTACAAATAAGGATTGTTTGATTTTTTTTCTTTTGGATATGTATACGTTAATGTCCTTTTCTTGACTTATTGTATATTATAACTATTTATCCAGGAGAATGAAAGCTTATGCTTTATGAAGATTTGTCCATGAATATTCATAGCAGCTTTATTTGTAATACCCAAATCTGGAAACAATGAAATGTCTTATCAGCAATTTAATGTATAAACAATTATGTTGCATTAGTGCTTGCATAAATGTATAAACAAATGTGGAATGTTAAACTTATCTTTAAAGAGAAGTTAACTATACTCAGTGGCAAGAATGAGTCTGGAAAAAATTATGCTGAATAAAGGCAGTCAGATTAAAAAGAAAAGAACATACTATGTGATTCCATTTATATGAAACTCTAGAAAAATGCAAGCTAATCTATAAGACTGGAATGACTGAGTCTTATTATAAGTGCGCATTTAACTTTCAGAGAATATTTCATACTCTTGATCTGCTTATATTATATTGTTTCTTTTTCATTGGGTTATTTATTTCCTTCTTTTAGGTCTGGTTATTCTTTCATTAACATATTCTTTTAAAAGTTGTAAGTAAAATGCTATTTGAGTGTACCCTCTACTGAGAATTAAACATTGTTTCTTGTGGACAGTTAGTGTAGGGCAGATCTTCTCTTTCTTTCAAGTAAAATTATACAAAAAATGTGTTCATTATTGTAAGAAATGTTTTGTTTTACCCTTTGACCTGGAAGATAGCACATTTGAATCTAGCTGAAACCATGAGATATTTATCAGAGTCCCTCCTTAACTACAAATTAGTTTCTCTATACTGAGACTATTGAAAATTAGCATTTTAGTTTCTCACTCTGCACTTTTTAAAATATATGTGTGTGTAACTGGAAAGGGTTAATTTTAAATTCACTTTGGATCTGCTTCTGTGGCTTGAACCCTTTTTTGTTATAAATATACATAATGGCCTTTCTCAGGAAGATAATCTGAGCCATCCACCTGAGAAGATGGTAAATAAGTGAAATTAACATATTCCACTGCCTGAAGCTTGCCATTTTAGGGCACATTTGCAAAGACTGAATAATCTTTTTCTTTGCTTCTTCACCTCCCCCCCACCCCCCATCTCTGATCCAAAAAAGATCCTGGCAACCAGGCCTTGATAAGATGGTTATTTTGAGGCGCTAGTCTGAGGCCCATGGATGGAGGAGCCTGGTAGGCTGCAATCCGTGGGATCGCTGGGAGTCCAACGCGACTGAGCGCCTTCACTTTCACTTTTCACTTTCATGCATTGGAGAAGGAAATGGCAACCCACTCCAGTGTTCTTTCCTGGAGAATCCCAGGGATGGGGAGCCTGGTGGCTGCCGTCTATGGGGTCACACAGAGTTGGACACGACTGAAGTGACTTAGCAGCAGCAGCAGTCTGCCATCTTCTCAGTCAGGTGGCTCCCAGATTAAAGTCTGTTCCTTGCCTCAAAACCTCTTCTCTTGGATTCATTGGACTGTTTGTGGAGTTAGCAGAGCAAGCTTGTAACATGTGTTCAGTTGTTCATCATGTCCAACTCTTTCAGATGCCATGGATTTTGGCCTGCAGGCTCCTCTGCCATGGAATTTTTCAGGCAATATATATAGTTGCCCATTATCCAGAATGAAATTATCCCAAATTCCAAGATTAACTCATTTAATATCTCTATTCTTCTAGATCTTAATCCTACACATTCCTACTATCTTCAAACATTTTTTCCCCTTGTTAAACTTTTCTGATTTTTCTTGGCTTATGAGTATTTCTTGGTCCTCTGTTGCTTGAAATGGAACTTGCTTGATGAATTTTGCAGTTCTTTTGAAAATAAAACATAAGAATATCTAAATAAACATTAGGAAGGAACATATAGTCTTCAGGGTTTGCATTTATCTCCTTCTGCTCTCATTTTCTCCCACCCATTTTCACAACTAGAAATCCCCTTTTATCCCTTCATTGTGTTTCTTTTCAAACTTTCTTCTTCTCCCCACTCTCTGTTTGCCCCTTTCCTTCCCTATCCAGTACTGGCACTTTTTCTTTTTTAAATTTCTTACTAAAATATATATTTAGGAAAAGATATGATAAACTCATTCTCACTCAGCTCCACATCCCAATTATAGAGATTCCTCTTGACATAGAATACACAATGAGATGAATCTATCTTTAAACTATCTTGTTTTTGAATGTATGATGGCACTAAGAGTTATAAGCATACCTAAACTTCTGTCTGGACTGTCTTCTGTTGTGTTCAGTTCAGTTGAGTTCAGTCTCTCACTCGTGTCCTACTCTTTGCTACCCCATGGACTGCAGCATGCCAGGCTCCCCTGTCCATCACCAATACCCGGAGCCTACTCAAACTCATTCCATCGAGTCAGTTGATACCATCCAGACATCTCATCCTCTGTTGTCCCCTTCTCCTGCCCTCAATCTTTCTCAGCATCAGGGTCTTTCCAATGAGTCTGTTCTTTGCATCAGAGGCCAAAGCACTGGAGCTTCAGCTTCAGCACCAGTCTTTCCAATGAATATTCAGGACTGATTTCCTTTAGGATTGTCTGCTTTGATCTCCTCGAAGTCCAAGGGATCCTCAAGAGTCTTCTCCAACACCACAGTTCAAAAGCATCAATTCTTTGGTGCTCAGCTTTTTTATGGTCCAACTCTCACATCCATACAGAACTACTGGAAAAACCATAGCTTTGACTATATGAACCTTTATCAGCAAAGTAACGCCTCTGCTTTTAAATATGCTGTCTAGGTTGGTCATGGCTTTTCTTCCAAGGAGGAAGTGTCTTTTAATTTCATGGCTGCAGTCACCATTTGCATGACTTTGGAGCCCAATAAAATAAAGTCTGTCACTGTTTCCATTGTTTCACCATCTATTTGCCATGAAGTGATAGAGCCAGATGCCATGATCTTAGTTTTTTGAATGCTGAATTTTAAGCCAGCATTTGTTCTGTTAGAAAACATAAACTGATTTTCTGGAATTCTTTCCTAAGTAATTTTAGTTCCTTGTAGGCAAAATGAAACACAATGAAGCAAGATGTAACAACACATGTACATTTATGTATAGTAATGACTCCGTTCATAAAACAATTATTTTTCCCTGAGGTGCCTAGTGTGCAATTCTTTCCTATTTCTTCTCTGCTTGTTGTTAAAATAGATAAATTCAATGGTAAAACCACCAGGAAAATACTAGCAGAAAACAACTAATTTGGGGAATCCAGAGAAGGGAAAGGGACTAGTGAGAAATCTGACATGACTGAAGAAGTATAGAAAGGGCATGACAGGCAAGAAACTTTGGCTGACAAGCCTGCATAAACTAAATTATAGTGGACAAATAATAAATTTACCTCTTCGTGTACAATATGGAATTGCTGAAAAATTTTGACTGATATGCTGCTGCTGCTAAGTTGCTTCAGTCGTGCCCGACTCTGTGCGACCCCATAGATGGCAGCCCACCAGGCTCCACCGTCCCTGGGATTCTCCAGGCAAGAACATTGGAGTGGGTTGCCAGTTCCTTCTCCAGTGCATGAAAGTGAAAAGTGAAAGTGAAGTCATTCAGTTGTGTCCGACTCTGCGACCCCATGGACTGCAGCCTACCAGGCTCCTCCATCCGTGGGATTTTCCAGGGAAGAGTACTGGAGTGGGGTGCCATCACCTTCTCTGTTGACTGACATATTGAATGTTAAATAAATACTTAATGCACCAGGCAGTTTAGACCCTACAGACATAGTCCTCAAGTGAAGAATCTTCAAATTCTCCTCTGTGCTGCAAATTATACAAAATTTGAAGTTTCCTTTTAGAGAATGATTTCTTATTGCATGAGGTCCATAAGCCAACTGTAAAACATGATGCGTGAACTCCTAACAGTGCATGTCAACTGTCATCTTTATGTTAAGTTTCCTGCCACAGAAGAACTATAGATCTTGGAAAACTCCCTGTGGAAACCATGGCCCTAAACATTTTAGAGATAAGATCAGAAAGCATGTCTGTTGAAGAAAATTACATGATAGACCTTGAAATAATTTATCAAGTAAGTACCAATGGCACCAGGTATAAGACACAGAGACAGTTTTAGATAGTCTGCATGTCTAGATAGGACTAAGAGAAAAATATATGGCTTCCTAGGTGGTACTAGTGGTAAAAAACCCTGCCTGCCAAGCAGGAGATGCCAGAGATGCTGGTTTGATCCCTGGGTTGGGAAGATCCCCTGGAGTAGGAAATACTAACCCATTTCAGTACTCTTTCATGGAAATACCTCATGGACAGAGGAGCCTGGTGATCCATAGTCTATGGGGTCACAGTCAGTCAGACACGATTGAGCATGTACACATGAATTCATTAGAAAACATACATTGAGATGGATTTCATCCTGCGGGAGATTAATTGAAGATCTATGCCTGGGATAGATAACAGAAAGGAGGAAGCAAGACTGGGCAGAAATGACAGATCTGACAAAGTCTTGACCAACTCAGCCAGGATCTCCAGAAAAGAGATTGCCCATTAGAAGCATCTCAATGTAGAGATAAAACCAAGATATATTATGCCACTCTGTGACTCATTGTCTGGGTGCAGCCTCAGAAAGATATGGCCATAATTCAAAAGCTGAGGAGGATCCTAAAGGCACTCACAGCTAGAAGCTGTCATCTAACTGCTCATTTTGCAGTTGAATAATAAATTATTTCTTGAAAGGAGAGCCAAATGTACACTTCCAGGGATGACACAGTTGACACAGTCTGTGCGTGTGCTATTAAGGAGCTTAGGATACTGTTCATCATGAACATTCATTTGTAATTAAGGCATCCAATCATAAGAGTTAAGTAAATTTTCAGCGTGTGAAACAAAACCCTTCTTGTTCCTTTGAATGTAAAAATTGATTTCATGCAGACTTAGTTCAGAGAAATAATATGGAGCAATGCAGACCAATGCTTCAATTTATGGAGAGCAATGGTCTTATGTAGATTTTTTCTTTTTACTATAGTCCATGAATAGTCAATTAGCAACTTTGACTGCTATATGTCCTGCCTAACAGAGTGCCAAAATTTATGCTAGCAGATATTTTGCCATGCTTTGTGGTGTTCTTTAGTTTGTTTTAATGAGGTGGTAGGTATACTTTTCTCTTTATTTTAAATAAAAGGGTGAAAGGGTGAAAGAGGAGAATGAAAAAGCTGGCTTAAAATTCAACTATCAAAAAACTGAGATCGTGGCATCTGGTCCCATAACTTCATGGCAAATAGCTGGGGAAAAAGTGGAAAAAATGAGAGACTTTATTTTCTTGGACTCCAAAATCACTGTGTATGGTGACTGCAGCCATGAAATTCAAAAACATTTTCTTCTTGGAAGAAAAGCTATGCAAAGAGCATATTAAAAATCAGAGACATCACTTTTCTGACAAAGTTCCGTATAGTCAAAGCTATGGTTTCTACAGTAATCATGTACGATGTGAGAGTTGGACCATAAAGAAGGCTGAGTGCCAAAGAATTGACGCTTTTGAATTGTGGTGCTGGAGAAGACTCTTGAGTCCTTTGTACAGCAGTGGGATCAAACTAGTCAACCCTAAAGGAAATCTACCCTGAATATTCATTGAAAGGATTGATGCTAAAGCTGAAGCTCCAGTACCTTGGCCAGCTGATGCAAAGGGCCCACTCACTGGGAAATACTCTAATGCTGGGAGATTGAGGGCAGGAGGAGAAGGGGGCAACAGAGAATGAAATGCTTATATGACATCATTGACTCATGGACATGAATTTGAGCAAACTTCAGGAGATGGTGAAGGACAGGGAAGTCTGGTGTGCTGCAGTCCATGGGGTCACAAAGAATTGGACATGACTGAGCAACTGAACAACACAACAAAGTGTACTTTCTCTTTATTGTAAATAACTTTGAAACATGTGGCAGTTTGCACACCCAGTTGCTTAGGGATACAATTTGAATCCCCATGTGCAAACCTACCACTTCTTGAGTAAGATTAGAGCTCAAGCCCTACCAAGGTTCTGCCATTTAGACCAGTCAGGCAGTTTCCTTCCTGTGTCATTACTTCCCAGGATGTGCACTGAACTCATAGTGTTCTGAGAGCTACAGAGAAGTCTTGGGAATCTGAAGTTGTTATAAAGGTTATTCTATGATTAACATTTTTTTTTTTCTATTCAGTCTTGTTTGTTCTTTTCCTGAAGTCTTGTTCCATACATCTCCACTCCTTATACATGCACGGTAAGTCACTTCAGTCATGTCCAAATCTTTGCAACCCTATGGACTGTAGCCACCCAAACTCCTCTTTCCATGGAATTCTCCAGGCAAGAATACAGGAGTCATTACCATCTTTCTAAATTCCATATATATGTGTTAGTATACTGTATTGGTGTTTTTCTTTCTGGCTTGCTTCACTCTGTATAATAGACTCCAGTTTCATCCACCAGAGGGATGGTACGGGGAGGGAGGTGGGAGGGGGTTCAGGATGGAGAACATGTGTACACCCATGGTGGATTCATGTTGATGTATGGCAAAACCAACACAATATTGTAAAGTAATTAGCCTCCAATTAAAATAAATAAATTGAGATTAAAAAAAAGAATACTGGAGTCAGTTGCCATACCCACCTCCAGGGAATCTTCCAGACCCAGGGATTGAAACTGCAGCTCCTGCATTGGCACCAGGCTCCCCCGTCCCTGGGATTCTCCAGGCAAGAACACTGGAGTGGGCTGCCATTTCCTTCTCCAATGCATGAAAGTGAGAAGTGAAAGTGAAGTCGCTCAGTCGTGTCCGACTCTTAGCGACCCCATGGATTGCAGCCTAACAGGCTCCTCTATCCATGGGATTTTCCAAGCAAGAGTACTGGAGTGGGGTGCCATTGCCTTCTCCGTGCATTGGCACATGGGTTATTAATCAGCAGCCCCCTGGGAAGTCCCCCCCTGCCCCCACCCCTTATATCTTTGTCTAGACACGGTAACATCACTTTGTTTCACACACATTGGATTACCCTTAACATTATTTAAACTTGAAAAAGAATACATACACACAAAAGGGCAAAATATTGCATTTGTGAAGAATATGGTAAGTAAATATATTTGGAGAAAAAAAGAAAGGAATTAAATATCCACACATCGAGCAAAAATACTATTTGTAGAGGGTAGATTTTGTGTGAGCCCTGAGTCATGCTACAGACCTAAGTGAGCTCATGTTTGAATTGGGATGGAATATGAAGATTCATATAGAAAATGGCTTAAAAACTGAAGGATGTGGCTAAGGCTGATAGAATTAAGTGGAATTGTCACAAAATGTTTTTTTTTTTTTTATTTCGTGTTGGTAACTTTGTTCTCTGAGGGGAGATTCATGACACT
Organism: Bubalus bubalis; assembly: GCF_019923935.1. Lineage (NCBI taxonomy): Eukaryota > Metazoa > Chordata > Mammalia > Artiodactyla > Bovidae > Bubalus > Bubalus bubalis. The sequence goes on along the minus strand of NC_059168.1, from coordinate 53,899,537 downwards.
GGCTTTCCCAACTGGGGATGAGTTTAGGTCAGTCAAAAATGTATTACCTGTATTCTTATTTACTTTTTTATTTTTGGCTGTGCTGGGTCTTTGTCACTGTGTGGGCTGTCTCTAATTGTGGCAAGCAGAGGCTAGGTGTGGGCTTCTCATTGCAGTGGCTTCTTTTGTTGTGGGGCATTCAGGCTTCAGTAGTTTCCCCACATGAGCTCAATAGTTGTGACTCCAGGGCTCTAGAGCACAGGCTTAATAGTTGTGGCACATGTGCTTAGTCGCTCTATGGCTTGTGGAATCTTCCTGGATCAGGGATCAAACCCATGTCTTCTGCATTGGCAGGCAGATTCTTTACCATTGAGCCACAGGGAAACCCCTGTTACTTCTGTTCTTAAAGAATGAAAATAATAGATAAATATACATTAACCATATATAAATTGACTATTATTTTTTTGCAAGCTTACCAGGGAGTGTATATCTAAAATAGCTAATCACGCAGGTGTTTTCCTTTCATTCTCTCACTGTATCAGCTACATGTGTTGGATGATCTATGAAAGTGATATTAACAAAGCAGATGAGTTGAACATTTCTCTGCACTTTCAGGAGAAGACTAGTTAAGCACCTACACCTGGGCCTGATCTTCTAACACTTTAAAGTGAATCTGCCAACCTTAGGGTCAGATACTGAACATAGTGTACATGATACTTTATAGAAAACATGCATTCCCAAGAATTTGGCTTCAGGTGGACAATCCTAGTTTGTCCGGTCAGTCTCAATTTATTCCCTTTGTTTAATGGCTCTTTCTTTCACTCTCAAAAGTGTCTTGGTCTGCATAATACATTTAACTGTCACTTTGCTTATATGAGCAGCTACATATTTCCTTTGCCTTTAGTTGTAGGATATTTGCTTTTCCATAGAAGCTGTATACTCCATGACATGTTAAAAATCATATCATATCCCAGAGGTCAGAAACTACTTCTTGTTCACGTTGTGGTGGTTTTTTATGCCCATAAAACTTCACATCTGGTTGGTGCTCAATAAAGTGAACTGAATTGAAGGGTATAGTAAAAAAATTGAAAATAAATTTGAAGAAAAAATACATTCCTGTTGAAGCATTAAGAATAGCAGCAATAATGGGTCAAAGGGTAATTGGAATCTATGGAAACATGACAAAGGTTGTCTGATAAGATTCCATGTTTGGATATGTTTATAGCCTATTGTTTGAACCTTTCCCTTGGTTCTGAAATTAAATCTCAATTCCAAATAAAAGTTCCTTTACAAAACCCTTTATCTCCTCAAAATGGCCAGATAAGCCTCTCAGTTCAGTTTAGTCACTCAGTTGTGTCTGACTCTTTGTGACTCCATGGACTACAGTATGACAGTCTTCCCAGTACATCATTGTCTCCTGGAACTTGCTCAAACTCATGTGCATCAAGTCGGTTATGCCATCCAACCATCTCATCCACTGTCGTCCCCTTCTCCTTCTACCATCAATCTTTCCTAGCATTAGGGTCTTTTCCAATGAGTCAGTTCTTAGCATCAGGTGGCCAAAGCATTGGCGCTTCAGCTTCAGCATCACACCTTCCAATGAATATTCAGGACTGATTTCCTTTAGGATCAACTGGTTTGATCTTGCATTCCAAGGGACTCTCAAGAGTCTTCTCCAACACAACAATTCAAAAGCATTAATTCTTTGGTGCTCAGCTTTCTGTATAGTCCAACTCTCACAACCATACATGACTACTGGAAAAACTATAGCTTTAACTAGACGGACCTTTGATAGTAATATCTCTGTTTTTCAATATGTTGTCTAGGTTTGTCATAGCTTTTCTTCACATACTGTTGAAGCCTAGCTTGGAGAATTTTCAGCATTACTTTGCTAGCATGTGAGATGACTGCAATTGTATGGTAGTTTGAACATTCTTTGGTATTGCCTTTCTTTGGGATTGGAATGAAAACTGACATTTTCCAGTCTTGTGGCCGCTGCTGAGTTTTCCAAATTTGCTGGTATATTGAGTGCAGCACTTTCACAGCATCATCTTTTAGGATTTGAAATAGCTGAACTGGAATTCTATCTACTCCATTAGCTTTGTTCGTAGTGATGCTTCCTTAGGCCCACTTGACTTTGCATTCCAGGATTTCTGGCTCTAGATGAGTGATTACACCATTGTGTTTATTTGGATCATTAAGATATTTTTGTACAGTTCTTCTGTGTATATTTGCCACCTCTTTTCTGCTTCTGTTAGGTCCATACCATTTCTGTCCTTTATTGAGCCCATCTTTGCATCATTTCATCTTTGCATGAAATATTCTTGGTATCTCTAATTTTCTTGAAGAGATCTCTAGTCTTTCCCATTCTATTGTTTTTCTATATTTCTTTGCACTGGTCATTTAAGAAGACTTTCTTATCTCTCCTGTAAGCATCTAATCTCACTTTATTTGCTATAATACCTACTAATCATCACAATGTATGTTGTTAATATGTTTTTTTATTTACTCTGTAAGTATTCTTGATAGTGTCTTACTGTTTACTGAAGTATCAAGAAATAATGTGATTTGGGGATTTATATATATTTGTAACTTCATGCAGAAAGTAGAATGTCTTTCCTTTTAAATTTTCCAGTTATATTTAAGTGAATCCTAGGAGAGAAAGAATTGTATGTACTAAGAACAAAAGGAATTAGCCTTCCAAAAATTAATAAAGGCTTTCTTGATGATACCACAACAATGACTAATTCATTTGTATATGAAAAAAAGCAATAAATATATTCCAGTACCTGTGTTTAACTAGTAAATACAAAGAAAAAAAAAAGATAAGACTAAAAACATAGCCAGTCTTCATTGACTTGTTCCAAATTAATTTGCTCTCCATTTCAGAAGAATTGATGCTTTCAAGTGGTAGTCTGGGAACTCATGAGAGTCCCTTGGATTGCAGGGAGATCAAACCAGCCAATTCTAAAGGACATCAGTCCTGAATATTCATTGGAAGGATTGATTTTTTTTTCTTTTTTTTGAATTTTATTTTATTTTATTTTTAAAATTTTATTTTATTTTTAGACTTTACATAACTGTATAAGTGCTAATAATTTGGCCACCTGATATGAAGAGTCAACTCACTGGAAAAGACCCTTATAATGGGAAAGATCGAAGGCAAAAGGAGAAGGGGGTAGTAGAGAACGAGATGGTTAGAATCATTGATTCAATGGACATGAATTTGAGCAAACTTTGGGAGATGAGTGAAGGACAAGTGAGCCTGACATGCCACTGTCCTTGGGGTCACAAAGAGTCAGAGACAACTTAGCAACTGAACAACAACATTTCAGAAGCTCTCTGTAGATAAGGTAGGCTATTACAATAAGGTACTAGTTGGTGTGGGTATGAGCTACAGGGTCTTCTTTCTCCTAAGGAAAGACAGGAAGCTTTCATAGACCTCATTGGGTCAACATGGTTGCTGTGCATTGCTTAGTTTATCTCTGTGCAGTGGTGCTATGACCCCTGAAATAATTTTGATGTGGAGCAGAGATGTGTCCATTAGTTAAACACATTTCCTCAGCTCTATGTTTTGTATTTTTATAAACAAAATAACTGCAAGTTTGGATATCCCAAAAAATAGATGTCAAGACAATTAAAATTTCAAGACATTTATTGTGGGAAACACTTCTGAGTACAATGCAGGAGCAGGGACAGTCAAAGCAGAGCCTTTTGATCACAGTGCATCTAACCCTAAAATTGGAAAGAGGAAACGAAGAAGGCATGTGTATGGAGGCAAAGTCTCAGTCAGGCTAAGAGTAGTGCCCAGAACAAAGTTTTCCATCAGAGAATTGTTCTTTGCAGGGATTTCCCACCTCTAGCTTCCCTACTGTGCATGGTCATTGGTTGGGTGCAGTCAAGGGTGTGTGCATGCTCAGTTGTCTCTGACTTGTTGCCATCCCATGGACGACTCTAGCACACCAGTTTCCTCTGTCCATGGAATTCTACAGGCAAAAATACTGGGTCAGGTTGCCCCTTCCTACTCCAGGAGATCTTCCCAATCCAGGGACTGAATCTGAGTCTCTTGTGTCTCCTGCATTTTCAGGAGGATTTTTTTTTTTTTTTTAACCACTTCATGACTTGGGAAGCCCACAGCCACAGGTAGGGTGCCTTTATTGAAAATGTTCTGTTGGATCTTGAAAGTGTGGCAGCTGCAGACTGTCAGGTAGCAAGTTTCTTCACAGATCCTCTATTGTTAAAGAAAAAAATTTATTTATTTTTAATTGGAGGATAATTGCTTTACAATATTGTGTTGGTTTCTGCCATACATCGACATGAATCATCCACAGGTACACATATGCCCCCTCCTTCTTGAACATCCCTCGCTCATCCCTCTCTGTCCCACCCCTCTATGTTTTCACAGAGCACTGGTTTGAGCTCCCTGCATCACACAAATTCCCACTAGCTATTTTACATATGCTGTTACCATATATATGTTACCACACCACTCTCTCAATTCATCCCACATTCTCCTTTACCACTGTGTCTACAAGTCTGTTCTCTATGATTCTCATCTGATGAAAGTTCTCAGTGATCCACTGCTATGACTGTCATAGGTAAGTTTCAAAGCATGTAATTTCTTCAACTTTTGTTATTGGTTAAAATTCCAAGGAAATCCTGATTTGGAAATCCTTACCTCCTACTGTAACCACATTCTCTTTTAGAAACAGGACTGAAAAGTTGAAAGAAAAACAAAAAACTGTCTTCAGATTTAAAAAATATCCTTATGGAAAAGGAATACAAAAAAGCAAAATGGCTGTCCAGGGAGGCCTTACAAATAGCTGTGAAAAGAAGAGAAGTGAAAAGCAAAGGAGAAAAGGAAAGATATAAGCATCTGAATGCAGAGTTCCAAAGACTAGCAAGAAGAGATAAGAAAGCCTTCCTCAGCAATCAATGCAAAGAAATAGAGGAAAACAACAGAATGGGAAAGACTAGAGATCTCTTCAAGAAAATTAGAGATACCAAGGGAACATTTCATGCAAAGATGGCCTCGATAAAGGACAGAAATAGTATGGACCTAACAGAAGCAGAAGATATTAAGAAGAGGTGGCAAGAATACACAGAAGAGCTGTACAAAAAAGATCTTCATGACCAAGATAATGATGATAGTGTGATCACTCACCTAGAGCCAGACATCCTAGAATGTGAAATCAAGTGGGCCTTAGAAAGCATCATAAGAACAAAGATAGTGGAGGTGATAGAATTCCAGTTGAGCTACTTCAAATCCTGAGAGATGATGCTGTGAAAGTGCTGCACTCAATATGCCAGCAAATTTGGAAAACTCAGCAGTGGCCATAGGACTGGAAAAGGTCAGTTTTCATTCCAATCCCACAGAAAGGCAATGCCAAAGAATGCTCAAACTCCCACACAATTGCACTCATCTCACATGCTAGTAAAGTCATGCTCAAAATTCTCCAAGCCAGGCTTTAGCAATACGCAAACTGTGAACTTTCAGATGTTCAAGCTGGTTTTAGAAAAGGCAGAGGAACCAGAGATCAAATTGCCAATATCCACTGGATCATGGAAAAAGCAAGAGATTTCCAGAAAAACATCTACTTCTGCTTTATTGACTATGCCAAAGACTTTGACTGTGTGGATCACAATAACTGTGGAAAATTCTGAAAGAAATGGGGATACCAGACTGCCTGACCTGCCTTTTGAGAAACCTATATGAGGTCAGGAAGCAACAGTTAGAACTGGACATGGAACAACAGACTGGTTCCAAATAGGAAAAGGAATACGTTAAGGCTGTATATTGTCACCCTGCTTATTTAACTTATATGCAGAGTACTTCATGAGAAATGCTGGGCTGGAAGAAGCACAAACTGGAATCAAGATTACCAGGAGAAATATCAATAACCTCAGATATGCAGATGAAATCACCCTTATGGCAGAAAATGAAGATGAACTAAAAAGCCTCTTGATGAAAGTGAAAGAGGAGAGTGAAAAAGGTGGCTTAAAGCTCAACATTCAGAAAACTAAGGTCGTGGCATCTGGTCCCATCACTTCATGAGAAATAGATGGGGAAACAGTGGAAACAGTGTCAGACTTTATTTTTTTGGGCTCCAAAATCACTGCAGATGGTGATTGCAGCCATGAAATTAAAAAATACTTACTCCTTGGAAAGAAAGTTATGACCAACCTAGATAGCATATTGCAAAGCAGAGACATTACTTTGTCAACAAAGGTCTGTCCACTCAAGGCTATGGTTTTTCCTGTGGTCATGTATGGATGTGAGAGTTGGACTGTGAAGAAAGCTGAGCACCGAAGAATTGATCCTTTTGAACTGTGCTGTTGGAGAAGACTCCTGAGAGTCCCTTGGACTGTAAGGAGATCCAACCAGTCCATTCTAAAGGAAATCAGTCCTGGGTGTTCTTTGGAAGGAATAATGCTAAAGCTGAAACTCCAGTACTTTGGCTACCTCATGCGAAGGGTTGACTCACTGGAAAAGACTCTGATGCTGGGAGGGATTGGGGGCAGGAGGAAAAGGGGATGACAGAGGATGAGGTGGCAGGATGGCATCACCGACTCGATGGACTTGAGTTTGAGTGGACTCCGGGAGATGGTGATGGATAGGGAGGCCTGGCATGCTGCATTTCATGGCGTCACAGAGTCGGACACGACTGAGTGACTGAACTGAACTGAACTATGCTATGAAACTTTCAGAAATATTATTTGTAGATTGTGACTGGTCCCAGTACTATACCTTCTCCACTATGAACTTGAAAACGCCTAGGCTACAACTAATGCATCACTACTTGCTGCTGCTGAGTTGTTTCAGTCGTGTCTGACTCTGTGCAACCCCATAGACGGCAGCCCACCAGCCTCCCCTGTCCCTGGGATTCTCCAGGCAAGAACACTGGAGCGGGTTGCCATTTCCTTCTCCAATGCATGAAAGTGAAAAGTGAAAGTGAAGTCGCTCAGTCATGTCCGACTCTTCGTGACCCCATGGACTGCAGCCTACCAGGCTCCTCTGTCTATGGGATTTTCCAGGCAAGACTACTGGAGTGGGGTGCCACTGCCTTCTCCACATCACTACTTACTTAATGCCAATTGTTTAATCAAATGCTATTAAACTGTTACCCTAGCCTTGCAGCCTCTGTATCCTTCTGATATTGGCCCATAACCTCTAAGAATTAAAACAGGAAACTCTTCCTGGGACAAAATTGAGCTTTGACTAATATTCCTTGATCTGTTTTATAAAATCCTTAGTCTTCTTCCTCTGTCAAATGTTCATGTTGGAATTGTATTCAACATCCCAAAATTTGAACAAACACTCTGGATTTCACTGATTTTTTTCTCCACCCATAACCCACTATTGTACTAACTCCATGTTTTGCCCATTCCTTCTTGTGTCCAGTTTCAAAATACTCCTTACATCCTGGTTGGATTGTTAGTGGATAAGCCAGAAAGAAAAACACCAATACAGTATACTAACGCATATATATGGGATTTAGAAAGATGGTAACAATAACCCTGTGTACGAGACAGCAAAAGAGACACTGATGTATAGAACAGTCTTATGGACTCTGTGGGAGAGGGAGAGGGCGGGAAGATTTGGGAGAATGGCATTGAAACATGTAAAATGTCATGTATGAAATGAGTTGCCAGTCCAGGTTCGATGCATGATACTGGATGCTTGGGGCTGGTGCACTGGGACGACCCAGAGGGATGGAATGGGGAGGGAGGAGGGAGGAGGGTTCAGGATGGGGAACACATGTATACCTGTGGCGGATTCATTTTGATATTTGGCAAAACTAATACAGTTATGTAAAGTTTAAAAATAAAATAAAATTTAAAAAATAAAAAAATTAAAAAATTTAAAAAAAAAGAAAAAAAAAGAAAATAAGCTATAAGGATACATTGTACAATATAGAAAATGTAGACTATATTTTATAATAACTATAAATGGAGTATAACTTTTAAAAATTGCGAATCACTATTTTATACTATAGCATATGGCACATCAACTGTATTTCAATTAAAAAATAAATGAAAAACAACTGAAAAAAAAAAAAAAGTGCCTTCTTGAAGACATTCTGGGATTTTATTGTTTAAGTCCCCACAGGGTGAAAGTTATATTTCCAGATTATGGAGTTCCCCTAAATTGTATAGATCATCAACTGGGATCTGGCTATGATTTGACATAATAACACACACCAAGGAGTCTTTTGTGACAACTCACTCCTCAAGCTGACTTAAAGCCAGTGGAACTTAGAACTGACTGTTGGTTTCACAGGTAAGTGATTAATGGAGAAAATGGTTTGCTGGTTTCTTCTAGAGGTACTTTAAACAGCTATAAACTTGTTGTTGTTGTTTAGTCACTCAATTGTGTCTGACTCTGCAACCCCATGGACTGTCCATGGAATTCTGCAGGCAAGAATACTGGAGTGGGTTGATATTTTCTTCTTTAGGGTATATTCTGACCCAGGAATATTCCTGAGATCAAACCCAGGTCTCCTGCATTACAATCAGATGCTTTACCATCTAAGCCACTAAGGAAGCCCCTACAAGCTCGTGGTTTCTGTAAATTTAGTTTTGTGTGAGAAAAATCAAGTACAAACATAAAATGGCATAGTTTAGAGATGATAAAATAATTCAAAGAATGTTCTCTTATGCAGCATCTGTATGTTCTGTTGTCTGATATTCTTTTGAAGAAGAATTTCTAAAACCAATAGTATTCTGTTATACTCATTTGTCATATGCATGCATATGAGGAGGAAAGTTAGATTTATTATTTTAGATTGTTTTAACCACTGACTCAGAACAGCTTGGAGGTAGGACCCCTGAGTTTTTGTATTAGCTTCATTAATAGTGTTCTGGGCTTTCATATTTTATCATAGAACAGAGTTTGGATCTGTTACAGAATTTCATTTACCAAATGGAACACAAAGTACTGGGGGCAGGATTCCAGAAATTGGGAAGGATCTGGCAAAATCAATTCAGGGATGCAGGTGTTGCTGGGGTATTAGACAGGTTGTTGGATGAGGAATTTAGAAAGCAGACCAAAATGAAATAGAAACCCAGTTACATGAGCTAGAAGCAGATGGAGAGAGATTCAGGTTCAACAATTGGATTAGGAAATGCCAATGGAGGAGTCTTGAATTCTAACAAGAACATTATTTTGGGGATGTTGTGAATGGAATAGAGGAGACAATATTGAAAAAAAACTGAAAAGGGGGAAAAATGGTGAAGAAAGCCACAATGACTTCATCCTTCTAGGTTATATGACTAACTTATATAGACAGCTTGGGTGTTAGGAGCTTTGCTAAGAACTTTACATCTGTCACCATGTTGATTTGTCTAATCTACCAGGGTAAATATGTGTGCCCTACATCCCTCACTACTCCATGTAAGTCCCTCCCCAGCCTGTGGGCACAAAGAGAATGACCTTCCTCATAGACGGGAACTCATTCGTCCAATGAGCTTATAGGAGTCACCATGATCCCCTGCTCGAGCCTCCTAACAATCTTTCAAAGTCCATTTCTAAGAGAATAAAACATAGTTCATTTTTAAAATACACATTAAAAATTTTAAACAACTGTACATACATTAATTTTGTCATACTGCTTATTTAAATTCTATGTAGAGTACATCATGTGAAATGACAGGCTGGATAAATGAAAAGTTGAAATTGAGAATCCTGGGAGAAATATCAATCTTAGATATGCATTTAGTATCATGTGAAACACTTGAGATCTCTCAAGAAAATTAGAAATATCAAAGGACTATTTCATGAAAACATGGGCAAGATAAAGGACAGAAATGGTATACACGTAACAGAAGCAGAGAATACTAAGAAGAGGTGCTCAAGAATCCACAGAAGAACTGTACAAAAAAGTCTTAATACCCAGATAACTGTAATGGTGTGATCACTCACCTAGAGCCAGACATCCTGGAGTGTGAAGTCAAGTGGGCTTTAGGAAGCATTACTGAAAACAAAGCTAGTGGAGGTAATGTAATTGCAGCTGAGCTATTTCAAATCCTAAAAGATGATGCTGTGAAAGTGCTGCACTTATTATGCTAACAGTTTTGGAAAACTCAGCAATGGCCACAGGAATGGAAAAGTATTTATTACAACTCCAAGGGAAGAAAAAGAAAGTGAAAATCATTCAGTTGTGTCTGACTCTTTGCGACCCCATGGACTATATAGTCCATGGAATTCTCTAGGCCAGAATACTGGAGCAGGTAGCCTTTCCCTTCTCCAGGGGATCATCCCAAACCAGGGATCAAACCCAGATCTCCTGCATTGCAGGCAGATCCTTTACCAGCTGAGCCACGAGGGAAGCCCAAGGAAGTGCAATGCCAAAGAACGTTCAAACAACCGCACAATTACACTCATTTCACATGCTAGCAATGTAACGCTCCAAATCCTTCAAGCTAGGCTTCAACAGTATGTGAGAACTTGCATATATACAAACTGAATTTAGACAAGGCAGAAGAATCAGAGATCAAATTGCTAACATCTAATGGATCAGAGAAAAAGCAAGAGAATTCCAGAAAAAACATCCACTTCTGCTTCACTGATTATGCCAAAGCCTTTGACTGTGTGGATCACAACAGACTATGGAAAATTCTCAAAGGGATGGGAATACAGACCATCTTACCTCCCTCCTAAGAAACCTGTATGCAGGTCAAGAAGCAACAGTTAGGACCAGACATAAAACAATGGACTGGTTAAAAATTGGGAAAGGGGTACATCAAGACTGTATATTGTCACCCTACTTATTTAGCTTATATTCAGAGTACATCATGCAAAATGTCAGGCTGGGTAAAGCACAAGCTGGAATCAAGATTGCCATGAGAAATATCAATAACCTCAGATATGCAGATGACACCACCCTAAAGGCAGAAAGTGAAGAGGAACTGAAGAGCCTCTTGATGAAGGTCAAAGAGGAGGGTGAAAAAGCTGGCTTAAAACTCAACATTCAAAAAACAAAGATCATGGCATCCAATCCCATGACTTCATGGCAGATAGATGGGGAAAGAATGGAAACAGTGACAGATTTAATTTTTTTGGGCTCCAAAATCACTGGATTTAGAGTGATGGACTGCAGCCATGAAATTGAAAGACACTTGCTTCTTGGAAGAAAAGCTATGACAAACCTAGACAGCATATTAAAAACCAGAGACATCACTTTGCTGACAAATATCCATTTAGTCCAAGCTATGGTTTTTCCAGTTTTCAAGTACAGATGTAAGAATTTTACCATAAAGAAGACTGAGGGCCAAAGAATTGATGCTTTTGAACTATGGTGCTGGAGAAGTCTCTTGAGAGTCTCTTGGACTGTGTGGAGATCAAACCAGACAATCCTAAAGGAAATCTACACTGAGTATTCATTGGAAGGAATGACAAAGGGGAGAGAATGGATGAGATCATTGGATAGCATTACCGACTTAATGGACATGAGTTTGAGCAAACTCCAGGAGATAGTGAAGGACACAGAAGCCTGGTATGCTGAAGTCCTTGGGATCACAAAGAGTGTGGCAGGACTTAGAGACTGAACAACAAAACCAGCAGCAACATATATTAATGAGTTATGCTCCAGTGTGGATGGTTCAAAACCCAGACTCTAGTCCTAGAATATCTGGGTTTAAATCCTAGTTTTCATTTTCTAGCCATAAGTCTTTACCTAGTTAACCAACTTTCACTGAGTTCTTATATGTGTAAAATAGTATATAAAATAGTATATACTGAGCTCTCAATAAGTTATAGCTATTATTTTATAGGTTTGGTATTCAAGGCAGAGCATTTAACTTAACCAAATTAATAAGCTGGATATTTTCCTTACTCCCTACTTACTCTATGTCATTTTGACCTATGTAATATTCCTTTTCAATGTGCTACACAAGTCACAGGAATATTCAAAGACTGTTGGTTAGCATTTCAAGAGCTCTGTGCTAACTATATTCAGAGTTTACAGTTGGACATCTGAAATATAAAGAGGGGCTAAATTAAGGGAGATGGAGATGGCACAGAGGAGCTGAAAAAGTGTTAAGTAGTGCCTGGCTGCCTCCATTTCACTTACATTGATACTGCCAGAGAAGCCCAGTCCACCGCCTGGCTCAGATCAGTACCCTCTACTTGAGTGCTATTTATTTTGTGAGAGTTGTATCTTAAAGGTGTGTTGATGGCCATTAATAACTCTAGTGATAATGATCCACTTTTTCTATAATTAGCCATTAATTTCCTTAAGTGGTTAGGCAAAGCACTCAAATACTTAGGGAAAAAAATTGAAACTTTAAATGCTTTCAGCAGTCAGGCAAATAACATAATTAGAAGAAGAGAAAAGAAACAGTAGAAAGTCAGTAAGTTGTGGTGGTCTCCACTGGTGTAAATGAACAAGCCACCATGTGGCTCCAGATAGCTCTCCCATTTGGAAATGAAAGAGTGAGATTCTGATATTCAGAAATATCCAGAAATCTTTACTTTTATATGAAATTCTCTGATTTTATTAAATATTTGACAAAATTAAAAATGCTTCATAAGTCAATCAAAACATATAAAATGGTTTTTGCTTCTCACTACAAGTCTGGGGATCTGGTAGAGAGTCTCAAAGCATAACATCTATAATTGCTAAATTTTCTTCCTCAGTTCCAATTGATTCCCTGAAAGACAGCTCTAATTTGACTTGTTAATTGATAACCTAGTTGACTCTTTCAACAAATACATATTAAGTACCTAATTATGTATCAGTCATTCTTCAAGGTGCCACTGATACAACAGAGAACAGAACAAAGTCTCTGCTCATGGAGCCACCATTCTATTTTTGTCTGCCATATTCTCTCTCTTATATATACACACACACACACACGTGTGTGTGTGTGTGTGTAAAATACATTCTACATATATTCTGTCTTTTACTATTAGAGGAAGACAGAGGAAAACAAGCACATAAGTAAAAGGTTTTTTTTTTTTTTTTTCCCCTTGGAGAAAAATGAAACAGAATAAGGAGATAGGAAATGCCAGAGATGATATGGATGGGGGCATTCTTATAATGGATAAAGAAGGCTTCAGGGATAAAATGAAATTTGAACAGAAACCAGGAGAAAATAAGGAAGCCTTCAATGGGAATTCTAAAGGAAAAGAACCCTAAACAAAGGGAAAAGTGCACAGGCTGATTTCTTATTCAAGGGACAGTAAGACCAGTTGGTTGGGTTCACGGTGTCCAATGACATAAATTGTTAGGAATGGCTTGTCTTTTAGTAGTGCCTTGCTTGTTCTTTGGCTCATATTGGAAATTAGAAAAGATTTTGGATGATAAATATTGATGCCACAGTTTTAAAACTCCACACTGTGACCTTCATCAATATCTTTATCAAGTTTATACGAGATTTACATTAATTTTTTTTAAAAAGATAGTACACTAGCAGACAGATGGTTTATGGGTAACTTTCTTCAATTGAATCCTCCTTGAGTATAATACATGATGGCATTACACCATCCATAAGTTGTATTTTAATAATACTGTGTTTTCATGCTTTAAGCCATTAATGTAATAATATAATAATGATGATGATAACCATTTTGTCTAATAAAGAATATCCAGTTGCTATATTTCCAGTAAGCAAGATCTTCTGCAGTGGTTCATCAAGCCTCTCAAAAGCAATCTTTCCTCCATGAACCTTGCACCATAATTCTTTAGGCAAAGGACCTGGCTGAGCAAGTCCGCCCTCTGTCTGTGGCTGTTGTTCTCATGTTCATCTAAGCACTGATCTTTTACCCTTAGTATTGTTCTCATCAAGATGAAATAATCTTTTTTCCCCTAAGAAGAGCCTATTCCTTTTGTTATATGTGACTTTTTACATAACTGAGAAACACTAGTTGTTTATTCATTGATAACCAACTCTCTGAATTTCAAGACCTTCAGAGTAGAATCTGATTATTCAAATTTTAAACATATTAGAGCTTAAAATGTTAAAACCATAAGTCCTAAGATAGAAAGTAGACTTCAAGTATGTATAGTTAAATCCTACACTTGATGCTTATAAAGAAAATAGTTTATATTTTAAACTGTGTTTACAGAAATGTATGATGTCTCTCTGCCTTAAATGATGTATCAACTGAAAATACAATTATATGAAAGCTCAGTGTGTTGTATGGGGCAGACAGTTATGGACAGCTGGAAATGATGCTTGCCATCAGGGCTAAAAAGCCCCAATGGAATCAATTGTTCTTCCCTAAACCCTTCAGAAAAACATTTTGTAGGAAGGGAAAATCTAACCCTAGGGATAGGCAAAAGAAGAAGAATCATATATGATGTTGGACAGGGGTAATAATTTGATGAATCAGAGAAAAATGACATATTTTAGACAATCCTCTCAGTACTTTCACTAGTAAGGTCTTAACAAAATGATTATTATTTTTGCTTCTATTATTATTTGATCCAAATTCTTTATTGTATACTTAGGCTGAAATGGCATGGGGCATCATATATCATAGATATAAATAATTTGGAAAACAAGGGGACTTCAGCTATAATCAGCAATAAGGGCACTTTGATATTTGGAGAGAACATTATAGGCAAAACGGAGGTCATAATTTAAAAATCTTTTCACTCAGTCAGTCTCTGATGTAAGTAACAGAAAGAATTTGAGGAAAAATTGCTTTTATACAGTGGACAGTACTTCAGTCAAGTGGAGGAAACTGGTGCCATGAAAATTGTTGATATATTCTTCCATTAGTCCAACAGTTACTCAGTATTACTTATCAATTTATTATACAAATTTCTGAGGGTGTCTATGGAATACATATTCCTGCAGTTTTGAAAGAAGGAGGCAAAACCATGTCAATGGGAAAGCAGATTCAGCTTTGACTAGAAGGCAGGTAGAGTGTGTAGAGTACACACACTGTAAAGGTATGGAAGAAAAACTGCACTGAACTCACTGGAAAGCTTAAGTCCTGGGAAAGAGAAAGGAGTGAGTAGAGAGGGATGACATGTAGAAAATTCTACAAATATTAAAATGTTAAAACTGTTGTCTAGAAAGATGAAGATATTTGGCCATGATCATACAGCTGGTAATGGTGATGTTGGAAGATATATACCCATGTATATAGGTTAGTGATTTTCTTCAGGAAGAGATTTTTGTCCCCAGGGGTGATTTGGAACAGCTGGAAACAATTTTCAATTGATTATCACACCTTTGGGATGTGCAACTAGCTTCTAGTGGATAGAAGGAAGGAATGCTGATAAACATCTTATAACAATAAACAGAATGGTCTTCCACAATGAACAATTATCTAGTTCTGATTATCAATTGGGAGAAGGCAATGGCAACTCACTCCAGTACTCTTGCCTGGAAAATCCCATGGACAGAGGAGCCTGGTAGGCTGCAGTCCATGGGGTTGCTAAGGGTCGGACACGACTGAGCGACTTCACTTTCAATAGTCCCAAGGTGGAGAAACATTTTTAAAGATGGGGACAGAATCAGAGGAAATAGAAAGAGCAGGGAGAATGGAAAGCTGGTGTGAACCACACAGGGACAATATGTTCTTTACTCACTCACTTCTGATATAAAACCAATCCTCCCCTACATATATTTCATTCTGGGGCTGCGTTTTCATGGAAAATGACCTTGTGAATAATGTTTTAAATCTAGTTTCCTAGTGCCATCCATGAAACCAAAAGTAAGTTGCTGCTGCTGCTGCTGCTAAGTCGCTTCAGTCGTGTCTGACTCTGTGCGACCCCATAGACGGCAGCCAACCAGGCTTCTCCGTCCATGGGATTCTACAGGCAAGAACACTGGAGTGGGTTGCCATTTCCTTCTCCAATGCATGAAAGTGGAAAGTGAAAGTGAAGTCGCTCAGCCGTGTCTGACTCTTAGCGACCCCATGCACTGCAGCCTACCAGGCTCCTGCATCCATGGGATTTTCCAGGCAAGGGTACTGGAATGGGGTGCCATTGCCTTCTCCAAAAGCAAGTTATTTCTCCTCAAATTGAATGTGTCTTTTCATTTAGAACTTGCCAGAATTCAGTTCAGTTCAGTTCAGTTCAGTCGTTCAGTCATGTCTGACTTGCGACCCAATGGACTGCAGCGTGCCAGGCCTCCCTGTCCATCACCAACTCCTGGAGTTTTCTCAAACTCATGCCCATTGAGTCAGTGATGCCATTCAGCCATCTCATTCTCTGTCATCCCCTTCTCCTTCCGCCTTTAATCTTCCCCAGCATCAGTGTTTTTTCCAATGAGCCAGTTCTTTGCATCAGGTGGCCATAATATTGGAGTTTCAACTTCAGCATCAGTCCTTCCAATGAATATGGAGGGGCTGATTTCCTTTAGGATGGACTGGTTGGATCTCCTTGCAGTCCAAAGGACTCGCAAGAGTCTTCTGCAACACCACAGTTCAAAAGCATCAATTCTTCACCACTCAGCTTTCTTTACAGTCCAACTCTCACATCCATACATGACTACTGGAAAAACCATAGCTTTGACTAGATGGACCTTTGTTGGCAAAGCACTCTGCTTTTTAATATGCTGTCTAAGTTGGTCATAACTTTTCTTCCAAGGAGTAAGCAGCTTTTAATTTCATGGCTGCTGTCATCATCTGCAGTGATTTTGGAGCCCCCCCAAATAAAGTCAGCACTGTTCCCACTGTTTCCCCATCTATTTGCCATGAAGTGATGGGACCAGATGCCATGATCTTAGTTTTCTGAATGTTGTGTTTTAAGCCAACTTTTTCCACTTTCTTCTTTCACTTTCATCAAGAGGCTCTTTAGTTCCTCTTCACTTTCTGCCATAAATGTGGTGTCATTTGCATATATGAGGTTATTGATATTTCTCCTGGTAATCTTGATTCCAGCTTGTGCTTCATCCAGCCCAGTATATCTCATGATCTACTCTGCATATAAGTTAAGTAACCAGGGTGACAATATACAGCCTTGACGTAGTCCTTTCCCTGTTTGGAACCAGTGTGTTGTTCCATGTCCAGTTCTAACTGTTGCTTCCTGATCTGCTTACAGATTTCTCAAGAGGCAGGTCAGGTGGTCTGGTATTCCTGTCTCTTTAATAAATTTCCATAGTTTGTTGTGATTGCCAGAACTGAGTAATGTCAAAGTAATCTTCAGTCTTATCTCCCTTTCTCCTAGGAACAGTATCTGGCCCAGGGCAGGTGGAAGCTGACTATTGTCCCACGCCAGTGCTATGTCAGGGTGAGGTTAATGTCAAGAAATTGGCATGATGGAGGATGGCAGCATCAGTTCAGAAGCCTGTGTAATCCACAGAGCACCAGGTCCACCTTGTCTGCACAGAAGGACAACACTTGTGCCAGCTGTTTCCTGCATCAGCATGAATTGAATTGACCTTATCAATTCAATTAGGCACCTCTGGAGAAAGAGTCACAGAAGCCTGCTTTATGATATAATTGTATACTTTTATCAAGAGTGTCAAATAGACATTCATGGTGATGGCTGTCCACACAAAAGTAAACCAATGATGCTTTCAAATTATAGTACTAGAAATCACATACACTTATAATTCAAAGATATAATTTGCATATAAGATTCAAAATGCCACCATTTTACAAAGTTACTCCACTTTGTGTAGACATATAAGTCTTCTAATGAAGTGCCATTTTTTTTTTTTTTGAGACTTAAGCCAACATAAAAGGAATTTCTGATAGGGAATATCAACCAATATAACAATTTTGTTATTTTTATCCTACAGGTCAAAATACCACCAAACCTGAAACTTTGAAAGCTCCAAAATATACAGCAAGGAAGCTGTATAATGACTATGGATATTTTTTAAAAAACAGACTTAAACTTTAGTTTTAAATAATTAAGCAAACATGAGAAATTAACCCCACATTGCAACAGGATTTAATTTTTTTCTGAAAGTTGAAGAGTCTACTTTATACTGGTTCTGTCTTCTCCCTTCCTTTGGCACCCAGGGTTCTTCCCCACTGCCATGCAGCAGCCTTGGATAGGGAGGACTTTTACTGCTCTAAATTGTATTTACTTCTCTGAATTCCTGAGCCTTGATACTAGGTTCTCTGTGGGAGCTCGATAAATATTCATTGATGGGGATGGTAATGAATACTAGATTTTTTTGGCTCCCTGCTTTCTGACTTTAATCCAGCCATTTCCTTCTCTCTTCCCTGGGGAACTGGCAATCTGTTTAAAGCATGTTTGCACTTTGGAATCAGGAGGAGAAGCCAGCATAATTATTAGCTCCCCGTGATTCCCAAACTGTCAGTTAATTCTCAGGTCTTGCCATTTTCTCTACTCTACACACTGAGCTAAGGTTACATATAAGTGAATTAGGTATCACCTTGAAAGATTTATTTCAGACATGAAAAGATGGCTAGGAAGATTCCTTTACCTCTTAAAATACTTTGCTCCTAGACACACCAGTCTATGGTGGCTAAGAATTTTTCCTTTTTTTTTTTTTTTATTACCTGCCCATTCTCTGGACTATAAATTTTCCTGTTTTAAAAAGCTAATTAAAAAGCAAATTCAAGAAGCCAATCTGAGAGGCTACATGCTGTATCATTCCAACTATATAGCATTCAGGAAAAGGCAAAAATATGGAGACAGTCAAAAGATCAGTGTTTGCTACTGGTTGCGTATATGTCTGTGTGTAGAGTGGGAGGGTATGACTAGGGAGAGAATGGGAGATATTGACTGGAGTGAAAATAGTCTATATGATATCCTAGTGATGGATATACCTTATTACACTTCAGTTCAGTCACTCAGTCATGTCCGACTCTTTGCGACCCCATGGACTGAAACATGCCAGGCTACTTGTCCATCACCAACTCCTGGAGCTTACTCAAACTCATGTCCATTAAGTTGGTGATGCCATCTAACCATCTCATCCTCTGTTGCCCCCTTTCCTCCTGCCTTCATTCTTTCCCAGCATCAGGGTCTTTTCAAATGAGTCAGTTTTTCGCATCAGGTGGCCAAAGTATTGGAGTTTCAGCTTCAGCACCAGTTCCTTCAATAAATATTCAGGACTGATTTCCTTTAGGATGAACTGGTTGGATCTCCCTGCAGTCCAAGTCCAGAGTCTTTTCCAACACCACATTTCAAAAGCATCAATTCTTCAGCACTCAGTTTTCTTTATAGTACATCCATACATGACTACTGGAAAAGCCATAGCTTTGATTAGATGGACCTTTGTTGGAAAAGTAATAACTCTACTTTTTAATATGCTGTCTAGGTTGGTCATAACTTTTCTTCCAAGGAGCAAACATCTTTTAATTTCATGGCTGAAGTCAACATCTGCAGTGATTTTGGAGCCCATTAAAATAAAGTCTATCACTTTTTCCACTGTTTCCCCATCTATTTGCCATGAAGTGATGGGACCAGATGCCATGATCCTCGTTTTCTGAATGTTGAGTTTTAAGCCAACTTTTTCACTCCCCTCTTTCACTTTCATCAAGAGGCTCTTTAGTTCTTCTTCACTTTGCCATAAGGATGGTGTCATATACATATCTGAGGTTATTGATATTTCTTCCAGCAATCTTGATTCCAGCTTGTGCTTCATCCAGTCCAGCATACTTCATTACATATTTATCCAAATCTATGGAATATATAGCACTAAATGAATCTAGTATGAACTAAGGGCTCTGGGTGATTATGTGTCAGTATAGATTCACCAATATTGATGATGTCCCACTCTGGTGGGGGATGTTGATCATGCAGGAAGCACATACTTCCCCCATGTACGTGTGTGGGGGCAGGAGATATATAAGAAATCCTTTTATTTAATTACTGTATTTAGATGTCTTCCTTTCAATTTGCTGTTAACCTAAAGCTTTTTTAAAACCACAAAGTCTTAAGTAAAAGAAAAAAAAAAAAAAACAGAAAGAAAGAAAAAGCTTTTTCATGGAACTTTCAGTGTGGTGGGGAAACAGTATGGAGAAAGGACTTGGCTCTGGTCTTAGCTCTGCCGATAACTAGCTATGCAACTTCAAAAAAGTCATTTAATCACTTTGGGAATTAGTTTACTTACCTATAGGGTGAAAGTGTATGTCTAGGTTTTCTTTGATCTCAGGCTAAATTTCAAAAACTCAAAAAAATGACTTCTATGTAGGTAAAAAGGATGTTAATAATAAAGATATTATTTAACTTATTATTACTTAAATGAGTTAAATAGGTAAGATGTTTCAACCAATTTAAAGAAGAATTAAAAGGATATATATATATATATATAAATCAGTATAAAATGAAAATGAAATCAATATAAAAATTAAGGTCAAACTAGCTCTTCCCACCTTAAGTCAGTTGAACTTTTGCTGCAAAAAATTAACATCTGTGTGCAGAAGCTATTTTTCATTGCTATCAGCTATCCATAAATTGAAGACTTGTAAAACAGCTCTGATAAAATCAAAACCAGAAAATGAAATGATGTGTTCTAGATAAGGCATGGTTTTCCATCAAAGCACAAATTTCCCCCTATATTACAAATCAAGCACCAAGTACAATGTATGGTCAAATTAGGTACTCAAGATTTGTGAACCATTAATATTTCTCGATAAATAGTGATTTCTCCATGGCTTCAGCATCCAGGTCTGTTGCCCAGTATTTGGGACACTTGGAAAGCAATTTGTTCTCAGTTCTCAAGCCTGGTATCAACTGAATGATAAAAAAAACAGTTTATATATACATGAACTTTCTATCAGATTGCATTTCTCTGATCCTGGAGGGAACAGTCTATTTTTTTTGTCTATTTTGTCTATTTTTGTCTATTTTTTCTGCTCTCCTCCTTTGAGGCAGAATGTCAAGCTATTGAAGACAACATGGATATGAGAAGACTTATCTTTATCTGGCATCAGTGATAATCAAATTATCCATTTCTGCTATGACTAATTTTTCATGAGGTACATGCTCAGATACTGCAGGTTAAATTAACATGACTCTGTCTTAACCCTTACCTTCTCTTTCTTGACAATTCACTTTGATACATTTTCTTTTATGTTTACCATTTACTCTAATGAGGTTTCTTTTCCTTTTCTCTCTTTCTTCCTTCTTGCTTAATTTCAGTGATTCCAACAGAAAGCTAACACTTGAACACAGATCAGACTCTAGATCTGGGCTGTTCTTTCCATTATTTGTTAAAAAAATTATAAGGCAAGCAGATATGACTTTATGATAAAATGTTACATGAGTTTGGCAAAATCAGGGGTGCATGTGGGGGTTGTTAGTGCTCTTTTGGAAGGCATCTTCATAATTGGATGCTCTTCCTACTTCTGATGATGATTTTCAAAAAATCAAAGATAAAATTGGCCTCTGGATTGAAAGTGCTAACATTACATTTTATACTAAGATGAATGATTGTTTTTAATAGTATTTGCTTGTATGGATAAAAGGTCCTTATCAATATTTGTTTTCTAGGGTCTAATTCATGTTAAGATCTTATTTTTCTACAGAAATGAAGGTGAGGAATTTTCTTCTTCTAAGTTCATTTCTAATTTAGTTTTCAGACCAGAGTTGCCTGGGATACTAATTTTTCATCCTATGAGAGAATATTGGCAACACAGTTGTGCTTCAAGAAGAATTTTACTGGACTGGAACCCCAAGTCATTTAACCTGAATGGATAGCACATTGCAAATCCTCATCTCTTGGGTGTATTTGTGTGTTTGGTCACAATATAATTTCAATAATTGGGGTTTCCTCCTGCAATGAAGAATCTATTGAATTAAAGAATATTACAAGGAAGGCCAATTTAAGTAAATTTGCACTAATGTAGAAATTAGTCCATTTGGAGTAATGAATTCATTAGAACTTTAAATAACAAAATATTTTTAAAAACACTGTCTTATTGTGTTTATATTGAGTGTAACTTAGAATTATGATGGTAATATGTTTATTATAGTAATAGATTAAAAAATTCCAGCTTATCAACAAGGTATTTTCAAGGTATCAAAAGTGCTTTAAAGCATTTCATCCTCATTAGAAATCTGTGCATTTTCTTTAAAATTTTTTTTTATCTTATTAATAGCTTGACTATATCTGAATTTTCCATGTCATATCAGGTCTCACTGTAGGGCTGTACACATTATGAATAGTTAACAACAACAACCATACTAATAATTTATTGACTAATTAATATGTGCCAAATATCTTTGTAAAAGTTCTAAATTGGTTCATTGATTTGTCATAATACTGTATGCAGTAGATACTTTTATTTACCCCGTTTAACAGATAAATAAAGTAGAGCATGGTGAAGTTAAGCAATTAGTCCAGGGTCTAATAGGAAGCAAATATTTAAACCATATGTGAACCCCAGAACACTGGCCCTATACCCACTTCTCTTGACCACTATGCTACTATGTCTTTGAACAAGTAGTGATATATTTCTTGTTTGATATGTTCAAAGATAAAGTTCAAGAGGCGAAACTTTGGTATTTGTGAGATGACTACTGTGTCCAAGGCACCCTGCTGGATGCTTCATGTAAGTCAACTTCACTCCATATATGTGCCATAGTATTATTCTCTTTACCTTTCAGATGAAAAATGATTCTGAATAATCTTTATTAAAAACACAGGTGGCCAATCTGGAAAGCTGGAGAGTCAATATTTACTTGTGTCTGTGCATTCCAAAGCCTTGGTTCTTTCTATTCTGTTTCATTGCCTCTAAATGTTTCCTGATTTATTTGCCATAGATCAGAAAAAAATAATTAAACTTTCCTTTACCTGAAACTACAAGGATAGAGTTGCTGTGGTTTAGTCATTAAGTTGTGTCTGACTCTGCAAGCTCACCAAGCTCCTCTGTCTATGGGGTTTTCCTGGCATGATTACTAGAGTGGGTTGCCATTTCCTTCTCCAGGGGATATTCCTGACCCAGGGATGGAATCCCGGTCTCCTTATTGGCAGGTGGAGTCTCTACCACTGAGGCACCAGGGAAACTTATTTGAAAATAAGCTTTTTATTTAATAATCATGGTTGTAAGTAGCCTGGTTGTGATAAATCCACAGCAAACAAAAGAAAAACCCCCAACATGGCAGCATGAGTTTGCTATCTGTTATTAAGTATTATTTGGTTAGTGTCAGTTGCTCAGTGTGTCTGAGTCTTTGTGACCCCATGGGGCATAGATTGCCAGACTCCTCTGTTCATGAAATTCTCCAGGCAAGAATAGTGGAGTAGGTTGCCATTCCCTTCTCCAGGGAATCTTCTTTACCCAGGATCAAACCCAGTCTGCTACACAGAAAGGCAAACTCTCTACTGTCTGAGCCACCAGGGAAGCCCATTATTTGGTTAAAATAATACTAAATAGGGTTTTAGGAAGATTATTTCAAGTTATAAAATTTATTTTCTATGTTTAAACAACTATTTCACTTTTCTCATTAAAGGAAGAGTGTTGATTACGGTGAGTTTTCATTGTTGTATAAAAAATCACCCCCCCCCCAATAAAATCGTCTGCTTAAAGTTAATGCACACGACCTATATGTCAACAAAAGTAAAAATGTTGTATGAAGAAGAACAGGTGGGCTTGACACTTGCCAGGAAAAAATAATTTTGCCTACTGTATGGCCTTCAAGTTACTAAAAAGCACAGTTGAGAAAACAATATAAAGTCAAATCAATGACAGAATACCTCTGCATTTGTATGATGCCATACACAAGATTACAGTCATATGTGTATTGTGGCTCAATTGATAGAGCCAGGTTAGCTCTTTGAATTAACTTTATTTTTAAACATTTTACTTCAATTAAATCTTAGAATATAAGATATAGAATTTCCTTTATATGGTAAACCTGAATCCATTTTAGTTTGCAAAATGTTACTGCATTCATGAACTTATGTATTTAATAATAACTAGTAATAGATCGTTGAGACATACCTCAAAAAAAGACATACTTCAAGTACAACAAATCTGCATTGAGAGACCATTGATTAAAGAATTGATCTATGCATTAGAGGAAGCTAATGTCTTGATGTTTCAAGAAGAAGATTCAGTCAGTCGGTTCAGTGGCTCAGTCCTGTCTGACTCTTTGCGACCCCATGAATCGCAGCATGCCAGGCCTCCCTATCCATCACCAACTCCTGGAGTTCACCCAAACTCATGTGCATTGAGTCAGTGATGCCATCCAGCCATCTCATCCTCTGTCATCCCCTTGTCCTCTTGCCCCCAATCCCTCACAGCATCAGAGTTTTTCCAATAAGTCAACTCTTCGCATGAGGTGGCCAAAGTACTGGAGTTTCAGCTTTAGCATCTTTCCTTCCTAAGAACACCCAGGACTGCCGGGGTCCAGCCCTGGCTGATCCAGGGTATTCTAAGCTGGGATGGCATCAGAGACTTATTTAAATATTAATTAGAGATATAAAGAGTAATAGAATGAGGATAGCTCAGCAGGAAAATTCAGTGGAGAAAAGAGGCTGAGTAGCTTGGTTTACGCGGGAAACCAATAAAACTTCAAGACAAGAAGCTTGCACCACTTACGTAGGCCGCAGGCGTCCTTCCGTTCTCCTGAAGGAGAGGAGACACTGAGGCCTGCCTGGTTGGATCTTAGAAGCCCAGGCATAATTAGTAAGCATGGTGGGCTCTGCACTCCAGATGGAGACTCAGCCAGAGTTTGAGAGAGAGAACGACATGGGGAGACCAGTATTTCGAGGAACTGATCCCAATTCTTTATTTTCCAGAGTCTGATTTTATACACTGAGATGTTATACAAAAGTCACGCAGGGACAGCAGTCCTGACTTTTTATTAAGGTCAGGTGCTTCATACAAATGTATACAGAGGTCTTAGGGGTGTTACATCATCTTCTGGCCAGGGGGGCCTGCTGACAATTTATGACCCTCTCCTTGTGACAGCGGTCAGTCAACCAGAATACGTATTTCTCCAGGGGTGATTATTCTTAAAACAGACACCACCCAAATAAAGTTACATTCCTATAGGGTGAGGGTGTAGTGGGTTTTAGTTAAGGAAAGAATTTGCTTAGCCTAAGGTCTAATGTGATTTATATCAAAGGCTAATACTTATTTCTTCTATATATTCATTAATGTGTATAAGGGCAGGGGATGTGGAGACTTAGCAGTAAGCATTGGCTCAATAAATGAAAAACCCTTCACCAACACAATTTCTAATCAGCCCATTATACTTATACTAATAGTTTTCTAACTTCTCTAAAGAACCTGTTTTTAGAAGGTTTAAAGCATCTCGTGCCTCTCACAGTTGGGAGGCTGTGAGCAATCACATGTAGCCAGACAAGCCTGTCAGGCTTGAGAACCTTCAGAGGAGTTTGTAAGTTTGGAACACTCCTGTCACACCCAGGAATTATTATTAACTGGAGCTCTAAGTTAACTCCTTCTCTGAAAGAGGTGGTGGGGGACACCCCCCGTAAAGTCAGAGGTGTAGGTGAGAGCACAAAGTAGTAAAGTAGGCAGGCTCTGGTTATAGGGGTAGATGCTCGAGGATTTCCAGGGGAACTCCTGAGGCTCGATCCCACCTTTGCGTATGTCGAGCCTCCTTCCTCATGACCTTTGCCATGGGTGGAGGTCCTCCCTCCGGCTCCCCGCACAGGACTGATCTCCTTTAGAATGGACTGGTTTGACCTCCTTGCAGTCCAAGGGACTCTTAAGAGTCCTCTCCAACACCACAGTTCAAAAGCATCAATTCTTCGGTGCTCAGCTTTCTTCACAGTCCAACTCTCACATCCATACATGACCACTGGAAAAACCATAGCCTTGACTAGATGGACCTTTGATGGCAAAGTAATGTCTCTGCTTTTCAATATGCTATCTAGGTTGGTCATAACTTTTCTTCCAAGGAGTAAGCGTCTTTTAATTTCATGGCTGCAATCACCATCTGCAGTGATTTTGGAGCCCAAAAAAATAAAGTCTGACACTGTTTCCACTGTTTCTCCATCTATTTCGCATGAAGTGATGGGACCAGATGCCATGATCTTCGTTTTCTGAATGTTGAGCTTTAAGCCAACTTTTTCACTCTCCTCTATCACGTTCATCCAGAGGCTTTTTAGTTCCTCTTCACTTTCTGCCATAAGGGTGGTGTCATCTGCACATCTGAGATTATTGATATTTCTCCCTGCAATCTTGACTACAGTTGTGCTTCTTCCAGCCCAGCATTTCTCATGATGTAATCTGCATATAAGTTAAATAAGCAGGGTGACAATATACAGCCTCGACATACTCCTTTTCCTATTTGGGACCAGTCTGTTTTTCCATGTCCAGTTCTAACTGTTGCTTCCTGACCTGCATATAGGTTTCTCAAGAGGCAGGTCAAGCAGTCTGGTATTCCCATCTCTTTCAGAATTTTCCAGTTTCTTGTGATCCACACAGTCAAAGGCTTTGGCATAGTCAATGAAGCAGAAATAGATGTTTTTCTGGAACTCTCTTTTTCCATGATCCAGTAGATGTTGAAATACAGAATGAAGCAGGGCAAAGGCTGATAGAGTTTTGCCACGAGAACGCATTGCTCATAGAAAACACCCTCTTTCAACAACACAAGAGAAGACTCTATACATGGACATCACCAGATGGTCACCACCAAAATCATATTGATTATATTCTTTGCAGCCAAGGATGGAGAAGCTCTATACAGTCAGCAAAAGAAGACGGAGCTGACTGTGGCTGAGATCGTGAACTCCTTATTGCCAAATTCAGACTGAAATAGAAGAAAGTAGGGAAAACCACTAGACCATTCAGGTATGAAATAAATCAAATCCCTTATGATTATACAGTGGAAGTGAGAAATAGATTTAAGGGACTAGATCTGATAGATAGAGTACCTGATGAACTATGGATGGGGGTTTGTGACATTGTACAGCAGACAGGGATCAAGACCATCCCCATGGAATAGAAATGCAAAAAAGCAAAATGGCTGTCTGGGGAGGCCTTACAAATAGCTGTGAAAAGAAGAGAAGCAAAAATCAAAGGAGAATAGGAAAGATATAAACATCTGAATACAGAGTTCCAAAGAATAGCAAGGAGAGATAAGAAAGCTTTCTTTAGCAATCAATGCAAAGAAATAGAGGAAAACAACAGAATGGGAAAGACTAGAGATCTCTTCAAGAAAATTAGAGATACCAAGGAAACATGTCATGCAAAGATGGGCTCGATAAAGGACAGAGATGGTATGGACCTAACAGAAGCAGAAGATATTAAGAAGAGGTGGCAAGAATACACAGAAGAACTGTACCAAAAAATCTTCACGACCCAGATAATCACAATGGTGTGATCACTCTAGAGCCAGACATCCTGGAATGTGAAGTCAAGTGGGACTTAGCATCACTATGAACAAAACTAGTGGAGGTGATGAAATTCCAGTTGAGCTATTTCAAATTCTGAAAGACGATGCTGTGAAAGTGCTGCACTCAATACCCCAGCAAATTTGGAAAACTCAGCAGTGGCCACAGGACTGGAAAAGGTCAGTTTTCATTCCAATCCCAAAGAAAGGCAATGCCAAGGAATGCTCAAACTACCACACAATTGCACTTATCTCACATGCTAGTAAAGTAATGCTCAAAATTCTCCAAGCCAGGCTTCAGCAATATGTGAACCACGAACTTCCAGATGTTCAAGCTGGTTTTAGAAAAGGCAGAGGTACCAGAGATCAAATTGCCAACATCCACTGGATCATGGAAAAAAAGAGGAAGTTTAAACACATATTATTGATACTCTGCAAATAATGGAATTCTTAAAAAAAGGTTTTATGGACAATCAGGAAAGAATCTCTTCAAAGCCCAGTTATAAATCAGTAAAAGTGAGCGTGTGCAAACTTCATGCTGCCATGTTTGCCCAGATAATTCCTAAGCTGACCCATTTAATCCTTAGTTGGGTTTCCTTGTTGACTCAGCGGTAAAGAATCCATCTGCAATGCAGGAGCGGCAGAAGATGTGGGTTCGATTCCTTGGTCAGGAAGATCCCCAAGAGAAGGGGATGACAATCCACTCATTAGTCTTGCCTGGAGAACCTCATGGACAGAGGAGCCTGGTGATCCATAGGGATCGCACAAAACATGATTGGACATGACTGAAGTGACTTAAAATGCACACCGGCAATCCTTAGATAGTTATTCACCTTTCATTTGAATTTCAAATATTTTGGGAGACATTTGAATTTGCCACAGCTATTAGGGTCTGGCTACCAGTAACTCCTTCCAGTCTTACTGCCTTTAACTGTTGTAAGAAAACGATGTGCTTTGTGATTCTGAGCATGAACATCAGCTATCCATCCAATGATCTCTTTTTTCTTGTTTGTCAAATGAAAAATAACAGAAGCTAAAGCAGAATCCCTTAAGTCTGCCTGTTTACTTGGCTACTGCTTGTAGTGTTTCTCACCATTGTGCTTTATTCTTCCATTAACATGGTCTCTCTTTCCTTCATTCACCTATATCTAACATCACATTAAGTTTTACCACATATAACATTGTATAGCAGATAATAATTGAGGATTTATGGGTAATGGAGGTTGGGGAATTGTGTAATAATATATGATAAGGAAAAACACCAAATTTAATACTAGACTTCCTTCTTCATCAAGGTACTTCAGATATTACATATTTACTCCTCAGGCCCAATCTCTTACTGTATTACTAGATTCCCACTGTCTTCTTCCTCCAGGTTATAAAAAAAAGACCTGCATATACTTGTTAACCTATTTAACAGAATAGTTTTCTATCTCTAGACAAGGCCATTTTCTATCTATCTTGAAAGTCACTGAGGTGCTTTACTAAATAAGAAATTAATCTATTCAAGTTCAGAATATAGTACTCAGGCTCATAAAGAACCAATCAGCAAAGACTTGTAAATAAGAGATGTATTTTTCTTTAGTACATTCTGGACTGTGCACAGAGCAACCTCCAGGGGTTGTGGATATCAGTTGGGGTTCTTCCTGTTTCATTTGTGACATATGCTATATACAGTGGATTTTACAAGATCCCACAATTATCCTAGGCTTTTCATCTAATACTGACCACAACTTTGTTCTTTTCTTACTGGGCAAATTTGAAAGGCCCAAAGTTGCATGTGAATTGAGAAAGCTCATGGAGTTCAGACAAACTTTGAACTCCAAGTGGCAGGGAATAGAATTGAAAATTTCACAGAAACACCTTTATTCTCAGGGTTAGCTCAGCAGGGACCAGGCAGTATAGAACAGGTGAGAATGAAAGCTAATCAAGGAAGGAAATCATTTCAAACAACAACATCAGTCACAAAAGCCATGATTCACAATCAGGGCACTAGTAGGGTCGGTTTTTATTTTAAGCAAAGCATCCCTTTTCCTTGATGCTCATAACCAGTTCAGAAGAATATTCCACTCCAGGCTTCTTTCTTATGTCTCATAAATAAATCATCAAGATAAAAATAGCTGCTTCTCTCACAGTTAAAGCAAAAAGAAAGTAAAGGTTTTAGCAATCTTCCTCCACTCTTCTTTTTCTGTTTTCTTGTAATAATATCTAGGTAACTCTGAGGGCAAGACCTGTTCAAGGATACATGTAGGCTGATTTTGAAGGAAAACATTGATGATACTGAATGTTATTTAAAATCTGGGATTGGTCAGTGTTTTATTGGAAACACATCTCACTTATCCTCTTAAAAAATTCACTTATTTTAGATATATTTGAGGATATAATTGTACTATACCTCTTTTGCTAGAATAGAAATAGTGCTTCTGTTAGAAGAAATCCTAAAACTCCCAGGGTTATGAAAGTAAATCCCAAATGGTTTTCCTTCTTCTGTCAATGGATACAATAATTCCTGAAATTTAGGGGAGCATTTTGTAAAGTAGAGTTGTAAATGAAAGTAGATTCATTTATTTCCTTTAAAGAAGATTCTGGCAAGTAAGTTCTATCTTTTACCTTCGTATATGACTAACACATATTTCTTTCAATTTCAGGAATTTAGCTAGCAAATAGAGACAGCTTATACTTCCAGTGTCTGCCAGCACCTTTTTTTAAATTAATTATTATTTTTTTGATTCGTTTTTCCCTGCTATTCAGAAAGATACCAGAAGAGCTGTATATATCTTGAATTGTGTAACTTCCCTCTTCTGAGATTGTCTTAGAGCTTTGATATATGGAGCATTCATTTAATACAAAGAGAACATTGTGGTTACTCTGAAATGATCTAAAGCATACTATTCCATATTCATTAAACTTCACATAACTAAGGACTGAATTATCATTATACTCATATTTAATTACTTAGCAATTCCAAATCTTGGCTAGAGTATATCTTTATATTTTAGAGCTACATATGCCATTGCACAATTTACCTTAAAATGTCCCTGTAACGTTCAACTTTGTCTTAGGATATGGAAAGTTTTATCGACCATCACTCTCACCCTTATAACAACAACAAATCATTGGGTAATATACAAAATCATAATCTTCTTGTACACATTAGAGAGCTGAGAAATCAACTAACTCAAAAGATCAGAAGGACACTCTTCCAAGAAGAGAATGAATATTAGTGCTTCCTCATGTGGATAAAAAATGTTCTTTGGGTTTCAGTAAACAAAGGATGTGGTCATAAAGCCACTAACCACTGTATTGGTCCAGATGGTATACCCTGAGGAAAATTTAGAATGAAAAAAAAAAAAAAATCAGGATACTGGCTCTAGGCAGCTAAAGCACGTATCAAAGGAATAATTTCAATGAACTCACACTCTTGCATAGTCCCATACATAGAAAAATGCTAAATTCATTAAATTGAGACTTCTTAATTTTCTTTAATTAGCAGCAATCTTTTGATGTTCAATTACTTTTACTTTAGTTTAGTTTTGCAAAAATTCCTATATATCCCGGCCCTCTCCTTGCCTATTTGAAATAGTCCCTCAGAGCTATATGAGAGGCTGTATCCAGGCTTAATTTCTCAGTAAAGTCTGCCTGTGCCATGTTGTGCTTAGTTGCTCAGTCCTGTCTGACTCTTTGCAACCCCATGGACTATAGCCTCTGACATGGTAT
The DNA here is from genome assembly GCF_019923935.1 of Bubalus bubalis. NCBI lineage: Eukaryota > Metazoa > Chordata > Mammalia > Artiodactyla > Bovidae > Bubalus > Bubalus bubalis. The sequence goes on along the minus strand of NC_059168.1, from coordinate 53,868,650 downwards.
TCTCCAGGAAAGAATACTAGAGTGGGTTGCCATGCCTTCCTCCAGAGGATCTTCACAACCCAGGAATTGAACCCAGGTCTCCCACATTGTAGGCAGATTCTTTACCACCTAGCCACTAAGGATATTAAAGAAAACCAGAGCAGGTAGCCTATCCCTTCTCCAGGGGAACGTCCCAATCCAGGAATCAAACCAGGGTCTCCTGCATAGCAGGTGGATTCTCTACCAGCTGAGCTACCAGTGAAGCCTAAAGTCTGCCTGCTGCTGCTGCTGCTCCTGATACTGCTGCTGCTCCTGCTGCTGCTGCTAAGTTGCTTCAGTCGTGTCCGACTCTGTGTGAACCCATAGACGGCAGCCCACCAGGATCCCCTGTCCCTGGGATTCTCCAGGCAAGAACACTGGAGTGGGTTGCCAGTTCCTTCTCCAATGCATGAAAGTGAAAAGTGAAAGTGAAGTCGCTCAGTCATGTCTGACTCTTCATGACCCCATGGACTGCAGCCTACCAGGCTCCTCTGTCCATGGGATTTTCCAGGCAAGAGTAGTGGAGTGGGGTGCCATTGCCTTCTCGAAAAGTCTGCCTAATAAAGCATAATTATCAATTTTCATTTTGTGCATTTTCTCAGTCAACCATTTTCTAAGGAAGACACAATAATCATACAAGCCATTAAGAAAAAAAAAAATTCCTCCTTTGGAAGGAGTGCCTCAGAAAGGTGTTGTTTTATAAATCCAAAATTTCCAACAGATAAGCATAACTTTAAGTGTGGTAAGATGGAAACACTCAGGCAGGAGTGCACCCAGGCAGGGCCTATAATAATTAGATTCCTGGATTGGTTACTTCTGGCCCATTAACAGTTTCTCAGTTTGCCCTAGTGAGTTTACAAATATTCTACATGTGCTATAACATGAAAAAGAATAGAAAACACTAAGTGTATTGACTTTGTGATTTTACCTGCTTTACCTATTTAACTTGCTGTCTGATAGCTGTATATCTTTTTTTTTTTTTTTTTGAGACAATTACTTTACTATATTGTGTTGGTTTCTGCCATACATCAGGATGAATCAGCCATAAATATACATATATCTCCTCCCTCTTGAACTTTCCTCCCATATCTCACCCTTCTCATCCCTCTAGGTTGTTACAGAGCCCCAGTCTGTGTTTTCTGAGTCATACAGCAAATTCCCTTTGGCTGTCTATTTTACATACAGTAGAATATATATTTCCAAGCTACTCTTTCCGTTCGTCCAACTCTCTCCTTCCTCCTCCCTGCCTGTGTCTATGTCTGTTCTCTATGTCTGCATATCCATTGCTGCTCTGCAAATAGGTTTATCAGTACTATCTTTCTAGATTCTATATATATGCATTAATGATGATATTTGCTTTTCTCTTTCTGACTTACTTCACTTTGTATAATAGGGTCTGGATTTATCCACCTCATTAGAACTGACTCATATGTGTTCCTTTTTATGACTGAGTCTTTCTGCCTAAATATTTAATATTTCGTTGTATATATGTACCAGATCTTATTTATCCATTCATCTGTTGATGGACACCTAGGTTGCTTCCATGTCCAAGCTACTGTAAATTGTGTGCAATGAACATTGAGGTACATGTGTCTTTTTCTATTTTGGTTTCCTCAGGGTATATGCCTTGTAGTGGGATTGCTGGGTCAAATGGTAGTTTCAGTCCTAGTTTTTATTAAAGACATCTCTATACTGTCTTCCATAGTGGCTGTATCAATTTACATTCCCACCAACAGTGAAGAATAATTTTTAATAAATGTAAATCAATAGATAAAGGCTGACTTTGGGTTATCATGAAACTATAGAAATCCTGGAAATTTCAGCACAAGAGAAATTAATTCAAACATGTATGCTCTTCTCTAATGACAACATGAGTTACTCATGAGAAATGTTGTGGACATTGCAAGAGACTCCAAAAAGCATCTCTTCTGAAAAGACCTGGGGAAGGGGAACCACAGCTGCTGTGGGCAACACTTGCCTATATCTCTGCAGAGAAAAGCCTTAGACAGCTAGGAGTAGGGCAGTGAAGTCTGTTGTTTTCAGGGCACAGATAAACACCTATCAATACTAGTGAAAAGAAAAAGACAAACAAAACTTCTTATTTCCTTGAGAAGGGGCAGAATAACATCCTAGGGACAGATGGCCAGATGGCCAGATGATTAAACATCCCCTGTCACTAGGGGCAAGGCAGGATCACTAAGAAAGGCTTACATATGCTTACTCAGGGACTTATCACCTATCTAAGACGGAGGCCAAACCAGAACAGGAGTGAAGACCTTTTCATTCAGGAGACCCCCAGCTCCCACCACAAAGCTAGCAAATGTGAAAGAACAAGTAAGGGCTATCCAAAATACTGCTTGGAAAGGGCCAGGAGCTTGAAACAATACCTTCTTTGTGACACAGGAATGAAGAGAAAATAAATGCAGAATTGAGCAGCATTATAAATAATCCTCTAGCCCTTACTCTAAACAGAGGTAATGTTGGAAGAATTTGAAAACTGATTATGTTCTGAGTAAAACCATAAAAACAGAAAAGCCAAAACTCAGTTGAACCCTTAACTAAATTTATTCAATGCTCCATCCAGAGAATGAAGAAAGGAAAGCCCATTCCCAAGAATAAATAAGATTTAACTCAGTCTCCACTGCCTTGCAAAAGTTATATCTCTTTTAACCACAAATTAAGAAACATACAAATGAACAGGAAAATAAAAACACTGACAAAGGATAAAATCATTGACAGAATAAGATTCAAATATTATACTGTTATTAGAACATTTGGATGGGAAATATAAATAATTATTATTAAGATGTTAAAGGTTTTAGTGGAAAAGGTGTATAATATGAATGAAGAGGTATAGGATTTCAGCAGAAAGAAAGTACAATAAAACATAAAATATAAATGATAGACATAAAAACACTGTAAGAGATGGAGATACTAAACAATAGATCCAAAATCTTACATAAGACTAAACAAAATAAATCTTTCCCCATCTACCCAGACACACACACACTTTCTCTCTCTCACACACACACACACTCACACACTATATATACTAATAAAATTCTTGAAAACTAAAGAGAAATATAAAAATCTGGAAGGCAATCTGAAAGAAAAAAAACACATATACAGAGTAACAAAGATAAGAATTATAAAGAAAATTATTTATAACTTTTGTTAAAAATTATGAAAAGCAGAAGACCTTGGAGTAATGCGTTTAAAGTACAAAAGGAGTGGGGGGGATGCCCTCTCCACCAGCAAATATATGTCTGGAATATAAAAGATAAATGTTATGTTTTTAGATAAAAAACAAGAGAAAAATATTCATTGCCAGTATCCTTGCTCTTTAAGAAATATTAAAAGAAAGTTATGCAGGCAGAAAGACTATGACACCAAAAGAAACTTTCATCTACACAAAGAAAAGGAAGAGAGATCGTAGTGACATAATTAAGGTAAATAAAATTTAATTTTTTTGTATTTTAATTGTTCTAAAGAGTGATTGCCTAAAGTAAAAAGATTATCAAAAGTTAGTATGTTTATTGTTGTTGTTGTTCAGTAGCCAGTTGTGTTCAACTCTTTGTGACCTCATGGACTGCAGCACAGTAGGCCTCCCTGTCACTCACCATCTCCTGGAATTTGCCCAAGTTCATGGCCACTGTGTCGATGATACCATCCTGCCATCTCAACCTCTGATACCCTCTTCTCCTTCTGCCCTCAATCTTTCCCAGCATCAGGGACTTTTCCAATGAGTCGGCTGTTTGAATCAGGTGGCCAAAATACTGAAGCTTCAGCTTCAGCATCAGCCCTCCCAATGAGTATTCATGGTTGATTTCCCTTAAGATTCACTTGTTTGATCTCCTTGCTGTTCAAGGGACTCTCAGGAATCTTCTTCAGCACTATGGTTTGAAAGCATCATTTTTTTGGCTCTCTGCCTTTTTTATGGTCCAGCTCTCACAGTTGTATGTGATCACTGGGAAGACCATAGCCTTGACTATATGGATCTTTGTCAGCAGAAGTCTGTCAACTTACTGTCTAGGTTTGTCATAGCTTTCCTGCCAAGAACCAATCATCTTCTCATTTCATGGCTGCAGTCACCATCTGCAGTGATTTTGGAGACCAAGAAGAGGAAATCTCTCACTACTTCCACATTTTCCCCTTCTATTTGCCATGAGTAATGGGGCCAGATGCCATGATCTTAGTTTTTTTTTTAATATTTAATCTTAAGCCAGCTATTTCACTCTCCTCTTTCACCTCATCAAGAGTTTCATTAGTTCCTCTTTGCTTTCAGCCATTAGAGTGATATCATCTGCATATCTGAGGCTGTTGATGTTTCTCCTGCTTATCTTGATTCCAGCTTGTAACTCATCCAGCCAAGAATTTCTCATGATGTCTTCAGCATATAGGTTAAACAAACAGGGTGACAACAGACAACCTTGTTGTACTCTTTTCTCTATCCTGAACCAGTCAGTTGTTTCATATAGGGTTCTAACTCTTGCTTCTTGAGCCACATACAGGTTCCTCAGGAGACAGGTAAGATATTCCCATCTCTTTAAGAGCTTGCCACTGTTTGTTATGATCCACACAGTCAAAAGCTTTAGTGTAGTTGATAAAACAGAGGTAGATACTTTTCTGGAATTCCCTTGCTTTCTGCATGATCCAGTGAATGTTGCCAATTTGACCTCTGATTCTTGTGCCTTTTATAAACCATGCTTGGACATCTGGAAGTTCTTGGTTCACAGAATGCTGAAGCCTAGCATGCAAGACTCTAAGCATGACCTTTCTAGCATGGGAGTTAAATGCAATTGTCCCATGGTGTGAACATTCTTTAGTACTGCCCTTCTTGGGAATTGAGATGAGGATTGACCTTTTCCAGTCCTGTGGCCACTGCTTGGTCTTCCAGATTTGCTGACATATTGAGTACAACACTTTAATAGCATTATCTTTTAGGGTTTTGAATAGCTCTATTGGAATTCCATCGCATTTACTAGCTTTATTGACATCAGTGCTTCCTAAAGCCTACTTGAATTCACACTCCAGAATGTCTGGCTCAGAATGACTGACCACACTATCATGGTTATCTGGTTCATTAAGATCTTTTTTGTACAGTTCTTCCATGTATTCTTTCCATTTCTTCTTCATCTCTTCTACATCTACGAGGTCTCTACTATTTCTGTCTTCTATTGTGTCCAACTTTGGGCAAAATAATCCCTTGATATTTCCAATTTTCCTGAAAAGATCTCTAGTCTTTCCCCTTGTATTGTTTTCCTCTATTTTTAGACATTGTTCATTAAAAAAGTCCTTCTTGTTTCTCCTTGTTCCTCTTTGGAATTCTGCATTTAGTTGGGTGTACCTTTATGGATCACTGTCTTGTCATGGTGAAAGGGCTTGCATGATTCAATAAAGCTATGAGTCATGCTATTTAGGACCACCCAAGATGGACAGGTCATAGTGGAGAGTCCTCACTAAATGTGATTCACTGGAGGAGGGAATGGCAAACCACCCCAGTACACTTGCTGTAAGAACCTGATGAACTGTATAAAAAGACAGAAGTTATGTCCATATAATATGTCAAAGGTAAAGTACATTTAAATAATATTGGCAAAAAGGGATGGAGGAGATTGGAATCAATTGCTAATAATCCTTTATTCTATACATGCAGTGGTTATAGTGTTTGAAGACAGACTGTGACTGTTTAAGACACATATTGCAAACTCAATGGTAACCTACAAAACCATTTAAAAAAGAGATATAAATAGCAATTCAATATTTGAAATAAGATACGTAAAACGCTCAAACTTCTTTCAGGAATATTGAATGGATATATATTTTCCTATTTTCCTGAGTACAATTTGATCTATGGGCCTTAGATATACACCAATATAAGAAAACTCTAAAAAGTGAATAGAAGAAGACAGACTTCCTAGGGAACTTGAAATCCAAGGAAAGATATGGAGGTGAATTCCTTGAAATTTTTCTTTGCCTCACTTATGCCAGACTTTTAGTGGAAGAAGCCAGCAACCCAGAGGTACTAATGGTCACAAGATAAAAAGGAGAAAAAAAGAAACAATAAAATCTTGAACTCTGTAGTCAAGGACCAGGAAAGTGGTAGCTCTGCAAGATAGAAAACCCTCAGACAACAATTTCTCTAGTCCAGCCAAACACCACAGAAGAAAACCATGCTCTTCTTACTGAATGTAAGTTCCTATGTATGATACACAGGAAGGCCAAACAAACTGAAACATCAGAGTTTGGACCAGAAAAAGGTTTATTGCATGGCCAAAAACAAGGAAACAGGTGACTTGTGCCCCCAAATCCCTGAACTCCTTGAAGGGTTTCAGCAAAGCACTTTTAAAGGCAAGTTGAGGGAGGTGCATAATAAATTGCTGTTAACTTCTCAGTGTAGGAATCCTTTGTTTTTGCAGCTGTCCACACAAGTCAGGTCCTGATGTTCTCCAACAGGACAAATATTACTTTTGGTTCTTCATTATCTCTATATGAATAGACTCTTAAAGGTCAGAGTCTGGAGAATAGGCTACTCTATATATTCAGGCTATGTGCAACATTCCTTTACAAAAGGCATGAGCCAGCATGACTAAGCACAGGAAACAGAGCACAGAGTTTAAAGTAAAAGGAACAGATCTAATATGGAGTCAGATTTGTTCTTCCCTATTACAATCTCACCTGCACCCTTGATAACACAGATCACATAGGAAGCCCGGGTTTCTACCCTTTGGAGATTCTATGCCCTAATTGCTCTGAGTAGGGTAAAAGAGGAATGAGTAGAACACCAGGACCTTCATTCTCACTGGGCACTAACAATCTCACACACATTAATGGTCAGTAGAAACCATGTAGATGTCTAGACTTACACCCACAGCAGTAATTATGATCACATTCATTCCCAGTGGAGTGATACCAGAGGCAACCCAGTGTAGAGTGAAGACTTTCATGTTGTGTGTGCATGTGTTACCCGGAAATTATGAGGTCAACCATCCTCAAGGTCAGTGGAGACCACATAGAGTCAGAACTCTTACTTCTACCCAACAGTAATGAGGAATACCCTCCCCCTCAAGTATCCTCAGTATCCACATGGAGAATCTGGGCTTCTAACTCCTCCTATTAATAATGAGATTTCAATCTTCTTCCACTGCCAGAGTTGTGTCAGAAAAAATCAGCTAAAACAGAAAGTATAAATAAGATCCAAAGTTTCACATCAAAATACAAAAATGACAAGGAGTCACCTGAAAATCATTCATCATGCTAAGATTCTGCTAGATCTCAAACTTACTGAAAAAAATTAATAGATATAAACATTGAGATGACAGAGGTGTTAGAATTATCTGACAAATATATAAAAGCACTATGGAAAAAGTGCCTCAATGCACAATTACAAACATGCTTGAAGTAAATTAGAAAAGAAATGTGTCAGCCAATATACAGAAAATCAAAGAAAGAGAAGATAAAAAGAACCAAACAGAAATTATAAAGCTGAAAAGTATAATAACTCAAATAGAATGTTCAGTAAATGAACACAATAGCAGAATAAAGGGCCAGAAAAAAATATCAACGAACTGTAAATAGAGTAATAGAAATTGAAAATTAAAGAGCAAAACAAACAGAGAAAATAGCATGAAAAATATTGATAGAGCCTCAGAGACCTGTGGAATTATATTAAAAACTCTGACATGGATATATCATTGGAATCAAAGAAGAAGAGAAAGAGATTGAGCCTGAAGAGGAGCTTGAAGAAATAATGTGAAACTCTCTGAATTTGAGAACAGATATAAACGGACAGAATTAAGAAAGTAGGTAAAAGCAAACAGAATGTACACAAAGAAATCCACACCAAGACATATTATAGTCAAACTTTGGAAAGATAAAGGCAAATAAAAATTTTCTAAAGCAGTAAGGGGAAATGACACCTTGCCTACAAAGGAAAAATATTTGTATGATGTAGGTTTGTCATTAGAAACCATGGAGACCAGAAAAAATGTTGTAAACTATTTTTCAAGTGCTGAAAGAAAAGAATGGACACTCTGGGCACACAATCCTTTACCCAGAGGAAATATTCATCAGGAATGAAGAAGAAATCAAGAAATTTTCAAATGAAAAACAATTAAGATTTGTCACCAATAGACTTACTTCAAAAGAATGGCTAAAGGATAGTCTTTAAACAGAAATGAAACAATAAAAGAAAGAATTTTGGGCATATCAAGAAGGAAGAAAGAACGTAGTAATCAAAAATATGGGTAAATATAGTAGATTTGACTTCTCTTGAGTTTTTTCAATTGCATCTGATGCTTGAACCAAAAAATTATAACATCATTAGATGTTGCTCTGAATACATGTAGAGAAAATATTTAAGAAAATATATTATAAATGAGGAGATTAAAAAGACATGAAAGAGGTAGGGTTTCTGTATTTAAACTGGCAAGATTATGACACAGGTAGACTGTGATATTATATATGTAATACCTGTGTTAACTACTATGAAAACTATAAGAGACACACTACAAATCACTATATGGAGGTCTAAATAAAGGAAGGCATTGTAAAAGAGAACACTGAAACAAAATACAGAGAGAGCAAATAGAAAACAAAAATGAAATGTCAGACTTGTGTCTCAACATATAAACAAATACATGTAATATAATCACCCCACTGAACAACACATTCTTTTCAAATAATGATGTAACATATACCAAGATGGATAATATTATCTGTTGTTAAAATATCTGAATAATTTTTTAAAAAGTCACATAGAGTGTATTCCCAGCAACAATGGAAACAAACTAGAAGCCAATAAAGATAACAGGAAAATGTGGAAATACTTAGAAATAAAACCAAAAAATCACTTCTAAATAATCATGGTTCCAAGAGGAATTCTAAATCGTTATTTTAAAGTGCAGGTAACTGAAAGCAAATAAAAATACAATGTCACAGTGTGTAGTACACAGTTAAAACAATGCTGAGAAGAAAACTCATAGGGTTAAATTCATATCTTATAAAAGAGGAAAAGTTAAAATCTATAATCTAAGCTCCCATCTCAAGAACTTAGAAAAAGAAAAGGAAAAAGCAATCAGAAGAGAGGAAATAATGAAAGTTGGAGGATAAATTAATGAAAAGATGTTATGACTATTAAATGGAAAAAAATAACAATTTGTTAATATACTTAAATTTAAAAAGGAATTGCACATCTAATAAAAGATCAGAAACTAAAATATAAAGGTAAATCATGTTCATAAAATATTAATAATCAAATGTAACCTCTAGAACTGAAAACTAATATAACCAAAAGTAAAATTTTAAATAAATATATGGCTCAGATGGTAAAGCATCTGCCTGAAATACAAGAGACCTGGGTTCTATCCCTGGGTCAGGCAGATCCCCTGGAGAAGGAAATGGCAACCCACTCCAGCATTCTTGCCTGGAAAATCCCATGGTCAGAGTAGCCTGATAAGTTACAGTTCATGGGGTCACAAAGAGTTGGACATGACTAAGAGACTTCACTTCACTTTCAATGATTAAAAAACTTACTGACCTCTAAGGTAAATTTGGGGAAAAAATATCTATAGAATAGCAGAGTAAAATATAAAATAAAACAGAAAAGAATATAGGGAATTTTTTTCAGCAAAGAACTCTTTGAAGAAATTATATTTTAAAATTGCCATGTTTAGCTTGGACCAACATAACAAAATGCTATTGACTGGATAGCTTAAACAATAGAAGTTTATTTCTCACAATTCTGAAGCTAGATAGTCTAAGCTTTATGGCAGAAACAAATTCAATTTCTGGTGAGAGCTCTCTTCCTGGTTTGCAGGCAGATACTTTCCTGCTGTGTCCTCATGTGGCAGTGAAAGATATAAAGAAAGCATATTTGATGTCTTTTATTATAAGAGCAATAATCCCATCATGAGGGCCTCATCCACATGGCCTCATCTAAGCCTAATTACTTCCCAAAGTCCCCCTCCAAATACCATTACTTTGGGGGTTAGTGCTTTAACATAAGGATTTGAGGAAACATTATTTAGTTCATAACAAAGATTTTCAAGAATTTTTTTTAAATGTCAACCTCATTGATTCAGGAAGCCAAAAATCCTAATGAACACAAATAAGGCACTTCCCTGGTCTAGTGATTAGTAATGTACCTGCCAATAGAGAGGATGTGGGTTCCATTCATGGTCCAGAAAAACTCCAGATGCTGTGGGGCAACTGAGCCCCTCCACCACATTTACTGAGTCTGTGCTGTAAAGCCCATGTTTCAGAACTACTGAGCCTGCATGCTGCAACCACTGAAGCTTGTGAGCCTCAGAGCCCAGTTCTGAAACAAGAGAAATCATCATAATGAGATGCCTTCAAACCCCAAGTAGAGAGTAGCCTCTGCTTGCTTCAACTAGAGAAAGCCATGAGCAGCAACAAAGATCCAAGGCAGCCAAAATAAAAAAAAAAAAAAAAAAAAAAAAAAAAAAAAAATTAATTAATAAAAAAATTTTAAAAGACAAATGAAAACAATCCCCATCAAGATACATCATAGTTAATCAGTAAGACATCAAAATGGAAAGGATCTTTAAAGCCAGAGAGAAAAGAAAGAATATCTTTAAAAGGATAAAAATTGACTTGATGGTTGTCTTAATAAAAATAATAGAAACCAGATGACCAAGAATGGTACTACCAATATATTAAGGGCAAAGGATAGATTTGTTCAGACAAAAGCACAATTTTCTACCAACAAGTACATGCTAGTGGAAAAGTTGAGGTTATAGTTCAGACAAAAGGAAAGCAATCTAGGGGGAATGTCGGAGAAACAGAAACTAATGAAGCACAAAGAAAATGGTGACTACTTGGGTATGTGTGTGTGTGTGAAAGTCACTCAGTCACTTCCAACTCTTTGCAAACCTATGGACTGTAGCCCACCAGGCTCCTCTCTCCATACAGATTCTCCAGGCAAGAATACTGGAGTGGGTTGCCATACTCCTCCAGGGGATCCTACCAACCCAGGGATCGAACCCAGACCTCAGGCCTTGCAAATGGATTCTTTATCATCTGAGCTACCAGGGAAACCTCAACAAAAACGGACTGTATAAGACAAAAATATATTGTTCAGTTGAAAGTGACAAGGCAGATATAAATTATTACAAAATCATGTACTTTTGTTAATTATAGTTGAAGTTTTCCATAATTTTTGTAATATTTCAGAGCAAGAAAAATACAAACATTAACTAGTGGTTATGATAAGTTGAATGTGCACAACAAAATACTAAAATAATAGAAATAAAGTATATAACCTGCAAACTAATGGAGAGAAATGTAAGAAACATTTTTTTTTTAATGAAGAAAATTAAGATTGGAAAGGAAAAACTTTAAGAAAGGGTGAAATAGTACAAAAACTGTGATAGAAGTAACTGTGATAGTTTAATGACAATAAATGTAAATGATCCAAATGTTACACTTAAAAGAGAAAAACTGTCAGAATTTTTTTTAAAATCCTGATACCTGTTGTAGGGAAACAATATGACTTAATTATGCATAAACCTGAAAGAATGAAAAATATATGCTATGGAAGTTATAATGAATTAAAGTTGGCATGACTATATTCATAATAGATGATGAAAATTTTAAGGTTAAAAACATTACTAGAAAAAGAGAAAATATATAACTGTCAAAATTCAACTCCCAGGAAGACCAACAATTATAAAGCTGTCTGAGTAAAATAACAGCCTTAAAACATGAAGAAAAAATTGACAGAACTAGGAAAAGGAAGGATGGAAGCAAACCTATCATTATAGTGAGAGATGTAACACATTTCTATCCTTGACAGACGAAATAGATAATGAGTAAACATAGAAGAGGTTAATAATACACTCAAAAATAATATTTAGTCATTCTGGAATGGTGGAATGGGCAAGTAGGTGAACTTTCCCTCTGTATAGAACAAAAGGATAATAAAATCAAAACTAAAATCCACCATTTCAGACATCTGGCAATTGGGCAAAAAGCCACAAAATAAACTGAAGCTTATCTATCGTTGGACCACCGACCTTAGGTAAAATAGCAGGGTCTGGGACATTTTAACTTAGGGCTATACTCACTCCTTCCAGAGCTACTGTTAACAAAAGCAGGCAGCACTGTGGACAACAGAGATATCTGACCAGTTTGGGAGATCTGTTAAAAGCACCATCTCTTTTATTTCCAATATTCTGGGAGGTGGGTCATAGAGGATCCTGCTGTGATGTATGTCAGAGAGTGTTTTGCCTATGTTCTCCTCTAGGAGTTTTATAGTTTCTGGTCTTACGTTTAGATCTTTAATCCATTTTGAGTTTATTTTTGTGTATGGTGTTAGAAAGTGTTCTAGTTTCATTCTTTTACAAGTGGTTGACCAGAGTTCCCAGCACCACTTGTTAAAGAGATTGTCTTTAATCCATTGTATATTCTTGCCTCCTTTGTCAAAGATAAGGTGTCCATATGTGCATGGATTTATCTCTGGGCTTTCTATTTTGTTCCATTGATCTATATTTCTGTCTTTGTGCCAGTACCATACTGTCTTGATAACTGTGGCTTTGTAGTAGAGCCTGAAGTCAGGTAGGTTGATTCCTCCAGTTCCATTCTTCTTTCTCAAGATCACTTTAGCTATTCGAGGTTTTTTGTTTTCCATACAAATTGTGAAATTATTTGTTCTAGCTCTGTGAAGAATGCTGTTGGTAGCTTGATAGGGATTGCATTGAATCTATAGATTGCTTTGGGTAATATACTCATTTTCACTATATTGATTCTTCCAATCCATGAACATGGTATATTTCTCCATCTGTTAGTGTCCTCTTTGATTTCTTTCACCAGTGTTTTATAGTTTTCTATATATAGGTCTTTAGTTTCTTTAGGTAGATATATTCCTAAGTATTTTATTCTTTCCGTTGCAGTGGTGAATGGAATTGTTTCCTTAATTTCTCTTTCTGTTTTCTCATTATTAGTGTATAGGAATGCAAGGGATTTCTGTGTGTTGATTTTATATCCTGCAACTTTACTATAGTCATTGATTAGTTCTAGTAATTTTCTGGTGGAGTCTTTAGGGTTTTCTATGTAGAGGATCATGTCATCTGCAAACAGTGAGAGCTTTACTTCTTCTTTTCCAATTTGGATTCCTTTTATTTCTTTTTCTGTTCTGATTGCTGTGGCCAAAACTTCCAAAACTATGTTGAATAGTAATGGTGAAAGTGGGCACCCTTGTCTTGTTCCTGACTTTAGAGGAAATGCTTTCAATTTTTCACCATTGAGGATAATGTTTGCTGTGGGTTTGTCATATATAGTTTTTATTATGTTGAGGTATGTTCCTTCTATTCCTGCTTTCTGGAGAGTTTTGATCATAAATGGATGTTGAATTTTGTCAAAGGCTTTCTCTGCATCTATTGAGATAATCATATGGTTTTTATTTTTCAATTTGTTAATGTGGTGTATTACATTGATTGATTTGCGGATATTGAAGAATCCTTGCATCCCTGGGATAAAGCCCACTTGGTCATGGTGTATGATCTTTTTAATGTGTTGTTGGATTCTGATTGCTAGAATTTTGTTAAGGATTTTTGCATCTATGTTCATCAGTGATATTGGCCAGAATATTGGAAATAAAAGCAAAAATAAACAAATGGGACCTCATTAACCTTAAAAGCTTCTGCACATCAAAGGAAACTATTAGCAAGGTGAAAAGACAGCCTTCAGAATGGGAGAAGATAATAGCAAATGAAGCAACTGACAAACAACTAATCTCGAGAATATACAAGCAACTCCTACAGCTCAACTCCAGAAAAATAAATGACCCAATCAAAAAATGGGCCAAAGAACTAAATAGACATTTCTCCAAAGAAGACATACAGATGGCTAACAAACACATGAAAAGATGCTCAACATCACTCATTATCAGAGAAATGCAAATCAAAACCACTATGAGGTACCATTTCACACCAGTCAGAATGGCTGCGATCCAAAAGTCTGCAAGTAATAAGTGCTGGAGAGGGTGTGGAGAAAAGGGAACCCTCTTCCACTGTTGGTGGGAATGCAAACTAGTACAGCCACTATGGAGAACAGTGTGGACATTCCTTAAAAAACTGGAAATAGACCTGCCTTATGATCCAGCAATCCCACTGCTGGGCATACACACTGAGGAAACCAGAAGGGAAAGAGACACGTGTACCCCAATGGTCATCGCAGCACTGTTTATAATAGCCAGGACATGGAAGCAACCTAGATGTCCACCAGCAGATGAATGGATAAGAAAGCGGTGGTACATATACACAATGGAGTATTATTCAGCCATTAAAAAGAATACATTTGAATCAGTTCTAATGAGGTGGATGAAACTGGAGCCTATTATACAGAGTGAAGTAAGCCAGAAAGAAAAACACCAATACAGTATACTAACACATATATATGGAATTTAGAAAGATGGTAACAATAACCCTGTGTACGAGACAGCAAAAGAGACACTGATGTATAGAACAGTCTTATGGACTCTGTGGGAGAGGGAGAGGGTGGGAAGATTTGGGAGAATGGCATTGAAACATGTAAAATATCATGTATGAAACGAGTTGCCAGTCCAGGTTCGATGCAGGATACTGGATGCTTGGGGCTGGTGCACTGGGACGACCCAGAGGGATGGAATGGGGAGGGAGGAGGGAGGAGGGTTCAGGATGGGGAACACATGTATACCTGTGGCGGATTCATTTTGATATTTGGCAAAACTAATACAGTTATGTAAAGTTTAAAAATAAAATAAAATTTAAAAAAAAATAAAAATAAAAAAATAAAACAGAAACTGGCAACAGGCCAAAAAAAAAAATAAAATAAAATTGAGGTATAGTTCAAAAAAAAAAAAAAAAAAAAGCACCATCTCTAGGGCATAGTCAATATTTGTTCAAACTCACAGTTCTCCGGTAATTTCTGTTTTCAAACATATGGTGGCTATTTGATTTGATTTCAAAGTCAGCTCATGGAGGAGTTGCAGCCTACCCCTAGGGCCTTTCCAAAACAATAGCAAACTGCTGGCATCATCTCAGTTGCCTGAGGTTGCGGTTTCAGCTGGGACCATCAGGAGCCCGTCTGGGAATTTAAAAGGAAATTCTGGAAAACATATGTGGTTCTTTTGCCTGGATTCTTTCACTAAGTACACATTTTTTAATGGTTCATTAAATCACTTTGGTATTTTTGGCATATTTGTCAAATGTATTAAAGCATTGTTTTCTTTTTCCTTTACTCCTCAATGTGGTCAAAGGAGGGGAGGAAAATGAGAAGCAACAGACAGTGAGAATATTATGAGGTTGAAATGCATTGTGTCAACTTGGAGGTCAATGGAAGACATGGATCAGCAATCTCATCCTCTAGGTAACAAGCAAAGGATTGCAGACTGCCACTTCATGCTTAAGAACAAAGCAAAGTTTATTAAAGCACAGTTGCACCCTCAGAGAGGGGCTTCACCAGTGGCTCAGAGGTAAAGAATTCACCTACAATGCAGAAGCAGCAAGAGAAGTGGGTTCAATTCCTTCCCCTGGAGGAGGAAATGGCAACCCACTCCAGTAATCCTGCCTGGAGAATCCCATGGACAGAGGAGCCTCACAAAGAGTGGGACATGACTGAGACAACTTAGCACTCTCTCAGAGGGAGAATGGACTCTTTCTGTGAAGTAAAACTAGACCTCCCAAACAGGTTTAAGAGTGTTTGCAAGGAGGTGGGGATGATCATGGGTGAGTGACAGGGGACCCTAATTTGACTGACTGTCCTGAGTTCTGTAACAAGTTCATCATTGCCTATGCCCCTGCCCTTGATTCACTAAGAAAAGTCCAGTTAGGAGAGGGCAAAACCACATGCAGATTTTACCATAATGATGGTATAATGAGTTTAGGTTACTAGAAGTTATATGCCTATTTAGTCTGGACATGTGCAGTCTGGGGAGGGTCTACAGTTCTTTCCCTTTAACAGGATAATTTGCCCACCATCCGACCATAGTTTTGCTTGTTCTGAGTGAGGTCAGGGTAGGGTCCACAGGACAATGGAGAGTTACTTGACTATTCCTCTCCTGTCTTTAGCCCCTGTCACCTCTCTTTGCTGGTAATGTCAGAGGAGGATCCCCAGACGGTTGGGGTGTGACTTATTTAATCACTTCTAATCTTTTCACCTTGGATACCTCCTTGCTGCTAATGTCTAACTACCTAACAGGAACACATACGTAAACTTTGGTGTGGATTCATCTTTTAAATGAAAGAGAGAAAGTGGATCCAGTAAAAGAGAAGAGAAGAAGGAATCATTATGAAGGAGAACAATCCCAAAGTTAATTACAACACCGTGACACTATCAGAGGTATTCCCTGGTGGCTCAGATTATAAAGCGTCTGCCCGCAATGCGGGAGACCAGGGTTTGATCCCCAGGTCGGTAAGATCCCCTGGAGAAGGAAATGGCAATCCACTCCAGTACTCTTGCCTAGAAAATTCCATGGATGGGGGAGGCTGGTGGGCTACAGTCCAGGGGTCGCAAAGAGTCAGACACTATCAGGCACTCTAAGAATCATTTGGTATATATTATGACATTTTATCACAGCAACCTGATAAGGTAATTTTATTATATTAATTCATAAAGATGTTAAAGTTTCACAGAAACTAGTTGGAGATTTCATTCTGAAACCTCTATTCTTCATTTCTGAATTATTATCGAGCTCAGCTCCAGCTGCTTACTGCTCAAAAAGTTAATATTAAAGAATTGATAGGCAGTTGTTGGTGGAAAGTAAAGCTGCTTTTAATCAGAATGTCAGCAAACTGGGGGAGAAGACAGACTTCATGTTCTTCTAAAACCAACTCTAAAGATTCTGCTTGGCCATGAAAGTTTTAAAGGGAAAAGGGAAAGTAATCTCAGTTAATCACTGAAATACGGATTCAGAGTCACTGCCATTCCCTACTGTGTGCAGACTTGTGGACCTCTTGTGATCTTCCTCTAGATATTCTCTTTTTCACACAGTTTGTTCACAAGATCACTGAATGGGAAGCGAGGGAATACATCTATGCTCAGTTGCTCAGTCGAGTTGGACTTTTTGTGGCTCCATGGACTGTAGCCTGTCAGGCTCCTCTGTCCATGGGATGCAAGAATTTTGGAGTGGGTTGCCATTTCCTACTCCAAATGATTTTCCCCACTTTGGGATTGAACCCGTGCCTCTTGCATTTCCTACATTGGCAGGCAGATTCTTTAACACTAACACCATCTGGGAAGCCCAGGGAATAGATCTGGTTATCTGTTAATTACTTATTCTTTTCTACTTCTTAGATCTACAGAAAGAATCAAAAAGTTAGGGAGGATATTGTGTGATCAAAAGATGTGAAAAGTGTACTTGGACTGGAGACAAACAGAGCACAGAGGTATCTGGTTTAAGTTAGTTACAATAGAGCTTTGCTAAGGTGGCAAGGCAAAAGGGGTTTCCTGAGGGCAAATATAGCATCTGTAAAACAGCTCAGAAATGCCCATCAGTGAGTGAATCTGTGACTTTATTGTTCTAATCATTAACTATTGATACTTGAGCCTCTCTCTTTTCTTTTCTCTGACTCAGGGAAGCCTGGGAGATTTCAGCTTTCCTAAAAACAAGTGGCAGGTAACAAGGAAGGACTTTTGCACTTGGGAGTTGGGGGGGTGCCCTGGGTTCTGATCATTCCAGTCTGAGCAGTGAAGAATCATGTTACAAGAGGACAGAGTTACAGAAATGTTAATGAGACTTAGGATGAGAAAGTGCCATTAAGTAATCCTATAACCCAATGGCATCCTTGCCAGGATAGTTAAATAAAGGAACATCACAGAGGGATGGTCTAATTTTGAATGGTGCTTTAGTTTTCTACTCCTGTGTTTTATCCATAGGTGAAGTACTGCAAGACCAGACATGGATCGAGATAGAGAAAACTAGAAATTGTTTTACAGTTTTATTATATTCACAGTTGCCTAGGGATGATAGTAGGGCAAACCACACAGGATCTCTAAGAGGAAGCACTAGGATTAGTGAGGTTGTAAAGAAGGCAGGGGAGCTGTTGACAAGCACATTTGTTGTGGTTTCCTTGGGAAGAAATGGTTGCCGTAAGCAGGTTTAGTTCAGTTCAGTTCATTCAGTCACTCAGTCGTGTCTGATTCTTTGCAATCCCATGAACTGCAGCATGCCAGGCCTCCCTGTCCATTACCAACTCTCAGAATTTACTCAGACTCATGTCCATTGAGTCAGTGATGCCGTCCAACCATCTCATCCTCTGTCTTCCCCTTCTCCTGCCTTCAATTTTTCCCAACATCAGGGTCTTTTCAAATGAGTCCATTCGTTGCATCAGGTGGCCAAAGTACTGGAGTTTCAGCTTCAACATCAGTCCTTCCAATGAACACTCTGGACTGATCTCTTGAGGATGGACTGGTTGGATCTCCTTGCAGTCCAAGGGACTCTCAAGAGTCTTCTCCAACACCACAGTTCAAAAGCATCAGTTCTTCTGTGCTCAGCCCTCTTTATGGTCCAACTCTCACATCCATATATGACTACTGGAAAAACCATAGCCTTGGCTAGTCAGACCCTTGTTGGTTTTTAATATGCTGTTTAGGCTGGTCATAACTTTCCTTCCAATGAGTAAGTGTCTTTTAATTTCATGGCTGCAGTCACCATCTGCAGTGATTTTTGAGCCCCCAAAAATAAAGTTTGTTACTGTTTTCATGATTTCCCTATCTATTTGCCATGAAGTGATGGGACCGGATGCCATGATCTTAGTTTTCTGAATGTTGAGTTTTAAGCCAACTCTTTCACTCTCCTTTTTCACTTTCATCAAGAGGCTCTTTAGTTCTTCTTCACTAAGGGTGGTGTCATCTGCATATCTGAGGTTAATGAAATTTCTCCTGGCAATCTTGAGTCCAGCTTGTGCTTCATCCAGCTCAGCATTTCACATGATGTACTCTGCATATAAATTAAATAAGCAGGGTGATAATAGACAGCCTTGATGTTCTCCTTTTCTTATTTGGAACCAGTCTGTTGTTCCATGTCCAGTTCTAACTGTTGCTTCCTGATCTGCATACAGGTTTCTCAAGAGGCAGGTCAGGTGGTCTGGTATTCCCATCTCTTTCAGAACTTTCCACAGTTTTTTGTGATCCACACAGTCAAAGGCTTTGGCATAGTCAATAAGGCAGAAATAGATGTTTTTCTGGAACTCTCTTGCTTTTTCAAAGCAGGTTTAGGATGAGCTCATTTGAATAATTACAGCAAGCAGCACAGGGGCTGCCCCTGCTTGGCTGGTATTTGACCCTGGATATATTAGGGTGGGTGTATGTTGTATGTTGGCCTGGTACAGGGCTTCTTATGTGGCTCAGTGGTAAAGAATCCACTGGCCAAATGCAGGAGACACAGGAGATGCAGATTCAATCCCTGGGTCAGGAAGATGCCCTGGAGGAGGAAATGGCAACCCACTCCAGTGTTCCTGCCTTGAAAATTCCATGGACAGAGGAGACTGGTGGGCTACAGTCCATTGAGTCACAAAGAGCTGGACACGCTGAGAGACTGAGCAACAACACCACAACATGGTGGCCTGGAGTGTGAACGCCAGATAAGGAAGATGATTGAAGGTGTGGACTTCACTGTTTAAGAAGGGAAGCTGACCTGCCTTCAGTCAGATCCTCAAAACTGGATTAAGACCACATTAAAAAAAAAAAAAAAAGTATAGTGTGTGTTGCTGGACCAAATTAACACAAATCCAGCAGCTTAAAATGAGACACCTTTATATCTCACAGTTCTGGAAATCAGAAGCCCAGTGGGGCCAACTAATGCCTCAGCTTAGAAATCAAGGTGTTAGCCTACATTGCTCACCAAAGATTCTGAGGAAATCCTTGTTTTCATGTTCAGAAGGTTGTTGGCAAAATTCAGCTCCATGTGATTTTAGAACTGGGGCCCCTATTTCCTTGCTGGCTGTTGGCCCAGGGACAAGGGAATAAGGGGTCTTTCTCAATTTCTGGAGAATGTCTGTCTTTGGCTAGTAGATCCCTTCATCCATTTGCAGAGGTAAACAATGGCACAAATAACTTTTCATGCATCAAAAGTCTTTGACTTCTTTTTCTGCCTTATTCCTCCACTTCCAGCCAGAGAAAGTTGTGTAATGTTAATAGCCAGGTCTGTGGCTAACATAAAGTGTCAGCCTGCCATACCTTCACTGATTCACTTCTTATCCACCTACCCAGGTGCATTACTCAAAAAGTATCAGAAGATACCTGGGAGCAGGTGAGACTGACCAATATAAGGATTCATATTATAATCATATCTTTTTAGCTTGTTTGGTTGCTTATTAAGAGAATACATATTTGAGTATATAAATGCTTAAAATAAGAGGTCTTCATATTTTCTGAATTTTTCTTCTGCATTATTTCAAATAAATAATTTTTTGGTTTGTTTTGAGTTTTATTTTTATTTATTTATTTTTTTACTGTAACCTGAGTAGAATTGAATTTGAAAGTAACATTACAAATTCAAAGTAACAATTCATGATGAAGATGGTATATCATATATGTAAAGCACTTTGAGAACTTAAAAAGTCAACTGGCAAATTGAAAGTAGTATTCACTAACTGGAATTTGATATTTTTCCTTAGTGAAATCCTTACTTGTCTCTACTGCTTGCTTCTATTTAACTGGTGTCTTCTTTTTTTATTAGACTATAAGGGAAGTTCATGGTTGAAGAGGCCGGATAGGTCATATTGGAACATGAAATTGTCAAAGCTCCAGAGATTAGCTTTTTTCTTGGGATGTGATGTAGTAGAAAAAGCCCTGGAGAGGGAGATTGGAGATCTAATTTGAAACTCAGTTCTGCCATTCTGCCAGCGATCACTGACTTTGCAAATCATTGGTTATTTGGGCCTTGGTTTGTATATTCTGACACTTCTATTACTACCATTAAATAATAGTTTTGAGTGATCAAAATTGTTACAGAACTTTGTAGTTAATATGCATATTCCTTTATCTGTAATAATGCATTTAATACTTACAACTCTATGAAGCAGAACTTATTATTATATTTTTCCTGGTTTAAAAATACTTTGAGGAAATGGAGAATCAAAGAAATTGAGTAGCATCATCAAGATCATGTAGCTGGAATCAAGTCCAGGTCTGTTTAAATTCAAAGCAGTGGATATTGTCTCTATGGTCATTTTACTATGATTTTGTTCATGAGGTTAATATCAGTATATATATATCTGGCAAATGACAACAGAATGCATGATGATTATAGTTTAGTATGTAATTTCCTTGTCTCATAGCCCATGGCAACAAATATTTTCTGTTTCAGGTCAAACTTCCTTCCAATTAAAGTCAGGTTGATCTAGTTTGATCTAGCTTGATGTAATTCTTCTCCTCATCTGTGAAAGAACATTTGGCTTTCTCTCATAGGATTCTTTGCTCACTTCCCTTTTGGGCTATTTTCCCCAAATATTTCATTTGACTGGGTTCATATGACTTTTATCCATTTGCATAGCCCATTTGTAAATTCTCAGATTTCTTAGTTCCTTTCAGTATCTCTTCATCTTCAGATTCTTTGAGTTTGAAACTATATTTTTCAAGAAAGCTGTATGTGGTCTTGGACCACATTTATTTATACAAAAATCATAAATTGAGGGGATGGAAATGTTGAGTTCTAAATCACAAATGCTTTTTAAATTGAATTTTCTCTTCTTCCAAATAAAATTTTTGTATCATGATAAACATTTTCCCCAGAGAAGTTAATCACCTAGTCAAGCAGGTGATTGCATCAAGTGGCCTTTTGTGATTTCCACTTCAAATATACTCTTCATGTCAAGCAGTCCCTGCAGAATAATAGCAATGTGGCCTCCCCTAGTTGGACTCTTGAACAACCAAAGTGAGAGCCTGCTTAATATAACTAAATGATCATCCTTCTTTTATTGACAGAAATTGTGGTGCTTGAAAGCTATTGCCAAGAGATTTGGAATTTTTATTGAGAATTCCAGGAAGCCTAAGAGTTCTGGGTAATATGTTAATTACTGAGAAGAAATCTTCCCCTTTGGGACCAAAATCTGACTTCTAATTACATAAAAATGTCAATAAATCATTAGAGTTCCACTTTCTTATTTATATGATCTCTTTTCTTGATGGAATATATGAAAATGATGGGAATTCCAGTATTTTTGAAAGATGAGTGTGTTTCTTTTTTGTTTGTTTGTTTATATGTATTTAGGAAAATCACACAGTAGTCCTTGTTACCTCAGAAAGTTTGTCCCTTGACTCTCCCCAGGAAATCTTTCTGAGCATGTTCCACACACTGTGCATCAAAATCTGTAAACCCAGTAACATTCAGAACAAACGTAAGGGGTGTTGGCATTTACACTGTAAACAGTGTTGAATCTTCTCTAAAGGAATTCTTGCTCAGAGACAAAGTCCTATGAGTTTTAGAACAATTCTTAGACAGTAATTTTCTGTTTATCTTCTTGAGTGAGTGAGTGAGTGAAGTTGCTCGGTCGTGTCTGACTCTTTGCGACCCCGTGGACTGTAGCCCACTGGGCTCCTCTGTCCGTGGGATTCTCCAGGCAAGAGTACTGGAGTGGGTTGCCATTTCCCTCTCCAGGGGATCTTCCCAACCCAGGGGTCAAACCCAGGTCTCCCGCATTGCAGGCAGACGCTTTAACCTCTGAGCCACCTTGAGCCTCAAATTTAAAGACCGAGTTCCTTATCTTGGCATTCAGGATAGTGCATAGACTTGAAGCAAGGTAAATTTCTTCTTTTCCCCATCATGGTGCAGACACATGAGTCCTGCCCAAACCTCTAATTAGCCACAGTGATGGAAAGTGATTTGAGGATCAGCTTTGAGAGGGAGTTTTGCAGACCACTTGGGCCTATTTCTAAGGTTTCATTTACTTATTAATTAATGTTTCCAACATTCTGCCTTCATATTTTCTATCTAACCACTTCAATAAATCAATTTTTGTTGCATTGGCTTTCTGTTTATGAAAACATGAAACAACGCAATTACATTATTCATAAGAGAATTCATTATTTTAATTTTTCTCTATTAAAAAATATATTACTTATAGTTTTAGAAATCTTCAGTTATCTATAAAATTATTATCCTTTTGGTGCTCCCCATTACACCATATGTTTAGGCTCAAACATTTTTCAAAAGAGAACTGAATACACACACACCTCCCTAATATATTTCAGTTTTTTGTATGTGAGCAGTATATAGGACCTGTGCTACTCTCCTAGACTCTATTAGGGTATGTAACACTGCATATGGCTAGTAAGGGGCATCAAAAGGGCTTCAAGTGATGAGAATAGTTCTTTTAATCAGATACAGTGTTAATAATCTAATAATCAGAAATGAGGTATTTTAGAGCATATTTTCATGTGTGCGTGCTCAGTAGTGTCTGAGTCTGTGACTCCATTGACTGTAGCCCACCAAACTCTTTTTATTAAAATCTTTTTATATGTTTATTATTATTATTATTTTACTTTACAATATTGTATGGTTTTGCCATACATCAACATGCATCCGCCACGGGTGTACATGTGTTCCCCAACCTGAACCCCTCCTCCCACCTCCCTCCCCATACCATCCCTCTGGGTCATCCCAGTGCACCAGCCCCAAGCTTCCTGTATCCTGCATCTAACCTGGACTGGTGATTCATTTCTTATATGATATTATACATGTTTTAATGCCATTCTCCCAAATCATCCCCCCCTCCCTCTCCCACAGAGTCCAAAAGACTTTTATATACATCAGTGTCTCTTTTGCTGTCTCGCATACAGGGTTGTCGTTACAGAGTGAAGTAAGCCAGAAAGAAAAACACCAAACTCTTCTGTCCATGGAATTTTCTAGGGAAGAATACTGGAGTGGATTGCTGTTTCCTACTCCAGAGGATCTTCCTGACCCAGGGATCAAACCTGAGTCTCTTGCATTGACAACTGGATTCTTTACCACTGTACCGCTTGGGAAAGTGAAAGTGAAAGTTGCTCAGTCATGTCAGACTCTTTGGAACTCCACGGACTATCCAGTCCATGAAATTTTCCATAATACTGGAGTGGGTAGCCTTTCCCTTCTCCAAAAGATCTTCCCAACCCAAGGATTGAATCCAGGTCTCCTACACTGCAGGCAGATTCTTTACCAGCTGAGCCACAGTGGAATTCCAAGAATACTGGAGTGGGTAGTCTATCCCTTCTCCAGCAGATCTTCCCGACCCAGGAATCCAGCCTGGGTCTGCTTCATTGCAGGCGGATTCTTTACCAGCTAAGCTGTCAGGGCAGCCCCATGACCTGGGAAGCCTCTATATATTCATGAGTCAGCTACAAAAACCTCACAGTGTGACTTCCATAGGAATGCTTTTGGGGTGTGAAAGTACTGTTTTGCTCCAGTTCCTCATTAGGTCTTTTGAACAGAGGAAGAAATAGCAAATTTAGACTTTTATTTTAAATAATATTAGGGATGCTAGCCATTTGTGTGTGCATCAGCCACCCTTCCTCTTATTGTCCCTTCAGCACCTTGGCTTGTCATGGAGATTGAAACATGGCTAGCTCAAATTTGATTTTATTATAGTTGCATAAATATGCATTACTATTAATTCTCAACATTTCATGACCACCCACCTGAAGGAAATTGCCATTCTTTTCTGTCAGCAGACACCACTCACTGTGGCAGTGAATCTTGACTTTGTTCTGAGGAAATCAGCCCCAGCAAGAGGTCCTGGTGAGCAGTGGTAGTCGGGTTGTTGCTAAATCATGTTTGACTCTTTGAGACCCCATGGACTGCAGTATGCCAGGCTCCCCTGTCTCTTCTATCTCCTGGAGTTTTGCTCAGGTTCATGTCCATTGAGTTGGGTAGGTCACAAATATTCCATAGAGTCAAGAAGTTTCCTGTGGCTTTCTGATGAGTCGCTACTCTTTTTCCAAATTCTTTGAAAAATCACTAGAATTATTTCAAATAAATTCATCAATGATTTTTAATGTTGCCAACAACCAGATGCTAAGAAGACAGTATCTTTTATTTCCCCCTAGAATATCCCTTCTAATACGAAGAATTCTGATTTCCAGATTGATGCATGTGCATCTTTTTCAACTACCCTAGATAGATTTTTTTCTTTCTCCCTTTCTTTCTCTTCTTTCTTCCTTCCCATTTTTTTTTTTTCCTCTTTGACTTCTCTTCCTTGGTTGTACAATACCACTATGCCATTGTTGTTATTCAATCCCCAATGATTCATGTGTGAATCATTGTGATTCCACCAGACTGCAGCAAGCCAGGCTTCCCTGGACTTTACTGTCTCTTGGAGTTTGCTCAAACTTATGTCTATTGAGTTGATGATGCCAAACAATCTTCTCATCCTCTGTCACCCCTTCTCCTTCTCCCCTCAATCTTTCCCAGCATCAGGGTCTTTTTGCAATGATTTGATTCTTCACATAAAGTAGCAAGAATAATTTGTATTTGCTCTTCTTCTCTTTCATTATGTTATGTTCCCCTTTTCTGAAGAGCTTATATCATTTTCATCTCTCAGTCTCCAGTATTTATAAGAGGTGAGTTATATGATACATGATCCATAAACATTGAGACAGGAAAAATATAGGGAACTTTGGTGATGGAGACAGGAAAAGGAAAAGCTCTGTGAGGCATTTCTTGCTGAAGTCAGGCTCCTGAAGAAAACCACAGAGGAGATATTGGGCAAGGAGGAAACTAGAAGAGCAAATGGCTAATGCAGCAAAGGAAAATTTTTGCCAACTTGACAGTTTTCCTCAGGGCTTGTCTGGTGGGCTTCCCTGGTGGCTCAGATGGTAAAGAATCCACCTGCAATGTGGGAGATCTGGTTTCAATCTCCAGGTTGGGAAGATCCCTTGGAGAAGGATGTGGCAACCCATTCCAATCTGTTTAGTTACACAGGCCCATGTGCTTAAAAGGCCCCTGCACTTGCTTTACTTTTGATGTTGGTGATGTGAAATTCTTAGTATTTTTTGAAGCAGTCTCTCATTTTAATTTTACACTAGGTCCTGCAAATTATATAGCTGTTACTTCTTTTAGTTCCACACAACCCCTCTTCACGTAATCATTGGTCCTCAAGTGTTAAGATCTTAACTATGACCTCCATTAGGGTGATATAGAAAAGTATATGTCTCTTGCTCACCAGTGCTCCCCACCAGCTTCTTCCACACATCTTGGCAACATCTGCAGTGGGATGGGGTTGAGAATGAATGAGTTTAAATTTTTCTCAGTATGGAATGTATCTAAGAAAGCAAATTTATTTCTTTTGAATTTGATATAAAGCTTGCTTTGGAAGACTTTTTGCAAGTCATGAATTAAACTTGGTTAAGGAAAAATTACATGGATATTTAAGATGGGGTTTTACATATCCTGCTCCAGATTTATGTAAACTGTAGCTTTTGATCATGCCTCACTGAGAGACAATCTATTAAACAGTTAACAAGCCACCAATGTTTAAGTCCCACTTCTGTCCCTACCAAATTATCTGATCTTAGGCAAATTTTCTAATTTCTTAAAGATTAACATCAATTTTCTTATGAATAAATTGGGGATAATGTGGTGGATTCATAGGGTTGTTCTGCAAATTAAATGAGGATGAAATTAGTTAATATATAGAAAGTACTCATAGAAGTGCATTGTATGTAGTAAGCACTACATAAAATAATTGTTATCATTAATATGCACAAGGGGTGGCTGAATTCCTCAAAGTTTGTGAGGAAATGTACTATTGCTATGACTGGTGCATGCTCAGTTGTGTCCGACTCTTTGTAACCCTGTGGTCTGTAGCCCACCATGCTCCTCTGTCCATGGGATTTTTCAGGCAAGAATGCTGGAGTGGGGTGCCATTTCCTCTTCCAGGAGATCTTTTTGACCCGTGAGTCGAGCTGGCCTCTCCTGTGTCTCCTGCATTGCGGGTGCACTCTTTAAAGCTTGAGCCATTGGGGAAGGTTCAGAGTAAATTTTTAATGGGTAAGGAGGAAGAATAGGAGTAGCAAGATAGACACCTTGCCAGGTAGATGTCTAGTAATACATGTATATGAATATATAAACATATATATATATACACACATACATATATATATATAATTAAGCAGGTCTCTAATGCTCCTGCAATATGGTGTCTGCTTTATGCTGCCTGTAAACAGTATTGGGAGACAGGTCACTGGAGTAATGCTATGCTAAAACAAATTTATTTTAAAAATTCCTATTCTTCTTATGTGTTTCCTTGACTCAGAGCAGAGAATAAGATGAAATTTTAAAGGCTCAAAGGGAACAAATTGGAGAAGAAAATGGCAACCTACTCCAGCATTCTTGCCTGGAGAATCCTGTGGAGAGAGGAACCTGGTGGGCTGCCATCTATGGGGTCGCACAGAGTTGGACACGACTGAAGCAACTTAGCAGCAGCAGCAGCAGCAGGGAATAAATGGAAGATTAACTCCATCTGTTGCTCTCCAGGCATTGTGAGAGGCTTTTCTTGAAGGATGCATCATCTGAACTCTCTCCATTGCTCTTTCTCCTCCCTGCACATTGGCTCTAGACAAAAAGACACATGCACACTAATGGAAGATGTGAGCAAAGTGCTGAGTTTGGTGGAATTTGTCTTCTTAGTTCTCCATCCCCCAGTTTTATGCCCTATTTCCTGCTCTTCTTCCCCCAGTTTGATTCCCTATTTCATTTCTTTACTTGTTCACTTATTAATTGTTTTACTCAATAAACACATGAAATATGGACTTGTGATGGATACTCAGCTAATTTCTAAAGATACTGTAACAGGTCAGATAAGATCTCTTCTCCTCTGGTTGGGGAAATATACAGTAATAAGTCATAAAATACATTAGCTTATTAAGAATTCTGAAAAGTTATATGAAGGAAATTAACAAGGTTATGAGAAAGCAAAGAGTAAGCAGATTACATGGGAATATTGAGGGTGTATCTCTAAGGAGGTGGCATTTGAACTGATATAAAGGATAGTATTAGTCAACTGTGAAAAGAATTAAAAAGAGTATGTCAGGAAGAAGGAACAGCAAATTCAATTATGCAGAATCAAGAAAAGGGATTGGTATTTTAAAAACACAGTAAAAAAGTGAATGATCCCAGATTGTAAGGAGACAGGAATAAAATAGAGAGCAAGGGGAACAAGGTCATGATAAATGTTCTGGGTCATAGTAAAAGTGTTGGATTTAAATTTAATAGAAAGTGGAAATCATTGGGATTTCCCAGGTGGCTCAGTGGTAAAAAATCTGCCTGTTGATGCAGGAGCCACAAGAAATGTGGGTTCAGTCCCTGGGTATAGAATATCCCCTGGAGGAAGAAATGTCAACCCACTCCAGTATGGGACAGAGGAGGCTGGTGGGCTATAGTCCATGGGATCACAAAAAGTCAGGCATGACTGAAGTGACTGAGCATGCATGCATGGAAATTATTGAGCACATTTGATCAAAGGAGGGAAAAAAAAATTAACTAAGATTTTAAAAGATCACTCATTGGGCAAAAATGGAATCAAAGAGATCAAGGGTCATCCATGCAAGAGGTAAGAATTTGCAAAGTGGTGACAAATAGATGAAGGTAAACAGATTCAAGAGACATTTGGGAAGTGGAACTCACACAAGTGGTAATAGATTTTACGTAGGCCTGAAAGAAATGTACAAAATCAAGGATAAGCTATTTATGTTTGACTTGATCAAGTCAAAAGATGTTACCAACATCCTATCAAAGACTGTTCTCAGAAAAGTATCAGAGTAAACTTGATTTCCATTAATAAAGTGTTTCTTGAGCTTCCTATTACTATATCATCAGTGAATGCTAAACTCACTTCTGTGAATATAACCAAGGGAGCACAGTCAAGGGTATTCTGTCTCTCAGGGAGCTTTGCATTTTAATAGGCAATGGAGACCTAAGCTAAAACAATAACATTCTACAAGCAGGATATTTGACATTTGTGTAGTTTTCTCATATTTTTGCCCTGTGTTCACATCACGTGGGCTCTCATCAGTTCTGCTCTCAGGTTCTATTCACCACTCCTTTTCTTGTCTCTGTTGATCAGTAGTGCCCACTGATTCCAAATACTAGAACATGTTGGAAATAGTTCTCAGAGTATGAAGGCTGGAAACTAGTTGGATGGAAGAGTGGCCGTGTCATTGAGTTTCCTATTTCCAAAAGAAGTGTTTTGTTTGTTTCATTGGACAGTATTTTTCAGCTGCATAGTCAGGACATGTCATAAAATTTCAAGATGCAACTATGATCAAACTTCAATTTTCTGGAAAATTCAGAGATTTGTGTTGATTAAGATGATTTTTGATCCCATATTTTTCTGATTTTCTATAGCTATGTTTTTCTTTTAGTGAAAGTGTAGTCATTCAGTTATGTCCCACTCTTTGCAACCCCATGGACTGTAGTGACCCCATAGACTATAGCCTGCCAGGCTCCTCTGTCTATGGAATTCTCTAAGCAAGAATACTGGAGTGAATTGCCATTTCCTTCTTCAGGGGATCTTCCCAACCCAGGGATCGAACCTGGGTCTCCTGCATTGCAGGCAGATTCTTTACTGTCTGAGCCACAATACTTTAATAGATTTTTTAATCTCCTTTTTTTTCTCCTTAATTGTGGCATTCTCTTATGTCCATCCATAGTCACTGTTACTCTAGGTTTTCTCCAAAGACAATTCCATCCACTTACCCGATTTTAACAGGTGAACTATACACTCACCATTCACAAACTTCTGTTTCAAAAGCTGACCTAGGCTACAAATACAAGCATACTCATTGGACCATTTAGTGACACCTCAAATAAAATACTTTTAAAATAAACTTTATGTAATTTTTCCTTCCCAATATTTTGACTTGTTAATAAGTATCCAGAAACAATAAAGTCATTTTTTAAAAATAAATATTTTTAAAGTCTTCTGAAGCTGATTTTAACTCACACTCTATTAACTTCGGATGCAATTTCAATAAATTATACTATTGTTCAAAATATTTATTGTGACTCTGTTCAGGATACCAACCTCCTCTAAGATTACTATCCTCTTATTGTCAGACTCGGTCATCAGATTTGATGTATGCCACTTATAAGCCAAAGTTTTGAAAGTTATTTTGTAGTCATCTTCTCTTTACCATCTGACATGAGACTGGAATATCTCAACTAGAGTATATATATATATATATATATATAGTGAAGAAAATATGGAATTGAGTCTTAGAATACTACTGGGTCAAAAATATGAGCAAAACCCAAACCTTTGTTTTTGTCAGAGACTAAATTTTTATTGCACTTGTTGCATATTGTGTTTAGTAATCCCTTCTTAAAATCGTGTATTCCTTGGGAAAAGTCAAAATAGCCCTTTCAGCTAGTCTGTCAGTCAGTTAAAAGGAATTAGCCCAAACATTATGTATACAAACAGCACATTACAAATGTAGATATCTGTGATTTTGGGAATGTTGCAAAGAAGTTAAGAAGAAAGGGGGAATTTAGAAAACTGCGGGGACTTCATCAAAGTATGAGTTGTATGAGTACCATGAGTTGCATGAAGTGAAAGATGAAAATAATAGTATACTCCTGAAAAATATTAATAATTATAACAAATGAATAAAATTAACTACATAAAGGGCTTCTCAGAATTCCTGACACCTGGTAAGTGATTAGTATTTTTTAGGTAAGGAAAGGAACCCAGAGCAATAGGAAGGTATGTAGTCAGTAACCAATTTTTCATTCTCAGAATGGTCAAGGGCAGAGGCTAGAGCTCTGCCATGATAATTCTAAAAAGCATACTTATTATTTTTTTCTAATTAAAACATGAGCCATAATAGCCTGACCTCATTAGAGTAAAGTTATCTCATACCAGCTTGAAAGTTTACCTGTAACTCTCTCACAGCTTCAGATTTACCAGGGAGAAGGAGGACATTGCAGAGTCTCTGGATCTTTCCATCCATCTGGACTTTCACCAATGATTGATACATTTTACTAAAAATAAAATTTCTATTTAATTCACCTGTTTGAAACTTGCCTCATGAAGGCTCATCCTTTTTAAGTCATTATAAATATTAAAAGATTTTTGGTAATCTTGATATTTAGGAATCATATTTAGGTTGGTAACTATTATAACATCATTGTTTTCATATGCTTAAATTTAGAATATCAGTGTACTAATTGATAGACTTCCAGAAAGTGGTAGAGTTCCTCTTCACTTACTGCTGCTGGTCCCCCTGTTTTGAATTTTCTGGTCCAATGCATATTCTTCATTTGATTCATGGTGTATTCTGGAAACGATTCAGAGAAAGGCAGCAGTGTCCATTAATATCTTGTCTTGCCACAGTGAGAACGATTCTGCAACACCACAATTTCTCATGAGAGATGGGTTTTAAATATGTATAGAGTGAGACACTGCTTGATGGATCACAGCACTGGCTGTTTCAATGAGAGAACAAGGCTATCCTGAAGCTAGACATTCCCCTACAGATGACACTCCAGAACTCTGCTGTCAATACACTTAAACTGAAAATAAAAATTGACTGATAACCAGAACACTCTAGTGTGAAAAATGGAGTCATGCCCTCTGCTAAACTGTGATGTTGGGGAAGATTCAGCTTAAGAAAAGCTTCCCATTCTTTCTTCCCAGTCCTAGCTGATAGAATAAACCAATTTTGTACTACATTGTAAATGACTGAGGCTAGTGAAATTTGTTCCTCCATGTCATCACACACGCAAACACACACACACTAAACTAAGGATAGATAGAAGTATCCTAACAAAAAGAATGTATCAGTCTCTATTTATCTGGGGGCTGGGAATGTTATTTTTTCTTACTTTCTCACCTCAGTAACAATAGGAAAACGGTGTTTCTTGCTTTTCTTCTTTAGAAATGAAAGCCTTTTTATATAGAGAAGGCAGAAGAGAAGGATGTGAATGAGTGTCTTTGACCTCTCCAGGGGTTGAAGTTCCATTTTTCTAGGTTTTAGGACTTTCCCTCAATTGTTTTCAAGCTCTGTAATAAATTGTGTCCTTGCAAAAGACAGATCAAAGTTCTAAACCCAGTACCTACTAACATGACCCTATTTGAAAATAGAGTCATTGCAGATTTAATTAGTTAAGGTAAGGTCATACCGGAGTGCAGTGGGCACTTGAAAGCACTGGTGTTCTTAAAGAAGAAAAGAGAAATGGAGTGAGAAGATGACCATGTGAAGATGGAGGAAAATGTTGAAAGTATTCTGCCATAAGTCACAGATAGCACTGGAAAATCAAGGACGGATAACCCCTTAGAGGCTTCAGAGAGAGCACAGCCCAGCACATAGATTGGGGTTGAAATTTTAGCCTCCAAAACTGTGACAGAATAAATTTCCATTTTTTAAAGTTACCTAGTTTGTGGTACTTTGTTTTGGAAGCCCTGGAAACTAATATAAGCTCCAATGTACAGATTTATTCAATCTCTTTAACTACTAGGGGAAAAAGGCATCATCTCTGCATGCTTGGTCTCCACCAATTTGCCAACCACTTCTAGCTGAATTCTATTGGGTTGACCAAAAAGTTTTTTCAGATTTTTTCATAACATCTTACAGGAAAATCGTAAACTTTTTGGACAATCCACTACTAGGTTACTCTTCTCTCTAGTGTCTGTCTCTTGTATCTGCTTTAGATAAACCAATGCTCATGTCTCTCTCCCTGCAGTTTCCTGTCTTTCTTAGATTTCTTAGATTTTCTTAGATTTCTTCGTTGTTTGCTCCGTGACCTAAACTCTCTTGTGTGTTCAAGAAATCTAATGATAGTACAGTTCATCTACTGTGTATTTCTTTTCTTTTTTTTTTTTTTAGTGTAAAAGCTTTACTCTTTCCAGATCTCTAAATCTTGAAACAGAAGCTAGAAATAATGAATTTGATTTGTTTTGCTGTTTTCAGTCTTGTTCAGTTCAACATATTTCAATATACTTTCTAATTGTTTGCAATTTTTTTGCCCCATGGTTATTTAGAAATATATTTTAAATTTTCCATATATTTGGGAAATTTAAAAATATAGATTTATTTTGTTGATATCTAGATTAATTTGGAAATATTCTATATGATTAAATTTAATTAAATTCACTTAGGAGACTTCCATAGTGGTCCAGTGGTTGGGAGTCTGCCTTCCAATGCCATGGATGTGGGTTCGGTCCCTGTTAGGAAACTAAGATCATGCATGCCACAATGTAATTAAGCCCATGAGCTGCAGCTTCTAAGCCCATGCACTCTAGAGCCCATGTGCCACAACTAGAGAGAAGTCCACAAGCTGCAACTAAGACCCGATACGGCCAAAGAATTAAGCAAATATTTAAAAATTCATTTTGATTTTACAACTCAAAATATGATCTATCATAGTAAGGATTCTTTGTGTGTCCAAATAAATGATTATTCTTTTGTTGCTGGTTGGGATATTCTTGATCTGTGAATATATATTTTTCATCAAATTTAGTGTTTTTTTGCTATTGTTTTTGGCTAGTAGTTCTTCAAGTATGTTTTTCTGTCTCCTTTATTTTTGGTACTCCAATTCAAAATATCTCAGAGAAATTCTTATTTGTCCACAGTCACCGAGTCTGTTTATTTAAATATTTTCCTCACCTTATAATTTTTATTTTGTATCTTTGTGCTTAAATTATGTCCTTAAACTCCATGTGCACTTGGAAAGATGTATATTCTGCTGCTGCTGTTCTTGTTTTGACTATTCTATAAATATGAATTTGGCAAAATTGATTGATAGTATTGTTCAAATCTTCTATAACTTTATTTGATTTTCCATCTCTGCTTATATAGTTTATTATGAAATAAAATTATTGAAATCTCTAAATATATTTGTGGATTTGTCTACTACAGTATTTTTCATTGCAGATCTATCAGTGTTTTCTTCAGATACTTTCAAACTCTTCTATTAGATGCATACACATGTTTGTTATACCATCTTTATGAACTGACCTCTTTGTTATTATGAAATGACTCTCTTTATTCCTGGTTAAAGACTTTGCTCTGAAGTCTCCTTAATCTAATATGAATATATCTACTCCAGCTTTCTTTTTTTCCAGTGTTACCATGGTATACTTTTGTAACCTTTTATTAATATCTTTATTTGTGGGGCTCCCCAGGTGGCTCAGTGGTAAAGAATCTGCCTGCCAATGCAGGAGCTACAGGAAATGCTGGTTTGATCCATGAGTTTGGAAGATTTGATCCCTGGATCAGGAATAGTCAGTAATCACTGATGACTGCTGAGCACACATTTACCTTTATTTGTGTCTTTATTCTTAAATGTCCTTTTAAAGCAGCATATATGAGCCTTTTTTTTTTTTTAATCCAGTCTGATAATCTTACAGAGAATACAATTAAGTACTGTTTTGCATGCAATTGAAGATAGGGGAAAGCACTACCCAAAAGTATTGGGCAGAAGAGAGCCCAGAAATTAGATAATGCCAAGAACAACAGTTGTAATCATTACCTTGACTCAAACTATCATATTTCAGGGAGACTGCTGTTGAGTAGAGGTGTCTTTCTTCACCAGCAGGAAAAAATTAAACTTAGATTAATTCAGTTCTAGTCCCATCGAGCAAATCTAAAACCAAGATCTAAAAACATCAAATGGTTTCCATAGAACTTTCTGTGTTTAAAGAAAAAAAATTAAAAAATATTTATGGGCATAAAAGAAGTCCAATATCTAAAAAGATAAATTAATTTCTGTCATAAAATCAGAAATTATCAGAAATACAAATAATCAGGGGTTCCCTTATGGCTCAGTGGTAAAGAATTCACCTCTAGTACAGGAGACACAAGATATGTGGGTTTGATCCCAGGGTTAGGAAGATCCCCTGGAGAAGGAAATGGCAACCCACTCCAGTATTCTTGCCTGGAAAATCCCATGGACAGAGAAGCCTGATGGGCCACAGTCTATAAGTTGCAAAAAGCAGGAAATGACTGAACACACATATGAGAATCAGGATAAGACAACACATAACTGGAAAAAAAATCAATAAATCAAAGCTTATCTATAAGTGACAACAGTGATAGAATTAATAAAAAGAACATTAAAAATTATTCCTATATGTTCAGACAGCTACAAGAGCTGTGCAGATATATGGTACCCCTTCTGTATGTCTCTCTTGTTTCTCCTATTCTGGTCTGTGTACTCAGGCCTCCTTTGGTGGCCCAGAAATCAAGTTCCATCTCCTCAACACAGGAAAGCAACTGGCCCAGCATATGTTTCCTAGCCTCAATTTCTTTTGAAAAATGTACTATAGACTGTAAGTTGAGTCAAAATAGGGTTCAATTTATTTTTCCTTGTCTTTTAGGAACCACTGTTCTTTCTTGATGTCCAATATCTTATCATTATTTCATTTTTTGTTTGTTTGTTTGTTTTGTTTTTTTCAGTTCAGTTCAGTCATTCGGTCGTGTTCAACTCTTTGTGACCCCATGAACTGCAGCACGCCAGGCGTTCCTGTCCATCATCAGCTCCCGGAGTCCATCCAAACCCATGTCCATTGAGTCAGTGATGCCATCCAACCATCTTATTCTTTGTTGTCCCCTTCTTCTCCTGCCCTCCCCATGTCCTTTGAATCGGTGATGCCATCCTACTATCTCATTCTCTGTCATCCTCCTGCCCTCAATCCCCTTCTCCTCCTGCAATCAATGTTTCCCAGCATCAGGGTCTTTTCAAATGAGTCATCTCTTCGCATCAGGTGGCCAAAGTATTGGAGTTTCAGCTTCAGCATCAGTCCTTCCAATGAACACCCAGGACTGATCTTCTTTAGGATGGACTGCTTGGATCTCCTTGCAGTCCAAGGGACTCTCAAGAGTCTTCTCCAACTCCACAGTTCAAAAGCATCAATTCTTCACCACTCAGCATTCTTTATAGTCCAACTCTCACATCCATACATGACCACTGGAAAAAACTATAGCTTTGGCTAGATGGACCTTTGTTGACAAAGTAATGTCTCTACTTTTTAATATGCTATCTAGGTTGGTCATAACTTTCCTTCCAAAGAGTAAGTGTCTTCCATCTGCAGTGATTTTGAAGCCCCAAAAAATAAAGTCAGCCACTATTTCCACGGTTTCCCCATCTATTTGCCATGAAGTGATGGGACCGGATGCCATGATCTTAGTTTTCTAAATGTTAAGCTTTAAGCAAACTTTTTCACTCTCCTTTTTCACTTTCATCAAGAAGTTCTTTAGATGTTCTTCATTTTCTGCCATAAAGGTGGTGTTATCTGCATAGCTGAGGTTAATGATTTTTCTCCCGGCAATCTTGATTTCAGCTTGTGCTTCATCCAGCCCAGCGTTTCTCTTGATGTACTCTGCATATAAGTTAAATAAGCGGGTGACGATAGACAGCCTTGACGTACTCCTTTTCCCATTTGGAACCAGTCTGTTGTTCCATGTCCAGTTCTAACTGTTGCTTCCTGACCTGCATACAGATTTCTCAAGAGGCAGGTCAGGTGGTCTGGTATGCTCATCTCTTTCAGAATTTTCCACAGTCTATTGTGATCCACACAGTCAAAGGCTTTGGCATAGTCAATAAAGCAGAAATAGATGTTTTTCTGGAACTCTCTTGCTTCGATCTCTGGTTCCTCTGCCTTTTCTAAAACCAGCTTGAACATCTGGAAGTTCACAGTTCACATATTGCTGAAGCCTGTCTTGGAGAATCTTAATTATCACTTTACTAGCGTGTGAGATGAGTGCAATTATGTGGTAGTTTGAACATTCTTTGGCATTGCCTTTCTTTGGGATTGGAATGAAAACTGACCTTTTCCAGTCCTGTGGCCACTGCTGAGTTTTCCAAATTTGCTGACATATTGAGTGTAGCACTTTCATAGCATCATCTTTTAGGATTTGAAATAGTTCAACTGGAATTCCATTACCTCCACTAGCTTTGTTCGTAGTGATGCTTCCTAAGTCCCACTTTTGTTTTTAGTTATTCTTTGTCTTCTATTTTTCAAAAGTCTTTACTTCACAAAATCCATTTAAATTATGTGGAAACACAAAGTGTGATTCCCCAAATATCCTTTTACTTGTATATAATAAATAATTTTTAAATTATACTATTTCTTATCATTTTAAATTGATATTTTTACTATTGATCCATTTTTTCATAAGCCATTTTTTTCTGATGTATTCTCTCTTTTAAAAAAGAATGCCTGATAAAGATTGGCATCTGTTTATATATGTATCCAGTTTATTTCCTCTTGATTTTCTCATGGTACACTTGATTGCTATTAGTATCATAATCCTGGGCACAGAATGACAGAGTCTGACTACTTCTATCAGATGTTTCTCTGCATTATGTTTTCCTCTATGTTAGGTGAGTCCCTTTCACCAAGACAAATTGTATATGTCTTGTATTCAAATCACCTTTGTGCCTGGGATACTCTATGAATAAACCCAGTCTATTTCTTAGTGCCAAGTTAACTGCTTCAAGGATACACCTGCACTTCTCTGGTAGGTATAAATGCTATTGAAGTAGAGTAAGCAAATAGAGTTCAATTAAGATTCAATTAAGATTCAAATAAGCTTTTCCTATTCGACTTATTGTAGGGGTTACTGCTGCCTCTCATGAGAAGTTATTTTGTGATGGTATGAGAGAGTGTTGAATTATATTTAGAAGATGTTTTATGTTGCACCTTTCAGAGTCTTCAGAGCTGATATAGGATATTTGAAATTATCAGGGTTTAAAGCTGAATTTTCGGAGGAGGCAATGGCACCCCACTCCAGTACTCTTGCCTGGAAAATCCCATGGATGGAGGAGCCTGGAAGGCTGCAGTCCATGGGGTCGCTGAGGGTCGGACACGACTGAGCAACTTCTCTTTCACTTTTCACTTTCATGCTTTGGAGAAGGAAATGGCAACCCCCTCCAGTGTTCTTGCCTGGAGAATCCCAGGGACAGGGGAGCCTGGTGGGCTGCCGTCTATGGGGTCGCACAGAGTCAGACACGACTGAAGTGACTTAGCAGTAGCAAAGCTGAATTTTAAGATGAAGGTTGGATATCTCAGTATACATACCCACTTTTCCTAGCAATTGTTCAAAAATTTGGATGGATAATTTATATATGCTTTGGTCACGTGATGCAAAGAACTGACTCATTGGAAAAGACCCTGATGATGGGAAAGATTGAAGGCAGGAGAAGGGGATAGCAGAGGATGAGATGGTTGAATGGTATCATGGACTCGATGGACATGAGTTTGAGCAAGCTCTGGGAGTTGGTGATGGACAGAGAAGCATCACATGCTGCAGTCCATAGGATTGCAAATAGTCGGACATGACTAAGTGACTGAACTGTACTGAATTATATTTGAAATTTCAAGGGGAGATAGGTACAGATGTATTCTCTCTCTCTTTTTTTGATTCAGTAAGCTAAGAGCATCCAGAAAACAAAATATACATAACATATTTTAAAAATCAAAATCAAGTTTCAATAACAAAAAGTAAAGTCATTATGGAAAAAAAAAAAGATATTTTGAGAAAGTATGGTAAGTAATTTAAAAGTTTTTACCCCAGGCAAATCAGACACAGCCTTTGACTATGTGGATCACAATAAACTGTGGAAAATTCTGAAAGAGATGGGAATACCAGACCACCTGACCTGCTTCTTGAGAAATCTGTATGCAGGTCAGGAAGCAACAGTTAGAACTGGACATGGAACAACAGACTGGTTCCAAATAGGAAAAGGAGTATGTCAAGGCTGTATATTGTCACTCTGCTTATTTAACTTATATGCAGAGTACATCATGAGAAATGCCGGACCGGAAGAAACACAAGCTGGAATCAAGATTGCCAGGAGAAATATCAATAACCTCAGATATGCAAATGACACCACCCTTATGGCAGAAAGTGAAGATGAACTAAAAAGCCTCTTGATGAAAGTGAAAGAGGAGAGTGGAAAAGTTGGCTTAAAGCTCCACATTCAGAAAATGAAGATCATGGCATCCGGTCCCATCACTTCATGGGAAGTAGATGGGGAAATAGTGGAAACAGTGTCAGACTTTATTTTTTTGGGCTTCATAATCACTGCAGATGGTGATTGCAGCCATGAAATTAAAAGACACTTACTCCTTGGAAGGAAAGCTATGATCAACCTAGATAGCATGTTAAAAAGCAGAGACATTAGCTTGCCAACAAGGTCCATCTAGTCAAGGCTATGGTTTTTCCTGTGGTCAGGTATGGATTGAGAGTTGGACTGTGAAGAAGGCTGAGTGCCGAAGAATTGATGCTTTTGAACTGTGGTGTTGGAGAAGACTCTTGAGAGTCCCTTGGACTGCAAGGAGATCCAACCAGTCCACTCTAAAGGTGATTAGCCCTGGAATTTCTTTGGAGGGAACGATGCTGAAGCTGAAACTCCAGTACTTTGGCCACCTCATGCGAAGAGTTGACTCATTGGAAAAGACTCTGATGCTGGGAGGGATTGGAGGCAGGAGGAGAAGGGGACGACAGAGGATGAGATGGCTGGATGGCATCACTGACTCGATGGAAGTGAGTCTGAGTGAACTCCGGGAGTTGGTGATGGACAGGGAGGCCTGAAGTGCTGCGATTCATGGGGTCGCAAGGAGTCGGACACGACTGAGCGACTGAACTGAACTGAAATCAGACCTAAGAAGTCATTTTATTTTTATACACATTTTATTTTTACCTATAAAGTCCATGGGATTCTCCTGGCCAGAATACTGGAGTGGGTAGCCTTTCCCTTCTCCAGGGGTTCTTCCCAACCCAGGGATTGAACTCAGGTCTCCTGCATTACAGCAGATTCTTTTCCAGCTGAGGCACAAGGGAAACCCGGGAATACTGAAATGGGTAGTCTATCCCTTCTCCAGCGAATCTTCCTGACCCACGAATTGAACTCGGGTCTCCTGCATTGCAGGCAGATTCTTTACTAACTGAGCTATCACAGAAGCCCTATTTTTATCCACAGAGGACAAAATCTCTCCTAGGCAGAAGTGGGATGATTGAAGAGATATGTGAGTGAAGAGCATGTTTACTTAATCAAGAAGTGGTAGGTAAAGAATATTGAACAAGACATTACTCTTTGGTCAATAACTGTCTCAAGGGCATTATAGACAATGGATACTTTGCCCATTAATTTAAACTACCTCACTTCATCACCTTCATAAAATACAGGGTGACAATAATTTTTTATCCAAATAGAAATTCTCTTGAGAGTGAAATGTAGCACTATTGAAAGTTATACCAGACATAAGTAAAAACCAGATAATTGGGGATCAAAATTAGTACACAGTTAAAAGACTAAAATTTTACTTTAACTTTTATTTTTCCTACTCAGGGAAACAACATGTAAGGTAAATAGCAAGCTCTTCTGCATATTTTTCTGGGCTGTCCATAATCTGGGTCCACTTTACCTATCTTTTACTTTAATGCTGTCAGACTTTCATGGAAAAGAAGAATTAACATGAACTTTGCAATGTGACTCTCCTAGTAATGAATCTTAGCGATCTTTCACTTCAGCCAAGATTACAGTGATGGTGAGTGTCAGGTTATTATCTTCAAAGAAAGGACAGTGATAGATGACTTTCTGGGTTCCCATCATCATGTGATGATTTAGGATACCTTTTCTCTATCAAGCCATAGGGTTATAAGAGTGAAAATTTTCCATCCTGGGTTGAGACAGTTGGTGCAATCTAGCCATGATTTTGAGCAATGACTAAAAGTGGAAGGTGTGGGGTTTATGGGAAAATCGGGTTCAGTTTGTTGCATTAGCAAGAGCTCAGCAAAACGTCATGGGAAATCCCATGGGCTCAGGTTGTTTGGGAAATGTGGATTAGAGGTAGTGAAACTCAAATCCAAATACAACTAATAGGTCTAGAGTGTTTATATAATGGAATGGACCAGAGCAGGTTACACAGGAAAGCTTTAGCCAGGACATTACTGGTACTCTGGGATCCTTCATTGTGTTTACAATCAGTGGAGCTGATTCTAATGAAGAGCACACCTGAGCCTACTGACAACCACATTGCTGTCTTTGGCTTTGACTTTCAAATAAGAATATATTTGAAACAGATCAGTTTCTTGGGGATAAGGTTGAATGTGTACATCTGAACAATTAGTGAAGAGGAAACAAGACAGGAGCAAACAGCAGCACAATTTTGGACAGATGGCAGATACTCAAAACCTACCTACTAAGGCATTAATAAAATAATTTAGAAAGCTATTTGGACTTTTATTTGAGTACTTGCAAGTTCTATTGATAGTAAACATTTTAAAACTAGCTGCTGATTCACTAACCTGTTATTTTTAACTCAGGTAGCACTTTTTTTTTGATGAAAGGTATATAGATTCAGTCTCTTCTCTTCGTGTCAGTTATCTTACTGTTGGAGCCTGCTAACTCACAACTGAACTGTGAACATTGATTACTCTCACATCCTACACAGACCTGGGAAATCAGCTTGAATTATTATTAACTGTGTGATATGGAGAGTTAGGCTAATTAACATGATAAAAACTTGTATGTTGTGGCTTCCTTTTCCTCTATATTACAGATCACCTAAATTGATACTTCTGCAGTTTTCCAGAATTGTAATTGTGTTTTGTTGCATTCACTCACAGATCCATTAATGTAAGGGGAAATGTATTTGCATTTATGAGGATTGATCTGTCATTCTCAAAGTATAACCTGTAAACATTTTTAAATATAATTCGAATACTGACTGTGTATGTTCTTTTTTTTTTTTTTTTTGTCCTCTATAATGAATATCTTATAGACATTGCTTTCAGAGAAGGCAATGACACCCCACTCCAGTACTTTTGCTTGGAAAATCCAATGGACGGAGGAGCCTGGTAGGCTGCAGTCCATGGGGTCGCTAAGAGTCAGACACGACTGAACGACTTCACTTTCACTTTTTCACTGTCA
The DNA here is from genome assembly GCF_019923935.1 of Bubalus bubalis. Lineage (NCBI taxonomy): Eukaryota > Metazoa > Chordata > Mammalia > Artiodactyla > Bovidae > Bubalus > Bubalus bubalis. Next base: position 53,826,784 of record NC_059168.1, on the reverse strand, counting down.
TGCATTGGAGAAGGAAATGGCAACCCACTCCAGTGTTCTTGCCTGGAGAATCCCAGGGACGGGGGAATCTGGTGGGCTGCCGTCTATGGGGTTGCACAGAGTCGGACACGACTGAAGCGACTTAGCAGCAGCAGCAGAAATTGCTTTAAATTTGAAGGATCCTGTCCATCACTAACTTAGACTACCCAAACATCTACTCATACAATTGGAAAGTTGTCATGATCATTTTCATTCAAGAAACTGAGGCAGAGTTGGTGGAGTATTTATTACACTAATAAAAATGGAATATTTAGCCATTTTTTGCAAATTATTAGATACAGTAGAACACTGGACATCTGACAATAAGGTCAGGGAAGTTGGAGATGATAACCTTTGTTTTTATCTCTGGTCATTGAAAGGTGAGTTTGTTTTCAAGATACTCTTTGGCACTAATGTTTTGCTTTATTATACTGCAATATTATCAGATAGGTTTCCAAATATTTGCTTTCAAGATACTCTTTGGCACTAATGTTTTGCTTTATTATACTGCAATATTATCAGATAGGTTTCCAAATATTTGCTTTTTAATGCACCATACTTACTTGCTAGATTCATGAATTACATCATGAACATTGTATTTATTGGCTAATCCTTATCTTTTTAATATTCTCTTCTTTTCATGTGGAATGTCAAAACTTTTCTGGCAATGATGATATATATGTATATACATAAAATTTATAGTATTCTCTCCATCTCAACATGTTAGCTAGTTCAGTAGACAAAATAACATTGAAATATTGGGATGGCAATTACAATTTAACTTCTATGTTGTCTCTGTTATATATAAGTGAGAAATCAGAGATACTAAAAAAATTAATGACCTCATATTAAAATAGCTATTGTAAGGTGGAGTCAGAACACAAACTCAGGACATAACAGGCCCTTATAAATGTTCTCACTCATAAGTCATTCATAAATGAATAAATTTGAATATATGTAAAGTGTGATGTGGGGTTCCCTGGTGGCTCAGTGATAAAGAATCCACCTGTCAATGCAGGAGATGCTGGTTCCATCCCTGAGTTGGGAAGATCCCCTGGAAAAGGAACTGGCAACCCACTCCAGCATTTTTGCCTGGGAAATCCCATGGCTAGAGGATCCTGGCACGCTATACTCCATGGGGTAGCAGAGTTGGACATGACTTAGCAACTACAAATAACAACAACAAAGTGTGCTGTATTTGCAAATTAATAACTAGTAAGTTGAACATAGCAAATAAAGAACAGTGTAATGTTCAAGAGCATCCAGTTGGAATAAGAAATATCAAAGCATGAGTTCTTTCTTTGACAACTATCAGCTTAGTTACTAAGGTACTTTAAACCACACAAATCTCTAAAATATTCTTAATTCATTTGACCTCATAAAATGATTATGAGAATTAAAGGAAATAGTGTACATTAAGTGCTTAACATAATAAGTCAACATTAGTAAACAATACATTTCAGCTTTTATTAAAATTAGAATTTAATATAAATGAATATGTTATTATACTTTGCTGTTGGTTGTGGGTACACTAAAATCTGGGTTTTTCCTTTTCTGTACTGAAATCTCCCTTATGATCAACCTAGACAGCATATTAAAAAGCAGAGACATTACTTTGTCAACAAAGGTCCATCTAGTCAAGGCTATGGTTTTTCCAGTAGTCATATATGGATGTGAGAGTTGGACTATAAAGAAAGCTGAGCACCGAAGAATTGATGCTTTTGAACTGTGATGTTGGAGAAGACTCTTGAGAGTCCCTTGGACTGCAAGGAGATCCAACCAGTCCATCCTAAAGGAGATCAGTCCTGGGTGTTCATTGGAAGGACTGATGTTGAAGCTGAAACTCCAATACTTTGGCCACCTGATGTGAAGAGCTGACTCATTGGAAAAGACCCTGATGCTGGGAAAGATTGAAGGCAGGAGGAGAAGGGGACAACAGAAGATGAGATTGTTGGATGGCATCACCAACTCAATGGACATGGGTTTGGGTGGACTCCAGGAGTTGGTGACGGACAGGGAGGCCTGGCATGTTGCGATTCATGGGGTCACAAAGAGTCATACACGACTGAGTGACTGAGCTGAACCAAACTGAAAGGCTAGCCTCCTCACTTAGTAAATCTTCCAGCACTCACCATTGATAATCATTCTTTTGGTGGTTGCTATGAACTATGTGTTATCTTTTTGTATATTGCTGTCTTGTCTCCTTTATTATCTTTTGTTCTCTGGGCCATGTCTGATTCCATTTCTTCCCATTGATTTTAATGTAGGAAAGAAAGCTTGGCTTTCTGCTTCTATACCATCTTTTGGTACATCTTGAGAACAATCTTGCAGATGATGGATAAACAAGTTGACCTTTGGCATCAAGCAGTAAATGCCAAGCTGTATGTGTGTGATTCTATGATATAACTCTACATATGCCTGATTAGCTTTATCCACAGATGGCAAAAATGCTAATTTGGCTCAGTTTAAATCTCTAATGACTAAGCATTACTAAGAAAACCTGGAAGTGACTGAATTTTTCTGCAATTGAATGGTTAAGATTTTTGCCCCTAGGCAAAAATGGGAGCCTCAGACAGATATGTACATTACTAATTGAAACAAAAAGTTACATTTTTCCATATGTATGATTTTTGGCCTGTATTCTCAACACTCAGTGTGTGTGTGTGTGTGTTTGTGTGTGTGTGTATTAAGTTATAACTCTAGTAGTCACTTGTGCTATTTGCTAAATATTTGTGGATCTTAGTTTTCTGAAAACATGAAAGGATTGTACACCTTGGTCTCTTAAGGCTGAGTAGGACTAAGAGTCATAATTAAAAGTGTCATGAGTCTCTTCTGAGACAAAAAAATGAATTCCATCTGTAAGAATCACCTGAATTTCTTTTCTCCCTCTTGGCATAACAAACATCAATTTTGAGTAATACCTTATCCATTAGCCTGTTCTGGTTTTCTCAATCCAGGATAACCTGGCCTACTCTGACTGATAAAGAAACATAGAGGGGTTAAAATTAAATTTCACTTTACAGCAAAATGTTAATACATTCTTCCTGCATCCCCTGACAAGGGGACATAAAGAGACATAAAGACACAGAAAGCTAATCCTGAAGATATTCATGACAGACAGATTTTTCCCTAAGGAAAAGTGAAAGCAGCAGGGCTATACCTGAATTAAGGGGAGGAGGTAAGCTACTCAGGGCTCCCCAGGTGGTGCTAGTGATAAAGAACCTGGCCACCAATGAAGGAGACATAGATGCAGGTTCAATCACTGGGTCAGGAAGATTCCTTGGAGGAGGAAATACCAATTTACTCCAGTATTCTTGCCTGGAGAATCCCATGGACAGAGGAGCCTGGCAGGCTATGGTCCATAGGGTTGCAAAGAGTCGGACACAACTGAAGTGACTTAGCATGCATAGCGTAGCGTGATAAACTACTCCAGAGAAAGAAATGACAACCCACTCCAGTATTCTTGCCTGGAGAACCCTAAAGATGGAAGAACATGGTGGGATACAGCCCATGGGATTGCAAAGAGTTGGACACAAGTTTAACAACTAAACAACAACAGATATACTGCTGAGATATGAAATGAATCTTTTTTATTAAAAAATTACAAATGTTATCCCTGGTAAAGAAATGAGACATACTGCCAGCATTTGAAGAGTACCTTGTTCAGCTGATCAAGTTTGCCAGTCATTTATGTCTTTATCAGGTTGATTCAAAAGTAATTGTGGTTTCAGACCATGAGTTGTAAATCATTATAACTAGGCTCAAACACATCTTTATTAATCAAAATAGGAACCATTACAATCAACACACTTTTGCCAAAGAGAAATAAGGTTGCCTATTCCTGTAGGATAAAAATGTGTGCTTTACAATTCAATGGATTCTTGGAAAGCATTTTCTGCATCTTCTTGGTTGTGGAAGATTTTTCCCTACAAAAAGTTGTTGAGATGCTTGCAGAAGGAATAGTTGGCTGTTGAGAGGTCAGGTGAAAATGGCAGATGAAGCAACATTTCATAGCCCAACTTGTTCAACTTTTGAAGCATTGATTGTGTAAAGTGCAGTCGGGCCTTATCACAGAGAAGAACTGGGCCCTTTCTGTTGACCAATGCTGGCTGCAGGCATTGCAGTTTTCAGTGCATCTCATTTGCTGAGCATACTTCTCAAATGTAATGTTTTCACCAGGATTCAGAAAGCTGTAGTGGGTCAGACTAGTAGCAGACCACCAAACAGTGAACGTGACATTTTTTGGTGCAAGTTTGGCTTTGGCAAGTGCTTTGGAGCTTCTTCTTAGTCCAACCACTGAGCTTGTCATTGCTGGTTGTCATATAAAATCCACTTTTTGTCACACATCACAGTCTGTTTGAGAAATGGTTTGTTGTTGCATACAATAAGAGAAGGCAACATTTCAAAACTACACTTTTTTTGATTTTTGGTCAGCTCATGAGGCACCCACGTATAGTGCTTTTTCATCTTCCCAATTTGTTTCAAATGCCAAACGACCTTAGAATGTTTGATGTTAAGTTCTTTGGCAACTTCTCACGCAGCCAAAGATGGAGAAGCTCTATACAGTCAGCAAAAACAAGACCGGAAGCTGACTGTGGCTTAGATAATGAGCTCCTTATTGCCAAATTCAGACTTAAATTGAAGAAAGTAGGGAAAACCACTAGACCATTCAGGTATGACCTAAATAAAATCCCTTGTGATTATACAGTGGAAATGAGAAACAGATTTAAGGGCCTAGATCTGATAGATAGAGTGCCTGATGAACTATGGATGGACATTTGTGACATTGTACAGCAGACAGGGATCAAGACCATCCCCACGGAATAGAAATGCAAAAAAGCAAAATGGCTGTCTGAGGAGGCCTTACAAATAGCTGTGAAAAGAAGAGAAGTGAAAAGCAAAGGAGAAAAGGAAAGATATAAGCATCTGAATGCAGAGTTCCAAAGAATAACAAGAAGCGATAAGAAAGACTTCCTCAGCGATCAATGCAAAGAAATAGAGGAAAACAACAGAATGGGAAAGACTAGAGATCTCTTCAAGAAAATTAGAGATACCAAGGGAACATTTCATGCGAAGGTGGCCTCGATAAAGGACAGAAATGGTATGGACCTAACAGAAGCAGAAGATATTAAGAAGAAGTGGTGAGAATACACAGAAGAACTCTATAAAAAAGAGCTTCAGGACCAAGATAATCATGATGGTGTGATAACTCACCTAGAGCCAGACATCCTGGAATGTGAAGTCAAGTGGGCCTTAGAAAGCATCACAAGAACAAAGCTAGTGCAGGTAATTGAATTCCAGTTGAGCTATTTCAAATCCTGAAAGATGATGCTGAGAAAGTGCTGCACTCAATATGCCAGCAAATTTGGAAAACTCAACAGTGGCCACAGGACTGGAAAGGGTCAGTTTTCATTCCAATCCCAAAGAAAGGCAATGCCAAAGAATGCTCAAACTACCGCACAATTGCACTCATCTCACACGCTAGAGAAGTAATGCTCACAATTCTCCAAGACAGGCTTCAGCAGTACGTGAACCGTGAACTTCCAGATGTTCAAGCTGGTTTTAGAAAAGTCAGAGGAAACAGAGATCAAATTGCCAACATCTGCTGGATCATTGAAAAAGCAAGAGAGTTCCAGAAAAAACATCTATTTCTGCTTTATTGACTATGCCAAAGCCTTTGACTGTGTTGATCACAATAAACTGTGGAAAATTCTGAAAGAGATGGGCATACCAGACCACTTGACCTGCCTCTTGAGAAACCTATATGCAGGTCAGGAAGCAACAGCTAGAATTGGACATGGAACAACAGACTGGTTCCAAATAGGAAAAGGAGTACATCAAGGCTGTATACAGTCACCCTGCATATTTAACTTATATGCAGAGTACATCATGAGAAACTCTGGGCTGGAAGAAACAGAAGCTGGAATCAAGATTGCCAGGAGAAATATCAATAAACTCAGATATGCAAATGACACCACCCTTATGGCAGAAAGTGAAGATGAACTAAAAAGCCTCTTGATGAAAGTGAAAGTGGAGAGTGAAAAAGTTGGCTTAAAGCTCAACAGTCGGAAAACTAAGATCATGGCATCTGGTCGCATCACTTCATAGCAAATAGATGGGGAAACAGTGGAAACAGTGTCATACTTTATTTTTTTGGGCTCATAAATCACTGCAGATGGTGACTGCACCCATTAAATTAAAAGACACTTACTCCTTGGAAGGAAAGTTAGGACCAACCTAGATAGCATATTGAAAGGCAGAGACATTATGTTGCCAATAAAGGTCCATCTAGTCAAGGCTATGATTTTTCCAGTGGTCATGTATGGATGTGAGAGTTGGACTGTGAAGAAAGCTAAGCTCTGAAGAATTGATGCTTTTGAACTGTGGTGTTGAAAAAAACTCTTGAGAGTCCCTTGGACTGCAAGGAGATCCAACTAATCCATTCTAAAGGAGATCAGCCCTGGGATTTCTTTGGAAGGAATGATGCTAAAGCTGAAACTCCAGTACTTTGGCCACCTCATGAAAAGAGTTGACTATTGGAAAAGACTCTGATGCTGGGAGGGATTGGGGGCAGGAGGAGAAGGGGATGCCAGAGGCTGAGATGGCTGGATGGCATCACCGACTCAATGGACGTGAGTCTGAGTGAACTCCGGAAGTTGGTGATGGACAGGGAGGCCTGGCGTGCTGCAGTCCATGGGGTCGCAAAAAGCAGATACAACTGAATGACTGAACTGAGTATCTGAATAGAGTATCTGAAACTTACAAAGTGGGCCATATTGTAGTCATTTTACAAATCTCTGACACATCTCAAATTTTTAGTTTTGCTTTAATCAAATAACTAGTAAAATGTTCGGAGAAGGCAATGGCACCCCACTCCAGTACTCTTGCCTGGAAAATCCCATGGAAGGAGGAGCCTGTAAGGCTATAGTCCATGGGGTCACTGAGGGTCGGACACGACTGAGTGACTTCACTTTCACTTTTTCACTTTCATGCATTGGAGAAGGAAAATGGCAACCTACTCCAGTGTTCTTGCCTGGAGAGTCCCAGGGATGGGGGAGCCTGGTGGGCTGCTGTCTCTGGGGTCACACAGAGTCAGACACGACTGGAGCGACTTAGCATAAGCAGCAGCAGCAGTAAAATGTTGAACCACAGTTTCAACTCAGATCTACCTGACTAAATTCAATAGATACTTTACATCAATTCATAAGGCTTTCCATAGAATGGCAATACATTTGGAAAGCAGGTCTCCAAAAACAGATAATTTCTTAAAATGCGGATCATGCTTTGAAGAAAAAGTATTTCAAAAATTTATAGTAATCTCTATGCAGCAATCTCATCAGAAGACAAAGTAATTTAATTGAAAAGGGATGTGGTTACAAATCTAATACTCCAGTATACACCTGTGTTCTGCTATAAGTCCTAGGGCTTATGATATTTTATTAATTTCTTGCCTCAGATTTTTCATTTACTGAATGTGGTTTATTAATTTTTCCCTGTGTTATAATAATATAATAAAAGAGATGGTATAAAGTTCTCTATTCTAAACTCAGGAGTTATATCAGTCTGTTTCTGATTAGATAAAACATGGACATTTCTGTCATTTATCTTTTTACAATTTTCAGTTAAGCTTATTCTATTGTTGATGTGTACTTTTTATTTTGCTTATGGGTGTATTTTATTATTTTGAAGGAATATGCATTTTTTTAGAAACAGAGACCTTCTTCCATGTCTTCTGAGCATGGGTGCTCAGTAATTTCTTGACTTTTCTGAGCTTATAAATAAGCTATATTATGGTATTTGAGTAATCACATTTTGCTTCTTGGTATTATCCAAATCAATTAGTTAAGCTTTCCGTATTTATACTATTTTATGAAATCCAAAACTCCTAAATGGTATAAATCATGCTTTATGGAAAGTGACACTGGAAAAATTTAATGAGAAGTCATTGAAAGATTTTAAAAACTTAAATGACTGCTACCCAAATCTCAATATTCAGCTACTGAACATTTCAATTTAGTGTTCCATGTGCCTGCACGCTAAGATGCTTCAGTCATGTCTGACGTTTTGTGACCCCATGGACTGTAGCCCACCAGGCTCTTCTGTCCACAGGATCTCCAGGCAAGAATACTTGCGTGTATTGCTGTGCCATCCTCCAGGGATCATCCTGACCAGGGATCAAACCCTTAAGTCTCCTGCATTGGCAAGTGGGTTCTTTACCACTAGCACCACCTGGGAAGCCATTAAGTGTTATAGTGCTCTTCAACTCAATGTCTTCAAATATAATATCATAATCTTTCCATCTTCTCTAAAACCTACTCTTGCATTCTCTATATCAGAGAGTGAAATCGCCATATCTAAATTTATTCCCAGAATTTAACCATCCTCATATTCCTTCTTATTTAACCAATCACCAAATTCTATTTATATTGTTTTTTCCTTTGTAATTATTAAATTTACTTCTAACTTTCATCTCCTCAATTACATCTTATATCTTGCCATGAATACCAGACATTTATTTGTTTTTTATTTGTTTATTGTTTATTTATTTGTTTATTAATTTGTTTTTTATTTGTTTTTTAACTGCCTATAATGCCAAATGAAATGCATTCATAGGCTTGTTGCTGTTGCTTAGTCACTAAGTTGTGCCCTACTCTTTGCAACTCAATGAACTGATACACTCCAGCCTTTCCTGTCCATTGCCAACTTCCAGACTTGCTCAAATTCATGTCCATTAAGTCAGTGATGCCATCCAACCATCTCATCCTCTGTCATCCCTTTCTCCTCTTACTTTCAATCTTTCCTAGCATCAGGGTCTTTTCCAATGAGTCAGCTCTTCGCATTAGGTGGCCAAAGTATTGGAGCTTCAGCTTCCGCATCAGTCCTTCCAATGAATATTTAGGACTGATTTCCTTTAGGATTGACTGCTTTGATCTCCTTGCTGTCCAAGGGACTCTCAAGAGTCTTCTTCAGGACGACATTTCAATAACATCAATTCTTCTGTGCTCATCCTTCTTTATGGTCCAACTCTCACACCATACATAACTAGAAAAAACACAGCTTTGACTATATAGACCTTCCATGATTTATTGTTCACTTTTGAGTTTTTTCTAAACCTAATGTGCTAAACTGTCAGCTGTTTTGTCAGTCATGGGTCTTTCTCTACTTTCAGGAAATAAAAATAACCTAAATTTCAAAAAACCTGTTCATATCTTTGGGAATTCCCTTTTCCAACCCTATCAACAACTCTTCTGTATTCACAAAATTCAAGCAATCATAAGTTCAATTTCTAAGCACAGTTATAAATACTTCCTTAACTTGTTCCCAGAGCTTTTTAATAAGGACCAATGGAGGCTAAATTTATGTTAACTTTTATTATCTATATGTGCTTTATATATATATATATATATATATATAAAACATGGATATTGCATCCATGATCTCAAATTACCTTCAACTCATTGTGTTCACCAGACAACAACAGTCAATTAATATTAAATGATAATATGGTCTAGAAGAACAACCATGACCTCAGTGACATTTCAAATGTTCTGTTATGTAATTTCTTTTCCTGAAGTTGTAAGCCTGGCAATATTTCATCTAATGATTGACTTTTATTTCTGTCTGTGAAATTCCTACACTTTCATGAAGATTTAGCTATGTGTTTTTTGAACTCTAACCTACTTCTTGAATCAATTTTGCTTCTTTTCTGTCCTTGACTACCTGGCATAGTTTGCCAGATTGGTGGCTTCATCTTCCTACCCATCTTTTTCTCTCTCCTAGTTTTTTTTTTTTTTTTTTTTTAATCTTATTTTAAAAGGTCTAAATCTGGCATCAGTACGTGAGTGTGTGCTGTGTTAAATTTGATACCATTCTATCCTGGAGAATTTTTGTTTCCTTGCTAATGCCTCTCCAATATGTTATTGATCACATAAAATATTCTGAGGACCATTTTGCTGTCTCTGAGTCTAGAATTTTTATTGTTAGAACTTTCCACGTGTAAGAGATTTTATTTTTCTCATGGTCATGAAATTCTTGTCTGTCAGGTTTTATTTATTTGTGTTTTCACTTACAAACCAACCAGACCATTACTTAGTCAGACTTGATATTTGGTTAGACTTGATATTTGAGTAATTGTCAACATTTACTCAAAATATGACAGCTTGATTATTTAATTCCATGTATCACATTCTTTATCTAAACAACAGGAGTGATATTATCTCTTTACATGCTTTGTGGGGAGCAGCTAATATAATCTTTTTGGTCTTCTGGGAAGCAAGAGAGAAATATGTGAAAGAAGGGATATGGAAGGGGAAGGAGTAATTAAAAGTATAAAAGCATATTCCAACAGAGGGATGCCTTTCTAGTTTTCAGAATAAATTATTAGATAATGATATTGGGTAAATTTCTTAGTGTAATTTTTTTATTTCAATAGCACATCCTTTTCTACATGTTTATATATGCAATATTTGTAAAACATTCACAAAATAAATATTTTTATATATTAAATTCTGGATAAGTTAGTTAAATGCCACCTAATTAGAAACGTGCTTTGTTTTTGCTCATTACAGCCTTTTTCTATCCCATTTTAGATAACTACCTTTGACTTTCAGATTAAGCAGACTAACAGCTCATTATTTTCAGCTGAAACTAACACAACATTGGTATTTAATAGACTTTATTTTTCAGAATTATTTTCCCTTTGAAATGACATTCATGCAATGATTTTTTTTTCAGTTTTAAAGAAGCAATTTCATTTTCTATCTATCACTGACACCTTTGCAGTATCTGTTCTTTGTTCTGCAATTAATTTTTGCAATGGAAAAATTATAACATTTAAGAAATTGATCCAATATTGAACCCAGTAATCCAGTAAAGATTGATCTCAATAGCATACTCTATCCCTAATTAAAAACAAACAAACAAAAAAACCACCTCTCAATATGGTGAGTATAGAGGAAACTACCTCAACATAATAAAGTTAATGTACAAAAAGCCATGGAACATGAAACAATTGACTGGTTCAAAGTTGGGAAGGGAGTATGTCAAGGCTGTATATTGTCACCCTTCTTATTTAACTTCTATGCAGAGTACATCACGCAAAATGCCAGGCTGGGTTACTCACAAGCTGGAATCAAGATTGCCAGGAGAAATATCAGCAACCATATGCTGATGATACCAATTTAATGTCAGAAATTGAAGAGGAACTAAAGAAACTCTTGATGAGGGTGACACTCTCATCAGTGAAAAAATTGGCTGAAAACTCAGCATTCATAAAACTAAGATCATGGCATCTGGTCCCATCACTTCATGGCAAATAAATGAGGAAAAGGTGGAAATAGTGGAAGATTTTATTTTCTTATGCTCCAAAATCACTGCGGACACTGACGGTAATCACGAAATTAAAAGATGCTTGTCCTTTGGAAGCAAAGCTATAACAAACCTAGGCAGCATATTAAAACATAGAGACTTTTTTTTTTGCCAACAAAGGTCCATCTAGTTAAAGCTACGTTTTTTCCAGTAGTCATGTATGGATGTGAGAGTTGAACCATAAAGTAGGCTGAGAACTGACGAACTAATACTTTTGAATTTGTGGTTCTCAGAAAGATGTTTGAGAGTTCCTTAGGTGGCAAGGAGATCAAAGTATTCAATCCTAAAGAAAATCAACCCTGAATAATCATTGGAAGGAGGGATGTTCTCCAACACATTGGCCACCTGATGCAAAGAGCTGGCTCATTGGAAAAGACCCTGATACTGGGAAAGACTGAGAGCAGAAAGAGAATGGGGTGACAGAAGATGAGATGTTTAGATGGCATCACCAACTCAATGGACATGAGTCTGAGCAAACTGCAGGAGATCATGAAGGACAGGAAAGCTCACATATTGCAGCCCATAAGGTTGCAAAGAGTTTGACATGACTGAGTGACTGAACAACAACAGCAATAATAAGGTATCAGAAAGAGGAATTAAGACTTATATAATTGCATAAAACATTTAGGAGTAATTTAACTAGTGAGGTAAATGACCTGTACACTGAAAACTACAAGACATAAGTGAAAAATATATATATATAGATGTCACATAAACAGAAAGATATTCTGTGTTCATGGATAAGAAGAATCAATATTATTAAAATGTTCATTCTGTCCCAAACTATGTACATTAAATGCCATCCTAATAAAAATTCCAATGATGTTTTTCAAAGAAATAGAAAAAATAATCCTAAAATTTATATGGTATCACAAAAAGCAAAACAAAGCAAAAAAGAACCAACCATTCAAACCAATTAAAAAAAAATATTGAAAGTGTAGTTGATTTGCAATGTTGTGTTAAATTCAGGTGTACATTAGCATATATCCACTCTTTTTAAAGCTCAACATTCAGAAAACGAAGATCATGGCATCTGGTCCCATCACTTCATGGGAAATAGATGGGGAAACCGTGGAGACAGTGTCAGACTTTATTTTTTGGGGCTCCAAAATCACTGCAGATGGTGACTGCAGCCATTAAATTGCTGTTGCTACTGCTGCTAAGTCGCTTCAGTCGTGTCCGATTCTGTGTGACCCCACAGACGGCAGCCCACCAGGCTCCCCCGTCCCTGGGATTCTCCAGACAAGAACACTGGAGTGGGTTGCCATTTCTTTCTCCAATGCAGGAAAGTGAAAAGTGAAAGTGAAGTCGCTCAGTCATGTCTGACTTTCCAGACCCCATGGACTGCAGCCCACCAGGCTCCTCCGTCCATGGGAGTTTCCAGCAGCCATGAAATTAAAAGACATTTACTCCTTGGAAGGAAAGTTATGGCCAACCTAGATAGCATATTCAAAGGCAGAGACATTACTTTGCCAACAAAGTCCGGCTAGTCAAGGCTATGGTTTTTTCCTGTGGTCATGTATGCGAGAGTTGGACTGTGAAGAAGGCTGAGCGCTGAAGAAGTGATGCTTTTGAATTGTGGTGTTGGAGAAGACTCTTGAGAGTCCCTTGGACTGCAAGGAGATCCAACCAGTCCTTTCTGAAGGAGATCAGCCCTGGGATTTCTTTGGAAGGAATGATGCTAAAGCTGAAACTCCAGTACTTTGGCCACTTCATGCGAAGAGTTGACTCATTGGAAAAGACTCTGATGCTCAGAGGGACTGGGGGCAGGAGGAGAAGGGGACACCAGAGGATGAGATGGCTGGATGGTATCACTGACTCGATGGACATGAGTCTGAGTGAACTCCGGGAGTTGGTGATGGACAGAGAGGCCTGGCATGCTGCAATTCATGGGGTCACAAAGAGTCTGACATGACTGAGTGACTGCACTGCACTGAACTGACTCTTTTTAAGACTCTTTTTCCCATATAGGTAATTGTAGAGTATTGAATTGAGTTAGGGTTAAGGTTAGTAATCTTGAGAAAGAAGAACACAAGTAGAGGCATTATGATCTCTGATTTCAAACTGTATGACAAAGCTATTATATTTAGAACAGTATGATATGAGTATAAAAACAGATGCTTGAATCAATGGAACACAGTAGAGAACTAAAAAATAAACCCACACATATAGGATCAGTTAATTTACAATAAAAGAACCAAGGAGTATAAAGTGGGGAAATACAGTCTCTTTAGTAAATGTTGTTGAGAAAGCAGATGGGGAAACAGTGTCAGATTTTATTTTTCTGGGCTCCAAAATCACTACAGATGGTGACTGCAGCCATGAAATTAAAAGACACTTACTCCTTGGAAGGAAAGTTATGACCAACCTAGATAGCATATTCAAAAGCAGAGACATTACTTTGCCAACAAAGGTTCGTCTAGTCAAGGCTATGGTTTTTCCTGTGGTCATGTATGGATGTGAGAGTTGGACTGTGAAGAAGGCTGAGCGCCGAAGAAGTGATGCTTTTGAACTGTGGTGTTGGAGAAGACTCTTGAGAGTCCCTTGGACTGCAAGGAGATCCAACCAGTCCATTCTGAAGGAGATCAGCCCTGGGATTTCTTTGGAAGGAATGATGCTAAAGCTGAAACTCCAGTACTTTGGCCACTTCATGCGAAGAGTTGACTCACTGGAAAAGACTCTGATGCTGGGAGGGATTGGGGGCAAGAGGAGAAGGGAATGCCAGAGGATGAGATGACTGGATGACATCACTGACTCGACGGATGTGAGTCTGAGTGAACTCTGGGAGTTGGTGATGGACAGGAAGGCCTGGCGTGCTGCGGTTCATGGGGTCGCAAAGAGTCTGACATGACTGAGTGACTGATCTGATCTGATCTGATCTGATGTGCAAATTGATCTATCTGCACTACAATCTCATAGCATATAAAATAATAACCTCAAAATGAATTCAAATCTCGAATATTAGACTTGAAAGAACAAAAATCCTATAAGGAAACATAGACGGTAAGCCCCTTGACAATCTGGCACCAAAAGAAAATGCCACAAAGGTTAAAATAAGTAAGTGGGACTAAATAAAACTAGAAGGTTTCTGCACAGCAAAGGAAACACTCAAGAAAGTTAAAAGGCATTCTGAATGGGGAACTATATTTGCAAATCATTTATTTAATGAAGGTGGTGTTGGTGTGTTTCTTTCTTGTGATTCCATAGACTGCAGCCTGACAGGCTCCTCTGTCCATGGGATTTCCCAGGCAAGAATACTAGAGTAGTAGCCATTTCATTCTCCAGGGCATCTTCCCATCCCAGGGGTCAAACTCACATATCCTGCATTTCAGGCAGATTCTTTACTGCTGAGCCACTTGGGAAGCCCATCTGATAAGGGGCTAATATTTAAAATATATAAAGAACTCAGACAGCTCAATAGCAAAAATCAAGCAATCCATTTAGAAAATTGGCAGAAAATCTGAATATGCCGAGGTCCAGCCCCGGCTGATCCAGGGTATTCGAAGGAGAGACGGCTAGGCGACCTATTCAGATGTTAATTAGAGATATAAAGAGTAATAAAATGAGGATAGCTCAGTAGGAAAATTCAGTGGAGAAAAGAAGCTGAGTGGCTTGGTTTACGCGGAAAATCAATATAACCCGTGACACCAGGTTAGCTCTGACCACGGAGGCCGCAGGCACCCTCTCGAATAGCGGAAGGTGCCCCACCTTAGACACCTTCTCGAGTGGGTCTTAGAAGCCCAGGCAAATAAATGGTCGCAGAGGATATCCGCGCTCCAGATGGACACTCAGCTGGAAGTCAAAGGGAAGAATGACATGGGGAGACCAAGTGTTGGTGAGCAAGGCCCATAGCTTTATTTTCAACAGGGGCTTTTATACCCTAAGTTACACATAGAGGATAATAGGGGATGCAAAGTCAGCAGTCTTTGATGCTTATCAAAAACCAGGGTTTCTTTCCTGCAAATTTATCGTATACAAATGGTTTAGGTGATTTACATCATCTTCTGGCGAGAGGCCTATTAACATTTTATGACTCTTGACAAGGACTTATCAACAAAGACTTATTTTCTCTAAGAGTAATTATTTTAAGGTTTGGCGCCATCTTTCAAAGATAAAATTACATTCCTATAGGGCGGATGTGTAATGGGTTTACAAAGGAAAGAATTTATTACCTTTTGGGTCTAAAGTTACTAACACCAAGGCCACTACTTATTTTTTCTACATAGCAACTATATTAATTAATACACATTCAAGGATACAATTCAGGGGATGTGGAAACTTGGCAACAAACATTGGCTCATCAATGAAATCTTTTACTAGTTTTATTCTGACAGTTTCTAACTCTCTGAGAGGCTCTAAGCTATTTGAATATCTTAAGCTTCCTGTGCCTCTTGAGGCTGGGAGACTGTAAACAATGGTATGCATAGCTGTAGGTGTCCGGGTAAACTTGTCAGGTGAGTTAGAGAGCCATCTGAGGGGTTTGGATTTAAACACTCCTAATTGCCCAGGAACTTTATTAATTGGAGCTGTAAGTTAGCTCTTTGACAGAGAGAGCGAGATGATTGTGGGGGACAGCCCCCAGTAAAGTCAGAGGTGAGAGCACAAAGCAATAAAGTAGGCAGACTCGGGTTTTTTGGGGGTAGATGCTCGAGAATATCTGGGGGCACTCCCGAGGCTCAATCCCGCCTTTGCGTATGTCGAGCCTCCTTCCTCATGACCTTTGTCACGAGTGGAATGTCTCTCGCTGGCTCCCGGCATGAATAGACATTTTTTTTTTTCCAAAGAAGATATACAGATATCCAACAGGTTTATTAAAATATTTTAATTCATATGGAAATGCAAATTAAAGTCATAGATTAGTGTTGTGTAACTTCTCACTTCATATCTGTTACAATGGCAATTATTAAAAAGAAAAGACAAGAAATAATACATATTGGTAAGTTTGTAGAGTAAAGGGAACTCTCATGTACTTTTGGTGAGAATGTAAATTGGTGCAGCAGCTATGGAAAGTAATTTGGAAGCACCTCAGAATATTATAGATAGAAGTACCATATTCTCCTGCAATTCTACTTTTGTGCATTTATACAAAGAAAATGAAAACAATAACTTAGAAAGATGCATTTTCATGTTCATTAAAGCATTATTTACAATAGCCAAGGTATAGAAACAATCTAAGTGTCCATCAATGAATGAAGAAATGAAGAAATTATATATATATATATATATATAATCTATAACGGAATAATATTCAGCTAAAATAATGTCATTTTGTCATTGCAACAACATGGATGGACCACAAAGGCATTATGCTAAGTAAAATATGCCAGATAGAGAAAAACAAATATTATATAATCTCTTTAATGTATGAAATCTAACAGCAAAACAGAACAAAAAGACAAGCTCATAGATATAGAGAATAATTTGGTTGTTGCCAGAGCTCAGAAAAATGGCTGAAGGAAGTAAAAAAGTAAAAACAATAAAAAAATAAAACCTTGGCCTGTCAGATTCCCAAGCATACTCTCAAAAAATAAAGATTCTTTTTAATTTAAAAAAGAAAATCAGTTGATGAGACCCAGGAAATTAAAAAAAAAAAAAGAAGGAAGTAAATATTTGGAAACCATGTGTGCTTATGGAAACACAGTATGCAGGGTACATGGTTTGTCAAGATAACAAAAGCAATTTAGGAAATCACTCAGAACAACATCATATTTAATATAAGCTAGGAAATCATACTGAAATAAATATCAAGTGGCAATTATGTTGAGAACAAGTCTAAGCCTTTAATTGGGGAAAAATAGAGTGCTTAATTTTTGTTTTTCTATTTCTTTAATATATAACAAATGAAATATAGTTCAATGTAACAGGATAGAAATCTCAGCAATAAATTCATTCATCTATGGTCACCTAATCTATGACAAAAAAGCCAAGAATATACAATGGAGAAAAGACAGTTTCTTCAATAAGTGGTGCTGGGGAAATTGGACATCTACACGTAAAAGAATGAAACTAGACTATTCCCTAACACCATACACAAAACTAAACTCAAAATGGATTAAAGGTCTAAATGTTAAGCTGGACAAAATAAAATTCTTTGAGGAAAACATGGGCAGAAGTCTCTTTGACATAAATAACAGAAAGGTCTTTTTTGACCCACCTACTAGAGTAATAAAAATAAAAACAAAAATAAACCAATGCAACCTAATCAAACACTTTTGTACAGCAGAGGAAACTATTAACAAGATGAAAAGACAACTCTTGGAATGTGAGAAAATATTTGCAATGAAGCAACTGACAAGAGATTAATCTCCAAAATATACAGACAACTCATGAAACTCAACACCAAAAACAAAAACAAACAAAAAAACCCAATCAAAACATGGATGGAAGATCTAAATAGATATTTCTCCAAAGAAGACATACAGATGGTCAAGAGGCACATGAAAAAATGCTCAATATCACTAATTATTAGAGAAATGCACATCAAAACTACAATGAGGAATCACCTCATAATTGTCAGAATAGTCATCATCAAATAATCTACAAACAATAAATACTAGAGGAATGTGGAGAAGAGAGAATCCTTTTACACTGTTGGTGGAAATGTAAATTGGTACAGCGACTATGGAGAAAAGAATGGAGGTTCCTGAGAAAATTAAAAATAGAGCTACCACGTGACTCAGCCATTCTGCTCCTAGGCATATTCCCAGAGAAAAATCATAATTTCAGAATATAAGTGTACCCCAGTGTTCCTTGTAGCACTATTTACAATAGTCATGGAAGGAACTTAAATGTCCTCAACAGAGGAATGGATAAAGATATACAATGGACTGTTAACCATAAATTGGGCTTCCCTGGTGGCCCAGATGGTAAAGTGTCTGCCTGCAATGCGGGAGACCCAGGTTTAATCTGTGGGTGGGGAAGATCCCCTGGAGAAGGATATGACAACCCACTCCAGTACCCTTCCCTGGAAAATTCCATGGACTGAGGAGCCTGGTAGGCTACAGTTCATGGGGTTGCAAAGAGTCGGACACAACTGAGCAGCTTCACTTTCACTTTCAACTATAAAATAGAATGAAATTATATCGTTTGTCAAGGTGTGGATGGATCTAATCACTGTCATACAGATGGAAGTAAGTCAGAAAGAGAAAAACTAATATTGCATAATAACACATGTGTTAATCTATGTGTTAGTTTAGAGAAGTAGTACAAATGAACCTATTTGCAAAGCAGAAATAGAGACACAGATGTAGAGAACAAAAGTATGGACATTAAGGGGAATATGTGTGTGTGTGCTCAGTCGTGTCTGACTTTTTGCGACCCCATGGACTGAAGCCCAACAGGCTTCTCTGTCCAGGGGATTCTTTAGACAAGAATACTGGAGTGGGTTGCCATTTCCTACTCCTGTGGGTCTTTCCAACCTAGGGATCGAAATAGTGTCTCCTGTGTCTCCTGCATTGGCATGCAAATTATTTACCATTGTGCCACTTAAGATGCCCAAAGGGGAGTGGGAGTTGAATAAATTGGAAGATTGATACTGACATACAAAATGAATAAAGTGACTTTTATTCTCTTACCTGGGGGATATTATCCATCCATGACTCTTTTTGGGATAAGAATTACTACTTTCTGAGCTGTACCATGCCTTATCTCTATTTTTAGCCCTTGTATTAGAAAATCTCATTATTTAGTTGAGTAATATGGTCATTTTACATAATTTTGAGTTCTATCACGATTTCAAATACAGTATTCAAGTCATATACCAATTTAGACACCAAATCTGAAGTGTGTCACCTGTAAATTAGATAAACATGACATCTTTACTGTTAACAAAAACTATAAAAGTAAATCAGGCATAACAATCAATTTATGCATGGCTCTGAAGTAACCACGAGAAATCACCCAGCCAATTGACCAAAGTGGAAGTTGCTCAGTTGTGTGTGACTCTTTGAAACTGCATGGACTGTAGCCTGCCAGACACTTCTGTCCATGGAATTCTCCAGGCCAGAATACTGGCATGGTAGCCATTCCCTTCTCCAGGGGATCTTCCAAACCCAGGGATCGAACCCACATCTCCTTCATTGTGGGTGGATTCTTTACCACCTGAACCATCAGGGAAGCCCAATTGACCAAAGCCCCACTCATGTTTAGGCAAAATTATTCAATTGATTTCTATTCAATAAATTGCTGTTGCATCTCATTTTTCCTTTGCTGCTTCAAGCATCTCTTCAAGAAATATTATAAAATGCCTTACTGATTCCTGTGTCTACCACTTAATTTTTAAAATATTTATATATTTATTATATTTCCCAAGGAAATAAATGGGCTTAATGCAACAGTTGAAGAGCTAACCCATTGGAAAAGACCTTGATGCTGGGAAAGATTAAGGGCAGGAGGAGAAGGGGCCAACAGAGGATGAGATGGTTAGATGGCACCATTGACACAAAGGACATGAGTTCGAGCAAACTCTAGCAGATAGTGAAGGAGAGGGAAGCCTAGTGTGCTGCAGTCCATGGGGTCACAAACAGTCGGACACAGGGACTAAACAACAACAATGTAATAGTACCTGCTCAAGTGAACCTAAGGTTATGTTAATTATTCTTGATTATAGAATTTTGCCCAGAATCAGCATTAAGTGAGCCAGTCCACAGTTTGTTTACTCCATTTTGGGTATCCATTGTAAAAATCAGTATTTGCCCATTTTCCATATGTTATCTGCATATTCACAATGTGCATGCTAAGTTGCTTCAGTCATCTCCAATTTTTTGCTACCCTATGGACTGTAGCCTGCCAGGGTCCTCTGTCCATGGGATTTTCCAGGCAAAGATACTGGAATGGGTTGCCATGCCCTTCTCCAGAGGATCTTCCCTGCCCAGGGATCAAACCTGTATCTCCTGAATCTCCTGCATTGGCAGGTGGGTTCTTTATCTTTACCACTAGCACCACCTAGGATGCCCCCATATTCACAATGCTGCTGCTGCTGCTAAGTTGCTTCAGTCGTGTCCGACTCTGTGTGACCCCATAGACGGCAGCCCACCAGGCTCCCCTATCCCTGGGATTCTCCAGGCAAGAACACTGGAGTGGGTTGCCATTTCCTTCTCCAAAGCATGAAAGTGAAAAGTGAAAGGGAAGTCGCTTAGTCGTGTCCGACCCTCAGTGACCCCATGGACTCCAGCCTTCCTGGCTCCTCCATCCATGGGATTTTCCAGGCAAGAGTACTGGAATGGGGTGCCATTGCTTTCTCCATATTCACAATAATGATTCAATAATCACCAAGGGACATTCGGAGCTCTTGCTAACTAGCTCCTTGTGTCTACTATCAAATTAGTATATTGGGGAATTTGATTTAAACAGTTTGCTTAAACTAGCTCATATGTAAATGGAATAAGAAAATCATTACAGCTACATCATTGGTCTCCAAATGAAGAACTGTCTTTTCCCTCATCTTTTGTGCTGAAAATAAAAAAAGAAGCATTTATGTATAACTTAGCAATTTTGCCAACCTAGGTCATTTTGGGGCTTTACCTTTAATTCTGTTATTAATTTTATGTTACAATCCTTTGTTATATTTATCTTTGATTATCCTTCTGTTTATGTATCCTTTTGAAATATAAACAGATTAGTATGCTAAAGCTTCTTGCAGATTATGCATCACATTAGGTCTGTTTGAAGAATTAATTCAAATTTCATTTATACAAATTCATTGTTTGTTCTTGGAAAAGTTAGTGATTCTCTCAGGGTCTTAGTTTTACATTCTGTGAAATGAGAGTAGTAAAAACATGTACCTCAACTTTTGATTTAAAGTGGCACAGAGGGCAGAGACAGGCAGAGACCATTAGGAATCCCCTTTCCCCCTGTATTCTGAATAAAACATCATTTTTTTTTTTTTACATACACATCCAAACATGAAATCAAGAATGGCAAGTCTTCAAATGCCAAAAATTTAGGATTTCAAAGCTATACCAGTGAGAGTTTCTTGAAGCTTTTAAAAGTTACAATGATATTGAAAAGGAGCTTATAACTTAGAGAATTTGCTTTTGCACCAGTGAGGGAAGTAAGCCAAGGGAATAGAATAAAAGTGTAATAATCTCTGCCTTATTCCTTATTAAACATGGAAAAGTGACTGAGGAGAGTACTTAATGAGCTTAAATATAATAGCTTTGTCATATGTACTAGAGAGTATATTTTTCCTATATTCCACTTTGAAATTGACCCTTATCTTACACAATAAATATGTCAACTCAAGATGTATTAAGACCTAACTACAAGACCTGATATCATAAAAATCTTAGCAGAAACATGGGGGAAAAATCTCCTTGATATGAGTCTTGGCATTTTTTGTATATGATCCCAAAAGCAAGGCAACAAAAGCAGAACTAAACAAATGGGACACATCAAACTAAAACAAAACAAAACAAACCTGCAGAGCAACAGAAAAATATCAGCAAAATAAAAAGTCAATCTACAAAAAGAGAGACTTCTGAATCATATATCAAAAATATATAAAGAAGCCACACAACTTAGTATCAAAAAACTAGATAACCTGATTTTTAAAAGTGGGCCAATTATAAAGCTATAATAATCAATATAGTGCAGTATTGATGAAAGAATATACAAATAGGTCAGTGGGACAGAAAATAAACCCAGAAATAGGTCCCATGTGAATATAATCAACTGATCTTTGACAAAGAAGAAAATACAACAGAGCAAGCAGTTTTTTTCAACAAATTGGTACTGGAGCAGCTGGGCATCTATGTGCACAAAAAATGAATCTAGACACAGATCTTACACCCTGCAGAAAATTAACACAAAATAAATCCCCACCTTAGTGTAAAAGGCAAAACTATGAAATTCTTAGAAGATAACATAGGAGAACACCCAGGTGAACTTGGGTATAGTGACAACTTTTAAGATTCAACATCAAAGGAACAATTCATGAGAGAAACAATTAATAGCCTGGACTTCATTAAATGAGAGGACCAACAACTAACAAGAAGAAAATATTTGCAAAAGAAACATACAATAAAGGACTTTGTCCTAAATATATTAACAGGACATACAATTCAATAATAAGAAATAAACAATCTATTTTAAAAATGAGCCAAATATGTTAAAATACTTCATCAAAGAAGGCATACAGATAGCAAATTGCCATGTGATAAATGCTCAAATCATATGCCATCAGGGAAATGCATATTAAAACATCAATGAGATACAACTATGCATCTATTAGAATGGCCAAAATCTGGAACAC
The DNA here is from genome assembly GCF_019923935.1 of Bubalus bubalis. NCBI lineage: Eukaryota > Metazoa > Chordata > Mammalia > Artiodactyla > Bovidae > Bubalus > Bubalus bubalis. The sequence goes on along the minus strand of NC_059168.1, from coordinate 53,804,148 downwards.
TAAAAACACCAAATGCTGGCAAGGATGTGGGACAACAGGAAATCTCATTTATTTATGGTGGGACTGAAAATTGTTCAAAAAGTTTGAAAGATAGTTTGGCAGTTTTGAGCAAAATTAGGCATATTTTTATCATGTTGACCAGTAATCACACGAGTTGAAAATTAATATCCACATAAAAACACACATGCACATATTTAGAACAAATGTAATTATAGTTGCTCAAATTTGAAGCCACAAAAATGTTTTTCAATAGATGAATAAAGTGTGGTGCATCAGAACAATGGAATATTGCTGAGCACTAGAAAGAAATGAGTTAGTGTCATAACCCAGTGCACTCACCAGTAGGCCGGCACCAGTCCCAGCCCTCCTGGGTCCCTGCCTCATCCAACTGTTAGGTGATACCAACTCTAGGACCTCTAGGGCCTTGCAGCCAGAGGTCCTGGGACCTGGCAGTTGGCATTTCACTGGGCTGTCAACAGCCCCAGGATGTAGCCTCACCCATTAGGAGGTTGACAACAGGGGCCCTGAGACCCTCTGGGCCCCAACCTCACACACTAGCAAATTGAAACCAGCCCTGTGTCCAGTGTCCTGTTCTGTGTTCTTTCTGTGTCTGGTGGCTACATACAGGCAACTTTTATTCACTATCCAGACAAGTTATGATGTATCATAAGGCTACCCTACCTGAGCGTACACTAAGAGTTACTGAAACAAAATGAAGTTCCTTTTACCAGTGAAAAAGAAGTACATTTCTTTTGGGTAGAAAGCTAACAGTTTCTGTTATATGGAATTTCATGTTTTTAAATCAGTAATAGGCAAAATATAGCAGATAGACTGAAAAGAGTGATTATTTCAGATTTTTTCTTATTTAAGTCCATCTATAGAGCTTTAATTGGTTTCTAATATCTTTAAATTTCTATAAACTTATCTTTAAAGGTACTTGCTTCTGATTAGTAATATAGCAATTGATTTTTCTTCCATAATTATGCTGTTAACATAAAATTGTTATTTCCAAATCACTGCATAGAAATTTTAGAAAAAATAATGCCACAGAAAAGTGATGAATTCCCTAGAATGGCCTACTTTGTAGAAATCACAGTAAACAAAGTATGTGTACACATTAATGAGACAATGTTCCACAAAGTAGAATTCATCTATATAATAATTTTTCCAACAAAACTAGCATGTACAATTTACAGGCTTTTATGGTGATCTTATTATGCAAATCTCTATTGGGATTTTCATTTAAAAATTGTCTTTAGATACTATGTCACCTTTATTTAACCTGAATTTTCTTTTTTTTTAAATTTTATTTTATTTTTAAACCTGAAACACTGTGTTAGTTTTGCCAAACATCAAAAGGAATCCACCACAGGTATACATATGCTCCCCATCCTGAACCCTCCTCCTTCCTCCCTCCCCACACCATCCCTCTTGGTCTTCCCAGCGCACCAGCCCCAAGCATCCAGTATCGTGCATCGAACCTGGACTGGCAACTCGTTTCATACATGATATTACACATGTTTCAATGCCATTCTCCCAAATCTTCCCACCCTCTCCTTCTCCAACAGAGTCCATAAGACTGTTCTATACATCAGTGTCTCTTTTGCTGTCTCATACACAGGGTTATTGTTACCATCTTTCTAAATTCCATATATATGCGTTAGTATACTGTATTGGTGTTTTTCTTTCTGGCTTACTTCACTCTGTATAATAGGCTCCAGTTTCATCCACCTCATTAGAACTGATTCAAATGTGTTCTTTTTAATGGCTGAGTAGTACTCCATTGTGTATATGTACCACCGCTTTCTTATCCATTCATCTGCTGATGGGCATCTAGGTTGCTTCCATGTCCTGGCTATTATAAACAGTGCTGTGATGAACATTGGGGTACACGTGTCTCTTTCCCTTCTGGTTTCCTCAGTGTGTATGCCCAGCAGTGGGATTGCTGGACTTGAAATAGTTCTTGTGACTGAGATTTAATTAATTCACCTTGTTCAAAACAATATCCATACTGGTAGTTATTTTTGGCTAATCTTTTTACCAAGATACAGGGGTTAAAAGTAAGGTGTTTTTTTCTTTTTTTTTTTTTTTAAGTGACTTTTGTCTTGGTTTTCTAAACTACTTTAAATTCAGTTTTACAAACATCATTCCAGCAAACCTTTGAATGACATCATTACTGAAACATACATATTTATAGATTTTACAGTGCAAATGTTGATTCAAATTTGTTTTGTCCTCACTGTTATTTGTTAGTCTATCTAGTTTCTTACACCTAACCATATATACATATTTTAAACATCTTGAGTTATTCTACATCGACGTTTCAGTAATTTCAAGTCAATAATCCTCAAGTATCTACTGATCTTTTACACTAGTATGGCACCCCACTCCAGTACTCTTGCCTGGAAAATCCCATGGACAGAGGAGCCTGGTGGGCTGCAGTCCAGGGGGTCGCAAAGAGTCGGACATGACTGAGTGACTTCACTTTCACTTTTCACTTTTCACTTTCATACATTGGAGAAGGAAATGGCAACCCACTCCAGTGTTCTTGCCTGGAGAATCCCAGGGACAGGGAAGCCTTGTGGGCTGCTATCTGTGGGGTCGCACAGAGTCGGACACGACTGAAGTGACTTAGCAGCAGCAGTTCTCTAGCACTTTGAATTGTAGTTAATATTAACCGTCAGTAATTATAATTTGTTAACACTAACCAAGTGGCTATAATTGTGGCAGGTTCTTTTGGAGGACAAACACATGAAACTTGAAGAACTGAGGATCTCTCACTGGAAACATTCTTAGAGTCCTTCATGAGTTCCTGTTTCCAAGGCATGCTCTAAAACTCTATGGTGGAGGGACTAGAATTAGTAGGAAAAGGTTCATAGACAACACTGGTCCTGAGTTGGACATGAGAGAAAGGTGTATTTCAGGGATGCCATGTGAATTCTGTATCACTTTAGTCCTAGATACTGACTATGAAAAACAAAGAAATTGTTATTCTCTCCCTATTGTTATTGTTCAGTTGCTAAGTCATGTCAGAATCTTTGTGACTCCATGGACTGCAGCATACTTGTCTCTTCTGTCCTCCACTATCTCCCAGAGTATTCTCAAATTCATATTCATTGAGTTGGTGATGCCATCCAATCATCTCATCCTCTGTCATCACCTTCTCCTCTTGCCTTCAATCTTTCCCAGCATCAGGATTTTCTCCACTGAGTCAGCTCTTTGCATCAGGTGGCCAAAGTATTGGAGTTTGAGCTTCAGCATCAGTCCTTCCAATGAATATTCAGGATTGATTTCCTTTAAGATGGACTGGTTGGATCTCCTTGTGTCCAAAGGACTCTCAAGAGTCTTCTCCAACACAACAGTTCAAAAGCATCAGTTCTTTGGAGCTTAGCTTTATTTATGGTCCAACTCACACATCCATACATGACTACTGGAAAAACCGTAGCTCTGACTATATGGACCTTTGTAGGTAAAGTAGTGTCTCTGCCTTTTAATATGCTGTCTAGGTTTGTCATAGCGTTTCTTCCAAGGAGCAAGTGTCTTTTAATTTCATGGCTGCAGTCACCATCTGCAGTGATTTTGGAGCCCAAGAAAACAAAGTTTGTCATTGTTTCCATTGTTTCCCACCTATTTACCATGAAGTGATTGCACTGGATGCCATGATCTTAGTTACCTGAATGTTGAGTTTTAAGTCAGCTTTTTCACTCTCCTCTTTCACTCCCTAATATTTGCTTTTCCTGAGGCTAAAGAAAAGGCAGTCCTCTCTCTCAGCCCCATCACTGGAGCCTCCTGACTGCACACACATATTCCTGTCTAATCGTACCTGCTTCCTTTAGAGTCTATGAGCAAGACAACCTTCAGGGTTTGATCAAATTTATCTTCTGGCTACAGTCTTTTTGTCTTTAATGGGTCAAAGTGTCACTTTCTATTGAAAGTTAAAAGGAAAAGAGAAAGGGGAAGTATATTGATTTACTGTTTTATTAGATTTCTGATTGGAAACAGAGAAGATCTGTGGCCTTACCTGTAAAATCACCCATCTTTCACTCTGAAGGTTTCAGATTTGAGTTGGTGAGTCATTTTTCCTAACTCTATCAGTTTCCATAAATGCACATACAGAGCCTCTAAGGGGAGGTGGGAGGCAATTATGAATAGATGAAACCAAGATATTGTCTTTCCCAACTTTTTAACTCCATTTCAACAGTGAAGAAAAGAAAGAAAGAATAAAGAGGAATGAAGGGAGGGAGAAGGAATATAGAGAAGAAAGGGAAACATCTACCTCCCCAGCAATTAATATAAACCAAGCATTTATTTAGATACTTAATGATGGCTGAAGAATATATAACTATCTACTCACTTGGTTGATTGTAACTTTGTCCCTGAAAGCTATTTATCAAAGATCTATTTTAGAGACAAGGATTTTAAATGACTCATTTCATATCCTACAGTGAATAAAAAAGTATTTTAAAGATGGTAACAATAACCCTGTGTACGAGACAGCAAAAGAGACACTGATGTATAGAATAGTCTTATGGACTCTGTGGGAGAGGGAGAGGGTGGGAAGATTTGGGAGAATGACATTGAAACATGTAAAATATCATGTATGAAGCGAGTTGCCAGTCCAGGTTCGATGCATGATACTGGATGCTTGGGGCTAGTGCACTGGGATGACCCAGAGGGATGGTATGGGGAGGGAGGAGGGAGGAGGGTTCAGGATGGGGAACACATGTATACCTGTGGCGGATTCATTTTGATATTTGGCAAAACTAATACAATTATGTAAAGTTTAAAAATAAAATAAAATTAAAAATAATAATAATAAAATTTAAAAAAGGAAAAAAAAGGAAAAAAATAACAATGAAATAAATAATACAATGATTTAAAAATAATAATCATCTTATTTAAACTGTATAACACCCATGTGAAGATATTTCATTATTATCCAGTTTTAGAGAAAATAGCCTTATGAATGTTTAATAACATGCAAAAAGTTATACAACTTATAAATCATAGAGCCCAGCTCATACTTGGTGTTGCCCCTGCTTTTCTACTTCTAATTAATAAATATATTTATATTTAATGAGATTATAAAGGCAAAATTCACTAGTTTTCCAAATACATTTTGGAAGAAAAGTGCAGTGGGTGACTATGACAGACTTTCTACAGTGTACTTTCTGTGCTGGTTCATACATCTTGCCTAATTTAAATAATTTCTAAGCTTATATTTTTTAGCTGTTGCAAAGTACAATCTCTCTTTCCCACTCCTCAACTAACCACTAATTGCATGTCTCCTATTTAGCAGATATGAGCTTATGTCAACTAAACCAATCTCACCCCTCTGCTAGAGAAACAAGTTTTCAGTGGCAATTAGGAATAATTGTTGTGATTTCTCCACCTACATAACTCTGACTTCCAACAGAGCAACACATCCCATTAGCCTTTGAAGACAAGAATGTTGAAAAAAAAAAATGTTATCTTTTGAGAACAAAACACTGTTGAATTTAGGATACAGTAATTTTTATTAAATTCCTCTCTGAGCAAAGTAAAATAGGTGACATGTAAAAACACAGGAAAAAAGAGTGGAACACAAGGTTGTTTACTTCAGATGACCGTCAAACATTAGAGGAATAAAGTGAGGAGGTCAAGGTAGCAACTATAAGTTCTGAACTGAGACGTGACCCCAAAGGATGATTCAGGTTTCACCCAATTAAAAATTCTAAGATTCCTTTACTCTCTCCTGAGTTATCAGTTCATGAAAATTCTCTTGGAAGTTATGAAATATTGAGATGAGTGTGTCTGTGTTTGCTGGGGGCTCTGTGTGTATTTGTGGTGGAGGGAATGTGAAAATCTTAAGATATTTACTGTCTTAAAACTGTCTGTCTAAAGACACAAAGCAGGGTTTGGGGGAGATGACTCAAAATACTGAGGAGTAGGAAACCTGTTTTTTTGGGTGGCTTTCACCTAATTTCTTATCTATGCTATCTAGTTGTAGAGAACTTCACTAGTTAACTTGGGATTTATGTAAATTTGTTTATGTCTAACTGTAGTAGAGTTATAATGTAGTAGAGGATTTAAAAAGTCATTCAAAAGCTCGGGTTTGCAAGTACTGATCCAGAACATATGAAAAAATAAATCTAGAAATAAGAACAAACGTTTCATTTACTCTATCAAAATATTATGCTGATGCTATTTCAGTGGTCATCTATAAGTGAAGAATTACACAATCTTTGTGCTAAGTTTTTATTTCAGCATATTTTTAGTTATATATAAATACACACACACACACTCTCATATATATGTGTGTGTGTATGTATATATATATATATATATATATGTATTTAATCATTGTTGTTGTTCAGTCACTCAGTCATGTTTGACTCTTTGTGACCCCATGGACTGCAGCATGCCAGGCTTTCCTGTCCTTCACCATCTCCTGGAGCTTGCTCAAACTTATGTCCATTGAGTTGGTGATGCCATCCAATCATCTCATCCTTTGTCATCACCTTCTCCTCTTGCCCTCAATCTTTCCCAGCATCAAGGTTTTTTTCCAGTGAGTCAGCTCTTTGCGTCAGGTGGCCAAAGCATTGGAACTTCAGCTTCAGAATTAGGCAAAATGAATAGTTACCACAATGGTTAGCAGGAAGTCTTGTCCTAAAATTGATCACCAACTCTGCGATCAAATGGCAATCAGAGTTGTCATATGGTCCAGCAATCCCACTCCTGGGCATGTAGCTGGAAAAAACTATAATTCAAAGATATACATCCACCCCTATATTCATAGCAACACTGTTCACAGTACCCAAGTTCTGAAAGTAACATAATGTCTATTGACAGGTGTATGGATAAAGATGTGGTTCATATATACAGTAGAATACTACTCAACCATAGAAAGAGTGAAATAATGTCATTTGCACAACATGAATGAACCTTGAGATACTCATACTAAGTGAAGCAAGTCAGAAAGATAAACACAAATTCAATATGATATCACATATAAGGAATCTAAATATGAACAAAAGAACTTTTACAAGACAGAAACAGACTTATAGACACAGAGAACAGGCTTGTGGTTCCCAAGAGGAAAGTAGGGTGGAGGAGGGATGGACTGGGAATTTGAGGTTAACAAATGCAAACTGTTACATATAGAATGGATAAACAACAAATCCTTCTGTATAGTATGGAAACTATATTCAATATTCTGTGAAAAACCATCATGGAAAGGAATTTTTTAAAAAAAGAAAGTGTGGGTATATATATATATATATACACATACATACATATACATGGGCTTCCCCTGGTGGCTCAGACAGAAAAGAATTTACCTGCAATGAGCCAGGCCTGGGTTCATTCCCTGGGTTGGGAAGATCCCCTGGAGGAGAGCATGACAACCCACTCCAGTATTCTTGCCTGGAGAATCCCATGGACAGAGGATCCTGGAAGGCTACACTCCATGGGATCACAAAGAGTCAGACAAGACTGAGTGACTGAGCACACATATATACACAAAGACAGACACAGACACAGACACACACACGCACACACACACATATGCACACACATATACATATATATATATATATATATATATATATATACACACACACACACATGTAAAACAATCACTTTGCTGTATTGCAAATTTAACACAACAGTGTAAGTCAACTATATTTCATTAAAAAAAAAAGAAATGCCTCCATCTCTTCCCACCCCATTGTAATATAACTTAATGACATAATATGAAATTTTGAAATATCTGCATAATTCCCTTATTGTGGTAAAGTTACTCCACACTGAATTCTCTCAAACTGTCTTGGAAGACTTCCAGTCCAGTGTACAGGGATTTGGTTTCTTGTGTCATCACTTTGCTATCTGTTTACTTCAATCATAACAAAGTGTAATATCACTTTCTCTTCCCATCACTAATCTTATCAGTTATCTTCATATAAAGCCTCCTATTGCCCTATGCTAACTGTGTGGACATTTTAATTGGAACTCCATGGACCTGCTTGAACCTTGTCTGTATATCCAGGTACTAAACATGACAACAGGTGTCTTTGAGAGCAGCTTCCTTCAGCCAGAAGGGGAAATCTGTTCATGTGAGATCTGGAAGGTTTTACCATTTTCATTTTGCCTTGGACTGTTCTACTGGATTATTCTCCAACAGTTAAATCTATTGAATAATATTGTTTGCAACCTGAAGTTTGGGACTGCTGGACTTAGTTAAAGAGAGAGAGACTTTAGGGAACATAATCAAAATGAATTTTCATTGAGTTGTGCTTCATTTCCCGTTGTAATTACCTCAAAAACAAGTTCTTACCAGTGGGTCCCCAAGTGCCTCCTTAGAGAACATAGCAATGCATAAAGTAAGCAAAGATATTATGTGTGCAGGTGAAGAATTAACTTCCCAAAGCAGTCTCTCTTGTCCTGATTAAGAGCAAATGTTGGAACCAAGCAGGAAAACACACTTTCATGGCTAGATCTGGCTCTAGTGATCAAAGGCTCATCTTGGGGGAAACCCTAATCATTTTTAAGCCAATGGCTATTGGCTGGTAAAACTAAAGCACAGTGATTTTTCTGGAAAAGCAACTTGATTGGGGTAAACAGAAGCTTATGCCAGGACAAAAGAAGAAAAGAAGTAGTATGGTCAAGAAGTATACCAGTATACAACACACAATAATTAAAAAAAAACCTGGAGGATGACTTCAGAGCCTGGGGACCAGCCTGATTACCTTTGTTATCATTATGGGGATCACAATTAGATGGACTAGTGTCTATGTAAAATATCTGATATTTAATGTACTGACATATAAAATTAATATACTAGTTGTCAAACCTCCCTCATGGGATGGTTGTTAGCCTCTGAATTTTGTTTTCAAAAGTAGCAGATTGTACTAAAGTCTTGGTTATTAATACTCTTACTAGACAGACCTTAAGCATAAGTTTAGCACCTTTGTGGGAAAATATTTTAAACAAGCTCTGCTGGTTATTCTCCACTTGTCTCACTGCTATAGTCCAGGTCACCCTCCTGCATTCCCTGGGAGGCTGCATTTCATCATCCTTAGCCTCTGGTTTGAAGTAGACTGGATCAATGGAATGCACCAACAGTAGACTGTGAGCCAGGATGAAGAGAGTTTGGAGTACTTATTTCCTCCACTCACTTTCTGCCTTAGTTCTGTGGTTCTGCCAGTAGCTGGCTTTGATGCCCTTCTTCTCTGGCAGCAAGCCTATAAGTGATGAGGTTCCCCACACTTCTGTCAATATCCCTTTCATTAAGTTCTCTTGTTTCAATCTTTTTGAATGTAAATTTTGTTCTTGTTGCAACTATGACTTCTTTGTTGCTGTTGTTCCAATTAGGAACAAAAAGACCTGGTGATTACATGACTATCCCAGGGAAGTTTAGACAGAGGAATCTGTCAGCATCTGCACAGCGCTGTGTGCATAAACACTCATAGTTTCCCCCTTACAGTCCCATTTCCAACCTCACATGAAGTCTTCAGCATTGATATATTGTCTTTGGGTTAATTTTCAAAGCCTCTGTAAAAAGTGTAGCAAATTATGCTTTTGGTTTGACTTAATTTTGGCTCAGACAGTAAAGTATCAGCCTACAATGTGGGAGACCTGGGTTTGATCCCTGGGTCAGGAAGATCCCCTGAAGCAGGGAATGGCTACCCACTCCAGTATTCTTGCCTGGAGAATTCCATGGACAGAGGAGCCTGGTAAGCTACAGTCCATGGGGGGGTCACAAAGAGTCAGACACAACTGAGAGACTAACACACAATTTGCCAAAGGAGGTTCTATAAATCATTAGGAGAAGGAATTATTCATTCATTCATGTGTTCATCCATTGGATTGCTCATGAATTCACTCAAGGAGCTTTCAGTATATGCTGTTCCGCCAGTCTCCTGACTGGTAGGAAACAAAAGGTACATTCTATTGGTGCAGTAAAGAGAACTAAATCAAAGCTTTTATTACCACTAGGCCTAAAGGTGCAAGAAGAGGAAACATTATAGCCTGAGCCTTGGCATCACTGGTGCTATGGGATCAGTCTGTCAAGAAGAAGCTGTAGTTATAGAAGAATGTAGCCACTACCCAAATAATATATCCGGGGACAGAGAGAGCGAGATAAACTGTTTCTATCTTTCCCTCTTTCCTCTCTTATATTTCTAGAGAGTGCCTACTTTGGATTAAACTCAATATTAAGCCATAAGGCAAGGTAGTCTGGGTGAATTAGTTTATAGGCATCAGGTTCTCAATGCACAAAACTGGGGAAAGGAAGAGTAGCTCTGGGTGTGTGACAAATGGCAAATAACTTACACAACCTCCAAATGATGTAGAAGAGGAATATGTAAGTCCTGATGTAGAAGATAATGATTCTTGCTCACAAGCTCAACATACAAAAGCATGTATTCTAGAGGTAAAACCAGTAGTGGTATTTAATGGTACTGCCTGCACTAGTCAGATTTATCTCCTTGTGAAAGTGTGATTCTTTTCTGTATCAATAAATGTATGTTTAGACTCAATTGAAAGAGCCGTTCATAGCAAAATGGTTTCTCCCATGCTTAGTTTAGATATGTAAGAATTTAGGTTTGGACTCAATATGCCTTTTAGTTATATCGGAAGAGTTCATATTTATCCCTTGTCAGTGGAAATAGACTCTTGTCACTTCCTTGAAATGCATGAATACAGAAACTGGATGCCCCTCAGTGAACACTCCATAGTTGGTCAGGTTAGCCAATAATTGAATTTCTAGAGGACACTTTTCACAAATTTTTTTCATTGTCTTTTTTTTATTGATTCCTAGTTTGATTCCATTACAATCATAAAACATAACTTTGATGTTTACAATCATCAAAAAAACTTTGATATGTTTTTTGCTCTTTTGATTGGAGTATAGTGGCCCTACACTGCTGTGTCAGTTTCTGCTGTTTGCAAAGGGAATCAGCCATACGTACACATATATCTCCTCATTTTTAGATTTCTTTCCCATTTAGGCCACCACACAGCACAGAGTAGAGTTTCCTGTGCTATACAGTAGGTTCTCATAGGTTATCTATTTTATACATGGTACAGGGACGGGGCATCCTGGTGGGCTGCCATCTATGGGGTCACACAGAGTTGGACACGACTGAAGTGACTCAGCAGCAGCGGCAGTGTGAAAGTGAAAGTGTTAGTCACTCAGTTGTGTCCAACTCTGTGAGACCATGGACTATAGCCCTCCAGGCTCCTCTGTCCAGGGAATTCTCCTGGCAAGAATACCAGAGTGGGTTGCCATTCTCTTCTCTAAGGGATCTTCTTGACCCAGGGATGGAACCCAGGTCTCCTGCATTGAAAGCAGACTGTTTATCATCTGAGCCACCAGGGAAGCTCATATATACATACATAATAGTGTATATATGTCAATTTAAATCTCCCAATTCATCCCACTATCCCTTCCCCTTTATTAGCCATGCTTGTTCTCTACGTCTTTGTTTCTATTTTTGTTTTGTAAATATGACCGTTTATACCAATATTTTTTCAGATTCTACATACATGCATTAATATTAATATATGACATTTGTTTTTCTCTTTCTGATTTACTTTTCTGTGTATAACAGTCTGGTATATTTTTAAATATTTTAAATTTGTTATAGTTTTTATGAACTAGTGCAAGTATATTATATAGTTTATAGTTTTTATGAACTAGTGTTAAGTATATTATAATGTTCCATGTGTGCATATAAAGACTATGTATTGTGCTGTTACTGAGTGAAATATTATGATTGTCAATTAAGGGTTGTTTGATGGTGGTCAGTTCTTTTATATCCTTGCCTTTCTGAAGACTGCTTACCACAGAGTAAGAAAAGAGTGTTAAAGTCTATAATTATGGAATTATCTTTGCCATTTCCGTTTTCCCAATTTTTCTTTAATGTTTTTTTGAAGCTCTGTTTGATAGGTATACTGTTTTCTTCCTTCTTTCACAATGTCCCAAGTTTTCTTCTGCTATCAGTTCTGTTCTGTCTGAAGAACTTCTTTAAGCAATTTGTATACAACAGGCTTTCTGTCAATAGATTATGTTAGTTTTCTTCAAATGAGAATACTTTGCTTTACCTTTATTCCTGAAGACTGCTTTTACTGAGTAAAGAAATTTGTTTTGAAATTACTTCAACACATTAAAAACATTTGCCACTTTCTTCTCTGTTCCATGGTTTCTTATGAGAAATTCATTCATTTAAATGGCTGTTTCCTAATAGTTAATATTCCACTATTCTTTAGCTGTTTTCAAGTTCCTTTTCTATGTTTTTAGATTTAAGTAGTTTGCTTTTAATTTGTCTGGTTATAGGTTACTTTGCATTTCTGCACTTCAGGATCATGAAGCTTCTTGAATATATAAGCATATGTCTTTTCATCACGTTTAAGAAGCCTTTGGCTATTATTTCTTCATATATTTTTCCAGTACTGTGATTTTTCTCCTATCTTTCTAGGACTATGTTGGCATAAATGTTCAGATCAGATCAGATCAGATCAGTCGCTCAGTCGTGTCCGACTCTTTGTGACCCCATGAATCGCAGCACGCCAGGCCTCCCTGTTCATCACCAACTCCCGGAGTTCACTATGACTCACGTCCATCGAGTCAGTGATGCCATCCAGCCATCTCATCCTCTGTCGTCCCCTTCTCCTCTTGCCCCCAATCCCTCCCAGCATCAGAGTCTTTTCCAATGAGTCAACACTTCGCACAAGGTGGCCAAAGTACTGGAATTTCAGCTTTAGCAGAATTCCTTCCAAAGAAATCCCAGGGCTGATCTCCTTCAGAATGGACTGTTTGGACCTCCTTGCAGTCCAAGGGACTCTCAAGAGTCTTCTCCAACACCACAGTTCAAAAGCATCAATTCTTCGGTGCTCAGCTTTCTTCACAGTCCAACTCTCACATCCATACATGACTACTGGGAAAACCATAGCCTTGACTAGATGGACCTTTGTTGGCAAAGTAATGTCTCTGCTTTTGAATATGCTATCTAGGTTGGTCATAACTTTCCTTCCAAGGAGTAAGCATCTTTTAATTTCATGGCTGCAGTCAACATCTGCAGTGATTTTGGAGCCCCATAAAATAAAGTCTGACACTGTTTCCACTGTTTCCCCATCAATTTCCCATGAAGTGATGGGACTGGATGCCATGATCTTAGTTTTCTGAATGTTGAGCTTTAAGCCAACTTTTTCACTCTCTACTTTCACTTTCATCAAGAGGCTTTTGAGTTCCTCTTCACTTTCTGCCATAAGGGTGGTGTCATCTGCATATCTGAGGTTATTGATATTTCTCAGGGCAATCTTGATTCCAGCTTCTGTTTCTTCCAGTCCAGCATTTCTCATGATGTACACTGCATATAAGTTAAATAAGCAGGGTGACAGTATATAGCCTTGACTTACTCCTTTTCCTATTTGGAACCAGTCTGTTGTTCCATGTCCAATTCTAACTGTTGCTTCCTGACCTGCATACAAATTTCTCAAGAGGCAGATCAGGTGGTCTAGTATTCCCATCTCTTTCAGAATTTCCCACAGTTGATTGTGATCCACACAGTCAAAGGCTTTGGCATAGTCAATAAAGTACAAATAGATGTTTTTTTCTGGAACTCTCTTGCTTTTTTGATGATCCAGGGGATGTTGGCAATTTGATCTCTGGTTCCTCTGACTTTTCTAAAACCAGCTTGAACATCTGGAAGTTCATGGATCACATATTGCTGAAGCCTGGCTTGGAGAATTTTGAGCATTACTTTAGTAGCATGTGAGATGAGTGCAATTGTGCAGTAGTTTGAGCATTCTTTGGCATTGCCTTTCTTTGGGATTGGAATGAAAACTGACCTTTTCCAGTCCTGTGGACACTGCTGAGGTTTCCAAATTTGCTGGCATATTGAGTGCAGCACTTTCACAGCATATCTTTCAGGATTTGGAATAGCTCAACTGGAATTCTATCACCTCCACTAGCTTTGTTCATAGTGATGCTTGCTAAGGCCCACTTAACTTCACATTCCAGGATGTCTGGCTCTAGGTCAGTGATCACACCATCATGATTATCTGGGTCGTGAAGCTGTTTTTTGTACAGTTCTTCTGTGTATTCTTGCCATCTCTTCTTTATATCTTCTGCTTCTGTTAGGTCCATACCATTTCTGTCCTTTATCAAGCCCATCTTTGCATGAAATGTTCCTTTGGTATCTCTGATTTTCTTGAAGAGATCTCTAGTCTTTCCCATTCTGTTGTTTTCCTCTATTTCTTTGCATTGATTGCTGAAGAAGGCTTTCTTATCGCTTCTTGCTATTCTTTGGAACTCTGCATTCAGATGTTTATATCTTTCCTTTTCTCCTTTGCTTTTCGCTTCTCTTCTTTTCACAGCTATTTGTAAGGACTCCTTACAGCCATTTTGCTTTTTTGCATTTCTTTTCCATGGCATAAATGTTAGATTTTGTTATTTTTCCACAGGTCCTTGAAGACTTGTGCTCATATTTCCCTCTTTTTTCCTCTCTTTTTCAGGTTAAATAATAACTAGAAATTGATTAGAAATCATCTAGAGGACATCTTGCAATGGAAGTCTCTAAGACCACTCTCGGGCTCAATGATTCACTGGTAGGATGCCTAAGACTTAGAAGTTGCTCACCATTTTGACTTATTGTACCAAAAAGATACAGAGTAATTCAACAAAGGAAAAGACACATGAGATTAAGTTTGAAGCAAACCAGTAGCAAACTTCAATGATCCCTTCCCAGTGAAGTCACACAGAATGTACTTAATTGTCCCTTTCCCCCAAATATACGTGACAACACATGGGAAGAGTTGCCAGTAAGGGAAACTTTTCTGAGCCTGATTTATCAGGACTTTTATTGGCTGCTAGTTACCTAAATGTACAGCACCTTATGGCTGCTCTTGGGTACTCAAGCTCCTGGCTCAAGAGGTGAAGCAGGTGTTCAACACACATCACTTTGTTAACATAAATTATCTGGACACACTGGTGGACTTGCTTCAAGGTCTCAGGCATGCACAAAGTACTTTCATCAAACAGAACATCACAGAAGCACAGTTTTCAGGGGTCAGCTAAGGTCTAGTCATGAAAACAAGCCTTTCCTGGAAATGGCAAGTGTTTCCACAGCAAGCCCTGTGGAGTTAACCCTTTTTCACCCACAGATAAAGATGTCATATTTGATTTTCTGATTCTTCTCTCAATGGGAGCAACATTTCTGAAAAAGTAAACATAAATAACTAATGTCTCTACCTTCTCTATTTGGAAGATAGCAAAATCGTGAGGCTAATCATGTTGATTATTGTATCACCAGCTTCTTCTTTGCATCTTTTCTTCAGCTTCAGGTCTCGCTCTGTCTCTCATTACAAGTTCTCATCAACATCAACTTCTCTGCTCTTCCTTCATCAAAGCCCATTTTCAAAAGGCTTGAAGTTCACCACTCACTGACTACAGGGAGAGGAAGTCTCTACTGTGCTTCTCTCATAGGGAGTTTAAACCTCAATGTCCAGCTATTTCTGGCTAACAAAGTGATTTGACCCTTGACAAACGTAGAAGGAAACCCCTGAAAATTTATCACATTGCGATGTCACTAATCTCAGCGCTCTGCATCAGCTGTCTGATATTTCACCTTTGGACTTTATTTTATGATGCTCTGTTCAGTTCAGTTTGGCTGCTCAGCAGTGTCCGACTCTTTGCAACCCCATGGACTGCAGCATGCCAGGCCTCCCTGTCCATCACCAACTCCCAGAGTTACTCAAATTCATGTCCATTGAGTTGGTGATGCCATCCAACCATCTCATCCTCTGCCATCCCCTTCTACTCCCCCCTTCAATCTTTCCCAGCATCAGGGATTTTCAAAGGAGTCAGTTCTTGGCAACAGGTGGCCAAAGTATTGTAGTTTCAACTTCAGCATCAGTCCTTCCAATGAATATTCAGGACTGATTTCCTTTAGAATGGACTGGTTGGATCTCCTTGTAGTCCAAGGGACTCTCCAGAGTCTTCTCTAATATCACAGTTCAAAAGCATCAATTCTTTGGCGCTCAGGTTTCTTTATAGCCCAACTCTCACATCCATACATGATTACTGGAAAAACCATAGCCTTGACTAGATGGACCTTTGTTGGTAAATAAATGACTCTGTTTTTTAATATGCTGTCAAGGTTGGTGATAACTTTTCTTCCAAGGAGTAAGTGTCTTTTAAATTCACAGTTGCAGTCATCATCTACAGTGATTTTAGAGCCCTCTCCAAAATAAAGTCTGTCACTCTTTCCACTGTTTCCCCATCTATTTGCTATGAAGTGATGGGGCCAGATGCCATGATATTAGTTTTCTGAATGCTGAGTTTTAAGCCAACTTTTTCACTCTCCTCTTTCATCAAGAGGCTCTTTAGTTCTCCTTCGGCTTCTGAAATAAGTGTGGTGTCATATGCATATGTCATATGCATATTTCTCTCAGCAATCTTGATTCTGCTTGTACTTCTTCCAGCCAAAGGTTTCTCATGGTATACTCTGCATAGAAGTTAAATAAGAAGGGTGACAATATACAGCCTTGACATACTCCTTTCCTGATTTGGAACCAGTCTGTTGTTCCATGTCCAGTTCTAACTATACTTCCTGACCTGCATACAGATTTCTTGAGAGGTGGATCAGGTGATCTGGTATTCCCTTTCTTTCAGAATTTTCCACAGTTTGTTGTGATCCACACAGTCAAAGGCTTTGGCATAGTCAATAAAGCAGAAATAGATGTTTTTCTGGAACTCTCTTGCTTTTTTGACGATACGACAGATGTTGGCAATTTAATCTCTGGTTCCTCTGCCTTTTCTAAAACCAGCTTGAACATCTGGAAGTTCATGGTTCATGTACTATTGAAGCCTGGTTTGCAGAATTTTGAGCATTACTTTACTAGCATGTGAAATGAGTGCAATTCTGTGGTAGTTTGAGCATTCTTTGCAGCAAAAGATGGAGAAGCTCTATACTGTCAGCAAAAACAAGAATGGGAGCTGACTATGGCTCAGATCATGAGCCAAATTCAGACTTAAGTTGAAGAAAGTAAGGAAAACCACTAGACCATTCAGGTATGACCTAAATCAAATCCCTTACAATTATACAATGGAAGTGAGAATTAGATTCAAGGGATTAGATCTGATAGAGTGTCTGAAGAACTATGGATGGAGGTTCATGACACTGTACAGCAGACAGAGATCAAGGCCATCCCCAAGAAAAAGAAGTGCAAAAAAACAAAATGGCTATATGAGGAGGCCTTACAAATAGCTGTGAAAGAAGAGAAATGAAAAGAAAAGGAGAAAAGGAAAGATATACCCATTTGAATGCAGAGTTCCAAAGAATAGCATGGTGAGATAAGAAAGCCTTCTTCAGTGATCAGTGCAAAGAAATAGAGGAAAACAATAGAATGGGAAATAATAGAGATCTCTTCAAGAAAATTAGGGATACCAAGGGAATATTTTATGCAAAGATGGGCTAAATATAGGACATAAATTGTATGGATCTAATAGAAACAGAAGATATTAAGAAGAGGTGGCAAGAATACACAGAACAATTAGACAAAGAAAAGTCTTCACGACCCAGATAATTCCAATTATCTGGGATATCCCAATTATCACTCACCTAGAGTCAGACATGCGGAATGTGAAATCAAGGGGGCCTTAGGAAGAATCACTATGAACAAAGCTAGTGGAGGTGATGGAATTCAAGTTGAGCTATTTCAAACCCTAAAAGATGAAGCTGTGAAAGTGCTGCACTCAATACACCAGCAAATTTGGAAAACTTAGCAGTGGCCACAGGACTGGAAAAGGTCAGTTTTAATTCCAATCCCAAACAAAAGCAATGACAAAGAATGCTCAAACTACTGCACAATTACGAGTTCAAATATTTGTAATCTTATCTTCAAAATTCTTGACTACTGGGTATCAGCTCACTAGTGAAGCCAAATCTGACATCTGTTGGAGTCAGCATCATCAGCCTTATGGTTCCAACTGAACTGGGGTTTAAGGATTTGTGGCTTGCACATGGTTAATTTCTCCCACTTGGTGGGGGTTTTGGTATCTGTTGCTATTGCTGTTCAATGGCTCAGTCGTGTCTGACTCTTTGTGACCCCGTGGACTGCATGCAGTATGCCATGCTTCCCTGTCTTGCAAAATAGGTCAAAGGCATTGTTCTGTCACTTGCTATCCCTTGAGGGGGAACCAGGAATCTGCTGTAAGGTTGCACTATTATTTCTTGTAGCTCTTCCTCCCTTATCTCTTCACCCCATACCCTCTTGGTGGAACTCCAGGTTGATTAATGAGGTAAAATGAAGGCTATTTCCTATAATCCAAGAAACGTGGTACACAAAAGTTTTGTGGCCAGAAGTTTCACAAGAGTTCTGCTAGGTTACACTAGTATTCATATGATAATTAAGTCAAGCAAAGCAATTCACAATGATTTGTTGGTATTCAATTACTCAGGCCTGTCAGACTCTTTGCCACACCATGGACTGCAGTACACCAGGCTTCCCTGTCCTTCACTCTCTCCTGGAGTTTGCTCAAACTCACGTCCATTGAGTTGATGATACCATCCAACCATCTCATCCTCTGTCTCCGCTTTCTCCTCCTGCCCTCAATCTTTCCCAGCATCAGGGTCTTTTCCAATGAGCTGGCTCTTTGTTTCAGGTGGCCAAAGTATTGGAGCTTCAGCTTCAGCATCAGTCCTTCCAATGAATATTCAGTGTTGATTTCCTTTAGGATTGACTGCTTTAATCTCCTTGCTGTCCAAGGGACTCTCAAGAGTCTTCTCCAGTACCACAGTTCAAAAGCATCAATTTTTGTTTTTTGTTGCACTTAGGCTTCTTTATGGTTCAACTCTCCATATACACAACTACTGGAAAAACCATAGCTTTTACTATATAGACCTTTGTTGGTGAAGTGATGTCTCTGCTTTTTAATACACTGCCTAGGTTTGTCACTGAGAAGGCAACGGCAACCCACTCCAGTACCCTTGCCTGGAAAATCCCAGGGATTGCAGAGTCTGGTAGGCTGCAGTCCATGGGGTCACAAAGAGTCGGACATGACTGAATGACTTTACTTTCACTTTTCACTATCAGGCATTGGAGAAGGAAATGGCAACCCACACCAGTGTTCTTGCCTGGAGAATCCCAGGGACGGTGGAGCCTGGTGGGCTGCCATCTAGGGGGTTGCACAGAGTCAGACACGACTGAAGCAATTTAGCAGCAGCAGCAGCAGGTTTGTCATAGCTTTTTATTTGGTGCAATATACTCCTTTCCCCTTCTCTGTTAAAAAATAGAGTTTCTTAAATCATAAATTGAACAAAGAATATTGAGGCCTTCTGTTGTGGTTGTTGTTTTAGCTGCAAAGTCCTGTCTGACTCTTTGTGACCCCCATGGACTGTAGCCCACCAGACTCCTCTGTCCATGGGATTTTGCAGGCAAGAATACTGGAATGGGTTGCCATTTCTTTCCCCAGGGAATCTTCCTGACCCAAGGATCGAACCCAAGTCTCCTGCATTGGCAGGCAAATTCTTTATCCCTGAGCCACCAAGGAAGCCCCCAATGCTCTCTAAGTATTCATAAACAACACAGGACAGTTCCCCACTCTGTGAATTAGTATTTCTCATATATTCACCTTTAATTGACAAATTGTCATTTTGAAATGAAAACATCACAAGGGAACAGATTTCATGTATTTCACATTTTGCTCTTTCCTCTATCCCTAGCTAAATTCCCACTAAGAAAAACTGTTGAGACCACAAGGTGACATGATTGGAAGCAGGATGGAAAACTGAACATGGAATTTTGATAGTCAGCTTCGTATTATGTCTTCCCTTTCTCCCTCCAAAGTCTTAAAACACACACACACACACAAAACCATTTGTTATAGTTATATATATATATATATATATATATATTTGTATATATACAGATAAACAGCTGTGTTTGAAACAATGTAATTACTAAAACACTCTCCAGTCTAGGCAAGGAATCGTGCATGTGAATATTGGTATAAATACATGTGTTTATTGGAATGGCTTTTGCAGTATATGTTTGTCAGTTTGTGTACACAAGTAAGGCTGTTTATTGTGTAGTGTTATCTATGTAAATATCAGTGGTCCTTTGTTTCTAAAAATAATTTGTAGAAAATGGATGAGAGAGGAATATACACATAGTTGTACATAAATGTATCCTACAGCCCAGAGGGATGTAATAACACAGCCCTCTTTGGAACTTTTATTTTTCTACAAAGACACGAGAAAGGAGAATAGGACCCTTTAAGACATTTCCAGCCCTGGATGTTTCATAGACACAGAGAAAGAGACATAGCAGTAGGTAGTGGATTTACTGAAACCAGATGGGTAATCATCTCACTGTGGTGACAGCCAGGGCTTTTTTTTTTTTTTTCACCCATTTTCTATACAAAACCAAAAGCATGTCAGCAAGTTATAGATTGAAGTTTATTGCTTCTGGCATATTTTTTTGGTGAACAATTAAAATAGAGATGTTTACAATGTGTTTTATTGTAACAAAAGAAACATGGAAGATCTTTATTAGGAATTAGACTTTGAACAAATTCCCTGACTTTGGGGTTCACTTCAGTCAGTCATGTCCGACTCTTTGCAACCCCATGAACTGCTGCATGCCAGGCCTCCCTGTCCATCACCAGCTCCTGGAATCCACCCAAACCCATGTCCATTGAGTCAGTGATGCCATCCAACCATCTCATCCTCTGTCGTCCCCTTCTCCTCCTGCCCTCAATCTTTCCCAGCATCAGGGTCTTTTCCAATGAGTCAGCTCTTCGCATCAGGTGGCCAGAGTATTGGAGTTTCAGCTTCAACATCAGTCCCTCCAGTGAACACCCAGGACTGATCTCCATTAGGATAGACTGGTTGGATCTCCTTGCAGTCCAAGGGACTCTCAAGAGTCTTCTCCAACACCACAGTTCTGGTGCTCAGCTTTCTTTATAGTCCAACTCTCACATCCATACATGACCACTGGAAAAAAAATACCCTTGACTAGATGGACTTTGTTGACAAAGTAATATCTCTACTCTTTAATATGCTGTCTAGGTTGGTCATAACTTTCCTTCCAAGGAGTAAACATCTTTTAATTTCACAGCTGCAATTACCCACCATCTGCAGTGATTTTAGAGCTCAGAAAATAAAGTCAGCTACTGTTTCCCCATCTATTTGCCATGAAGTGATGGGACCGGATGCGATGATCTTAGTTTTCTGAATGTTGAGCTTTAAGCCAACTTTTCCACTCTCCTCTTTCACTTTCATCAAAAGGCTTTTTAGTTCTTCTTCACTTTCTGCCATAAGGGTGGTGTCATCTGCATATCTGAGGTTATTGATATTTCTCCCTTGGGGTACCATGATATTAATTCAGAAAGGTAGAGAAAAGCCTCAGCTCCTCTTTCTAATTTCCAATTACTCCACTGCTGCAGCTTAGTTACTTCAGTAGTGTCCATCTCTGTGTGATTCTGTGGACTTCAGCCTGCCAGGCTTCTCTGTCTATGGGATTCTCTCAGCAAGAATACTAGAGTGGGTTGCCATGCCCTCCTCCAGGGAATTTTTCCAACCCAGGGATAAAACCTGGGTCCCCTGTATTATAGGCAGTCTTTACCACTGAAACATCAGGGAAGTCCTCCAATTACTCAATTCAACCTATATTTGGGATTTCCCACCCCAACTACACACTACAAACTAACCAGAGTTAACTTTATAAAACAAAAATATTCATGCCAGCATTGCTTAAAGATTTCCAGTAACTTTGCATTGTGTTTAAAATCCAAAATTGTACACCTTCAAAGCTGTAGATGATCTCACCCTTAGGTTTAATTCTCACCTTCTTTCCCAGCTGCTGTCCCTCTTGTTTGACATGTTCCAGGCTACTGGGACTCATTTCTTGTTGTTCCTAACACATTGATCACTTGCCTACCTTTGGGCCTTTTGTAATCACTGCTGTAATCCCTCTGCCTAGACTGCTCCTTGCTTTTCTTGGCACAGCTAGTTTCTTCTTCTTCTTCTTTTTTTTTTTTTTTTCAGGTGGAGACTAAAATGTTAGTGCATAAAAGAAGATTTGCCTAAAATCCTTCATTTATTTTCTATCCTAGCACCTGGGTTTTTTCTAGTTTTTTTTTTTTCTTTTTTTGCTTTCCTGTAATTTTATGTAATTTTTAATTTTCCACACACTTACCTATATATCTTGTGTTCACTGATACCCTTCCTCATTTCTGTGCCCTTGCATTTATCATCAGAACCTACTTGTTCATTAACCTATAACTCCAGCCCCTCAATATTATAGTTACTGACCTTGTCCCTGGATCACAGTAATGAAAAGCACCATTTTGTTCTGTGATACTTATTGCATTATTCTGGGATTTAAAAATTCTATTAATGTATTCACACTGTTTATTGAATCTAATATGCATTACACTCAGTGTAAGTTTCTTGGGATGGATTTTTAAGCAAATCAAATTCTGGTTTTTATGATAGTTTTATTTTCAGAAAAACAAAAAGATAAAATTACCTGAATTACTAATCAATTCCAATTTTGATAATTGCTTAAAAAAGTTCAGAGTCCTAAGATTGCATAGAAACCTTCCCTAGTACTGAAGGATGAGAAGGACATAACTAGGAAATGGGGAGAGAATTCTAGAGCAGATGGTGAGAAAGCTCTGAAACAGAGAAATGTACAGTATGTTCAGAGTAATAAAGAGGGTAGGGAACAACAGCATAAGTGGCAAGGAGAAGAATAGTGCAAAATGAGCTGGAAATAAAGCAAATCTTACATACTGAAATCCTGACAAGGCTGCCCCCAAGAATTGGAATACATAAAAAGAGCATGTATCGTTCATAAAAGAAAGTGACAAAACTTTTGTTCTTAAAAAAATGATTGCGTTTTTCTGCCTTAAACTTCATTAAGTGAGGACTAAAATATCTCCAGTATGTGCATCTTGCTCAATGCCTGACACATGGTGTGCTTGTGATGTGTTGCTTCCCTCATTCCCAATTCTTTGCAATCCCACAGACTGTAGCCCACCAGGCTTCTCCATCTATGGGGATTCTGCAGGCAAGAATACTGGAGTGGTTTGCCATGCCCTCCTCCAGAGGATCTTCCTGATTCAGGGATCGAACCGAGTCTCTTACATCTCCTGACTTGGCAGGTGGGTTCTTTACCACTGGTGCCACCTGAGAAGCCCTGACACATGGCAGGTGCACAAAACATATCTGTTTAACAAATGTCTAAACAGAGGAAGAGAAAATATGACTTCCATTTGAGACTGTAAGATTTTTGAAGAGAGGAGGTTGTGGAGGTTTTTTGGTGTATTTAACTTCCCTCCTCCTAGCTTTCAACAGAATATATGAGCCATAGTAGACTTACTATGTATTTAATGGTCTTTTATTTTGATTTTTACTCTCTTTCCATCTCTCAGATATGCCAATATCTTTTTAAACCCCTAGATCATAAAAGTAGCTTCTACTCTATATGTTGCTCCAGTTTTTGCTGTTTCTGACATCTGGAAATTGAT
The DNA here is from genome assembly GCF_019923935.1 of Bubalus bubalis. Classification (NCBI taxonomy): domain Eukaryota; kingdom Metazoa; phylum Chordata; class Mammalia; order Artiodactyla; family Bovidae; genus Bubalus; species Bubalus bubalis. Next base: position 53,780,630 of record NC_059168.1, on the reverse strand, counting down.
TGGTTAGCATGCTTGAGTGCTTAGTCTCCCAGCCCTGTTCAACTCCTTCCCACACCATGGATTGTAGCCTGCTAGGCTCTTCAGTTTATGGAATTCTTCAGGCAAGAATACTGGAGTGCCTTGCCATTTCCTTCTCCAGGGGCTCTTCCAGACTTAGGGATTGAACCAGCATCTCGTACATTGGCAGGCAGATTCTTTATCACTGAGCTACCTGGGAATCCCTTAATTGATAATACAGTGAAAGTGAAAGTGAAGTCGCTCAATCGTGGCCGACTCTTTGCGACCTGTGGACTGTAGCCCACCAAGCTCCTCGGTCCATGGGATTCTCCAGGCAAGAATACTGGAGTGGGTTGCCATTTCCTTCTCCAGGGGATCTTCCCAACCCAGGGATCGAACCCAGGTCTCCCACATTGCAGGCAGACGCTTTAACCTCTGCGCCACCAGGGAAGCCCTTAAATACAAGAATACAGTCTCTCAGAAAACCTCCTATAGAGACACAGAACTTCAGATCCAAGTACTAACATCAAAGATTTCAAAGGGAGGAAAGGAAGCCAGGTTGAAAGAAGAAGGGGGAGGAGGCTGGAGAGTGGGGGCGAAAGGGGTGGCCTCACAGACGTCTCTTGCCACCTACAGATACCCAGGCGTTATGGGACTTTACCCTGGGCCTCCAGAGAAGGGAGGACTGGAACTCGGCCCTACCAGAAATCAGACCAGACCAGAACCACCAAAAAGGAAAGAAAATACTCCTTCACTCCCAACAGTCACACAAATGCATGATTTCTCTGCAAAAGAAAAAAGGGAAGAAAGATAATGTTTTAGTGAATCTGTCTATGCCTTTGGCCTGGTTTTGCTGATTCCTAACTTCATTTCCTATAATCATTGGAAATGCACATTTGCTTAAGTGTGTGTGCAATGGCATATGATGCCTGGATGAAAATTGGCAGTCTGGTCATTTCCACTCCAATCGATATTCCCTTCCACTCAATTAGCACAAGTTCTATGGCTTTAAGGCCTACTTATTGGTTCTGCCATTTCACTATAAAACTAAAGTGTTGCACTTTCAAACTGCATCATAATCACTTTATTAGTAGTTGAAATAATTTGTAAAATCTTGATGGAATGCGCTTGCCAAAATCCCTGGTGTGAGACTAATGAAATGAAACATTCCAATCCCTCTATGACTTAAAAATCATGATGTCTTTTGTTTCACAGAGTCAAATCTTCTTTAACCAGAGACAACAACTAACTGAATGTTATAAGAAGTCAGAGGTTTTTTGTTTTTGTTTTTTTTTTGTCTCTTAGATTCAATTTTGCTTTTTATGTTGTTGTGTCATTTGGTTTATTTATTTATTTTTTTCTCTCTGTTCTGCTTTCCTAATACTTCTTTTCTTTTCATTTTTATGAAATAGAATATATCTCAGGATGTGTATGTTTTACTGAATAAAGGGCAACCAACTGTTTTGAAGGGACCTCAATTCTCTGTTTTTATGGTGGTAGTAGAATCATAACATATAGAAAAGAGACATTAATTTAACCTTTGAAGTCCTACCAGAAAAACTTACCTGTAAGTTTTCACTTCACTGAAATTATCTTGGATTGGAACAAAATCTTTTTTTTTATCCCCTGATGTTGATCTCTGCATGGTGATCTGGTGCCTTAGCTCTGTGCCAAGATCATTCCCATGGATCTGTATTGGTTTCCTTGCAATATGGGGTTTTGAATCAGTCAGTGGTCTTCCTTCTGTCTTGTGGACGTGGTTGTTCTTGTAGCCACCAACGCTGATAGCAAGAGAGGTTCTCACCTTAATTGTAATCTTTTAAAGGGAAGGCCTCATATATATATATATATATATATATATATAAAATTTTTTGTTTCAAAGTAATTTGTGCCATCATCCTCCTAGATTGGGACAGAAAAAAATGACAGCATATATTTATGCACACTACATCATTTTTCCATACCAGGAATCAACTTACTTTTAAGATTGAGGGTAAGTGAATTATCCCTTCCTACTGGAAGCATTCTCAGGAGAATTGGAGCTGAGGTTTTTCTGGCAGTGTCCACTGGATACTTTTACGGAACCCTTTGGAGTTCTCCTATTATTTATGCAAGAGAACTTACTGTTTAGCTAGGAAGCTAAATCTTTCACTCCCCTGGTGGCTCAGTGGTAAAGAATCTGCCTGCAACGCAGGAGACTCTGAGTTGATCCCTGGGTCAGGAAGATCCCCAAAGAAGGAAATGGCTACCCACTCTAGTATTCTTGCCTGGAGAATTCCATGGAGAGAGGAGACTGGTGGTCTATACTCCATGTGGTCACAAAGAGTCCAACACAACTGAGTGACTTTCACTTTCATTAAACCTCTGAAGGGATCTTCTGGCATGCCAGAGGTCAATGGACCACATATAGATAACAGCTTTGACTTCTATAGGGTTTTCATGGTAAAAGTCTCATGATCTTTCTGCTAAAAGGAAAAAAAAAAGCATAATTATATATGATTATATATGCAATTCCAAGACAAAAATTGCTCTAGCTATTTATATTATATTTATTTTTGATATTAAATTAATGTTTGCATTGTTAGTACAGAAGCCCTTTCCCACAGGGAAAAAAAAAATCACCTTTTAAGATTTTGCAAAGAATCTAATTCTCTTGCAGTTTAAATGCTTAGAGAATATCAACCATACAAAAAGCTAAACAAGAAAAGAATGATAATGTCTATAGCTAAAATGAAATTGTGCACTTACATGAATAGAATGAATTTACGAGGTTTTCAAATATACTGTTCCCTCTTTTGAAAGGAGATGAAAAGAGCAGATATGTTGTTTTGTCTGTAAATTTTTGTTTAATTTTTCTTCACATAGCCATTTTCATTCATATTTTTTCTACTAGTCTCACATATCTTTTAATAGTATTAATAGATACCATGGTTAAACACAAGGAAGGCCCAAAGGATTACTTTGGCAAACTTGCTGATTAGACATATTAAAACAAGCTAGCAAGTAAGTAAGTAGACGTATTTATAGTAAAACAGTTTTGTCCCAATTTATGGACTTCTTTACACCCACTCTGTCTCTTTCCACAAAGTAATAACACAGGACATAAACTAGAAGAAGAAAAAAAAAGGAAAAGCAAACAAAGTATAGAGAATATATCTTGGTTTCATTTGTGTCAAAACAGCAATAAACTGGAAAAATATATTCAGCTAAAGTGTTATTTGGATTTTATTTATAAAGGCTACCATCTCTGGCCTAATGTTCATTAGCTTTGTCCTTGTTGCCTAGTTACAGATTGATAATTTTTGTCTCTCTTGTTATTGATGGTTATAATGGAGAGAGCGCAACTGAGGGTCTGATGAAAACACTTTAAATCGTTATTCAGAGATGCTGTTAACATTTTTTTTTTATATGTCTGGTACTGTTGATTATAGTGATCTGGGAAAGAAGTGATATTTTTAAAAAATCAGTGAGAAACAGCTCAGAGGTGGTCTGAGATGGCCTGTTCATTCTGTTATTAAGGACCTTGTTAAAAGGAATTTATTTTATAAACAGGATTTGCTTTGTAAAAATGGTATTGAACAGGTTACTATACTCCCTTAAATGTACCACAGATATTTGAGGTGGGGTGTTTATATGATTGAATGCTTCCTTAAGTGAGGAATACCAAGAACCACCTGCAGCAGAGTTAGGGAGCCCAGGAGAACTGCTGTGCCACATGGATCAGTCTTAGGTTTTATAGTAATAGGGTTACCATTTGGGATTGCCTCTGGCCAGTTATCTTGCGTGTGCCTGTATATGGTCTTACTCAGGGTCCTTCCTGGTGACACACACACACCTCTAAGCTAAGATGGATTCTAGCATGAGGGCTTCTGAGAGGTTGTTAGAACATGTTATGAGATGGAATCTCTTCCCTCCTTTGGCCCCTCCCAAATTCTCCTATTAAGTTTTCAGCAGCAACACTGTGTTTCTTACTGGGAGCTCCTGTTGTGAGACTACTCATGCAAACAGTTATTACTGTGTTTAGCCAGGGTGGGCAGTTTTGGTCACCAGTTCCCTAACATAATTTATTACAGTGAAGATCTGTGCCCAAACTGAAGGCTGATTTAGTATGTATTTGAAAAGACCTTAAAATCTGAGCTTTAACAGGAATCATCAGATTAGTGGCCCATGAATCATACCATGAGAAATAGAGCTTCTGAATCAATGTTTCTCACACTTTGCTATCAAAGAAGATTGTGTGTGTGTATATATAATGGAATATTGCTCAACCATAAAAAAGAATGGCATTGTGTCATTTGCAGAGATGTGGATGTATCTAGAGACTGTCATACAGAGTGAAACAGGACAAAAAGAGAAAAACAAATATCATACATTAATGTATACATGTGAAATATAGAAAAAGGTGCAGAAGAACCTATTTGCAAAGCAGAAATAGACACACAGACATAGAGAACAAATATATGGACAGCAAGTGGGGGGGAGGGGAAGAGAGTGGAATTAATTGGGAGAATGAGGTTGACATATATACACTATGCTAAGTCACTTCAGTCATGTCCGACTCTGTGCAACCCCATAGACGGCAGCCCACCTGGCTCCCCCGTCCCTGGGATTCTCCAGGCAAGAACACTGGAGTGGGTTGCCATTTCCTTCTCCAATGCAGGAAAGTGAAAGCGAAGTCGCTCAGTCGTGTACGACTCTTAGCAACCCCATGGATTGCAGCCTAACAGGGTCTTCCATCCATGGGATTTTCCAAGCAAAAGTACTGGAGTGGGGTGCCATTGCCTTCTCCGATATATACACTATTAAGTATAAAATAGATGACAATGAGAATATACTGTTTAGCACAGGGAACTCTACTCAAGGCTCTTTGGTGACATCATTGAAAAGGAAATCCGAAGTATGCATGTATGGGCATAGTTGATTCACTTTGCTGTACAGTAGAAACACAACCTTGTAAAGCAACTCTACTTCAATAAATTAAAAAGAAAAATTCTCTATGGGTGGGTGATTCAAATATGCAACAAAGTTTGAGAAACTAATCTAACTCAGTAGTTTTCTACCCTGGATGAACATTAGAATCTTCTGGGAAACTTGTAAAACTGTTCATTTCCCATGAACAGTTGGGGGTATGGGGCTTTAGGAAAGCAATTTTCAAACGCTGATGAAAGTTGGAATCATTCCAGGATTTAAAAAAAAAAAAAAAAAGCACTGAGCCTCAGCTCCCATTCCCCTTTTGGTTTAATGATTATGGTGTATGAACTTCTGCTTTCAGGACATTTTGCTGTGAAAATAGGTTTGGATACCATTACATTCCCCTTCATGAATCACAGCTTTGTTGTGGTGAAGGGGATGGCAAAATGAAGTTATGAGCCATGCCGTGCAGGGTCACCCAAGATGGGCAGATCATAGTAAAGAGTTCGACAAAATGTGGTCCACTGGAGGAGGAAAGGGCAACTCCCTCCAGTATTCTTGCCTGGAGAACCTTATGGGCAGTATGAAAAGGCAAAAATATATGACACTGGAAAATGAGTCCCACCCCGGTGCCCCAGGCAGAAGTGGTCCAATATGTTACTGGGGAAGAGCAGAAGACAATTACTAATAGCTTTAGAAACTAGGAAGTGGCAGGGCCAAAGCTGAACTGACGCTCAGTTGTGGATGTGCCTGGGGGTGAAAGTAAAGTCTGATGCTGTAAGACCAATACTGCATAAGAACATGGAATGTTAGGTCCATGAATCAAGGTAAATTTGATGTGGTCAAGCAGTAGATGGAAAGATAAAACATTGTTGAAGTGTTAATAATCAGAACTAAAATGGATGGGAATGGGAGGATTTAATTGAGAGGACCATTATATCTACTACTGTGGGCAAAAATCTCTTAGAAGCAATGGAGTAACCCTCATAGCCAACAAAAGAGTCCAAAATGCATTACTTGGTTGCATAATGAAAAATGATAGAGTGATCTCAGTTCATTTTCAAGGCAAGCCATACATCATTCACAGTAATCCAAGTCTATACCACAACCACTGACACTGAAGAAACTGAAGTTGACCATTTCTAGGAAGAACTACATCTTATAGTACTACCACCCAAAAAAAAGATGTTCTTTTCATTACAGAGGATTGGAATGCATAAGTAGGGAGTCAAGAGATACCTGAAGTAATAGGCAAGCTTGGCATTTTTGAGGATAAAATGAAGTAGGGCAAAAGCTAACTGAGTTTTGCCAAAAGAATACACTGATTATAGCAAATATCCTTTCTAACAACCCAAAAGATAACTCTATACATGGACATCACCAAATGGTCAATACCTAAATCAAATTGATTATGTCCATTTCAGTCACAGTTGGAGAGGCTCTATACAGTCAGCAAAAATAAGACCTGGAGTTGACTGCAGCCCAGATAGAGAGCTCCTTATTGCAAAATTCAGTCTTAAACTGAAGAAAGTAGGGAGAACCACTAGGCCATTCACATATGACCTAAATCAAATCCCTAAGATAATACAGTGAAGGTGACAGATAGGTTCAAAGGATTAGATCTGGTAGACAGAGAGCCTGAAGAACTATGAACTGAGACTCATAGTATTGTATGGGAGGCAGGAACAAAAACCATCCCAAATAAAAAGAAATGCAAGAAAGCAAAGTTTTTGTCTAAGGAGGTTTTTCAAAAAGCTGAGGAAAGAAGACAAGTGAAAGGCAAAGGATAGAGGGAAAGATAGATTCAGCTGATTTCAGAGTTCCAGAGCATAACAAGAAGATATAAGAAGGCCTTCTTAAATGAACAATGCAAAGAAATAGAAGAAAACAACAGAATGGATAAAACTGGAAATCTCTTAAAGAAAATTGGAGATATGAAGGGAAGTTTCATGCAAGGATGGGCACAAAAAAGGACAGAATTGCTAAGGACCTAAAAGGAGCAGAACAGATTAAGAAGAGGTAGCAAGAATATACAGAATAAATATATAAGAAAGTAAGGTCTTAATGACTGGGATAACCACAGTGGTGTGGTCACTCATCTAAAGCCAGTCATCACTGAGTGTGAAGTCAAGTGGGCCTTAGGAAGAGCATTACAATGAGCAGAGCTTGTGGAGGTGATGGAATTCCAGCTGAAGTATTTCCAATCCTAAAAGGTGCTGCTGCTAAAGCATTGGTCTCAATATGTCAGCAAATTTGGAAAACTCAGCAATGAGCTCAGGACTGGAAAATATCAGTTTTCATTCCAATTTCAAAGAAGGGTAATGCCAAAGCATGTTCAAACTACCATTCTATTGCACTCATTCCACATGGTAGGAAAGTAATGGTCAAAATCCTTCAAGCTAGGTTCAACAGTATGTGAACCGAGAATTTGCAGATATACAATCTGGATTTAGAAAAGGCAGAGGAATCAGATATCAAATTTGTGAACATCTGCTGGATCATGGAGAAAGCAAGGGAATTCCAGATAAACATATATGTCTGCTTCATATGCTTCTATGCTAAAGTCTTTGACTGTGTGAATTTTACACAGTTTGTTGTGATCCACACAGTCAAAGGCTTTACTGTAGTCAGAGAAGCAGAAGTGGATGTTTTTCTGGAATTCCCTTGCTTTCTCTATGATCCAATGGAGGTTGGCAATTTGACCTCTGATTCCTCTGCTTTTTCTAAATTCAAGGCATCTGGAAGTTCTGTACATCTGGAATTTCTCATTTCACACACTGTTGAAGCCTAGCCTAAAGAATTTTGAGCATTATTTTGCTAACATATGAAATAAATACAATTGTTCAGTAGTTTGAACATTCTTTGGTTTTGCCATTATTTGGAATTATAATGAAAACTGCCTTTTTCCAGTCCTGTGGCTACTGCTGAATTTTGCAAATTTGTTGACATAATGAGTGCAGCACTTTAACAGCATTATCTTTAGGATTTGAAATAGCTCAGCTGTAATTCCATTACCTCCACTAACTTTGTTTGTAGTATTGTTTCCTAAGGGCCACTTGACTTCATACTCCAGGATGTCTGGTTTTAGGTGAATGATCATACCATCGTGGTTGTCCAGGTCATTAAGACTTTTTTTGTATAGTTTTCTGTGTATACTTGCCACCTCTTCTTAATATCTTCTGATTCTGTTAGATCTATACCATGTCTGCCCTTTATTGTGCCCATCTTTGCATGAAATGTTCTCTTGGTACCTCTAATTTTCTTGAAGAGATTAGTCCTTTCTATTCTATTGTTTTCCTCTGTTTCTTTGCATTGCTCACTTACGAAGGCTTTTTTTTTTTTTCTTTGCTATTCTTTGGAACTCTACATTCAAATTTTTCCTTTTCTCCTTTGCCTTTCACTTCTCTTCTTTTCTCATCTATTTGTAAGGTCTCCTCAGACAACCAGTTTGCTTTTTTGCATTTCCTGTTCTTGGGGATGGTTTTGATCACTGCTTCCCATACAATGTCACAAACCTCTGTCCATAGTTCTTCAGGCACTCTCTCTACTAGATCTAATCCCTTGAATCTATTTGTCACTTCCACTGTATAATCAGAAGGGATTTTATTTAGGTCCTATCTGAATGGCCTGGTGGTTTTCACTACTTTCTTCAATTTAAGTCTGAATTTTGCAATAAGGAGTTCATGATCTGAGCCATGGTCAGCTTCCAGTCTTGTTTTTGCTGATTACATAAAACTTCTCCATTTTCAGTTGCAAAGAACATAATCAATCTGCTTTTGGTATTGACCATCTGGTGATATCCATGTGTAGAGAAGACTCTTGTGTTGTTGGAAGATGATGCTTGTTGTGACCAGTGCATTCTCTTGGCAAAACTCTGTTAGCCTTTGCCCTGTTTCATTTTGTACTCTGAGGCCAAACTTGCCTGTTACTCCAGGTATCTCTTAACTTCCTACTTTTGCAGTCCCGTCTCCTATAATGAAAAGGACATTGTTTATTTTGGTGTTAGTTCTAGAATGCCTAGGGCTTCCCTGATAGCTCAGTTGGTAAAGGGTTCCACCTGCATTGCAGAAGACCCCAGTTCATTTCCTGGGTCAGAAAGATCCCCTGGAGGAGGGAAAGCCTACCCACTCCAGTGTTCTCGTCTGGAGAATTCCATGGACTGTATAGTCCACGGGGTCGCAAAGAATCAAACACGACTGAGTGACTTTCACTTTCCTAGGATGTCTTGTTGGTCTTCATAGAACTATTCAACTTCAGTTTCTACTGGTTAGATTACTGTGATATTGAATGATTTGTCTTGGAAATGAACCAAGATCATTCTGTTGTTTTTGAGATAGCACCCAAGTACTGGATTCCAAACTGCCTTTCTCTCTCTCTCTTTTTTTTTTTTTAATTTCAGCTATGAGGGCTACTTCATTTCTTCAAATGGATTCCTATCCACAGTAGTAGATATAATGGTCATCTGAATTAAATTCTCCCATTTCCATCCATTTTAGTTCACTGATTGCTAAAATGTCAACGTTACTCTTACTATCTCCTATTTGAACACTTCCAATTTACCTTGATTTATTGACCTAACATTCCAGATTCTGTTGAAATATTATTCTTACAGCATTGACTTTATTTTCACCACCAGAAACATCCACAACTGGAATATGAAAGTTGGACCATAAAAAGGCTGAGGGTCAAAGCACTGATTATTTTAAATTAAGATAGGACTCTTGAGTGACCCTTGAACTGCAAATCGAACCAGTCAATCCTAGAGGAAATCAACCCTGAATATTCACTGGAAGGGCTCTTGCTGAAGCTGAAGCTCCACAATTTTGGCAAACTGATAAGAAGAACTGACTCATTGGAAAATACCTCAATGTTGGGAAAGATTGAACGGATAAGGAGAAGAAGGGCACAGAGAATGAGGTGGATAGACTCACCGACTCCAAGGACATGAATTTGGAGAAAATTCTGGAAGATAGTGGAAGACAGAAGAATCTGGTGTGTTGTAGTTCATCAGGTCGCAAAGAGTCGGACAGGACTTATTGACTGAACACAGCAACAATCACTACATTAGAATGCCTCAGAAGCATTTCAAATGTTTCTAATGGGCCCAAGAGTTTGAAAACTGCTGTGAGCAAATCCCAAATCCAAGCCTAAGTGATTAGTTTAATTTGTTCTTTCTAATAATGAAAGTAAAGTCAATAATCCCTTTGAAGTCTATGAAGTACTAATAGCTGAAGATGTCTGAATGAAGTTTGGAACACAATATGGGAGAAGATTTCATGTTTTGCCTCTATTGAGGAAGACTTGATATTAACATACCATTTCTGTCCTTTATTGAGCCCATCTTTGCATGAAATGTTCCCTTGGTATCTTTAATTTTCTTTAAGAGATCTCTAGTCTTTCCCATTCTGTTGTTTTCCTCTATATCTTTGCATTGATCGCTGAAGAAGGCTTTCTTATCTCTTCTTGCTATTCTTTGGAACTCTGCATTCAGATGCTTATATCTTTCCTTTTCTCCTCTGCTTTTCACTTCTCTTATTTTCATAGCTACTTTCAAGACCTCCCCTTGCAACAGCCATTTTGCTTTTTTGCATTTCTTTTCCGTGGGGATGGTCTTGATCCCTGTCTCCTGACAATGTCACGAACCTCATTCCATAGTTCATCAGGCAACCTATCTATCAGATCTAGGCCCTTAAATCTATTTCTCACTTTCACTGTATAATCATAAGGGATTTGATTTAGGTCATGCCTGAATGATCTAGTGGTTTTCCCTACTTTCTTCAAATTAAGTCTGAATTTGGCAATAAGGAGTTAATGATCTGAGCCACAGTCAGCTCCTGGTCTTGTTTTTGCTGACTGTATAGAGCTTCTCCGTCTGTGGCTGCAAAGAATATAATCAATCTGATTTCAGTGTTGACCATCTGGTGATGTCCATGTATAGAGTCTTCTCTTGTGTTGTTGGAAGAGAGTGTTTGTATGACCAGTGCATTTTCTTGGCAAAACTCTATTAGTCTTAGCCCTGCTTCATTCCATATTCCAAGGCCAAATTTGCCTGTTACTCCAGGTGTTTATTGACTTCCTACTTTTGTATTTAGTCCCCTATAATGAAAAGGATATTTTTTTGGGTATTAGTTCTAAAAGGTCTTATAGGTCTTCATAGAACTGTTCAACTTCAGCTTCTTCAGCGTTACTGGTTGGGGCATAGACTTGGTTTACTGTGATACTGAATGGTTTGCCTTGGAAACGAACAGAGATCATTCTGTCGTTTTTGAGATTGCATCCAAGTACTGCATTTCGGACTCTTTTGTTGACCATGATGGCTACTTCATTTCTTCTGAGGGATTCCTGCTCGTAGTAGTAGATATAATGGTCATCTGAGTTAAATTCACCCATTCCAGTCCTTTGTAGTTCGCTGATTCCCAGAATGTTGACATTCACTCTTGCCATCTCTTGTTTGACCACTTCCAATTTGCCTGGATTCTTGGACCTGACATTCCAGGTTCCTATGCAATATTGCTCTTTACAGCACCAGACCTTGCTTCTATCACCAGTCACATCCACAGCTGGGTATTCTTTTTGCTTTGGCTCCATCCCTTCATTTTTTCTGGAGTTATTTCTCCATTGATCTCCAGTAGCATATTGGGCACCTACTGACCTGGGGAGTTCCTCTTTCAGTATCCTATCATTTTGCCTTTTCATACTGTTCACAGGGTTCTCAAGGCAAGAATACTGATGTGGTTTGCCATTCCCTTCTCCAGTGGACCACATTCTGTCAGACCTCTTCACCATGACACACCCGTCTTGGGTTGCCCCACGGGCATGGCTTAGTTTCATTGAATTAGAGAAGGCTGTGGTACTAGTGTGATTAGATTGACTAGTTTTCTGTGAGTATTGTTTCAGTGTGTTTGCCCTCTGATGCTCTCTTGCAACACCTACCATCTTACTTGGGATTCTCTTACCTTGGACTTGGGGTATCTCTTCACGGCTGCTCCAACAAAGCACAGTCACTGCTCCTTACCTTGGACAAGGGGTATCTCTTCATTGCTGCCCTTCCTGACCTTCAACGTGGGATAGCTCCTCTAGGCCCTCCTGCACCCGCACAGCCACGGCTCCTTGGACGTGGGGTTGCTCCTCCCGGCCGCCGTCCCTGGCCTCGGGTGAGAAGAGATGGCAAGAATACACAGAAGAACCATACAAAAAAGATCTTCACTACCCAGATAATCACGACGGTGTGATCAATCACCTAGAGCCAGACATCCTGGAATGTGAAGTCAAGTGGGCCTTAGAAAGTATCACTATAAACAAAGCTAGTGGAGGTGATGGAATTCCAGTTGAGCTATTCCAAATCCTGAAAGATGATGCTGTGAAAGTGCTGCACTCAATATGCCAACAAATTTGGAAAACTCAGCAGTGGCCACAGGACTGGAAAATGTCAGTTTTCATTCCAATCCCAAAGAAAGGCAATGCCAAAGAATGCTCAAACTACCACACAATTGCACTCATCTCACACGCTAGTAAAGTAATATTCAAAATTCTCCAAGCCAGGCTTCAGCAATATGTGAACCATGAACTTCCAGATGTTCAAGCTGGTTTTAGAAAAGGCAGTGGAACCAGAGATCAAATTGCCAACATCTGCTGGATTATGGAAAAACCAAGACAGTTCCAGAAAAACAGCTATTTCTGCTTTATTGACAATGCCAAAGCCTTTGACTGTGTGGATCACAATAAATAGTGGAAAATTCTGAAAGAGATGGAAATACCAGACCACCTCTCCTGCCTCTTGAGAAATTTGTATGCAGGTAAGGAAGCAGCAGTTAGAATTGGACATGGAACAACAGACTGGTTCCAAATAGGAAAAGGAGTACGTCAAGGCTGTATATTGTCACCCTACTTATTTAACTTATATGCAGAGTACATCATGAGAAATGCTGGACTGGAAGAAGCACAAGCTGGAATCAAGATTGCCTGGAGAAATATCTATAACCTCACATATGCAGATAACACCACCCTTATGGCAGAAAGTGAAGAGGAATTAAAAAGCCTCTTGATGAAAGTGAAAGTGGAGAGTGAAAAAGTTGGCTTAAAGCTCAACATTCAGAAAACTAAGATCATGGCATCTGGTCCCATCACTTCATGGGAAAAAATGGGGAAACAGTGGAAACAGTGTCAGACTTTATTTTTTGGGGCTCCAAAATCACTGCAGATGGTGACTGCAGCCATGAAATTAAAAGACGCTTGCTCCTTGGAAGGAAAGTTATGACCAACCTAGATAGCATATTCAAAAGCAGAGACATTACTTTGCCAACAAAGGTCCATCTAGTCAAGGCTATGGTTTTTCCTGTGGTCATGTATGGATGTGAGAGTTGGACTGTGAAGAAGGCTGAGCGCCAAAGAATTGATGCTTTTGAACTGTAGTGTTGGAGAAGACTCTTGAGAGTCCCTTGGACTGCAAGGAGATCCAACCAGTCCGTTCTGAAGGAGATCAGCCCTGGGATTTCTTTGGAAGGAATGATGCTGAAACTGAAACTAGTACTTTGGCCACCTCATGCGAAGAGTTGACTCATTGGAAAAGACTCTGATGCTGGGAGGGCTTGGGGGCAGGAGGAGAAGGGGACGACAGAGGATGAGATGGCTGGATGGCATCACTGACTCAATGGACATGAGTCTGAGTGAACTCCAGGTGTTTGTGATGGACAGGGAGGCCTGAAGTTCTGCGATTCTTGTTGTCGCAAAGAGTAGGACACGACTGAGTGACTGAACTGAACTGAACTGATATTAACAGAATTTGTTGTTATTTACAAAAGAGTCCTATATAGTGTTTGAGTAACCAGTAGTGCTCAAGTTGCACTCCATACAATTACATATAATTGGGAATGATTACTGGGCACTGGTTATGTCTAAAGTTTCCCAAGTGATTCCGATTTGCAGTTAAGTTCAGGAAGCACTGCTAAGGATTTTTAGCTTTACTATTAATAGCTTCTACCATTTGCCAAAATTATCTAATACATCACAAATTCTTTGAGAAGATTATGTATTCTTTAATTTTTAAGAGTATCTTATGCCCTTTCAACACTTTTTTTTTTTTTTTTTACATTATAGTGAAGTTGCTTTAAAATGTTCTGTTAGTTTCTGTTGTACAATGAAGTGAATCATTTGATGTTTACACATATATCCTCTCCCTCTTGAACTCCCTCGCACCCCATGCCCCATGCTACCCTTTTGGGTCATCACAGAGCACCAAGTTGAGTTCTCTGTGCTATACAGCAGGTTCCCAGTAGTTATTTATTTTACACATGATGGTGTATATATGTCAATCCCAGTCTCCTAATTCATTCCACTTCCTGATACCCTCTTTTGTCCATGTCTGTTGCCTGTTCTCTGCGTCTGCATCTCTATTCCTGCCCTGCAAATACATTCATCTATATCGTTTTCCTAGATTCCACATATATGCATTAATATGCAATTTTTTTTTAAATTTCTGACTTACAGATGCTTTTTAATTAATTGGTTAACTCAATACAGTGAGACAATTGAATCATTTGCCTTTATATAATTCAGGATGTTTATAAAGACTGAGGTCGAAACATTCCTTCAGGAGCAAGGAATCAAGGTGTGGATTTATGTATCTAGTAAACACTTTATACTTAGTATGCATTTTGTGTGTTTATGCATACATATGTGTATATATATACTTATGTTTACATTCATATGCATGCAAGCACACACATATGCTTGCAACTTACTGTGTTCTACATTATAGGAGCTAGAAGAAGGCATAATAGGACACTTTCTTGTAAACAAGTTTACAGTTAAAACAAGATGAACATCATCTCTTTAATGAGCTCTTCCAATAATTTCATTATGTTCTTCTAATAAATTAATAAAATGTATCAAGCTTTGTAAGTTAAAAAACAAAAACAAAAGCAAAAAAACCTCTGCCAGAGTGATACATTTTTGAGATCTCCTCTTCTTAACCTTTAATCAAAATAAGACTGAAAGCTTATTTTTCTTTTAGGCAGGGAGAAAATTATGTGGTGGGGCTTCCCACATGACTCATGGGTAAAGAATTTGCCTGCCAATGCAGAAGACGTGGGTTCAAATCCTGGGTCAAGAAGATTCCTTGGAGGAGGAAATGGCAACCCACTCCAGAAATCTCGCCTGAGAAATTCCAAGGACAGAGGAGCCTGTCTGGCTACAGTCCATGGGGTCACAAAGAGTTGAGCACAACTTGGTGACTGAACAACAACAATAACAACAAATTATGTGGTGCAAGAACTTGCAGCAATATAACTCATGAAAGGGAGCTAACTCTTCCTTTACTGAAGGCAAGTTTTTTAGTGTAAGTCTTTGATTTTAGGATCACTATGAGATTTACAGTTTTGTTGTTTTTTCCTATTTTGTTTCTTTGGACTAAGTGCAGCACTAGTAGTTCAGAAGCTCAGTTTCTGCCATTCTAGGTCTCCATCTAATCTTCTATATCAAGTTCCCATTTGTAAAATAAATTGTTTGAACTCTAGTCCCTTGCTGTTTGCTTTAAATAAATGAAATTTTATTTATTTTTTTGGCAGGGGGCGTGCTGGGTCTTCATTGCTTTTGCGTGGTCTTTCTCTAGTTGAAGTAAATGGGGGTTACTTTTCATTGTGGTGCATGGGTTTCTCATTGTGGTGGCTTCTCTTGTTGAGGAGCACAGGCTCTAGGCACGTGGGCTCTGTATTTGTGGCTCATGGTCTCTATAGCATGGGCTCAGTAGTTGTGCTGCAAGGGCTTAGTTGCTCTGAGGCTTAAGGAATTGCTCTGGTCCAAGGATCAAATCAGTGTCCCCTGCATGGACAGATTCTTATCCACTGTACCACCAGGGAAGTCCTGAAATCTTATTTTTAACAAAATATCACTAAAAGTTTTAAGCTATGAAATGTTTCAAAGAGGAGTTGCTCTGACTGAGAATAGTAGGCTACCCACAGCTTTCCTTATCCAGCTGTCTCTGGGGTGTCTTCCAGAATGCTTGGTTTCAGAAAAACACAATTTGAAAAGCATCAAACTAGATTTTTCCTTAACCACTTTCATCTCCAGCATTTTTAGTTAATTTTTGTTGGTCAATATGAGTGATTATAGACCTATAAAGGAATATCAAATAAAGGATTTATGTAGACCCCTCTGAGGTACAATATGCAGGGTGCAAATACTCAGAGATATCCACCCTATATAAAGATTACAATGCAGCTCTTGTGTGGAGATATGAATTTTTCTGTATTTTCCAGAAACGTGACAGAAACAATCCTTTGTGCACCAAAAGAAATAATGCCCTTTCAAATATTAAATGGCATCTATAGAAAGAAATTTGGAAATTTTGCAGAGTCTTATTCCCCTCTTTTTCACAAGTCATTTATACATACATCTTTTAAAGAAAGCTCTAAACCTCTTTACAAGAGCTATTCCTTCTGCAGCTGTTGTAGAGATATAATAGGCTAGAATACAGGGTTGATTGAAGACTGGGATTTAGTGCTGTGAGATTTGTTTGTGCTTTAGACTGCATGCTTTGTGGCTTTATGGAAGGATGTACTATTTCTCTGAACATTGTCCAGCTAGCTGCAGCACACTGCATTTTAACGAACTGTTTGGTGGGGAATAAATAGCATACTGGGACTTCCACTAGGGCCCAGTGCAAAAACACCTTGTGATGAGATTCTCAATCACAACATATCTGAACATATACATAAACAAGCAGATTAAATCTCAAAGTTCTTTGTGGAATGAGCTGACAGCTTCCTGTGGAAGAGGCAGGAGAGCTGAGGCTAGGTTCCCATTGTTTACTGCTGATAGTAAGAATTAATAATGGATACTCTGAGTATATATTATTTATAAGACCTGATTCTGGACCACACAAATCTATTGAGGTCACCAAAGCTATATTTTATTTAAAATCTGGAGCCAAGCCACTAGCAAAGAAAGAGGAACAAAGTAAGTTAACTGGACACTAGAAAAGATTTAACTATAAAAACCTCTTTTTTGGGATAGAACTTTTCTAAGCCACAAGTATTAGCAATTTTTCTTTCCATGGGCAGAAGTGGGAGAATATTGTCTCTGGTTTAGGAAGATGATGATTAGATCAATAAGTGACTAAATGTTAGACGTGTGATATCATCAGAAGATTATATAAATTTCTAAATAAATTGTTACCTAACTTTCAGGGCTTCTTTACTGGAAATACCAGTAAGTAATTTTACTTCAAAGAGAGAAAAAAATGTGTCAAAATGCCAAAATGCCTGGTTCAAGTACTCCCTGATGTGAAAGATCTTTTAGCATGGGGTGGGGGGGGTGCAGTTCAAGTTAATTCTTTTTCCTACTCCCTTTTCCTTCTTTCCAAATATAAATATAGCTCTTTCCTCAGTGCTTCCTTTGTATTTTATTTATATCCTGTATCTATCCCTCCTGGAGAAGGAAGTGGCAACCCACTCTAGTATTCTTGCCCGGAGCATTCCACGGACAGAGGAACCTGGCAGGCTACAGTCCACAGAGTCGCAAAGAATCAAAAATGACTGGAGTGACTAACACTTACTAATCTATCATGAGAGTGCTGCAGACTCGAAAGCAGGTCCATACGTTTTGTTTGTCTAGGTATCCTACAAACATTCAATCATGTAGCATTCCATGTAATAAATCCATGTTGAATAAATGCAAAAATAATGAAAAAATGAAAATATGAACAAAGTGCTTGTCATGTATGAGTAAACACAGAACATTCTTATAACTATGACTCTAATAAAATTTATTTTGAAAAAAAGTCCTCATTCTCATATCGTAAAATCTCAGAATTGTAAATGCCTCTGGGAGAACAACTCATTATGTATATACCTATTTTTTTTAGGCAATTGGGTATGACTTGGGTGAATCCCATTTTAGACTTTTGTATATAGGCATTGCTTATGTGACACAAAAAGATAATTTTGTGAATATTCTGTACCTTTAAACATTGTAGAGATGATATTTTCTTGATTTTCATGGAAGATATAGAGGATTACAAAGTATGTATCTTGCTCAAGGTCATTCAGATAATGGTTGCTGTAACCAGTATTAGAACTCAGTTCTACTGATTTCCAAAGATATTCTTATCTACCTGTAAGGGTTATTAAATGATGGTTAATACTCTTATGTCATAAATAAGACAACTGATCAGAGAAAAGGCCAATACATTGTATAATATGTGAAATAATGAAGGTTAAAATTATTTCACATATTTCACCTTTGTTTGTTGTATCTTCTTGCTATCACTTAATAAGAGTCCAGTGACTTTCAAAATGGTAAAAATCAATGATAGGGCAAGTTATCAATGCATATACCTTCCTTCATCACATCACATACCCAATGATAACTAAATAAAAACAGGCATTAGTTTATTCAATGTGCTTAGGTAATAGTGTCTTAAAAGTTATGTGTAAACTAAGATAAATGTGCACTTTATGTGGTCTTGAATGCTAAGTCACTTCAGTCATGGCTGATTCTTTGCGACCCCATGGACTGTAGCCCTCCAGGCTCCTCTTTCCATGGGATTCTTCAGGCAAGAATACTGGAGTGAGTTGCCATGCCCTCCTCCAGGGGATTTTCATGATCCAGGGATTGAACCCACACCTCTGACATCTCCTGCACTGGTAGGTGGGTCCTGTACTACTAGCACCACCCGGGAAGCCATTACTTGGTCTTAGTTAAGGGGTATGCAGCTGATTCTGCACAGGCACAGTCACTCTCTAGTTGATCCAATTTCTTAAACAGTTTATTCAGGGCCAACTCTGGATAGAGATCCATGGGTTGTGTTGTTGTCATTGTTTGTTTGTTTGAAGTTCTTTCCCAGATCAAATATCCATTCCCCATATAAGCATTTCAACCCTTATGAATCACACTGTAGTGTGAGTCATTGCTACAGATTTTATTGGTGATATGAGGAGACAGATGTCACATTATGAATGATTGAGTGCAAGGGAACCCAAGACAGAGTAAGAAGAGCTATGACAATAAGACTGGTAAAGCTGAGGATATGATGTGCCATTTTCCCAAGTTGCTATGTATGAGGACTTAAATATTTGGTGGTGGACCTGGCGTAGCAGTATGCACATTCAGTGAACATGGGTAGATAGGGATAAAGAACAAAGCCATGCATTTAAATTCTACCATATTCTCAAGAAATTCAGAGGCAGCCCTAGAATGCAGAGAAAAAGATAAATATGGCTTAACACCCATGTGTGCGTGCTAAGTCATTTCAGTCGTGCCTGTCTCTTTGCGACACTATGGACTGTGTCCCACCAGGCTCCTCAGCTCACAAGATTCTCCAGGCAGGAATATTGGAGGGAGGTGCCATGCCCATCTCCAGGGGATCTTCCTGACCCAGGGATTGAACCCATGGCTCCTGCATTGCAGGCAGATTCTTTACCACTGAGCCACTGGGGAACATAAGGAAGAATATTATAACAGATCTGCTCAATGATGGGATATATTTCTGTGTAAAATATTGAGCTCTCATTCACAGAAAATGTTACAGCAAGTGTTGGATAACTAGGTCTCTAACGTGTGACATCACAAAGACCATGCTCAAGTATTCCTGCACAAGTCAGGATCTAAGCTAAATGATCTCTATGACCCTTTTCCACTCTCAGAGATGAGCTACAGCCCAGATTACATGGAGAGGTGCTTGAGAGAGACAGCTTTAGATTCCATTTGACATCCAGAGTAGCTCCACTATGGACTAGTCATTATTCAATAAATCAGGATTTCAAATAAAGAGAAAATATGGCACTAGAGGATAAAGCAATGGTATTTTAAAAATTCCAGCTATGTTTCCCAAATCAGGAATATATTTTTCAGTATAACACTGGGTTTGCTACAAGAAGCTATTAACTTTTGGTCAACATTATCAACATGCCCCATCTTTTGATTGGTCACTATAATGAATTTTTAAAGTGTATGGCCCATTTCCTTGTTGAAATTAAAAAAAAAAAAGATAAAAACATTATTGATGAAAATTATGCTTTCTTTTGACTTAATTATAAAGACCTGTGGGCACCCCTGGTGACTCACTGGTGAAGAAACTGCCTGCCATGCAGAAGATGCAGGAGTCCCAGTTGGTTCCCTGAGTCAGAAAGATCCCCTAGAGGAGGGCATGGCAACCCACTCCAGTATTCTTGCCTGGATAATCCCATGGAAAGAGGAGCCTGGTGAGCTATTATCCACCCATGGGGTCACAAAAAATTGGCCATAACTGAAGTGACAAAGCACACATGAAGACCTATCATTTGAATGTGGAAAAATTACTCTTGAAAAAATGTTCTTAGGTTTATTCATTTACTCCATTTATAATTTATTTGTTGGTATAAATAATATATTACTTATTGCAATTTTATTTGCAATTAAATTAAAATAATTATATATTATTACTTAATATATGACAACCCACTCCAGTATTCTTGCCTGGAGAATCCCAGGGATGGGGGAGCCTGGTGGGCTGCCATCTATGGGGTCGCACAGAGTCGGATACAACTGAGGCGACTTAGTAGTAGTAGTAGTAGTCAGCCTGCTTACTTGTTCCAAGTACAAACACAACAGAGACTAGGGTGTTATAAAGCAAACTGCAACACACTCATTTTGTTGTTGTTTAGTCACTAAGTTGTGTCCAACTCTTTGCAACCCCATGGACTGAAGCCCACCAGGCTCCTCTGGCAACGGGATTATACCAGCAAGAATACTGGAGTGGGTAGCCATTTACTTCTCCAGGAATATTCCTGACCCAGGTATTGAACCTGTATTTCCTGCATTGGCAGGTTAATTCTTTACCAATGAGCCACCTGGGAAGCTTCACATGTAGTGCTAGTGGTAAAGAACCTGTCTGCCAATGTAGGAGACAAAAAACACCTGGGTTCGATCCCTGGGTCAGGAAGATACCCTGGAGCAGGACATGGCAACCCACTCCAATATTTTTGCCTGGAGAATCCCATGGACAGAGAAGCCTGGTAGGCTACAGTTCATTGGGTTGCAAAGAATCAGACATGACTGAAATGACTTAGCACACGTGCATAACAGCCTCAAAAACAAATCTCAAATTTTTGTTCCAGTTTCACATTCTTTTTTGTTATTGTATATTTCCGTATTCATCCCTTCCCTTGCCCTTAAAAGTATTTTATGAACACATGTATACCTGTGGCGAATTCGATATTTGGCAAAACTAATACAATATTGTAAAGTTTAAAAATAAATTTAAAAAAAAGAGGAAGATCATTTGAATCTCAAAAAAAAAAAAGTATTTTATGAAATGTTTTAAATGTACTGGGGAGAAGAGGGAATAATTAGACTCCTACACAGATAAATCTCAAAAATATAGCAGTCAGTGAATATAGTAAGTTGGAAAATAATACATTGTGCATGATATATAAAACTTGAAACCTGCAAAACAAAACAATATAATGTTTATCAGTATTGCATGTTAATATTTTGACATATTAAATCAATATAAAAAATAAACTAAAAGGTTACAGGACAGTTGAAACCCTTCATGCTTCCTCCCTCTCTGTTGAGAAAGATTTCTATTATAATTTTGGAGTTTATATTTATATCATGTTTTTATGATATTTCTGTATAGTTAGATATCAACCCTGAATATTCATTGGAAAGATTGATGCTGAAGCTGAAGCTCCAATACTTTGGAAGCATGATGCAAAAAGCCAACTCATTGGAAAAGACCCTGAACCTGTGAAAGACTGAGGTAAGTAGGAGGAGATTACAGAGGATGAGATGGTTGGATGACATCCCTGACTCAATGGATAGAAGTTTGAGCAAACTCTAGGAGATAATGGACAGGGAAACCTGGTGTGCTGCAGTCCATGGAGTCCCAAAGAATTGGATACAGCTGAACAACTACAACAATATCGATATAAAATATATAGCACAGTTCTCTATGTTTTCATACTGCAAATTGGCATCTTACAAGATATCTTATGCATATTATCACTATTTTTTATATTTTTCCATGTTAATACATGTAATTCTAATGTATTAATTTTAATGAAGTTCCCTTGATAATTATATTAAAATGTAACTGCTTGTGATTGTTTTATCAATATAATTAAGATTTATTTCTTCTAATAATCTGAAATTGAAACACTGTTAATATCAGCATTCTTATTCATACCTCTTGGGCACCCCTGTAAGAGCTTTAGACATTAGCCACACATGGACTTAGCAAGTGTGTAGGAATATACCTCAGGTTTTGGTATTCAAACTCAGTACTTCAAGTACTGTAGTCATATTTTCAAATTAGGAGTAAGGACAGTGCTGCAGAGGTTTTCAATATCCCCAGTGATGCCTTCACATATGGTAAGGGATGACTCAATGCATATGGGTTTGGGTAGACTCTGGCAGTTCGTGATGGACAGGGAGGCCTGGTGTGCTGCGGTTCATGGGGTCACAAAGAGTCAGACACAAGTGAGCGACTGAACTGAAACTGAAGGGATGTCTGATACTCACTACCTAAATGATGTTTATTTTCATGACCTCAAGTACTGTCTATATGCTAACATCATCTAATTAGATAGTTCAAAGTCAAACTCCTGAGACCTAAACAGTTCCTCTGTTCTCCCTCCCACCCCCTCCCTGCTCTACACTCTCCTGCCGTCCCTCTTCTCTTGATCATTCCTTCCTTCCAACAGAAAATATTTATTAAAACTCTAATCAGAACAAACAACATTAATATACCTAAAACTGAGTTAATCACTCTGCCTCCACAAAATTTACTTTCCAAGTTTATTACCAAACCTGCTTCTTTTTTCCTTTGTCCTCTATTTTGATTCTACTTTTGTCCTATCCTTTTTCTCCCACTGAAGCTGAAGTAGTCTTTTTTTTTTTAAAGACATTTACTCAGTGTAATGATGAGACTGTTACATTTAAGTAGTCTTTGTAATTTGAAAATTTTATGAATTCACTCGTCTATTCAATAGCTCACTATTGCTTTCATGACCCAAAGATTAGTGTAACAGGTACATTTTTCTCTTCAGCCACCAGTACTTTGTACCTTCAATTTACAAATGAAACCACTAGTCTCCATCTTCAGTTTACAAATAAAACCGCATTATCAGCTACTTACAATTTGTTAAGAATTATTTCATCATGAGTATTTTTGCTGCCTAGAAACTTTCTCTCCCCTTCTTCAACAGGCTAATTCCTCCCAGTCCTTTAGAGTTAATTTTTCTCAAGAGGTCTTCTTTCATCTTTGAGTTATGATCCAGTGGCTTTGTTTTCTCCCAATTTTATTGTGATCTATTTGAATACATGCTTGCAGGTTTAATTGTTCAGTAGCATCCAATTCTTTGCTACCCTATGGACTATAGCCCACCAGGCTTCTCTGGATTTTTCAGACAAGAATAATTTGGGTGGGTTGCCATTTCCTGGAGTGGGTTGCCATTTCCTTCTCCAGGGGATATTCCTGACCCAAGGATCATACAGCATTGTATAAGTTTAAGAGGCACAATATACTGATTTGACTTACATCATTCACGAAATGATTATCAGAATAGGTTTAACAAATATTCATCATGTCATATAGGTACAACATTAAAGGGATAATATATTTTCCTTATGATAACAACTCAGGATTTACTCTGAACTTTCATATATGACTTACAACAGAGTTCATTATCACATTGTATATTATATCCCTAGTAATGATATATTTTATAACTAGAAGTTCTTATTTTTTTCTTACCTTTATCTAATTTCCCATCCCTAGAGTGTAGACCATCCAGTCACTTCATTTTGATTCCCTGTGGTGTTTTTTGAGTATTTCTTCATATCACAGATCGTGATAGTGAAAGAGTTAATTACTCAGTTATGTCCTACTGTTTGCAACACCAGAGACCCCCAAGGTCCATGGAATTCTCCAGGTAAGAATGCTGGATTGGGTATACATTACTTTTTCAGGAGATCTTCCCAACCCAGGGATAATACTCAGGTTTCCTGCATTGCAGGTAGATCCTTTACTGTCTGATAAACCAGGGAAAGCCATCACAGATCATACTGTGCCTAAACTGGGAATTTGATTATTTGTCTGCCTCAGTAACTCAGGGCTCCATGAAAGCAGGACTAGCACCTTACATCACTAGCTCCCCAGCTCTTACAAATGAGGTGACACTTCAATTCAGTTAAGTTCAGTTCAGTCACTCAGTCGTGACCAACTCTTTGTGACCCCATGAATTGCAGCACGCCAGGCCTCCCTGTCCATCACCAACTCCCAGAGTTCACAGAAATTCATGTCCATCAAGTTGGTGATGCCATCCAGCCATCTCATCCTCTGGCGTCCCCTTCCCCTCCTGCCCCCAATCCCTCCCAGCATCAGAGTCTTTTCCATTGAGTCAACTCTTCGCATGAGGTGGCCAAAGTATTGGAGCTTCAGCTTTCGCATCAGTCCTTTCAAAGAACACCCAGGACCGATCTACTTTAGAATGGACTGCTTGGATCTTCTTGCAGTCCAAGGGACTCTCAAGAGTCTTCTCCAACACCACAGTTCAAAAGCATTATTCTTCGGCACTCAGCTTTCTTCACAGTCCAACTCTCACGTCCATACATGAGCAGTGGAAAAACCATAGCCTTGACTATATGGACCTTTGTTGTCAAAGTAATGTCTCTGCTTTTGAATATGCTATATAGTTTGGTCATAACTTTCCTTCCAAGGAGTAAGCATCTTTTAATTTCATGGCTGCAGTCACCATCTGCAGTGATTTTGGAGCCAGAAAAATAAAGTCAGCCACTGTTTCCACTGTTTCACCATCTATTTCCCATGAAGTGATGGGACCAGATGCCATGATATTTGTTTTCTGAATGTTGAGCTTTAAGCCAACTTTGTCACTCTCCTCTTTCACTTTCATCAAGAGGCTCTTTAGTTCCTCTTCACTTTCTGCCATAAGGGTGGTGTCATCTGCATATCTGAGGTTAATGATATTTCCTCCAGCAATCTTGATTCCAGCTTATGCTTCTTCCAGCCCAGCATTCTCATGATGTACTCTGTATGTAAGTTAAATAAGCAGGGAGACAATATACAGCCTTGATGTACTCCTTTTCCTATTTGGAACCAGTTTGTTGTTCTATGTCCAGTTCTAACTGTTGCTTCCTGAACTGCATATAGGTTTCTCAAGAAGCAGGTCAGGTGGTCAGGAATTCCCATCTCTTTCAGAATTTTCCACAGCTTATTGTGATCCACACAGTCAAAGGTTTGGCATAGTCAATAATGCAGAAATAGATGTTTTTCTGGAACTCTCTTCCTTTTTCAATGATCCAGCAGATGTTGACAATTTGACCTCTGGCTCCTCTGCCTTTTCTAAAACCAGCTTGAACTTCTGGACGTTCACAGTTCACGTATTGTTGAAGCCTGGCTTGGAGAATTTTGAGCATTACTTTACTAGAATGTGAGATGAGTGCAATGGTGCAGTAGTTTGAGCATTCTTTGGCATTGCCTTACTTTGGGATTGGAACGTAAACTGACCTTTTCCAGTTCTGTGGACACTGCTGAGTTTTCCAAATTTGCTGGCATATTGCATGCAGCACTTTCACCGCATCATCTTTCAGGATTTGAAATAGCTCAACTGGCATTTCATCACCTACATTGGCTTTATTCATAGTGATGCATTCTAAGGCCCACTTGACTTCACATTCCAGGATGTCTGGCTCTAGTTGAGTGATCACACCATCGTAATTATCTGGGTCATGAAGATCTTCTTTGTACAGTTCTTCTTTGTAATCTTGCCACGTCTTCTTAATATCTTCTGCTTCTTTAGGTCCATACCATTTCTGTCCTTTATTGAGCCCATCTTTGCATGAAATATTCCCTTGGTATCTCTAATTTTCTTGAAGAGATCTCTCATCTTTCCCATTCTGTTGTTTTCCTCTATTTCTTTACACTGATAGCTGAGGACGGCTTTCTTATCTCTCCTTGCTATTCTTTGAAACTCTGCATTCAGAGGCTTATATCTTTCCTTCTCTCCTTTGCTTTTCATTTCTCTTCTTTTCACAGCTATTTGTAAGGCCTCCTCAAACAGCCATTTTGCTTTTTTGCATTTTTTTTCCATGGAGATGTTCTTGATCCCTGTCTCTTATACACTGTCATGAACCTCCGTCCATTGATCATCAGGCACTCTATCTATCAGATCTAGTCCTTTAATTCTATTTTTCACTTCCACTGTATAATCATAAGGGATTTGATTTAGGTCATACCTGAATGGTCTAGTGGTTTTCCCTACTTTCTTCAATTTAAGTCTGAATTTGGCAATAAGGAGTTCATGATCTGAGCCACAGTCAGCTCCTGGTCTTGTTTTTGCTGACTGTATAGAGCTTCTCCATCTTTGGCTGCAAAGAATATAATCAATCTGTTTTTGGTGTTGACCATCTGGTGATGTCCATGTGTAGAGTCTTCTCTTGTGTTGTTGGAAGAGGGTGTTTGCTATGACCTGTGTTCTCTTGGGAAAACTATATTAGCCTTGCCCTGCTTCATTCCGTATTCCAAGGCCTGTTACCCCAGGTGTTTCTTGACTTCCTACTTTTGCATTCCAGTCCCCTATATAGAAAAGGACATCTTTTTTGGGTGTTAGTTCTAAAAGGTCTTGTAGGTCTTTCTTCATAAAACTGGTCAACTTCAGCTTCTTCAGCATTACTGGTTGGGGCATAGACTTGGATTACTGTGATATTGAATGGTTTGCCTTGGAAACGAACAGAGATCATTCTGTCATTTTAGAGATTGCATCCAGCCCTGCATTTCAGACTCTTTTGTTGACCATGATGGCTACTCCATTTCTTCTAAGGGATTCCTGCCCACTGTAGTAGATACAATGGTCTTCTGAGTTAATTTCACCTATTCCAGTCCATCTTAATTCACTGATTCCTAGAATGTTGACGTTCACTTTTGTCATCTCCTGTTTGACTACTTCCAATTTGCCTTGATTCATGGACCTAACATGCCAGGTTCCTATGCAATATTGTTCCTTACAGCATCGGACATTGCTTCTATCACCAGTCACATCCACAACCGTGTATTGTTTTTGCTTTGGCTCCATCCCTTCATTCTTTCTGGAGTTATTTCTCCACTGATCTCCAGTAGCATATTGGGCACCTACCGACCTGGGGAATTCCTCTATCAGTATCCTATCATTTGCCTTTTCATACTGTTCATGGGGTTCTCAAGGCAAGAATACTGAAGTGGTTTGCCATTCGCTTCTCTAGTGGACTACATTCTGTCAGACCTCTCCACCATGACCTGCCTCTCTTGGGTGGCCCCACATGGCATGGCTTAATTTCACTGAGTTAGCCAAGGCTGTGGTCCGTGTGATTAGATTGACTAGTTTTCTGTTATTATGGTTTGTGTGTCTGCCCTCTGATGCCTCTCACAACACCTACCATCTTACTTGGGTTTCTCTTACCTTGGATGTGGGTTATCTATTCACGGCTGCTCCAGCAAAGTGCAGCCGCTGCCCCTTACCTTGGACGAGGGGTATCTCTTCACAGCCGCCCCTCCTGACCTTGGACATGGAGTAGTTCCTCTTGGCCCTCCTGCGCCCGGCAGCCACCACTCCTTGGATGTGAGGTAGCTCCTCCTAGCCAGCACCCCTGACCTTGGGCGTGGGGTAGCTCCTCTGGACCACCACCCCTGATCTTGGACTTTGGGGTAGTTTCTCTTGCCCCTGAGGACATACATATAAAAATGCTTCCTCAAATTCATATGGTTAGATCTTGGCCTGAAATTCAAGCCTACTTATTTCCAGAGCAGACATTTCTCTATCATCAATCAAAGAAAATGTCATTTTTCAAAAGTAATATGGAAATAGATCAATGTCATATGATATTAGGGTTGTCAAGGAAACCTTTCTGGTCTAAAAGTGTCATTTTTCTTTTATGAATGATTCCTAAAATTCCAATAGCATAAATATTAAAAATAGCAAATTTTTGAAATGCAAATATTTAAAAAAGATAGAATAGTAATTTTTATTCACCCTATAGTATACATAATTGTACTGAAGTGAAAATGATGATATAAGAACCTTTCCCAGTAGCAAACAAAGAGACAGACTAGAGGACCTAAGTATTAGGAACTTGAAAGAACAGGCAAAGTTGCTAAAGGTGTTCCGAAAGTACCCTCCATTTGCCTCATCTTGGAAGGTACTTTTTGGAATCACATTTACATATGTGGTTAGTCACTCAATTGTGTCTGACTCTTTGTGACACCATGGACTGTAGCCAGCCAAGTCCCTCTGTCCATGGGATACTTCAGGCAAGAATACTGGAGTGGGTAGCATATCCCTTCTCCAAAAGATCTTTCTGACCCAGAAATTGAACCAGGGTCTCCTGCATAGGAGGCAGATTCTTGACCACCTGAGCTACCAGGAAAGCCCATTTACAGATGTACTTCCTCAATTTCTCTATCTGTTCTTTGACATCCACATTCAAAAGACCTACTAATACACTTGACCTTTTCCTCTAAGAATAACTACAATATTCAAACCCCAATAAATATTCTCCACATCTAGTATTGTAATAGAGATAGAGTTATAAAACCAACTTAGGTAAATTAAATAATTAACATAGAATTCTGCTTGCTAAGTACCTTTAATGAAAATAAGATGATTGGGGCTGGGATGTAGGAAAGGACTTTCCATGGTGAGAGAGAAGGCTTCTTTTGCTCCTTCTCCTTCTTATGCTTTTTCTTTACCTTTCTCTTCTTCCTCGTCTTTTTCTTCATCTTAGAAAAGTACAACTTTCCAAATCTGGACCAGGAAGAAATAGAAAATCTTAAACAGACCCATCACAAGCATGGAATTTGAAACTGTAATCAGAAATCTTCCAGCAAACAAAAGCCCGGGTCCAGACAGCTTCACAGCTGAATTCTACCAAAAATTTAGAGAAGAGCTAACACCTATCCTACTCAAACTCTTCCAGAAAATTGCAAGGGAAGGTAAACTTCCAAACTCATTCTATGAGGCCACCATCACCCTAATACCAAAACCTGACAAAGATGCCACAATACAGGCCAATATCACTGATGAACATAGATGAAAAAATCCTTAGTAAAATTCTAGCAATCAGAATCCAACAACACATTAAAAAGATCATACACCATGACCAAGTGGGCTTTATCCCAGGAATGCAAGGATTCTTCAGTATCCACACATCAATCAATGTAATACACCACGTTAACAAATTGAAAAATAAAAACCATATGATTATCTCAATAGATGTAGAGAAAGCCTTTGACAAAATTCAACATCCATTTATGATCAAAACTCTCCAGAAAGCAGGAACAGAAGGAACATACCTCAACATAATAAAAGCTATATGTGACAAACCCACAGCAAACATTATCCTCAATGGTGAAAAATTGAAAGCATTTCCTCTAAAGTCAGGAATAAGACAAGGGTGCCCACTTTCACCATTACTATTCAACATAGTTTTGGAAGTTTTGGCCACAGCAATCAGAGCAGAAAAAGAAATAAAAGGAATCCAAATTGGAAAAGAAGAAGTAAAACTCTCACTGTTTGCAGATGACATGATCCTCTACATAGAAAACCCTAAAGACTCCGCCAGAAAATTACTAGAACTAATCAATGACTATAGTAAAGTTGCAGAATATAAAATAAACACACAGAAATCCCTTGCATTCCTATACACTGATAATGAGAAAACAGAAAGAGAAATTAAGGAAACAATTCCATTCACCATTGCAACGAAAATAATAAAATACTTAGGAATAAATCTACCTAAAGAAACTAAAGACATATATAGAAAACTATAAAACACTGGTGAAAGAAATCAAAGAGGACACTAACAGATGGAGAAATATACCATGTTCATGGATTGGAAGAATCAATATAGTGAAAATGAGTATACTACCCAAAGCAATTTATAGATTCAATGCAATCCCTATCAAGCTACCAACGGTATTCTTCACAGAGCTAGAACAAATAATTTCACAATTTGTATGGAAATACAAAAAACCTCGAATAGCCAAAGCTATCTTGAGAAAGAAGAATGGAACTGGAGGAATCAACCTGCCTGACTTCAGGCTCTACTACAAAGCCACAGTCATCAAGACAGTATGGTACTGGCACAAAGACAGAAATATAGATCAATGGAACAAAATAGAAAGCCCAGAGATAATCCCACGCACCTATGGATACCTTATCTTTGACAAAGGAGGCAAGAATATACAATGGATTAAAGACAATCTCTTTAACAAGTGGTGCAGGGAAAACTGGTCAATCACTTGTAAAAGAATGAAACTAGACCACTTTCTAACACCATATATAAAAATAAACTCAAAATGGATTAAAGATCTAAATGTAAGGCCAGAAACTAGAAAACTCCTAGAGGAGAACATAGGCAAAACACTCTTCGATATACATCACAGCAGAATCCTCTATGACCCACCTCCCAGAATATTGGAAATAAAAGCAAAAATAAACAAATGGGACCTAATTAAACTTAAAAGCTTCTGCACAACAAAGGAAATTATAAGCAAGGTGAAAAGACAGCCTTCAGAATGGGAGAAAATAATAGCAAATGAAACAACTGACAAACAGCTAATCTCAAAAATATGCAAGCAACTCCTACAGCTCAATTCCAGAAAAATAAATGACCCAATCAAAAAATGGGCCAAGGAACTAAATAGACATTTCTCCAAAGAAGACATACAGATGGCTAACAAACACATGAAAAGATGCTCAACATCACTCATTATCAGAGAAATGCAAATCAAAACCACTATGAGGTACCATTTCACACCAGTCAGAATGGCTGCGATACAAAAGTCTACAAGCAATAAATGCTGGAGATGGTGTGGAGAAAAGGGAACCCTCTTACACTGTTGGTGGGAATGCAAACTAGTACAGCCACTATGGAGAACAGTGTGGAGATTCCTTAAAAAATGGGAAATAGAACTGTCTTATGACCCAGCAATCCCACTGCTGGGCATACACACTGAGGAAACCAGAAGGGAAAGAGACACGTGTACCCCAATGTTCATCGCAGCACTGTTTATAATAGCCAGGACATGGAAGCAACCTAGATGTCCATCAGCAGATGAATGGATAAGAAAGCTGTGGTACATATATACAATGGAGTATTACTCAGCCATTAAAAAGAATGCATTTGAATCAGTTCTAATGAGGTGGATGAAACTGGAGCCTATTATACAGAGTGAAGTAAGCCCGAAAGAAAAACACCAATACAGTATACTAACTCATATATATGGAATTTAGAAAGATGGTAACAATAACCCTGTATGCTGCTGCTGCTAAGTCACTTCAGTCGTGTCTGACTCTGTGTGACCCCATAGATGGCAGCCCACCAGGCTTCCCCATCCCTGGTATCCGAGACAGCAAAAGAGACACTGATGTATAGAACAGTGTTTTGGACTCTGTGGGAGAGGGAGAGGGTGGAACGATTGGGAAGAATGGCATTGAAACATGTATAATATCATATATGAAATGAGTCACCAGTCCAGGTTCGATACACGATGCTGGATGCTTGGGGCTGGTGCACTGGGATGACCCAGAGGGATGGAATGGGGAGGGAGAAGGGAGGAGGGTTCAGGATGGGGAATACATGTATACCTGTGGCGGATTCATTTTGATATATGGCAAAAGCAATACAATATTGTAAAGTTAAAAAATAAAGTAAGATTAAAATAAATAAATAAATAAAATAAAGTGAGGATTATGTATTTACAGTGTGTTGACCTTCACTTTTGTGTTTTGTGTGTTTTTATATATATGTGTTTTATTTTAAAATGAAAAATATTTATGCAATGAATAGATATAAAAGGCAGATATGTTTCCAAGGACAAAAAATATACAAGAAAAGTTTATCAGCCCAATATAAAAATTAGGAAACTGACACGTAGAATGGGAAGGGTTTTTTTTTAAAGGTAATGATGGGATGAGACTGAGATTTTTTTGAGCTCTAGCTAACTGAGCACTTTTCTCTCTCTCTCACTATTCTTTCACTTTTTCTCCCAAGAGAGAGGGATTCTTTTAAGCAGGGGTTATTCCTTCAATACTTGTATTGAGCAGTTATTATTTTTATAACCCCATTTTTACATGAAGAAAATTGAAGATGAAATTGAGCAACTTGTGCAAGGTGGGAAAAAAGAAAGCAGTTCCTGACGGCTGGAACCTGGTACCATCAGCTGTTTTTTGGTGCTCACCTGTAGAACATAAACAATTTAATTGACCATAATAGTAGATAAGGGTACTCTGTGATCAAAACCAGAATACTTTGTAATCTGGTCTGAACATACACAAAAAGCTTGGACATTGTCCAAATCACAAAATGAACAAACACATCACTTTCTGGCTGTTACTGTCACTAGCTGACTGTTACTTCTTTAACAATTGTAATTTTATCCTCAGCCTACTTTTCCTTCCTTCTAGATAGGAGTTATTATGAGAAATAGCCATGTAATTGACCATATTTCAAAACATCATAAAGCCAGAGCAAAGCCTTGCTTCCTTTTCAGTTCAGTTCGGTCACTCAGTCGTGTCTGGCTCTTTGTGACCCCGTAGACTACAGCATGCCAGGCCTCTCTGTCCATCACCAACTCTTGGAGTTTACTCAAACTCAAGTCCATTGGGTCAGTGATGTCATCCAACCATTTCATCCTCTGTCGTCCCCTTCTCCTATCACCTTCTATCTTTCCCAGTCAGGCTCTTTACCAATGAGTCAGTTCTTCTCATCAGGTGGCCAAAGTATTGGAGTTTCAGCTACAGCATCAGTCCTTCCAATGAATATTCAGGACTGATTCCCTTTAGGATGGACTGGTTGGATCTCATTGCTGTTCAAGGAACTCTCAAGTGTCTTAACCCAACACCACAGTTCAAAAGCATCAATTCTTCAGCACTCAGCTTCCTTTATATTCTAACTTTCACATCCATACAGGACTACTGAAAAAACCATATCTTTGACAAGATGGACTGTTGTTTGCAAAGTAATGTCTCTCCTCAAAACTAAGTCACACAATTCCAAAACATATCTTTCTTTTCCAATACTGTCTTTCTGGGAAGCCCCATGGGACATGTTCGTCCTCATTGCAGCACAGCCAGCTTATTCTACTACAGGTGTGTTCCTGGTTGTCTTTGGCTAAAAGGTATTGACTGAGTCGTGTGTGCTTACTGTGGAGGTCATTTGCAATTAAAACAGGGGTTCTGTACCCTATTTAGAAGTAGAGAGGCAAGGATAACAGGACAGATTTTGAGGTAGATATGAAGAAATTTGAAAATATAACAGAATTCCTAGACTGCCAAGTGTCAATGTTTCCTGAATCTTCACTGTCCTCTGTTATTTGCTTCCTTGTGCTATGGCAGACATATAATGTTTAAGGCCCATGGTACATGACAATTTAAATATCTCAAGAAAATCCTGGACTTTTTTTTAACAGGCTTAGTAATGAATTTAAAATGTATTGCTTTAGTGATGTATTTTTGCATTTGTTTAGGGCACAATGGCAATTTACTGAAGTCAGATGTGTACTAATTGAATACAGTGTTGTTTGTAATTACATAGAACAGTTTTCCTTTTCTCCCTTTCTCATTTCTTTGTTCTGAAAATCCTCTGAATATGAATTTGTAAGCTCTTGTTTACAGTTACCTGCTGTGTGCTTAAGACCTCCCATGAGTTCACTGATGCATTAGATCTTTGACACAAGAAGGAATAATGAGAATGAGCAAGATGGGATAAATGTAAGCCTGAAAATGATGAAAGAATCATAGAGATTCAAAGATATGATGGCTCTCAGCTAATGGTCTCTTACACTTTGAACTCTGCATTTCACTGTGACTAGACAATAATTTTAATGGTAAGGTCAGGAAACAATTTGAGAAATATTTGAGAAATGAATGAAAATGGATATTAAAAACTCTTTAAAAGTGTAATCAACCTGGTATAAAGAAGATAAACATGGAAAAGGAACTAAGATGATACATAGAAAAGAGAAGAAAGATAGGAATTGCTGACATTTATAATAATAGCCTGCTTGAGCTAAACCTTAACATTAGTTCATATTCTTCCCTTGAAGAAGTGGATTCTACATTTCCTCTCTTTGAACTTGGCTGTGTTTTTTGTAACTTTTCAAGAGTATAGATGTTAGTGAAAATGATGACACGTGATAGGTTAGAAAAAACCATGCAGCATCTGCTGACTTATCTTGAATAGTCACTCTGGGAGCCTTCAACAAACACTTAAGGATCTCTACTATCCTGAGGAAGCCACAGGGAAGTTTACAAGGAAAGACAACAAAGACCCAGAAACATAGCCTACTGTTTGAGCCCCAGATGTTTCAGACTACCCAGCCTAGGCGTTAGAGCATGGGAATGAAAACTTGGGACTGCCAGTGCTTAAGAGATCCACAGGATGCTCGGGGCTGGTGTGATGGGATGACCCAGAGGGATAGTATAGGAAGGGAGATGGGAGGGGGGTTCAGGATGGGGAACACGTGTACACCCGTGGCAGATTCATGTCGATGTAAGGCAAAACCAATACAATATTGTAAAGTAATTAGCCTCCAATTAAAATAAATAAATTTATATTTTTAAAAAGAAAGAAAGAAAAAAAAAAGATTCAAAGTAAGAACTCCCAAAACTTACTCAACTCCCAGATCTTTGAGGAAAATAAAAGAATCCTTGTTTCCTACTACTGTTCTAGCATGGTTTGGTACAGAGTGATTGATAACTGATATATCAGGTGTGCTGAGTACCAACCCATGAGTCTGTCCTTGGGCAATATGGGGGCCATTTGCAAAACTGTTCTTTTAAACCCAGGACCATATATTCAAACACAAAATTTCAAATAATTAATACTTTTCAAATTATAAAATAGGTATGATAATATCTAGTCTACATATCTGGTATTGTTGAGGAGGCTTGAATGATGCAAAATATTTGACTTTTTAATTTGTTGAACAAGGAAGTGTTATGTAAACACATAATTGGTATTCTGATTAGCATTATAACAGTTGCTAATATTTATTGAACACTGAATATATTTCAGAAACTCATTTCATTATAGTGGTCAGCCTCAAAGATGACCCCTGGTAATCACCAGTTATTGCTATTCATGAGTTTGTATGATACCCTTTACTTGTGAGTTGGCTAGGTTTAACTGGCTGGACTTCTAAAGAATAGCATATGGCAAAAGTAATGAGACCACTACCATAAGTAGTTTATAAAGGACTGACTTCAATTTTACTTGTAGATTCTCTCTCTTTCTGGTTTTGATGAAACAAGCAACTATGTGGAAGAGTCTCAAATGGCAAGGAATTGAGGTCAAATTGCAGCTAATAGCCAGAAAGTTACTGAGGATGAGTCCAAAAACCCAGAAGGAGTTGGATTCTGCAACAATCATATAAATGAATTTGGAAACAGATCCTGGCCCCAGTTGAACCTTTATTACAGCCTTGTGAGGTATTATAAAGCTGAGGACCCAGCTAAATCATGCTCAGTTTCTTGATGTAAAGGAATTATAAGATAATAAATATGCATTGTTTTAAAAAATGAGTTTTAGGGTAATTTTTAATGTGATGATAGATAACAAATATGCCCGTATTAAAGAAACTGTGACAAATAGATGATCACTATCTTAGAGTCTCACAATTTATAATCATTGTATTTTTAGTGCTTAGTAAATCCTGTCATTAATCTAGATTATTTCTTTCTCCTCTACCGTGGGGAGAGACTGAGGAAGCAGTTAGATTAAAATGCAATTCAGCAGAAATTTTGAGGAAAAAAATGCTGCCTCATATACCTTAATTTTATGAGTTAGAGAAATGAACAAAGAATAAAAATGAAAGATTTAAAGTCAAGTTATAGTCAAAAGGATTAAAATGTGTTGTGGATTTACTCTACCAGGATTGATGTTTTACACATTCAGAGCCTGGGTTAGTGCCTTGTAACTTGATTGTTCCCAGGTTACTTATTTCATGGACCATTTCTGGCTGGCACAATCCTCCCTTTGCATCATTTCTGAAAATATCTGCAGTGCAGACTCTTGAACCACAAAGTTAAATTAAAACATGTAATCAATAGTAAAATCGATAAGCCAGATTTTAAAAATTAAAATCTGTGTCCAGGCTTTAATTTTACAGTTTGTTACAGATAATGAAAATAACTGATTAAACATGCTGTGAAAAACTTGCTCACATGAACAGTTCCATACACAGCCTAATCTTTCCCCTCAAAGCTTGGAGTGTGTTTGCTCCTGGGTTCAACATACCAGGTCTACTAGAGCCTCACTGTAGGCAACTGTATCTACTCCTTTACAGCTCTATAGTCAGTGAGGCTTCCCTGTGGTCGTAACAGTTTGATTATTTCACAAAGTCCCTCCCTTGCTCAAAACAAGGATCAAGGACTGGAGCAGAAAATCCTCCCTGATTCATTCTAGCTCAATTTCTTTCTTTAGTTCTTCCTGGAAATTCACATGTTGTGTAGCCAGTGCTGTTAGGCTTCCTTTTCCCGATTAACCTGGTATTGTGGAATGCAGGTCAATTCCACCTGGGAAATGAGTCTCAGCTTTTAAGTTGTCATTTTATTCCCTGTGTGAAAGGAATTCAGTGTAATCTAGTAGGTAGGCACTAGGCTAGGTAGTTATGAGTTTAATTTCTACCTCAAATCCATGCTATCAGTGTGAACTAACAGCTAATTTAAGCAGTTTCCTTTTCTAAAATAAGAGATTAAAATGTATATGCAAGTATAAGCCATCTTCAGGATTACTGTGAGGGTTATATAACAATGATATAAAACATAAATCACATTATTACACACAAGTGGCTTAAAATACTATAATTTTCCCCTAATCTCCACAAATGAGCTTTTTCTGTAAAACTTTATCCTATATGGGCTTCCCTGGTGGCTCAGAAGGTAAAGAATCCACCTGCAATGCAGGAGTTCTGGGTTTCATCCCTGGGTCGGGGAAGGCCCCCTGGAGAAGGGAATGGCAACCCACACCAGTATTCTTGCCTGGAGAATTCCATGGATAGAGGAGCCTGGCAGGCTACAGTCCTTGGGGTTGCACTTTTACCCTGGAATGCTGTGAAATATACAATTAATTGTAGTCAATTGATATGATTCTGGAAATAAATCATTTCTAAAGCTATTTGCTAGTTATTAGTAAATAGCTGATGACAGTAATTTGTGATAGTACACAAATGTAGCAATAAAGAGTGGAATGATGAATTCAGGTTTACTCTCTTCCATCTAAAACCCGAGTCCTGAACTTTCACAGACAGCTGTCCCATAGAAGTATAAGACTCAAATATAAGTCACATTTCCCATTAGCTGCACTATATATTGAAGAATATCTACATATAGCTTCTAAAATTCTTGGGGAAAGTTATTTTGAACTTAGAATTCTGGATCAAGACTAAAATATCAATCAAATGTGATATTATACCAACATTTTCCAAGAAAAAACTGAGAATATTGATCTTTATTACAATATTTCTTTGATGTTATTTGAAAAGTTGATAGAGGGCTCCTGAATATTGGAAGGGGGATAAGAGGACAGAGAGTGGGAAGTGAAAGATTCTAGACTAGTCTAGAACTGTGCTACTGTCTTTTGGAAATTGAAAAATCTTAAGGACGTTGTAAGAAAAATATTAACAACAATCTTGTTACTCATTCCTTCTCCTTGAGTCAGAAAAATGAGTGATAAGACATTTTCTTGTAAACCTGCTAAATGGGCTTAAGCTGACATATTTGGAAAGATGTAAATGGTGTTACTCGTGCCAAGCTATTTGAAAGTCCCTTGCTGTAAAAGTTTTCAAGTAGGATATACCTTGCTTGACTAGAGTGCTTATTATAGGTATATATGGAATTATAAATTTATGGGGCATAGCTAAATAATTGATAGTGCATAAAAAGCATTTTGAAATGAAAATGATTCTTTTATGAACACTATTTCTGTCTGTGTTGCTCAAGTCTTTTCTGTTATTATAAAAACAAATCCTAATACAAGAGAAAGAGATATTTTTCAAAGCTTGCCTATGAGGGCTTAGGATTCTAATGGGGAAATAGTATTTTGATTATGACTGTCACTCACCTATAATCCTTTTATCATTATCACAATTTGGTGTTGGATAAGATCTATGCTTCATACAAATCCTTTTCATCAATTCAACCTTTCAAATGAACATAGTACTAATACAAACAAATAAAAAGGTAATTTAAAACTCCAGAAGAAGCAATGGATGTATAAGAAAGGTATGATAATAATATCATTTAACTCCATAGTAAATCATATATGCATATTCACAACAAGGAAAATAATTTATTGATTTTTCTGTTTAAAATAAACTTATAGATAAAGCACAGAACATATAATTAATTATGAAGTATTATGTAAATGCTATAAGCTTTGGCATTAAAAGTACAAATAAAAGGAGTTCAGACATAGAAGAGAAAGAGAATTAAAGGAGATGTTTGGCAGGTTTCTCATCTTATATAGTGAGTAATTGGCACAGTCTGGTTGTATACCAAAGTCTCACATGAATTTTATGGCAGTAAAATATGTCTCAGTAAATGATTAATTTTAAAAACACTGAATAAACAGGAAATATGGAAGATATGGACTACCTAGTGTTTATGTTTTTTATTTTTTATTGGAGTATAGTAGATGAACAATCTTGTGTTAGTTTCACATATATTAGCAAAATGATTCAGTTAAACATAAATAATTATCTATTCTTTTTCAAATGATTTTTCCATATAGGCTACTGCAAAGTATTGAACAGAGTTCCCTGTGCTATAATAGTGTGTTGGTTATCTATCCTAAAAATATTAGTGTGTACGTGTCACTCTCAAGTTCCTACTTTATTGTTCCCCTTCCACATTTCCCCCTTGAAAACCATGTTTGTCTTTTAAGTCTGTGAGTCTGTTTTTGCTTTGTAAATATGTTTATATGTATCATTTAAAAAAATTCCACATATGTTATATGATAATTCTTTTTTTAACACTTCACTTATTATGATGATATCTGGATCCATCCATGTTGCTGCAAATAACATTATTTTTAATGGCTAAGTAATATTCCACAGTATATATGTATCACATCTTTATCCATTCATCTGTTGATGGACATTTAAGTTGCTTCCATGTGTTTGCTATTGTAAACAGTACTTAAATGAATATTAGGGCACATGTGTCTATTTGAACCATGTTTTCCTCCAGATATATGCCTAGGAGTGGGATTGTTGAATCATATGGTAGCTCTATTTTTAGTTTTTTTAAAGAACCTCCTCCATACAGTTCTCCATAGTGGCTGCACCAATATATTGATGCATTCCCACCAACAGTTTGAGAAGGTTCCTATATTTCTCATGGAGATGACCAAGATGAAGGAAGTAAGCTTAAAAGAATAAGCATTTTTCAAGTTTCTACTTGTATAATATTTACTAACATTTCATTTACAAAAATAAGTCACATGATTAAATCCAAAGTCAAGTAACAGTGAAGGACATTTGACCATGGAGTTGGAAGGTACTGAAATGTCATATAGCATAGATGTGAAGAAGGAGAAGGTGAAAAATTCAGTCCAATGAAGAAATATATTGCATATCTTAAGCCTAGGACTGTTACTTGCGTATAAGAGTTACCAATGGATATTTGTTTCTTACTAAACTTCCTCAAAAAAGACATCCTTTTCATTATAGGGGACTGGAATGCATAAGTAGGAAGTCAAGAAACACCTGGAGTAACAGGCAAATTTGGCCTTGGAATATGGAATGAAGCCGGGCAAAGACTAATAGAGTTTTGCCAAGAAAATGCACTGGTTATAGCAAACACCCTCTTCCAACACACAAGAGAAGACTCTACACATGGAAATCACCAGATGGTCAACACCGAAATCAGATTGATTATGTTTTTTGCAGCCAAAGATGGGGAAGCTCTATACAGTCAGCAAAAACAAGACCAGGAGCTGACTGTGGTTCAGATCGTGAAATCCTTATTATCAAATTAAGACTTAAATTGAAGAAAGTAGGGAAAACCACTACACCATTCAGATATGACCTAAATCAAATCCCTTATGATTATACAGTGGAAGTGAGAAATAGATTTAAGGGCCTAGATCTGATAGAGTGCCTGATGAACTATGGAATGAGTTCGTGACATTGTAAGGGAGACAGGGATCAAGACTATCCCCATTGAAAAGAAATGCAAAAAAGCAAAATGGCTTCCTGGGGAGGCCTTACAAGTAGCTGTGAAAAGAAGAGAAGTGAAAAGCAAAGAAGAAAAGGAGAGATATAAGCCTTTGAATGCTGAGTTCCAAAGAATAGCAAGAAGAGATAAGAAAGCCTTCCTCAGCAATCAATGCAAAGAAATAGAGGAAAACAACAGAATGGGAAAGACTAGAGATCTCTTCAAGAAAATTAGAGATACCAAGGGAATACTTCATGCAAAGATGGTCTCGATAAAGGACAGAAATGGTATGGACCTAACAGAAGCAGAAGATATTAAGAAGAGATGGCAAGAATACACAGAAGAACTGTACAAAAAAGATCTTCATGACCCAGATAATCACAATGTTGTGATCACTGACCTAGAGCCAGACACCCTGGA
The DNA here is from genome assembly GCF_019923935.1 of Bubalus bubalis. NCBI lineage: Eukaryota > Metazoa > Chordata > Mammalia > Artiodactyla > Bovidae > Bubalus > Bubalus bubalis. Next base: position 53,740,110 of record NC_059168.1, on the reverse strand, counting down.
ATGTGAAGTCAAATGGGCCTTAGAAAGCATCACTACGAACAAAGCTCGTGGAGGTGACGGAATTCCAGTTGAGCTATTTCAAATCCTGAAAGATGATGCTGTGAAAATGCTGCATGCAATATGTCAGCAAATTTGGAAAACTCAGCAGTGTCCACAGGACTGGAAAAGGTCAGTTTTCATTCCAATCACAAAGAAAGGCAATGCCAAAGAATGCTAAAACTACCACACAATTGCACTCATTTCAAATGCTGGTAAAGTAATGCTCAAAATTCTCTAAGGCAGGCTTCAGCAATATGTGAACCGCGAACTTCCTGATGTTCAAGCTGATTTTAGAAAAGGCAGAGAAACCAGAGATCAAATTGCCAACATCCACTGGATCATGGAAAAAGCAAGAGAGTTCCAGAAAAAACAGCTATTTCTGCTTTATTTACTATGCCAAAGCCTTTGACTGTGTGGATCACAATAAACTGTGAAAAATTCTGAAAGAGATGGGAATACCAGACTACCTGATCTGCCTCTTGAGAAATCTGTATGCAGTTCAGGAAGCAACAGTTAGAACTGGACATGGAACAACTAACTGGTTCCAAATAGGAAAAGGAGTACATCAAAGCTATATACTGTCACCCTGCTTATTTAACTTATATGCAGAGTACATCATGAGAAATGCTGGGCTAGAAGAAACACAAGGTGGAATCAAGATTTCTGGGAGAAATATCAAGAACCTCAGATATGCAGATGACACCACCCTTATGGCAGAAAGTGAAGAGGAACTAAAAAGCCTCTTGATGAAAGTGAAAGAGGAGAATGAAAAAGTTGGCTTAAAACTCAGCATTCAGAAAACTAAGATCATGGCATCTGGTCCCATCACTTCATGGGAAATAGATAGGGAAACAGCGGAAACAGTGTCAGACTTTGTTTTTTTGGGCTCCAAAATCACTGCAGATGGTGACTGCAGCCATGAAATAAAAAGACGCTTACTCCTTGGAAGGGAAGTTATGACCAATCTAGATAGCATATTCAAAAGCAGAGACATTACTTTGCCAACAAAGATCCATCTAGTCAAGGCTATGGTTTTCCCAGTAGTCATGTATGGATGTGAGAGTTGGACTGTGAAGAAAGCTAAGCTCTGAAGAATTGATGCTTTTGAACTGTAGTGTTGGAGAAGACTCTTGAGAGTCCCTTGGACTGCAAGGAGATCCAACCAGTCCATTCTAAAGGAGATCAGCCCTGGGTGTTCTTTGGAAGGAATGATGCTAAAGCTGAAACTGCAGTACTTTGGCCACCTCATGTGAAGAGTTGACTCATTGGAAAAGACTCTGATGCTGGGAGGGATTGGGAGCAAGAGGAGAAGGGGATGACAGAGGATGAGATGGCTGGCTTGCATCACAGACTCGATGGACCTGAGTCTGAGTGAACTCCGTGAGATGGTACGGACAGGGAGGCCTGGAGTGCTGCGATTCATGGGGTCGCAAAGAGTTGGACACGACTGAGCAACTGAATTTAACTGAACTGAAACTTCCTCATAATAGCTGTCTTCCTCTAGGTTTAAGAATTTTTCTTACTTATACTATCCCTCCATACATTATTTGCTTAACAGACAAATTGGAAAAAGAGGATAAATAGGAAGACATATTTCATTTCTGATTCACAGATAGGCATAAAACATGATTGGGACATAGAAGATAGCATTTGGTTCATACGCACTTGGAAGTAATAACTCACATAATTTGTATTTATGTACAGAAATAGCTGAAATTTCTCATTTAAATGACAAGCTCTTGCTTCATTAAGAAAGGAAGAAAAGTACCTGAGTCAAGTCTATTTTAGTATAAGCAGAACAAGAACTGTACATTTCATAAAGCTTCTAGGGGGCTTCCCTGGTGATCCAGTAGTTAAGAAGTCATCTTGCAATGCAGGGGACATGAGTTTGATACCTGGTTGGGGACCATATGCCATGGAGCATCTAAGCCCACATGCCGTGACTACTGAGCCTGTGTGCTCTGGAGCCCACCAGACCCAACTTGAGAGTTCACATGCCACATCTACTTATACTTGTGCACTCTAGAGCCTGTGCCCCACAATTAGAGTCAGTGTGCTGTTGAGTACAGATTCCACATGACACAGTGAATATCCCACATGCCACATGATGCAATGAAGATCCCATGTGCCACAACTAAGACCCAATTCAAACAGATAAATACACTTTGAAAAAAAAAATAAAAAAGAAAGCTTCTGAAATAGAACTCTTGGAATGCATGTGGGTGCTCTTGGGTGGGGTTGGAGACAGGTGGACTGGGTAAGTTAAAAAGAGATAGAGATGGTGGAAACTGAGAATATAAATAAAGTTGTTGTGTATAGACGGAGGAAAGGCCTCCCTGTCTATTGAAAGAAAAAATGATATAAACTACTTTTGAGGAATATAGAAATGAAAAACACTGGAAAAACTCAGTACTGACAGACTGATAACCCTAGTCAAGTCAATTTGGATAATATATGGAAATAATACTGATTGGATGTAGAATTACTCCTGGGCAAAAGTGACTATTATTGTAAAATAACTCAGAAATTGCTCACTCAGTAAAAGGGGGAATGGAGAAGGAAATGGCAACCCAGTCCAGTATTCTTGCCTAGAGAATCCTATGGACAGAGGAGCCTGGTGGGCTGCTGTCTATGGGGTCGCACAGAGTCGGACACTACTGAAGCAACTTAGCAGCAGCAGCAGCAAAAGGGGGAATAACCAAGGTACAGAATAACCTAGTTTATGTTAAAGAGCAAGCATTAAAAATGAGACAAGACTGTCAGCATTAGAGTGTTAGATGCAATAACCAGAAATAACCAGATACAATTTGGCTTACTAATTACATTAAAATAACGTTTACATTTCTTGTTTGAATGTGTAAGAAGATTTACAGTCTTCTAAATATAACTCCTAGTGTGTTTGGATTTGAAAGTATACACATTAAGGCTTTATTAAAAAAAAAAAAGTTGCATGCAAGGTAGATGAATGAAGATTGAGCCTAGGTTTCTGTCACAAGCGGTCTAAATTGTGGCTTAAAACTGCAATTTAAATTGATTTGGCATAAATCAACCCTAGATTTTGCTACTCATGCCTGCAACCTTACATTAGGATTCTTGTATAACAGGTAGAACTATGAAGTGTTAGCAGACATAACCAGGAAACAGAGTACAATAAATCAACCCCCACATGGAGAAACAGAATGTATTTTCTCAGTGACTGTGAAAATGGATGTCTTAATGCAAATGCAATAAAATAACAATATGAATATTTGATATACATAAATTATACCTTCAACCTAACATCAGGAAACAATTGACACAGCCTATTCTCACAAACTTCAGCATGATTTGCAAGATGAGAGGCTATACATTGTCTACTGTATTTTTTAACATTGCTTCAACATATTCATATTGAACAATTACTTTAAAATATTACCTAGGGATATACAGAAAAATAAATGAAGGTTCTGTCCTCATAGAAGAGATATTGTTAAGTCACTTCAGTTGTGTTCGACTCTGTGCGACCCCATAGACAGCAGCCCACCAGGCTCCCCTGTCCCTGGGATTCTCCAGGCAAGAACGCTGGAGTGGGTTGCCATTTCCTTCTCCAATGCATGAATGAAAAGTGAAAGTGAAGTCACTCAGTCGTGTCTGACTCTTTGCAACACCACGGATTGCAGCCCACCAGGCTCCTCCGCCCATGGGATTTTCCAGGCAAGAGTACCGGAGTGGGGTGCCATTGCCTTCTCCATAGAATAGATATATGTGCAGATAATTACTGGTACAAATATAGGAGTATGTCCTGGTGGGTAGGGAAATGCAGAGACATGGCACATAGTGTTTACCCTAGATAGCCATGGGGAGCTGATTATTTAATTCAGTCTTTATGGATACAAAAAAAATTAGACAAAAAAATCAAGGAATTGTGTTTTTGGCAGAGGAAAGATGATGAGTAAAGGCACAAAGATTAGGAAGAGTTTCATATGTTGAAGAAATTATTTATTATTAGGGTAACTTGAGAGTTGTATGGCTGTCAAAGAAAAAGATGCTGAAGATTATATACAGACTTGTAGGTCATACTAAAGGTTTTCCTTTGATTAATGAAGCAAAAGTTTTTATAAGTTTGAAATATAGTTGATGTACAATGTCATGTCAGTTTCATGTGTACATCATAGTGATTCAATATTTAGATATTATACATTAAAATTGTCACCACAATAAGTCTAAATACATCTGTCCCTGTACAAAGTTGTTACCACATTATAGATCATAGTCCTTATTTTGTATATTACATCCTTACAATATTCATTTTATAAATAACAGTTTGTACCTCTTAATCTCCCAACCCCCCTCCTCAAACTCTTCCCTCTGGCAACCTGTACTTTGTTTTCTGTATCTATGAGTCTATTTTCATTTTGTTTTATTTTTAGATTCCACATTTAAGTTGTACCGTACAGTATTTGACTCTCTCTGTCTGACTTACTTTACCTGGTGTGATATCTTCTAGATCCATCTATGTATTCACAAATGGCAAGAGTTCATTTACTTTATAACCCTGGGGAAAATTCAATTTTATATAAATACCACATTTTTAAACTATTCATCTATAAATGAATACTTAGGTTGTTTCTATATCTTGGTTATTGTAAATTATGCTGCAAAGAACATAGGGATGAATATGTCTTTTTGATTTTGTCTTCTTTGGCTAAATATCCAAAAGGGAAATTTCTGGATTATACAGAACTGTTATTCTTAATTTTTAAGGTATCTCTAGATGGTTTTCCGTAGTGATTGGACCAGTTCACAACCCTATCAGCAGTACATATAGGTTCATTTTTTTCTGCATCCTTGCCAACAATTGCTATCTGTTTTATTTTTGATGATAGCCATTCTGACAGGTGGTAACAGGTCATTGTGGTTTGATTTTCATTTCCCTGATAACTAGTGATGCTGCTGCTGCTGCTGCTGCTAAGTCACTTCAGTCATGTCCGAATCTGTGCGACCCCATAGACGGCAGCCCAGCAGTCACCGTCGTCCCTGGGATTCTCCAGGCAAGAACACTGGAGTGGGTTGTCATTTCCTTCTCCAATGCATGAAAGTGAAAAGTGAAAGTGAAGTCGCTCAGTCGTGTCCGAACCTCAGCGATCCCATGGACTGCAGCCTACCAGGCTCCTCCGTCCATGGGATTTTCCAGGCAAGAGTACTGGAGTGGGTTGCCATTGCCTTCTCTGACTAGTGATGCTAGGCACATTTTAACATCCACATTGGCTATCTGCATGTCTTCTTTGAAAACTGTGTATTCAGGTCCTCTACCACTTTTAATTCTGCTGTTTGTTTCTTTGATGCTGAGTTGTATGAGTTCTTTTTATACTTTTTATATTAACCCTTTATCATATATATAATTTGCAAAAATTTTCTTCCATTAAGTAGGCTGTTTTTTGTTTTGATGATGGTGTCGTTAGCTGTACAAAGGAATTTTACTTTCATGTAGTCCCTATGTGTTTATTTATGCCTTTGTTGCCCTTGCCTGAGGAGTCAGAGCCAGAAACTAATATTGCTAAGATCTATGTCAAAGAGCAGACTGCTTATGCTTATAATCTAGAAATTTTAGGTTTCAGATTTTAAATTTAAACCTTTAACCAACTTTTTTTATATGTGATGAAATAGTGGTACAGTTTTATTCTTTTGCATGCAGCAGTCCAATTTTCATAGCTATCTTTGCCCAGTTGTGTATTCTTAACCACTTTATCATAGATTAAGATTAACTAACAGTGGTTGGGTTTTTTCTGTGCTCTCAGTTCTGTTCCAATGATCTATATATCTATTTTTGCTAGTACCATACTGTTTTGATTACTGTAGCTTTGTAGTATATTTTGAAGTCGAGTACTATGGTACCTCCAGCTTTGTTTTTTTCTCAAAATATTTTTATCTGTTCTGGGCTTTTTGTGGTTTCATACAAATTTTAGCATTCTTTGTTCTATATCTGTGAAAAATGCCATTGATTTTAATAGGCATTACATTAAACCTGTAGATTTGCATGGGTTTTATGGTCATTTAAACTATATTGATTCTTCCAATCCATAAGCACAGAATATACTTATGTTTGTTTGTACCATCTTCAGTTTCTTTCCTCAATGTCTTACAGTTTTCAGTGTACCACCTCTTTGGTTAGATTTATTCTTAGGTGTTCTTTTTGATATAATTTAAAAAGTGAGTGTTAATTTCTCTTTCCAAGTTTGTTACTAGTGTATAGAAAACACTGTAGATTTCTCTAGAGAAATTTTGTATCCTCTATCTTTACTGAATTTACCTATTTGATCCTTTTTGTTGAGAAATCTTTAGGGTTTTCTATATATATATAATATCATGTCATTTAAAAACAGTGAGAAGTTTACTACTTCCTTTCCAATTTTGCTTTCTTTATTTATTTCAATAGTCTGTATTTTATGGCTAAAACTGCCAATACTATGTTGAATACAAGTGGAGAGAATGGGCATCCTTGTCTTATTCCTAATCTTCAGTTCAGTTCAGTTCAGTCCTAATCTTAGGGGGGAATATTTCTGCTTTCCACCATTCTGTATGATATTGGTTGTGATTTTATCATATATAGACTTTCATACATATACTGGTATGTTCCATCTATACACACATTTTTGAGAGTTTCTTTCAAAAATAGATATTGAATTTTATCAAAGTCTTTTTCTGTGTCTGATGAGGTGATCATATGGTTTTTATTCTTCATTTTGTTAGTATGGGGTATCACATTGCTTGACTTGCAGATATTAAACTATGAATACCCTGAACTATCGGATTTCATCTCACTTAATCATGGTGCATGATTCTTTTAATGCAGTGTTGAACTTATTTTTCTATTATTTTTGAGGCTTTTTGTATGCTTAGTGATATTTCTTTATAATTTTTTTTTATTGTGGTGTCTGTGATTTGATATCAGTGTGATGCTGACTTTGTAGAAGGAGTTTGGAAGTGTTTCCTCTTCAATATTTTGGAATATTTTGAAAATAATGGGTAATAACGCCCCTCTAAATGTTTGGTAGAATTCATCTGTGAAGCTATTTGATTCGGGACTTTTGTTTGTAGGAAAGTTTTTAGTTATTGATTTATTTTTAAGCAGTCTCTTCTTCTTTTCTATTATTTCCTCATTTAGTCTTGGAAAATTGTATGTGTTCATATACTTCTTCATTTCTTCTCACTTGTCCATTTTATTGCCTTTAAGTGTAACAATCACTTAAAAACATCTGCATTTCTTTGCTGTCAGATGCAAGTACTTCTTTTTCATTTCTGATTTTATTTGTCACTTTGTCTTTTTTATTGATGAGTTGTGTTTATCAATATCATTAATCTACTCATTTGTCTCCATGTATTTTTAAACTTTATTTTCACTTTGATTTCTACCATAACCACTTATTTACTAGTTTTGTTTTCTGCTTTTTACAGTTTTTTTTTTTTTTTTTTTTTTTTTTTTTTTTTTTTTGTAGTTGATTTCTAGTCTCATATCATTTTGGGGAAAATGTTTGATGTGATTTCAACCTTCTTAAATGTATTGAAGCTTGTTTTGTGGCCTAGCACGTGATCTATCCTGGAAAATGTTTTTTACTTGGAAAAACTGTATTCTGACATTTCTAGACGGAGATATATATTGGAGAAGAAAATGGCAACCCACTCCAGTATTTTTGCCTGGAGAATCCCATGGAGAGAGGAGCCTAGTTGACTACAATACTCTTGCCTTAAAACTTCCATAGACAGAGGAGCCACTGGGCTACAGTCCATGAGGTTGCAAAAAGTCAGACACACAGAGTAATTGAGAACACACACATGGTACATGCCGGATGCCCATACATAAAGAACGTTTTTACCTTCATGTCAGATTGGTCCTATTATTAGTATTTAATTTTGGAATCCACCCAAACCCTTGTCCGTTGTGTCGTTGATGACATCCAACCACCTCATCCTCTGTCGTCCCCTTCTCCTCCTGCCCTCAATTTTCCCCAGAATCAGGGTCTTTTCAAATGAGTCAGCTCTTCGCATCAGGTGGCCAAAGTATTGGAGTTTCAGCTTCAACATCAGTCTTACCAATGAACACCCAGGAATGATCTCCTTTAGGATGGACTGGTTGGATCTCCTTGCTGTCCAAGGGACTCTCAAGAGTCTTCTCCAACACCACAGTTCAAAAGCGTCAATTCTTCTGTGCTCAGCTTTCTTTATAGTCCAACTCTCACATCTGTACATGACCACTGGAAAAACCATACCCTTGACTAGATGGACCTTTGTTGACAAAGTAATATCTCTGCTTTTAATATGCTGTCTAGGTAGGTCATAACTTTCCTTCCAAGGAGTAAACATCTTTTAATTTCATGGTTGCAATCACCTACAATCCGCAGTGATTTTGGAGCCCAGAAAAATAAAGTCAGCCACTGTTTCCACTGTTTCCCCATCTAATTGCCATTTAGTGATGGGACCGGATGCCATGATCTTAGTTTTCTGAATATTGAGCTTTAAGCCATTTTTTTTCACTCTCCTCTTTCACTTTCATCAAGAGGCTCTTTAGTTCTTCTTCATTTTCTGCCATAAGGATGGTGTCATTTGCATATCGAGTTGGTGATGGACAGGGAAGCCTGGTGTGCTGTGGTTCATGGGGTCTCAAAGAGTCGGACATGACTGAGTGACTGAACTGACTGACTGACTGAATGCACTTATGCAATGCCCTTTTCTTTCTCTTGCTAGTAATTTGTTTTAAAATCTATTTTGCTTGATAAAATATTGCTATCACAACTTTCTCTCCACTTACATCAACATATAATAATTTTTTTCATGCTCTCACATTGTGTGTGAATTTAGACCTGAAGTAGTTAGTCTATTGTAATCATCATATATATGACTTTTTTTTTTTTTCTAATCAGTTCAGCCACTCAATGACTTTTACCTGCATTTACATTTAAAACAATTTATTGGTGTTTCTGTTGTTCTTTGTTTCTGTCTTCTCTTGCCCTCTTCCCTTTTGGTAATCATCTTTTGTGGTATTTTTGGATTATTTCTATTAACATTTATGGTATCTATTGCAGATTTCTTGTTGATGGTTACCATGAGGTTCATATATAAGAACATACATTTATTTTAGATTGATTATATCTTAAGTTCTAATGCATTCTAACAGTGCAATATTTTTATTTCCACCACATACACTTTATGTTTTTGACATTACATTTTACATCTTTATGTTTTCATGTACCTTACTTACTTATTGTGGATATAGATTGTTCTACTACCTTTGTATTTTAAATTTCCTTGTTGTTTTTTAGTCACTTATTTGTGTCTAACTCTGTGACCTCATGAACTGTAGCCCACCAGGCTCCTCTGTCATAGGACTTCCCAGGCAAGAATACTGGAATGGGGCTTTCATTTTCTTCTTTGGGGGATCTTCCCAATTCAGGAATCGAAACTGCATCTCCTGCAGTGGCAGACAGGTTCTTTACTTCTGGGAAACCAAAGAAGCCTTAACCTTCCTACTAACTTATAAATGGCTGATTCACTCTCTTTACTGTACATTTGTGTTTACTAGAGAGATTTTTTTTCTTTCATAATTTTATGATTTCTAGTTAAAGGTTTTTTTTTTTTTTTTTTTTTTTGATGGAGACGTTCCTTTAACATATCTTGTAACATGAATTTAGTTGTGACAAACTTTTAGCTTTTGCTTTTTAAAAAAATAAAACTCTATCTCTTTTTAGATTTTGGATGATAACTTTGCCAGGTAAAGTATTCTTGGTTGTAAGTTGTTTTATTTTTGTCCCCTATTCCTCACTTTACATACATGGTGCCATTATTTTCTGGCCTGCAAAGCTTCTGTTGAGAAGTCAGCTGGTAGTCTTACTGGGGTATCTTGTAAGCAACTTGTTTTTCTCTTATTGGCTTGAAGACTCTCTCTTTATCCTTAATTTATGATATTTTATTTATAATGTGTCTTGACTTGGATTTCTTTAGTTTCATCATGTTTGGGACTCTTTGTACTTCCTGAATCTGGATGTCTGTTTCTTTTTCCATATTGTGGACATTTCCAGGTATTATTTCTTCAAGTATGTTCTCCTTTCTCTCTCTTCTTCTAAGATTCTTATAATGCATATTTATTATACTAAATATTGTCTCAGAGGTGGCAGTATTAAATTTCATAAATGGAGACTGCTAGAGTTCCCATCCCCAGGGAGAGTCCCAAGCTGCCTCTTACCTCTCTCAGAAATTCTCCAGGAACAGCAAGTGTGTCTGATACAGGTATCCATCAATCTACTGCCTCTCTTCTGGGAGTTGGAACTTATGCAGCATTTAAGTGTGGAATATCTGTTTTCTATAGTCCTATAACTCTCTTGTACATCAGTTCTACTGATTTTCAAAGGCAGGTATTCTGGAGGGAGGTCCTCATGTTTCCACTTAAAAGTCCCTAAGGGAACCCAATTCTGGGCTCAGAACCATTGCACCTCAGAAAACACTTCATGGTTGCAATATTCGTTGTTTGGGATCAATGACTCATGGGACTGAGTCCTGACTAGATCACATCTCTGTCCTCCTTACCATCTGTTGAGTGTGGAAGTTGCTCAGTCATATCCTACTTTTTGAGAACCCATGGATGGAATTCTCCAGGCCAGAATACTGGAGTGGGTAACTGTTCCATTCTTCAGGGGATCTTTCCAACCCAGGGATCAAACCCAGGTCTCCTGCATTACAGGCAGATTCTTTACCAGCTGAGCCACCAGGGTTGTTGAGTACATACCTAGAAAAAGGATGGCTGGATTACAAGGTGGATTTTTATTTATATTTTTAAAACTAACAAATTGTTTTCAAATTTTGTTGTACCATTTTACATTATCCCTTGGAATATGAGAAATCTATCTTCTCAGTGTCCTTACCAACACTTGGTAAGGTCAGTTATTTTAAGTTTAATGTTTGTACAGGTATGTAGTGATATCTTATTTTGTTTATATATCTTCATCATTAAAAATATTTTAACAGTGCATTGTAGTAGAAACATTTCTTTATGAATAGTATCCAGGTATTACTGTACTAATATATTAAAACAATGTAAAACCTTCACACAAACAGAATTTTTTTAAAGGATGTGATAAATCATAAATGGGAATTCTAATATTTTATTCTTTTATATCAGCAGTAATCTACCAATTTTATTCATGGTTGACAGAGTGATACACTCACTTTGGAAATCATTGTTCCAGACACTGGGAATAATTGAAGGATTTTTAGCCAGTAATTTACATATTTACTCTAGCAGCAGAATAGAATTTAGAGGCAAGAAGGCCAATCTCAGAAAAGCAAAAGAATAATTAGGAGAATGATAATAAAAGTAATATTGGCAAGATGAAGAGTGAGTAAATTTTCAGAAAAATTTAGTTAGATGTGTTAATTATTACCTTTGCATGACAATTCATATATTCATAACAGCGTTAATTAAGTGATTAAGTTAATTCAAGGTAAAGGCCTAGTTAAGGAAGTCAGTCCCTCCTTTTTCCAGATACTTGTTCTCTATCTGAATAATCATGCAAAAATGTTAATAAATTGTCTCAATATGTTGCAGTTATTTAATAATGCACTCTAAAAAATAATGTGCCTCTTCTAAGGTCTTCTATTTAGCTTTTTAACTGAGGAGGAACTAAGTAGCTACTTAAGCAGAGTGATAGAGTGGTGAGATAGTAAAAGTATTGGTGACTTGCCTTCATGAAGTCTCCCAAAGTCACTAACTAGATAGCAATATGCACATGCCAAGATATGAGGGTTGAGCATGAAGATTTGACAAGAATGATTTAAGCAGAATGAGATGTTTTAAAAATCTCTACTTTTATGAATGGCTATTGAACTCTAGTGCTGAGACTATATGAAAAGTCCCCTGAAAAGGATAGACTTCATATATCTGCAATAATCCTCTAATTTTTTTCCATTGTCTATGGCATTTGAAAGAATCTGGACACCCAAACATAAAGCCTTTTTCATCTAACAACCATATATATAATTTCAGAAAATCAACGCTCTTTATGAATGTTTATTTCAACCTGACACCATTTCTGTAGCAGGAAATACATGTAGGTTAATTTCATTGGATGAAAAAGGTGGTAAAATATAGATATTGGAATTAGAGATGGAAAATAGTCCAGTGATCAGTTTTGGTGTGATCACTGGAAGTCTGGAAGAACTTCTTCTTGTCAAGCTTGTTTAAGGATATTAAGGAGGTTCTTTTTATGATAATAACAAGAATACTATTTTCTCACATTTTCATGTGAAAAGTCGTAAATTATGGAGAAAACACAGATGGGATTAAACTAAAAGAGATCAGGAGTGCACAGTCTATGAAAATCTTAATTCTGAATTGACAACATAGAATCACAGCACAGAAGAGACTCAAGATTCATTTGGTCCAGGTGCCCACAGGATCCATAAAATATAGTTATTTCCACTTAAAGATGATAAAACTATAATTGAGAGAAGTTAGCACTGTATCCTCAAATACTCTACCTTGATGATGGAAAAAGATATCAGGGTTCCTGCATTATACAATCAACTATGAGGTAATTCTCAGAGCCCACATTTGTACTACACAAGTTATGTTGTCCTGCACTATACGTCTAACTTTTTTCTTAATTGAGTAAAGAAATATTTTGATGAAATATGGGTGTACTTATGTCTATGTAATTATATGAACATACATGTATCTGTCTGAAGCTTTAAGAGCCTAATTTTATTCAATAAAGAAGTGAATTTAAATGTTATTGGATTTTATATTATGCCAATTTTTGTACAAGCTTGTTGTTGTTCACTGGCTCAGCTGTGTCTGACTCTTTGAAACCCCATGGACTGCAGCATTCCAGGCTTCCCTGTCCTTCATCATCTCCCAGAGCTTCCTCAAACTCATGTCCATTGGGTCAGTGAGGTCATCAAACCATCTCGTCCTCTGTTGCCCCCTTCTCCTCCTGCCTACAATCTTTCTGAATAACAAGGTCTTTTACAGTGAGTTGGCTCTTTGCATCAGGTGGCCATAGTACTGGAGCTTCAGCCTCAGAATCAGTCCCTCCAATGAAAATTTAGGACTGATTTCCATTAGGACTGATAGCTTTGATCTCCTTGCAGTCCAAGAGATTCTCAAGTGTCTTTTGCAAAATCACAGTTCAAAAGCATCAATTCTTTGACTTGATGGTCAGCTTTATGGTTCAGTGCTCACATCCATACATAACTACTGGAAAAACCATATCTTTGACTATATGGAGCTTTTTTGGCCAAGTAATGTCTCTGCTTTCTAATGTATTTTCTAAGTTTGACATAGCTTTTCTTCCAAGGAGCAAGCATCTTTTAATTTCATGGCTGCAGTCACAATCTGTAGTAATTTGGAGCCCAAGAAAATAAAGTTTGTCATTGTTTCACTTTTTTCTCGTCTATTTGCCATGAAGTGATGGGACTGAATGCCATTATCCTAGTTTTATGAATGCTGAGTTTTAAGACAGGCTTTCCCTCTTCTCTTTCACCTTCATCAAGAGGCTTTTTAGTTCCTCTTTGCTTTCTGCCATAAGGATAGGATCATCTGAGGTTATTCATATTTCTCCCAGCAGTTTTGATTCCAGCTTGTGCTTCATCCAGCCTGGCATTTTGCATGATGTACTCTGCATATAATTTAAATAATCAGGATGACAATATACAGCCTTGACATACTCCTTTCCCAATATGCAACCAGTCCATTATTTCATGTGCGGTTCTAACTATTGTTTCTTGATCTACACATAGGTTTCTCAGGAGGCAGGTAGGGTGATCTGGTATTCGCATCTTTCAATTCCACTCCTTCCACCCCATATATTGTTGTGACCCACACGGTCAAAGGCTTTGGTGTAGTCAGTGAAGCAGAAGTAGATGTTTCCCTACTGCCCACCCTCCCCCCACCCTCCTCTCACCCCCGGAATTCTCTTGCTTTTTCTATGATCCAACAGATGTTGGTAATTTGATCTCTGATTCCTCTGCCTTTTCTAAATCCAGCTTGAACATCTGGAAGTTCATGGTTCATGTACTGTTAAAGCTTAGCTTGGAGGATTTTGAGCATTACTTTGCTAGCATGTGAAATGAGTGCAATTGTGTGGTAGTTTGAGCATTCTTTAGATGCTTTTCTTTGGGATTGGAATGAAAACTGACCTTTTCCGGACCTGTGGCCAACTGCTGAGTTTTCCAAATTTGCTGGCCTATAGAGTGCGGTAGTTTAACAGAATCATCTTTTAGCATTTGAAATAGCTCAACTGGAATTCCATCACCTCAGCTAGCTTTGCTCATAGTGATGCTTTCTATGACCCACTTGACTTTGCACTGTAAATATCTGGTTCTGGGTGAGTGATCACACCATCATGATTATCTATCTGGGTCATTAAGATCTTTTTTCTATAGTTCTTCTGAGTATTGCTGCCACCTCTTCTTAATATTTTCTGCTTCTGTTAGGTCTGTACTGTTTCTGTCCTCTATTGTGCCTCTCTTTGCATGAAATATTCCCTGGTTATGTCTAATTTTCTTGAAGATATCTCTTGTCTCTCCCATTCTATTTTTTTCCCCTCTATTTCTTTGCATTGTTTAGTTAGGAAGGCTTGCTTATCTCTCCTTGCTATTCTTTGGAACTCTGCATTCAAATGAGTATATTTTTTCTTTTCTCCTTTGCCTTTTGTTTCTCCTCTTCATCAGCTATTTTTAAGGCCTCCTCAGACAACCATTTTGCCTTTTTGCATTTCTTTTTCTTAGGGATGGTTTTGATCATTGCCTCATGTATAACGTTATGAACCTCAGTCCATAGATTTTTACACACTCTGTTTATCAAATCTAATTCCTTGAATCTATTTATCATTTCCACTGTATAATCATAAGGGATTTGATTTAGGTCATACCAGAATGGCCTAGTGATATTCTAATTTAATATTAGTATTTAGCATTAGATTATGCAACAATTTACAAAGTTATATATTCTGATACTTTATTATTTACATTTAAATGTATTGAGCTTTTTAATTCATTAGATAAATAATGAGAAGATATACTAGTATAGATTATTTTTGGTGTTTTTCTCACAGAAAATAATATTTTAAATTATAGGGACAAAAATTGTGTGAGAAAAGAAAGTGATTAAACATCTTGTCCCTATTAGTGTCTGAATCTTTACCTTTAGAAATCAATGGATATTTTATAAATACTGTGGGCTAATGTGTTACCTTAGCATGGATCTCAAAACCTTAAAAGAAAGGGTTCAATTCAATCTCTCAGTCGTGTCTGACTCTTTGCGACCCCATGAACCATAGCACGCCAGGCCTCCCTGTAGACATTGGAAAAGATAAATGGTCTGATGGAAAATCTGGGGCCAAGTGTGTTTTTGGAGACAATAATTTTTCAAAAGTACTCTGAGGCTGAACAATGTTTTGTATGGAAAAATGTATGTCTTTTGCCATATTTCAATATATTAATGCTCTTTTGGGTAGATTCTATAAAGAGTAAATACCAGTGAGCTTTAAATGATGCTTTTCCTGTGTCAGGAGACACTAAGTATATTAGAATTATTATTTCTTTTTAATGGTGGAAATATATTGTCAGTGTCATTGAAGATGAAGCCTTTTATTGGGACTATTAGAGAAAAAAAAATATATTTTTAAACTCTGTATATATTTGATTGAATGCATCACTGTTGCACACCAGAGATTGGTGCAACATTGTAAATCAAATATACTTCTGTTTAAAATAATATAATAATGAAAGGAAAAAAAAAACCTCTCTCAACTTTTATGTCACCTATCATTCACTACAACATTCCTCATGTTTTCTGCTTTCAATGTTTTAAAATGAAAGTATATGCATTCAATTGTTTATAAAGCAACAGAGAGGAGAGTAAGCTATTCCTTTATGAAAAGCTTCACATCGAAGAAGATAAAAATAAGATAAGGGAGTGAAAGAATGAATTATATTTTAGAATCTCTCTTAAACATTGTAAATATATGAAGTTCTAAGTTATTCAACTGCTAAGTCATGTCTGACTCCTTGCGACTCTAGGGACTGTAGCATACTAGGCCTCCCTTTCCCTCACTATTTCTCAAAGTTTGCCCAAGTTCTAAGACATGTATTTAAAAATATGAAACAATTTTACTCAATGAGAATTTTAAATAATTATCACATGCTATTAATGAAAAACTTTGCAACCACAGCTGTTTAAAGAGTTGTTCTCTGTTTTTCCAGATGTAATCATCTTTTATATATGTGATAAATTCATCACTATTTAAGAACTATCTTTTGTTTTATTACTTGTAAGTCCTCCTTAGATAGCCATTTTGCTTCTTTGCATTTCTTTCATTGGGGATGGTTTTGCTCCCTGTCTCCTGACCAATGTCATGAACCTCTGCCCATAGTTCATCAGGCACACTGTCTATAAGATCTAGTCCCTTAAATCTATTTCTCACTTCCACTGTATAGTCATAAAGGATTTGATTTACGTCATACCTGAATGGTCTAGTGGTTTTCCCCACTTTCTTCAATTTAAATCTGAATTTGGCAATAAGGAGTTCATGATCTGAGCCACAGTCAGCTCCTGGTCTTGTTTTTGCTGACTGTATAGAGCTTCGCCATCTTTGGCTGCAAAGGACATAATCAATCTGATTGCAGTGTTGACCATCTGGTGATGTCCATGTGTAGAGTCTTCTCTTGTGTTGTTGGAAGAGGGTGTTTGCTATGATCAGAGCATTATCTAGGCAGAACTCTATTAGCCTTTTCCCTGCTTCATTCTGTACTCCAAGGCCAAATTTGCCTGTTACATCAAGTGTTTCTTGACTTCCTACTTTTGCATTCCAGTCCCTTATAACGAAAAGGACATCTTTTTTGGGTGTAAGTTCTAGAAGGTCTTCTAGGTCTTCATAAAACTGTTCAACTTCAGCATCTTCAGGATTACTGGTTGGGGCATAGACTTGGCTTACTGTGATATTGAATGGTTTGCCTTGGAAACGAGCAGAGATCATTCTGTCGTTTTTGAGATTGCATCCAAGTACTTCATTTCAGACCCTTTTGTTGACTATGATGGCTACTCCATTTCTTCTAAGAGATTCTTGCCCACAGTAGTAGATATAATGGTCATCTGAGTTAAATTCACCCATTCCAGTCCATCTTAGTTCACTGATTCCTATAATGTTGATGTTCACTCCTGCCAACTCCTGTTTGACCACTTCCAATTTGCCTTGATTCATGGACCTAACATTTCAGGTTCCTACACAATGTTGCTCTTTACAGCATCAAATCTTGCTTCTATCAACAGTCCCATCCACAACTGGGTGTTGTTTTTGCTTTGACACCATCCCTTCATTCTTTCTGGAGTTATTTCTCCACTGATCTCCAGTAGCATATTGAACACCTACACCCAGGGAGTTCATCTTCCACTGTCCAATCTTTTTGCCTTTTCATACTGTTCATGGGGTTCCTGAAGCAAGAATACTGAAGTAGTTTGCCATTCCTTTCTCCAGTGGACCACATTCTGTCAGATCATCCCTAAGAAAAAGAAATACAAAACAGCATAATGGCTGCCTGAGGAGGCCTTACAAATAGCTGTGAAAAGAAGAGAAGTGCAAAGCAAAGGAGAAAAGGAAAGATATTCCCATTTGAATGCAGAGTTCCAAAGACTAGCAAAGAGAGATAAGAAAGTCTTCCTCAGCAGTCAATGCAAAGAAATAGAGGAAAACAACAGAATGGCAAAGACTAGAGATCTCTTCAAGAAAATTAGAGATACCAAGGGAACATTTCATGCAAAGATGGGCTCAATAAAGGACAGAAATGGTATGGACATAGCAGAAGCAGAATATATGAAGAAGAGGTGGCAAGAATACACAGAAGAACTGTACAAAAAAGATCTTCACTACCGAGATAATCATGAAGGTGTGATCACTCACACTCACCTAGAGCTGAACATCCTGGAATGTGAAGTCAGGTGGGCCTTAGAAAATCATCACTAGGACCAAAGCTAGTGGAGGTGTGGGAATTCCAATAGAACTATTTTAAAACCTAAAAGATGATGCTGTGAAAATGTTGCACTCAATATGTCAGCAAATTTGGAAAACTCAGCAATGGCCACAGGACTGTAAAAAGTTAGTTTTTATTCCAATCCCAAAGAAAGGCAATACCAAAGAGTGCTCAAACTACTACACAATTCTTCTCATCTCACATGCCAGTAAAGTAATGCTCAAAATTCTCCAAGCCAAGCTTCAGCAATATGTGAACCATGAATTTCCAGATGTTCAAGCTGGTTTTAGAAAAGGCAGAGGAACCAGAGATCAAATTGCCAACATCCATGGGATCATCGCAAAATAAGAGAGTTCCATAAAGACATCTATTTCTGCTTTATTGACTATGCCAAAGCCTTTGGCTGTGAGGATCACAATAAACTGTGGAAAATTCTGAAAGAGATAGGGATAGCAGACCACCTGACCTGCCTCTTGAGAAACCTGTACACATGTCAGGAAGCAACAGTTAGAACTGGACATGGAACAACAGACTGATTCCAAATAGGAAAAGGAGTACGTCAAGGCTGTATATTGTCACCCTACTTATTTAACTTCTATGCAGAGTACATCATGAGAAACGCTGGACTGGAAGAAGCACAAGCTGGAATTAAGATTGCCGGGAGAAATATCAATAACCTCAGATATGCAGATGACACCACCCTTATGGCAGAAAAAGTGAAAGAGGACAGTGAAAATTTGGCTTAGAGCTCAACATTCAGAAAACTAAGATCATGGCATCTGGTTCCATCACTTTATGGCAAATAGATGGGGAAACAGTGGAAACAATGGCTGGCTTTATTTTTCTGGTCTCCAAAATCACTAGAGATGGTGATTGCAGCCATGATACAATTATGTAAAGTTTAAAAATAAAATAAAATTTAAAAAAAAATAAATAAAAAATAAAAGACACTTGCTTCTTGGAAGGAAAGTTACGACCAACTTAGATAGCATATTAAAAATCAGAGACATTACTTTGTCAACAAAGGTCCGTCTAGTAAGCCTATGGATTTTCCAGGGGTCATGTATGGATGTGAGAGTTAAAAGCTGAGTGCCAAAGAATTGATGCTTTTGAACTGTCGTGTTGGAGAAGACTCTTGAGAGTCCCTTGGACTGCAAGGAGATCCAACCAGTCCATTCTGAAGAAGATCAGCCCTGGGTGTTCTTTGGAGGGAATGATGTTGAAGCTGAAACTCCAGTATTTTGGCCACCTCATGTGAAGAGTTGACTCATTGGAAAAGACTCTGATGCTGGGAGGGATTGGTGGCAGGAGGAGAAGGGTACAACAGAGGATGAGATGGCTGGATGGCATCACCTACCCAATGGACGTGAGTTTGAATGAACTCCTGGATTTGGTGATGGACAGGGAGGCCTGGTGTGCTGCAATTCATGGGGTCACAGAGTCGGACACGACTGAGCGACTGAACTGAACTGAACTGAACTGAAAGCCCATTATGTGGCAAATAAAATTCAGTCTTTTATATGCATAACAATATTCATTGATATGAGTCCCATGTACTACTCGTATCTTATGCCTAATATATATGAACTAGGAGTCAGATACTGCTTGTTACTGGACAAATATGCTTCATATTTGGTAACTTCTATAAACCTTACTATGAGGGTATTTGTTATGACCAGTGAGTTCTCTTGGGAAAACTTTATGAGCCTTTGCCCTGCTTTATTCTATACTCCAAGGTTAAATTTGCCTTTTACTTCAGGTGTTTCTTGACTTCCTACTTTTGCATTCCAGTCCCTGTAATGAAAAGGACATCCTTTTGGGTATCAGTTCTAAAAGGTCTTCTAGGTCTTCATAGAACTGTTCAACTTCAGCTTCTTCAGTGTTACTGGTTGGAGCATAGATTTCAATTACCATGATATTGAATGGTTCGCCTTAGAAACGAGCAGAGATCATTCTGTCATTTTCTTTTCTTTTTTTTTTTCTTATTTTCTTTTTTTATTTATTTTTTTTCATACATGATATTTTATATGTTTCAATGCCATTCTCCCAAATCTTCCCACCCTCTCCCTCTCCCACAGAGTCCATAAGACTGTTCATTCTGTCATTTTCGAGATTGCATCCAAGTACTTCATTTCAGACCCTTTTGTTGACTATGATGGCTACTCCATTTCTTCTAAGGGATTCTTGCCCACAGTAGTAGATATAATGGTCATCTGAGTTAAATTCACCCATTCCAGTCCATCTTAGCTCACTGATTCCTATAATGTCGATGTTCACTCCTGCCAACTCCTGTTTGACCACTTCCAATTTGCCTTGATTTATGGACCTAACATTCCAGGTTCCTACACAATGTTGCTCTTTACAGCATCAAATCTTGCTTCTATCACCAGTCCCATCCACAACTGGGTGTTGTTTTTGCTTTGACACCATCCCATTATTCTTTCTGGAGTTATTTCTCCACTGATCTCCAGTAGCATATTGGGCACCTACTGACTTGTGGAGTTCATCTTTCAGTGTCCTATCTTTTTGCCTTTTCATACGGTTCATGGGGTTCTCGAAGCAAGAATACTGAAGTGGTTTGCCATTCCCTTCTCCAGTGGACCACATTATGTCAGACTTCTCCACCATGACCCGGCCATCTTGGGTGACCCTGCACGGCATGGCTTAGTTTCACTGAGTTAGACAAGGTGGTGGTCCATGTGATCAGATAGACTACTTGTCTGTGATTGTGGCTTCAGTCTGTCTGCCCTCTGATGCCCTCTCTTAGCACCTACCATCTTACTTGGGTTTCCTTACCTTGAACACAGGAGAAGACTCTACACATGGACATCACCAGATGGTCAACACCAAAATCAGATTGATTATATTCTTTGCAGCCAAAGATGGAGAAGCTCTATACAATCAGCAAAAACAAGACCAGGAGCTGACTCTGGCTCAGATCATGAACTCCTTATTGCCAAATTCAAACTTAATTGAAGAAAGTGGGGAAAACCACTAGACTGTTCAAGTATGACCTAAATCAAATCACTTATGATTATACAGTGGAAGTGAGAAATAGATTTAAGGGACTAGATCTGATAGACAGAGTATCTGATGAACTATGGAAGGAGATTCGTGACATTGTACAGGAGACAGGGATCAAGACCATCCCCATGGAAAAAAAATGCAAAAAGGCAAAATGGCTGTCTGAGGAGGCCTTAAAAATAGCTGAGAAAAGAAGAGAAGCAAAAAGAAAAGGAGAAAAGGAAAGATATAAGCATCTGAATGCAGAGTTCCAAGAATAGCGAGGAGAGATAAGAAAGCCTTCCTCAGCGATCAATGCAATGAAACAGAGGAAAAAAATAGAATGGGAAAGACTAGAGATCTCTTCAAGGAAATTAGAGATACCAAGGGACTGTTTAATGCAAAGATCGGCTCAATAAAGGACAGGAATGGTATGGCCCTAACAGAAACAGAAAATATTAAGAAGAGGTGGCAAGAGTACACAGGAATACTGTACAAAAAAGATCTTCATGACCCAGATAATCACAATGGTGTGATCACTCACCTAGAGCCAGACATCCAGCGAATGATGAGAAGTCAAGAGGGCCTTAGGAAACATCACTAGGAACAAAGCTAGTGGAGGTGATGTAATTCCAGTTGAGCTATTTCAAATCTTAAAGGATGATGCTGTTAAAGCACTGCACACAATATGTCAGCAAATTTGGAAAACTCAGCAATGGCCACAGGATTTGAAAAGGTCAGTTTTCATTCCAATCCCACAGAAAGGCAATGCCAAAGAATGCTCAAACTACCACACAATTGCACTCATCTCACATGCTAGTAAAGTAATGCTCAAAATTCTCCAAGCCAGGCTCAGCAATATGTGAACCATGAACTTCCAGATGTTCAAGCTGGTTTTAGAAAAGGCAGAGGAACCAGAGATCAAATTGCCAACATCTGCTGGATCATCGAAAAAGCAAGAGAGTTCCAGAAAAACATCTATTTCTGCTTTATTGACTATGCCAAAGCCTTTGACAGTGTGGATCACAATAAACTGTGGAAAATTCTGAAAGAGATGGGAATACCAGACCACCTGTCCTGCCTCTTGAGAAAGCTGAATGCAGGTCAGGAAGCAACAGTTAGAACTGGACATGGAACAACAGACTGGTTCTAAATGGGTAAAGAACTATATCAAGGCTGTATATTGTCACCCTGCTTATTTAACTTCTATGCAGAGTACATCATGAGAAACGCTGGGCTGGAAGAAGCACAAGCTGGAATCAAGATTCCCAGGAGAAATATCAATAACCTCATATATGCAGATGACACCACCCTTTCGGCAAAAAATGAAGAGGACCTAAAAAGCCTCTGGATGAAAGTGAAAGTGAAGAGTGAAAAAGTTGGCTTAAAGCTCATCATTCAGAAAACTAAGATTATGGCATCCTTTCCCATCACTTCAAGGATATAGATGGGGAAACAGTGGAAATATTGTTAGACTTTATTTTTGGAGGCTCCAAAATCACTGCAGATTGTGGTTGTAGCCATGAAATTAAAAGACGCTTACTCCTTGGAAGGAAAGTTATGACCAACCTAGATAGCATATTCAAAAGCAGAGACATTACTTTGCCAGCAAAGGTTCGTCTAGTCAAGGGTATCAATTTTCCAGTGGTCATGTGTGGATGTGAGAGTTGGGCTGTGAAGAAAGCTGAGTGCCAAAGAATTTATGCTTTTGAACTGTGGTGTTGGAGAAGACTCTTGAGAGTCCCTTGGATGGCAAGGAGATCCAACCAGTTCATTCTGAAGGAGATCAGCCCTGGGATTTCTTTGGAAGGAATGATGCTGAAGCTGAAACTCCAGTACTTTGGCCACCTCATGTGAAGAGTTGAATCATTGGAAAAGACTCTGATGCTGGTAGGGATTGCGGGCAGAAGGAGAAGGGGACGACAGAGGATGAGATGGCTGGATGGCATCACCTACTTGATGGACATAAGTTTGGGTAAATTCCGGGAGTTGGTGATGGACAGGGAAGCCTGGTGTCTTGCGATTCATAGGGTCGCAAAGGGTTGGACACAACTGATCGACTGAACTGAACTGATTACAAAATATTTGAATGTGAGATAATTTTTTTTATTAATGTATATGCCTGAGATCTCAGACCTGGTAGAATAAGAAAACCAGTGTTAATTTCATTATCTTTATTTCTCTTTAGAATTCTCAAAATCTCCTCTGAATATGGTGCTCTGAACCTAATTTACTCCTTAATTTTACTAGGTGGCACTGAAGGTGAAGAATCCATCTGCCAAATTAGAAGGCATAAAAGGCGTGTTTTTGATTCCTGGGTGGGGAAGATCCCCTGGAGGAGGGCATGTCAACCCATTCCAGTATTCTTACCTGGAGAATCCCATGGACAGAGGCACCTGGCAGGCTACCATACATAGGGTCTCAAAGAGCTGGACACGACTGAGCAACTAACATTTCACTGGTAGATAGATAAGTCTTTTAAAAACTTTGAAACCAATATAAGTAGGTTCCACAACTAGAAATCTGGGCACCCGATGTATTACAGGCAAGGCTAGTTTGAGAAGAGAAAGCGAAAGTGAAAGTCACTCATTCACATCCAACTCTTTGTGACCCTGTGGACTATACAGTCCATGGAATTCTTCAGGCCAGAATACTGGAGTGGGTAGCCTTTCCTGTCTCCAGAGGATCTTCCCAACCCAGGGATTGAACCCAGGTCTCCCGCATTACAGGCAGATTCTTTACCAGCTGAGCCACAAGGGAAGCCCAAGATGACCCGTTAATGAATAAACACATGTGCAGGAAAATAAATAAATAAATCGAGAAATAAATATAAGCAAATCCAACAGAAGATAACAAGGAACAACTTATGTGGGAATTTGGGGCAAGGAGCAACAGTAGGGTACAATTGGGAGGGGTGAAGTTGAGTCTGTTGACCCTACAGTCTCCTAAAAACTTCAAAAAGGCCAGTTAATTTTAATCTACTCTAGGCCACTGCTGCTGCTACTGCTAAGTCACTTCAGTCGTGTCCAACTCTGTGCGACCCCATAGACGGCAGCCCATCAGGCTCCCCCGTCCCTGGGATTCTCCAGGCAAGAACACTGGAGTGGGTTGCCATTTCCTTCTCCAATGCATGAAAGTGAAAAGCAAAAGGGAAGTCGCTCAGTCGTGTCCGACCCTCAGTGAGCCCATGGACTGCAGCCTTCCAGGCTTCTCCATCCATGGGATTTTCCAGGCAAGAGTACTGGAGTGGGGTGCCATTGCCTTCTCTGACTCTAGGCCACAGTGGTGCTTATTGCTTTACTAAGTACAGATGGCATGATAAGTACAGTGAGATTCAAGTTGTTCACAGAAAAGCTGGTTTTCATATGTGCATTTATAAATCGTACATGTTCTTTGGTAAATATATTTTCAAATTGCCTGTTTTAAGACAGATTTTTTTTTTTGTATAATTATAGCTGTAAACACTTTTTCCAAGAAAACATTTCAAACATTAATTCTTGGTATAATGTATATTTTGAAACTATTTTGTCATATGACTTGACTTTACATTTTTGTAACTGTGAAACAATATCTTTTAAACAGTGAAATACTTTTTGTGTGCATTCTAAGAGATCATTGACAAATCTGATGTTACTGATTTTTTTCCTATGATTTCCTACAGTTTCTTCTAAGATGTTATCATTATTCCTCTTATGTTTAGGACTATGATCATTTTTATATATAGTGTGAGGTTAACACTTGAGGTTCATATTTCACCTAATATGTATTTAATTGCTTCAATAATATTTGTCGGAAAGAATATCTTTTCTTTTTTGAGTTACCTTGCACTCTGGTTAAAATCAATTGTTCACACAAATGTGGATATATTTCTGTTTCTTTGATTTGTCCTTATGTCAATGACATCTGCTATTAATTATTGTGGTTTTATAGTAAATATTGAAATCATGAAGACAAAATTTATTCTTTTTCAAAATTGATGTGGCTATTTTTGGTATTTTCATTTTCATATACATTTGATATTCAGATTCTCAATTTCTTCAAAATGCTACTGGAGATTTAAGATTGCATCATAATTTATAATCAGTTTGAGGATACTTGTTATTTTAACAAATAGGTTGGACTTTAATTATTTTCAGCAAAAAAAAAAATTGTTTGTACTTTTGTAATTTATCTCCATGTAGTTTATGATTTGGATGCAAATGTAAAGATACTTTAAAATTTTAGTTTGAAATTTCCTTGCTATTATATAGAAGTGTTATTGTTACATTTTGATCTTGAATCATGCAAGTACACTAACCTCATTAATTTTCATATTATGTAGATTCATAGATTAGGTAGAATTTTGTTGTTTATTTTTAAATACTGGGGGCTTTACAAGTACCTTCCTATTTCTAGTATAATTCCAGTAAAAGGAATATGCTTTTCTTAGTTAAATACTTTTAAAATTATTGAGATGATTATATGACCTAGAGTATGTCTTTCAATGTGCCCTAAAAAATAATCTGCACTGTGCTATCATTATGTGGAAATGTCAAATAAGTAAAGTTGTGTGTTAGTGTTGTTCAAGAGTTCTAGATGCTTATTGATTTCCTGTCTTCTTGATCATTAAATAGAGAGTAGTATTTGAATTTTAAAGTTTATGTATGACTTATTCATTTTCTCTTGTTATATCAATGTGTTTTTATTCACTGTTAATAATTGCATAAACATTTAGGATCATTGTATCATCTCAATTAATTGTCCCTTTATCATTGAAAAATATTTCTTTCATCCTTGTAATATTTCTCATTGTCAAGTCTACTTTGTCTCAGAATATAGTCATTCATATTTTCCTTAGGTTACTATTTGAATATGATTTTTTATCATTATTTTATTTTTAATATCGCTGAGTCTTTATTTTTAAAGGGGATTGCTTGGAGACACCTTAGATTTTGGTCTTACTTAAATTCTGTGCTTTTAAAATGGAATATTTAGATAATTTCCATTTAATGAAATTATCAACATGGTTGAATCTATAGCTTACATCTTACCCCTTAGATTCTCATTTGTTCCATACATTCTTTGTCACTTTTTTCCTGACAATTTTTGAATTGAATGCATTAATTTTATACATTCATTTTATTTTCACTACTGGCTAAGATTCTAATTTTAGTGGGTGCTATAAGGTGTCTTGTCTGCATTTTGAAGTTATCTCTATCTTAATATTATATCACTTTCCATATTGTGTAAAAACCTGAAAACAACTTATTTAACTTTCTCCTTCTAATTCCTAATATCTGAGTTTAAAAGGCTACAAATTCTCATACTCTAAATTTAACAGGTGGGCTTCCCTGATGGCTCAGACAGTAAAAAATCTGCCTGAATTGCTGAAGACTAGTACTTGATCCCTGGGTTGAGAAGATCCCCTTGAGAAGGGAATGGCTACCCACTCCAGTATTCTTGACTGGAGAATTCCATGGACAGAGAAGCCTGGTGGGCTCCATGGGGTCGCAAAGAGTCAGACAGGACTGAGCAACTAACACACACACTTTCTACCCTTTTTAAAAGTTTCTCTATTTACCTCTTATTGAAACCATGTAGGGAAACATCTACACTAAATCCTTGTTTTTGCTATTTATCTGGAGGTCGCCGTCACTGTTGCTGATCTTAGGGAAGGAATGAATCCCCATGCGGTGGGCTTTATTGATTCTACAAGTTTGTGTTCCATAATGTGGAGAGATGTGTCAGATCCTAGTTCTTGCACTGCAATGATCTTTTGGGGTTTTTAGTTTGTTAGCTTCATTTTTATTAAAGCATTTTAAAATATGAGATGTAATTCACAAAATATAAAATTAATCATTTTAAACTGTGCAATTCAGTGTTTTCAGTATATTTACAATGTTGTGCATTGATCACTGCTACCTAAATTTTGAACACTTTGATTACCTGTGCTGTCAGCTGTGCTTATTTGCTCAGTTGTGTCCAACTCTTTGCAAACCCATGAACTGTAGCCCACCACGTTCCTCTGTCCATGGGATTTCAGGCAAGAATACTGGAGTAGGTTGCTGTTTCCTCCACCACGGCATCTTCCTGACCCAGGGATCAAATCTGCATTTCCTGTGTCTCTTGCATTGGCAGGCAGATTCCTACCACTGAGCCATGGGAGAAGCCTTTTGATTTCCTTATCCCCCACAAAACTCCATATCCATTAGCGATAGCTCTCCTTTACCCATCTTCATGCAGGCCTTAAAAATTTACTAATCTACTTTCTGCCTCTATGGATTTGCTTATTTGTATAGTTTATATAAATGAAATCATACTATACATTGCATTTTCTGGCTGGTTTATTTCATGTAGCGTTATATTTTCAAGGTTCATCTATGTTGTAGCATGTAGGGATTCTTTATTTCTTTTTATAGCCGAAAAATATTGTATTGTGTGTATATATCACCTTATATCCACCCATTCATCCAATGATGTATATTTGGGTATTTTTAGTTTTAATTTTTTCTATTACTGTTTTGAAAAACTCAGCTATAAACTTTTATGTTCAAGTTTTTTTGTAAACATATGCTTACAAGTATTCATATACAAGTTTATGTGAAAACATATGTTTATAAGTTTTATGTACAAGGTTTTGTGTAAACATTTGCTTCAGTTGTGTTAAGTCTATATGTAGGAGTGAAAAGACTGGATAGTTTGGAAATTCTGTACTTAACTCTTTGAGGAATTGCCAAATTGCCTTCCAAAGCTGTTGCACTGATTTTATATCCTAACCCTCGATATATGAGCCATCCATTACATTTTACTATGACTAATTATGTTAAGAATCTTTTTATGCATTTATTGACTATTTTTATTTCTTCTTTTTAAAAATGTCTATTCATGTCCTTTGTTCATTTTTAGATTGGTTTGTCTTTTTTTTTATTATTATTATTTTTTTTAATTTTATTTTTAAACTTTACATAATTGTATTAGTTTTGCCAAATATCAAAATGAATCCGCCACAGGTATACATGTGTTCCCCTTCCTGGTTTATCTTTTGTTGAATTGTAAAAGTCTCTTATATATTGTGTGTAGTCACCAATACCATGGACATAAGTTTGAGTAGGCTCCAGGAGTTGGTGATGGACAGGGAAGCCTGACATGCTGCAGTCCATGGGGTCACAAAGAGACGGACACAACTGAGCGACTGAACTAACTAACTAGTAGATTCTAATCAGTGATTTTCAGAAATTGCAAGTGCATTATTCTTATTTATTTATTTATTTACTTTTTTTACAGTGTCCTTTGAGGTGGAAATTTTTAAATTTTTGTTTACATCCAATACGTATATTCTTCCCTTGGTTGCTTGTGTTTTTGTTGCTTAGTCATTAAGTTGTGTCAGAATCTTTTGCGGCCCATTGGACTATAGCCCACCAGGCTTGTTTGCTTGTTGCTCCAGTAAGACTATTGGAGCAGGGTGCTTATATTTTAGGTATCATATTTAAGAAACTACTGCCTAATCCAAAGTCATGAAGATATCATCCTCTATTTTATTCTAAGAGTCTTTCCTTGAGGTGTTTTTTCACTTTTGAATTAATCTGTGTATGCTATTAAAGATGTTGAAATCCACATTTTGCAGGTGGATATCCTATTGTTCCAGCAACATTTGTTGAAACGATAATTCTTTGCCCACTGATTTAGCTTAACACCCCTGAAAAAAAAAATCAATTGATAATGTATCAGTTCATTCCAGGACTCTCAACTCCATTCCAATTGTCTAAATATTTATTCTTATCATAGTCCTGATAACAGCAGCTTTATTTTAAATTTTGGGATTGGAAGTTCAAACCTTCCAAGTTTCCTTTATTTTTCAAGATTATTTGGGCCCATTCTGGATTCCTTTCATTTTCAAATGAATTACAGAAATACATTATAAACTTCTGGGGAAAAAAACAAGCAGTTGTGATTTCAATAGGAATTGTATTGAAACTGCAGATCAACTTGGGGATTGTTGCCACTTCAATAATAATAAGTCTTTTTGTTCTATGAATATGGGTCTTTTTTTATTTATCTCTGTGTGCTCAGTTTCTTCAGTCATGTCTGACTCTTTTTGACCCCATGGAATGTAGCCCTCCAGGCTTCTCTGTCCATGGGATTTCCTAGGCAAGAATATTGGAGTGGACTGCCATGCCCTCCTCCAGGGGATCTTCACCATCCAGGAATTGAACCTGCATTACCTGTGACTCCTGCCATGCAAGTGGATTCTTTACTGCTGAGCCACTGGGGGAGGTTGTTTTCAATTTCTTTCTATCATGTTTTATAGTTTCCAATGTACAAAGTTCTACCCCTTTTGTTAAATCTCTTTCTAAGCATTTTACTATTTTTGGTGCTATTATAAATGAATTGCTTATTAAATTCATTTTCAGATTGTTCATTTGCCTGTGTGTAAAAATATAGCTCATATTTATATATTGATCTTGTATTCTCAATCTTTTCAAACCCACTTATTAATACATATGTGAATTCCTTAGGATTTTCTATACATAAGATCATGTCATCTGGAAACAGGGATTGTGATTTCTTCCCTTACCATGTGGATATATTTTATTTGATTTTGTTGCATAATTGCTTTGGTTTTACCTTCTAGTATAATGTTAAATTATTTGGCATTGCCTTTCTTTGGGATTGGATTGAAAACTCACCTTTTCCATTCCTGTGGCCACTGCTGAGTGTTCCAAATTTGCTGACATATTGAGTGCAGCACTTTCACAGCATCATCTTCCTGGATTTGATATAGTTCAACAAGAATTTCATCACCTCACTAGCTTTGTTCCTAGTGATGCTTTCTAAGGCCCACTTGACTTCACATTCCAGGATGTCTGGCTCTAGACGAGTGATCACACCATCGTGATTATCTGGGTCATGAAGATCTTTTTTGTACAGTTCTTCTGTGTATTCTTGCCACCTCTTCTTAATATCTTCTGCTTCTGTTCGGTCCATACCATTTCTGTCCTTTATCAAGCCCATCTTTGCATGAAATGTTCCCTTGGTATCTCTAATTTCCTTGAAGAGATCTCTAGTCTTTCCCATTCTATTGTTTTCCTCTATTTCTTTGCATTGATCACTGAGGAATGCTTTCTTATCTCTTCTTGCTATTCTTTGGAACTCTGCATTCAGATGCTTATATCTTTCCTTTTCTTCTTTGCTTTTCGCTTCTCTTCTTTTCACAGCTATTTGTAAGGCCTCCTCAGACAGCCATTTTGCTTTTTTGCATTTCTTTTCCATGGGGATGATCTTGATCCCTGTCTCCTGTACAGTGTCACAAACCTCCCTCCATAATGCAAGAGGTATTCTGTCTATCAGATCTAGTCCCTTGATCTATTTTGCACTTCCACTGTATAATCATAAGGGGTTTGATTTAGGTCATATCTGAATGTTCATGTGGTTTTCCCTACTTTCTTCAATTGAAAGTCTGAATTTGGCAATAAGGGGTTCATGAACTAGCCACAGTCAGTTCCCTGTCTTGTTTTTGCTGACTGTATAGAGCTTCTTCACCTTTGGATGCAAAGAATATAATCAATCTGATTTCTGTATTGCACTCATCTCACATGCTAGTAAAGTAATGCTCAAAATTCTCCAAGCCAGGCTTCAGTAATACGTGACCTGTGAACTTCCAGATGTTCAAGCTGGTTTTAGAAAAGGCAGAGGAACCAGAGATCAAATTGCCAACATCCACTGGATTATGGAAAAAGGAAGAGAGTTCCAGAAAAACATCTATTTCTGCTTTATTGACTATGCCAAAGCCTTTGACTGTGTGGATCACAATAAATTGTGGAAAATTCTTAAAGAGATGAGAATACCAGACCACCAGACCTGCCTCTTGAGAAACCTATATGCAGGTCAGGAAGCAATAGTTAGAACTGGACATGGAACAACAGACTGGTTCCAAATAGGAAAAGGAGTATGTCAAGGCTGCATATTGTCACCCTGTTTATTTAACTTATATGTAGAGCACATCATGAGAAACACTGGGCTGGATGAAGCACAAGCTGAAATCAAGATTGCTGGGAGAAATATCAATAACCTCAGATATGCAGATGACACCACCCTTATGGCAGAAAGTGAAGAGGAACTAAAAAGCCTCTTGATGAAAGTGAAAGAGGAGAGTGGAAAAGTTGGCTTAAAGCTCAACATTCAGAAAACTAAGATCATGGCATCTGGTCCCATCACTTCACGGGAAATAGATGGGGAAACAGTGGAAACAGTGTCAGACTTTATTTCTTTTTCCTCCAAAATCACTGCAGATTGTGACTGCAGCCATATCAAGACAGTATGGTACTGGCACAAAGACAGAAATATAGATCAATGGAACAAAATAGAAAGCCCAGAGATAAATCCACGCACCTATGGACACCTTATCTTTGACAAAGGAGGCAAGAATATACAGTGGATTAAAGACAATCTCTTTAACAAGTGGTGCTGGGAAATCTGGTCAACCACTTGTAAAAGAATGAAACTAGAACACTTTCTAACACCATACACAAAATAAACTCAAAATGGATTAAAGATCTAAATGTAACCCAGAAACTATAAAACTCCTAGAGGAGAACATAGGCAAAACACTCTCTGACATACATCACAGCAGGATCCTCTATGACCCACCTCCCAGAATATTGGAAATAAAGGCAAAAATAAACAAATGGGACCTAATTAACCTTAAAAGCTTCTGCACATCAAAGGAAACTATTAGCAAGGTGAAAAGACAGCCTTCAGAATTGGAGAAGATAATAGCAAATGAAGCAACTGACAAACAACTAATCTAGAGAATATACAAGCAACTCCTACAGCTCAACTCCAGAAAAATAAATGACCCAATCAAAAAATGGGCCAAAGAACTAAATAGACATTTCTCCAAAGAAGACATACAGATGGCTAACAAACACATGAAAAGATGCTCAACATCCCTCATTATCAGAGAAATGCAAATCAAAACCACTATGAGGTACCATTTCACACCAGTCAGAATGGCTGCGGTCCAAAAGTCTACAAGTAATAAATGCTGGAGAGGGTGTGGAGAAAAGGGAACCCTCTTCCACTGTTGGTGGGAATGCAAACTAGTACAGCCACTATGGAGAACAGTGTGGAGATTCCTTAAAAAACTGGAAATAGAACTGCCTTATGATCCAGCAATCCCACTGCTGGGCATACACACTGAGGAAACCAGAAGGGAAAGAGACACATGTACCCCAATGTTCATCGCAGCACTGTTTATAATAGCCAGGACATGGAAGCAACCTAGATGTCCATCAGCAGATGAATGGATAAGAAAGCGGTGGTACATATACACAATGGAGTATCACTCAGCCATTAAAAAGAATACATTTGAATCAGTTCTAATGAGGTGGATGAAACTGGAGCCTATTATACAGAGTGAAGTAAGCCAGAAAGAAAAACACCAATACAGTATACTAACGCATATATATGGAATTTAGAAAGATGGTAACAATAACCCTGTGTATGAGACAGCAAAAGAGACACTGATGTATAGAACAGTCTTATGGACTCTGTGGGAGAGGGAGAAGGTGGGAAGATTTGGGGGAATGGCATTGAAACATGTAAAATATCATGCATGAAATGAGTTGCCAGTCCAGGTTCGATGCACGATACTGGATGCTTGGGGCTGGTGCACTGGGACGACCCAGAGGGCTGGTATGGGGAGGGAGGAGGGAGGAGGGTTCAGGATGGGGAACACATGTATACCTGTGGCGGATTCATTTTGATATTTGGCAAAACTAATACAATTATGTAAAGTTTAAAAATAAAATAAAATATAAAAAAATAAAATAAAATAAAAGACGCTTAATCCTTGGAAGGAAAGATATGACCTAGGTAGCATATTGAAAAGCAGAGAGTACTTTGCAAACACAGGTCCATCTAGTCAAGGCTATGGTTTTTCCAGTGGTTATATATGGATTTGAGAGTTGGACTGTGAAGAAAGCTGAGCACCAAAGAAATGATGCTTTTGAACTGTGGTGCTGGAGAAGACTTTTGTGAATCCCTTGGACTGCAAGGAGACTCAACCAGTCCATCCTAAAAGAGACCAGTCCTGGGTGTTCATTCGAAGGACTGATACGAGGCTGAAACTCCAGTACTTTGGCCACCTCATACAAAGAGTTGACTCATTCTAAAAGACCCTGATGCTGGGAGGGATTCGGGGTAGGAGGAGAAGGGGACGACAGAGGATGAGATGGCTGGATGGCATCACTAACTAGATGCACATGAGTTTGGGTGGACTCTGGGAGTTGGTGATGGACAGGGAGGCCTGGCATGCTTCTATTCATGTGGTCACAAAGAGTCAGACACGACTGAGAGACTGAACTGACTGAACTGATAATGTTAAAAAGTCGTGCAGTTTTTTTCAAGGTGTCTTTGATTTATTTTTTATGTTATTTGTATATGATGTTAACTGGTTTTTCATAGAGATACTTTATTTTATTTTTTTTTATTTTATAACTTTACAATATTGCATTGGTTTTGCCATATATCAACATGAATCCACCACAGGTACACATGTGTTCCTCATCCTGAACCCTCCTCCCTCCTCCCTCCCCATACCATCCCTCTGGGTCGTTCCAGTGCACCAGCCCCCAAAGCCCCAAGCATCCAGTATTTTAAACAAATTTTCTTTTATTCCTAGTTTGTTAGTGTTTCGTCATGAAAGGACTTAGCAATTTTTTTTTTTTTTGCATTTTTTTCTGTCTCTATTTAAATAATCATTGTTTTTGTCCTTTGTTCTATTAATAACGAGTATTACATTGGTTGATTTTTGTATTTGGAATCAAGTTTGCACTCCTGGGAAAATCCCATTTGATAAAGATACATAGTTCTTTTTATATGTTGGTGGATTCAGTTTACTAGTATTTAGTTGAACATACATATCTATATTCACAAGGGAAATTCATTTATAGTTTTTAAAATGTATTTTATGTTGTTTTTCTTTAGTCACAGATATAGGCCTCATAGAATGATTTAAGAAGTGTTTCCTCCAATTCAATTTAATGGAAGAGTTTGTAAAATATTTATAGTATTTTTTAAAAATATTGTAGTAGAATTCACCACGAACTCATGTGACACTGAAGTTTTCTTGGTAGGAACATTTTTGCCTACCAGTTAAATCTCTCCATTTCTTATAAGTCTATATTTTCTTGAGACAGTTATAGTAATTTGTGTCTTTCTAGGAATTTTCCCACTCTATCTGGATTACCTGGTTTGTTACCATACTAATTGTTCATAGTGTTCTTTTATAATACTTATTTTTATAAATTCAGTAGCAATATCCCATATTTCATGCCTGACTTTAGTAATTTGAATCTTTTTTTTTTCAGTTCTTTAGTCTAGATATTGGTTTGTCAGTATTATCAATCTTTTCAAAGAACTACTCTTGGTTTTGTTGACTTTCTTTATCATTTTTTCTATTCTAGATTTATTTATATTGAAATATTTGTTACTTCCTTTCCTTTGTATATTCTCTGTTAACTATACTCTTTCAATTTATTTTGGTGTTAAAGTTGATCAATCACAATTTGCCTGCTTTTTTTTTTTAACACATATTTTGTAGCTATGTATTTCTGTCTATGCACTGCTTTAATTCATACCAAATATTTAAGTATGTTTTATCTTTATTTATCTCAGAGTATTTTCTGTCTTTCCTGTGGTTCTGTTTTCCTTGTGGTTTGTTCATTGACTACTTAGGAGTATTTATTTTAATTTCCACATGTTTATGGAAAAAAAATGGGAAAAATTTCCCATTTTTTTTCTGATACTGAATTCTCACAAATTTCTGTTGTCAAAGAACACATTTTCTATGATTTCAATTCTCTTAAATTTATTTAAGCTTGTTTTATGGCTTAACATATAGTATCTTGCAGCATGTTCTATGTGAAGCTTAAAGGAATATTTGCTCTGCTACTATTGGATGGAGCGTTTTATAGATGTCTATAGGTCTAGTTAATTGGTAGTATTTTTCAAGTCTTCTATTTCTTTGTGGAACTTCTGTTTGGTTGTTTTATCCATTATTAAAAGTGGAGTATTACACCCTCTATTATTGATAAAAATTCCTATTTTTTTCATTCAATTCTGTCAGTTTTCCTTCATGCATTTTGGGGTTCTGTTGTTGGGGCATATGCATTTGTATTTGTTTCATTTTCCAAATAAATAGACCATTTATTTTTATTTAATTTAAATAATATTATTATATAAACATTATATATTATATAATACGTAATTGTATATTAATATATAATACAATTTTATAATATAATTTTATTTTATAATAAAAAGAATATTAATTTCTTCTTTGTTGCTGGTAATAATTTTTGTCTTAAAGTCTGTTTTGTCTGATATGAGTATAGCTGCTCCAATTTTCTTTTAGTCATTGCTCACATGTTTTTTTTCCCATTTTTATGTTCATCTTATTTGCATCTTTAAACAAAACGTGTGTTGCATGTATACATCATTTAGCTGAATTATTTAAAAAAGTAAATTCTGCCAATTTCTGTCTTATAAATGGAATTTAATCCCTTGAACATTTTAAAAATTACTTTAAGTAGAATATTGTTGATTTACAACATTGTGCTATTTTCTGCAAAGGGAATCAGTTACACATATACATATATCCACTCTTTTTTAGATTCTATTCCTATATAGGTCATAACAGAGTATTGAACAGAGTCCCCTCTGCTATATAGTAGATTCTTATTAGTTATCTATTTTATATATAGTAGAGTGTATATGCGGAGAAGGCAATGGCACCCCACTCCAGTACTCTTGCCTGAAAAATCCCATGGATGGAGGAGCCTGGTGGGCTGCAGTCTGTGGGGTCGCTGAGAGTCGGACACAACTGAGCGACTTCACTTTCACTTTTCACTTTCATGCATTGGAGAAGGAAATGGCCGCCCACTCTGGTGTTCTTGCCGGCAGAATCCCAGGGATGGTGGAGCCTGGTGGGCTGCCCTCTATGGGGTTGCACGGAGTCGGACGCAACTGGAGCGACTTAGCAGCAGCAGCAGCAGAGTGTATATGTCAATCACAATCTTCCGATTTATCCCTTCTCCCCTTTTCCCTTTGATAACTGTAAGCTTGTTTTCAATATCTGTGACTCTATTACTGTTTTATAAATAGAAGATGTGGTCAGTTCAGTTCAGTCACTAAGTCATGTAGGACTCTTTGCAACCCCACGGACTTCAGCATACCAGGCTTACCTGTCCATCACCAACTCCTGGAGCCTACTCAAAACCTATCCATCATGTCGGTGATGCCATCCAATCATCTCATCCTCTATCATACCCTTCTCCTCCTGCCTTCAATTTTTCCAGCATCAGGGTCTTTTCCAAGGAATCAGTTCTTCACATCAGGTGGCCAAAGTATTGGAGTTTTAGCTTGAGAATCAGTCCTTCCAATGAATATTCACGACTGATTTCCTTTAGGATTGACTGGTTGGATCTCCTTGCAGTCCAAGGGACTCTCAAGAGTCTTCTCCAACACCACAATTCAAAAGCATCAGTTCTTCAGTGATAAGCTTTCTTTATAGTCCAACTCTCATGTCCATACATGATACTGGAAAAGCCATAGCTTTGAATAGCAGACCTCTGTTGGTAAAGTAATGTCTCTTCTTTTAATATGCTGTCTATTTTGGTCATAGCTTTTCTTCCAAGGAGCAAGAGTCTTTTAATATCATGGCTGCAGTCACCATCTACAGTGATTTTGGAGCCCCCAAAATAAAGTTTATCACTCTTTCCATTGTTTTCCCATCTATTTCCCATGAAGCGATGGGACCAGATGCCATGATATTCATTTTCTGAATGCTGAGTTTTAAGCCAACTTTTTCACTCTCCTCTTTCACTTTCATCAAGGGGCTCTTTTGTTCTTCTTCACTTTCTGCCATAAGGGTGGTGTCATCTGCCTATCTGAGCTTATTGATATTTCTCCCAGCAATCTTGATTCTGGCTTGTGCTTCATCCAGCCTGGCATTTTGTATGATTACCCTGCACATAAGTTAAATAAGCAGGGTGACAAAATACAGAATTGATGTACTCCTTTACTGATTTGGAACCAGTTTTTTGTTCCATGTTCAGTTCTAACTTTTGCTTCTTGACGTGCATACAGATTTCTCAGGAGGCAGGTAAGGTGGTCTGGTATTCCCATTTATTTAAAAATTTTCCACAGTTTGTTGTGATCCACACAGTCAAAGGCTTTGGCATAGTCAATAAAGCCAGTGGATCTTGGTGATTTGATCTCTGCTTCCTCTGCCTTTTCTAAATCTAGCTTGAACATCTGGAAGTTCACGGTTCAGGTACTGTTGAAGCCTGGCTTGGAGAATTTTGAAGATGTAGTACATATATCCAATGTGTTACATGTATACAGTGGAATATTACTCAGGCATAAAGAAGAATGAAATAGTGCCATTTGCAGTGACATGGATGGACCTAGAAACTGTCATACTTACTTAAATAAATCAGACAGGAAAAGACAAATATCATGTGATATCTCTTATTTGTAGAATCTACTGCATTGAAATTTAATGTGACTACTATGAAAATGTAGAGAAGGAAATGGAAACCCACTCTAGTATTTTTGACAAGAAAATTCCATGGACAGAGGAGCCTGGCAGATACAGTACGTGGAGTCACAAAGCGTCAGACATGACAAAGTGACTGAGCACTATGAAGATGACATCTGCCATTGTGTTGTTTCCTATATATCTTATGAATTTTTTGTTCATCAACTACTCTATAATTTTGTGGTAAAAAGATATTTTCTAGTGTTCCATTTTTAATTTCCTATAATTTATTTTATGATAGACATTTTAAAAATTATCTTACATTTAATTACCTGATTAACTTAATGAGGTTTAGTTCATTTACAATATCATATTATTTTCAGATATATAACATAATGAGTCAAAATTTATATATTACTCCATCTCAAATTTAAAAAGTATTGGCTACATTCCCTGTGCTTGCAATACATTCTTGTTTATTTCTTTTATTAATCTCCTATCCTGGTCTTTCCATTTCCCTCCTTCCCTCTCCCCAGTGGAGAGCTTTATTCTCTATTTCTGTGAGTCTGTTTCTATTTGATTATATTCATGCATTTCTTTATTCTTCAGATTCCACATATAAGTGATAACATAGATTATATTTCTTTCTTTCTCTAAGATATTGATATTTTACTAACATAGTGCCCTCCAGGTCCATCTGCATTGTTGCAAATGGCATAATTTCACTTTTCATGACTAACATTCCATTGTGTATGCATGTATTAGTATGTAAGCACACACACACACACCACTTCTTTGTCCAATTCATCTGTCAACTGACACTTAAATTGCTTCCATGTCTTGGCTACTGTAAATAGTTTTGCTGTTAACACTGAAGTGCATGTTTTAAAATCAGTGTGTTTGTTTTCTTCAGATATATATATATTATATACATATACTCAACAATGGAATTGTTCAATCACATGGTAGTTCTATTTTTAGATTTTGAGGAACTTCTGTATGTTTGGTATAGTGACTATACCAATTTAAATTTCCACCAATAGTGTTCTCATTTCTCCAAGATTATATTCTTAACGGCTGTTCTGATTACTGGTAATATGTTTATTGTTGACAACCTAGTTGAGATTAATACTTATTTTCAGTATTACATTAAAAAATTCTGCTCTTTTATGCCTCCTTATCTTTATCCTCTTTTTGTTTTTATTGTTGTACAAAACACATCTACACACATTGTGTACCATCTAATTAGCATTAGATTTATTTTATTTTACAGATGTCTTTTGAATCAAAGAGGAACAATAAGAAATTATAAATCAAATATAAACATGTTATGTTACATATTTACTTAGATATTTAGCTTTACTTGTGTTTATTTTCTCACAGAGTTGTTGCTGTTCAGTCACAAAATCATGTCCAACTCTCTGAGACCCCATGGACTGCAGCACAGCAGGCTTCCCTGTCCTTCACTATCTCCCAGAGTTTGCTCAAAATCATGTCCACTGAGTCGGTGATGCTATCCAACCATCTCATCCTCTGTTGCCTCCTTCTCCTGCCTTTAATCTTTCCCAGTACCAAGGTCTTTTCCAGTGGATTGGTTCTTTGCATGAGGCAGTCAAAGTATTGGAAGTTCACTTTCAGTATCAGGTGAACTTGATGTCAATGTCCTTCAAATGAACATTCAGGGTTGATTTCCTTTAGGACTGACTGGTTTGATCTCTTTGCACTCCAAGGGAATCTCAAGAGTGTTCTCCAGCATCACAATTCAAAAACATCAGTTCTTCAGTGCTTAAGCTTCTTTATGGTTCAACTCTCACATCCATACATAATTATTGGAAAAACCATGGCTTCGACTATATGGATCTTTGTTGGCAAAGTGATATCTCTGTTTTTTAATGTGCTCGCTAGGTTTGTCAGAGTTTTTCTTCCAAGGAGCAAGCATCTTGTAATCTCATGGCTTCAATCACCATCCCCAGAGATTTTGGAGCCATCAAAAAGAAAACCATCAGTCACTGGTTCCACTTTTTCCCTTTTTCTTTGCCATGAAGTAATAGGACTGGATGCCAATAGGACTGGATGCCATAATCTTAGGTCTTTGAATGTTATTTTAAGTCAGCTTTTTCACTCTCCTCTTTCACCTTCATCAAGAGGCTCTTTAGTTCTTCTTTGTTTTCTGCCATCAGAGTGGTATCATGTGCATAGCTCAAGTTGATAATATTTCTCCCAGCAATCTTGATTCCAACTTATGATTCATATTCTGTAGTCCTTTTAATTCATCCTGAAGGGTTCCCTTGAGTATTTCTTGTACGGCATGTCTCTTTGCAACAAATTATCTCATTAAAAAAAATAAATTGGTCTGTTGTAATTCTGTTATTGCTCTCAATATTTCTCTTTGTCTTTCAAAAATATATTATGATGTAGCTATACAGTTGATCACTTTGAATATATATTATTTGTAAATCATTGAGTTTGTAGGATATGTATGTCGCTGTTTATCAACAAATTTAGGAAGTTTTCAGTCTGTATTTCTTCTTCTTTTTTTTTTTTTTTTTTGTCGCTTTATATCTCTCATTTCCCTCTAGAGTTCCCATTATATGTAAGTTACTATGTTTCATGATGGCCTACATGTCT
Source organism: Bubalus bubalis (assembly GCF_019923935.1). Classification (NCBI taxonomy): domain Eukaryota; kingdom Metazoa; phylum Chordata; class Mammalia; order Artiodactyla; family Bovidae; genus Bubalus; species Bubalus bubalis. Next base: position 53,699,921 of record NC_059168.1, on the reverse strand, counting down.
CTGAAACTGTTCCTTTCTTCTCCATCTTTTTTGCTTTTGCTCCTTCAGACAGGATAACTGCAATTGATTCTTCTTTAATTTTGCTCATTCTTTTTTCTTCCAAGCTAATACATGCTGTCCAGGTTTCTAATATATTTTTAAATTTCAAGTATTATACTTCTCAACTCTAATTTCTATTTTATTCTTTTGTATAATATCTATTTCATTCTTTTTATTCCCTATTTAATGAGGCATAATTCTTCATACTTTCCTTTAATTTTTAAACATTGTTTTTATTATCTCTTTTAAGATATAAATTTAGCCATTATATTTTTCTCTAGTGAATCCAACTTCTTGGCTTCTTAAGGGTTGCTTTGTAATGATTGCTTTTTTTCATTATATGAGACATACTTCACTGATTTTTTGAATGTCTTATAACATATTTTTGTTGTTGAAAAACTGGACTTTTAAAATTATATAGTATGGCAATTCTGGCATTCAGATTATTGTCTCTTATTTGTGGTTTTCTGTTGTTTTGTTAGTAGTTGTTTTTATTTGTTTAGTGACTATTCTGAACTAATTATTTAAAGCCAATATTATTTGCAGTATGTGGCTTCTGAAGTCTCTGCTTTACTGTTTTTCGTGTCATCCTCACTACTTCCATGGCCACCTTTTCAGGTTTCCACAGCTTCATCTAGTCCCCAATATTCTGTGAGGTTCCAAAGAACATTTTACCATATTTATTATCATTTTCATTTTATTTTTATTTTTTTTTTTTTTATTTTTTATTTTTTTTCTTTTATTTCTTTTTTTTTTTTTAATTTTATTTTATTTTTAAACTTTACATAACTGTATTAGTTTTGCCAAATATCAAAATGAATCCACCACAGGTATACATGTGTTCCCCATCCTGAACCCTCCTCCCTCCTCCCTCCCCATTCCATCCCTCTGGGTCGTCCCAGTGCACCAGCCCCAAGCATCCAGTATCGTGCGTCGAACCTGGACTGGCAACTCATTTCATACATGATATTTTACATGTTTCAATGCCATTCTCCCAAATCTTCCCACCCTCTCCCTCTCCCACAGAGTCCATAAGACTGTTCTATACATCAGTGTCTCTTTTGCTGTCTTGTACACAGGGTTATTGTTACCATCTTTCTAAATTCCATATATATGCGTTAGTATACTGTATTGGTGTTTTTCTTTCTGGCTTACTTCACTCTGTATAATAGGATGGTGCAAAAATTTTTCTTTGGCTAAAATTATTACAAATCTTAATAGTTCGGTTCTTTCTGTTTTCACACTTTGGAATCTCTTCCCTAAATATTTAAAATGACTAGTGTGGTATCAGTTTATTTTTCATGGAGGAAGCCCTTATTCTTTTGGTTAAATAGCCTCTGTTAGACTCACTGTATTCCTTTAAACAGAATAGAGTTTAACCTCACAAGGAAGAATTGAGGGTTCTCAACCTAACCTTGGGGCTTCCCTGGTGGCTCAGAAGTTAAAGTGTCTTTCTGGAATCCGGGAGACCCGAGTTTGATCCCTGGGTCGAGAAGCTCCCCTGGAGAAGGAAATGGCAACCCACTCCAAGCTTCTCCTACATAACACTGTATTAAATTAGTAAATTAGGGAGAAAATTCAGCTGATAGTCCCAGAACTATATACTGAATGAAAAACATATGAAAGTGAAAGTCGCTCAGTCATGTCTGACTCTTAGTGACCCCATGGACTATACAGTCCATGGAGTTCTCCACGCCAGAATACTGGAGTGGGTAGCCTTTCCTTTCTCCAGTGTATTTGACTGACCCAGGAAATGAACTGGAGTCTCCTGTATTGCAGGAGGATTCTTTACCAACTGAGCTATCAGGAAAGCCCCAAAACCTATAAGCAATCCCTAAATTCTGTTACATAGAGCATATTCACATAATACAGTATTATGAGGATGTTAAGGTTGAGATGTGAGATGAATAGTCATCGTAAATTCTAAAGAACATGATGATAGATGTTATAACTACTTTGAGAAGGTTTTGGGCTTTAGTATAGGTGAATAGGCTTCATACTTCCCCAGGTGGCTCAGATGGTAAAGAATCTGCCCCTGATGCAGGAGGCCCAGATTTGACCCCTGGGTTGGGAAGATCCACTGAAGGAGGGAATGTCAAGCCACTCCAGTATTCTTTCCTGGAGAATTCCATAGACAGAGGAGCCTGGTGAACTACACTCCATGGGATCACAAAGAGTTGGACACAACTTAGTTACTAACACACACATAGGTGAAATAAATTTTTTTAGTTTACATGTTTTATTTTGTTTTATGTGATTGTTTTGGTAACTTATTTTTCTTTCAATAAATTTATACTATACTTGCAGGTAGTTTTAAAATTAAACACTCATCCACCTGTAAATATATTCACCCTACTCGTCATGCTGAAGGGATACTCCATTTCAATACTCTTTATTTTGAATAGCAGAAGTGAGATATGTGATCTGTGAAACTAGGGGATGTAAGTACCAGACATTTCTATTTTGTTGTTTTGGAATGTTCGCTCTTGGAATCCAGCCACCATGCATCAAAAAGCTAAAGCAGCCTATGGAGGGCCCACAAAGAGGAACTAGTGATGTCATCAACAGCCTTGATTAAGTTTCCAGCTGATAACCAGCACTAACATGCATGTCAAATGAGGCAATAATCTTAAAAGTGGACCTCCCATTCCCTAGTTAAATAGCAAAGGTTATTTTTGTAGAGTCCTGTTCAAAATTATGATTTGTAAATAATTACTATTGTTATTTTAAGATGCCTAGTTTGGGGATTTTTTGTTGCTGTTGTTATGACACAACAGTAAATAACCATGAGATTATTATCTGAAAGAAAGACATTGTTGTGAGAAAAAAGCCAAAACATGTATTGTTATCTTCAAGACAACGTGGGGGGAAGACAGAAGGGCTTAGCAGACATTGTTTGTCCTAGAGAAGTGTGTTAATGAGGACTTAAGAAAACTAAGGGAAATGATTTTTGAAGCTATAATAAGAGAGACACTTGTTATATAGTCATGAGAACATTGTTTCCTGCAGTAATGTGAAAAAATTCAAAATGTGTCCTTCAGATTACATTAAGATTAAGTTAAAAAGTTTTTACATCAGAATACTGAAAGTATCATCTGGTTTCTTTTTTCTGCCTGTATATTGCCACCCTGCTTATTTAACTTATATGCAGAGTACATCATGAAAAATGCTGGGCTGGAAGCACAAGCTGGAATCAAGATTGCCAGGAGAAATATCAATAACCTCAGATATGCAGATGACACCACACTTATGGCAGAAAGTGAAGAGGAAGTAAAAAGCCTCTTGATGAAAGTGAAAGAGGAGAGTGACAAAGTTGGCTTAAAGCTTAACATTCAGAAAACAAAGATCATGGCATCTGGTCCCATCACTTCATGGGAAATAGATGGGGAAACAGTGAAAACAGTGTCAGACTTTATTTTTTGGGGCTCCAAAATCACTGCAGATGGTGACTGCAGCCATGAAATTAAAAGACGCTTACTCCTTGGAAGGAAAGTTATGACCAACCTAGATAGCATATTCAAAAGCAGAGACATTACTTTGCCAACAAAGGTCCGTCTAGTCAAGGCTAGGGTTTTTCCAGTGGTCATGTATGGATGTAAGAATTGGACTGTGAAGAAGGCTGAGCGCCAAAGAATTGATGCTTTTGAACTGTGGTGTTGGAGAAGACTCTTGAGAGTCCCTTGGCCTGCAAGGAGATCCAACCAGTCCATTCTAAAGGAGATCAGCCCTGGGATTTCTTTGGAAGGAATGATGCTAAAGCTGAAACTGCAGTACTTTGGCCACCTCATGCAAAGAGTTGACTCATTGGAAAAGACTCTGATGCTGGGATGGATTGGGGGCAGGAGGAGAAGGGGACAACAGAGGATGAGATGGCTGGATGGCATCACTGACTCGATGGATGTGAGTTTGAGTGAACTCCGGGAGTTGGTGATAGACAGGGAGGCCTGGCGTGCTGCGATTCATGGGGTCGCAAAGAGTCAGACACAACTGAGCAACTGAACTGAACTGAACTGCCAATAATAAAAGAACACAGAACACTCCAGTGGATAGTCTGCTAAATATCTAAATCAAGACCTCCTGGACTTGATAAGTAATTATTTCTCATTCCTATCCTCTCCTGATATAACATTATTCTGAGATTAAGAAAGGGCCTCCAGTGAAAGGCATATTCATGGTGGAGAATGGTTGATTCTGTGTTTTACAGCCTCAGAATTATCCTATGGTGTTACCTCATAGGACTATTCAAATAGACAAAATGCCCTGTAAGGAGATGAAGGTTGTGCCTTACAGAGTTTGTTGATGAAATAATAGAATTTCTAAGACTTTTTTGATTTTTTTAAAAATTTGAATTTTTTTATTTTAATTGGAGGCTAATTACCCTACAAAATTGTATTGGTTTTGCCATACATCAACATGAATCCACCATGGGTGTACACGTGTTCCCAATCCTGAATCCCCCTCTCACCTCCCTCCCCATACCATCCCTCTGAGTCATCCCAGTGCACCAGCCCCAAGCATCCTGTATTCTGCATCGAACCTGGACTGGCGATTCATTTCTTATATGATATTATGCATTAACACTTTTAATGATATTGTTCCAAGGCAGCTCCAGGCTTCCCAGGTAGTGCTATTCATAAAAGAATATGCCTGCCTATGCAGGAGACTTGAGACTTGGGTTTGGGCCCTGTGTAGGGAAGATTCCTTAGAAAAGGAAATGGCACCCCACTCCAGTATTTTTGCCCAGAAAATTCCATGGGCAGAGGAGTCTAGTGGGCTACAGTTCATGGTGCCCCAAACAGTCAGACATGGCTGGGCACACATGAGCACAAGGCAGTCTCACAGCGTCCCAGAAAGAGAAGGGCTTGTCTTGAAGATATCTGTGGGTGTGGCATTTGTGTAATGGAGTGTATTAGAAATTATATTAGAATATGTATTTTATAAAATCATATCAAGTGGAATTAAAAGGTTAGGAATTGTACAAAATACAAACATACTGTTTGATCCTAAGATTATGTAAGTAGGAAGCATAGTGGACACTACTCAGCTATAGCAGAGGTTACTTAATGTGGAAAAGGAAGATTGGCTTTCAAGTTAAATACTGGAAAGTGGAGCTCATAGTCCTGGGGAACAACGTCTCAGGAATTCAACTGAGATCCAATCAAGTCACTGGCAACAGGACCATCTCGATTTTTAGAATTGCTATAAAACAATAATTTCTGTCTTTCACTTATTTTTCACACTTTTGAGTGACAATGTCCATAATAATTCATTGTTCATTGTTCAGTCATGTCCGACTCTCTGCGACCCCACAGAATGCAGCACGCTGGGCTTCCCTGTCCTTCACTGTCTCCCAGAGTTGGCTCAAATTCATGTCCATTGAATCAATGATGCCATTCAACCATCTTGTCCTCTGTTGCCCCCTTTTTCTCCTGTCCTTAATCTTTCCCAGCATCAGGGTCTTTTCTATCAATTACCTATGGGTAATTTCTAGTGATTATCCATAACAATTACCCTAGTCCTTTTTCACCACTGTATGTTGTATTTATGGGAAAGATAATTTGTTTCATTATATCTTCAGATTGAGAGGAACTTGAACCTGACTTAGATTGTAGGCTTTAACAGATGTCATAATGGCATAAAACTTGAGAATCCAGATGTAGAGACAAATGTAGTTTGTATACAGAAGAAATATAAATTTTTGCTAGAGGATGGATTGTGGCAGACTGAATTTTCCCAACATGATCATTCATGTCCTCGGAGGATTTTTGACTCTCACATATGGAAGAAGTGTGGCTATATGAATTTGGAGCCTAGATTATAAATATGTCACAAACTTGCCATTTGCTTTGGGAAGGCTTGCTTTTGAAAAGCAGCTACTGCTACTTAGTCACTTCAGTCATGTGTGACCCTATGGATTTCACTTCACTCCACTCTGTGCAACCCTATAGATTGTAGCCCACCAGGCTTCTCTGTCCATGGACTTCTCCAGGCAAAAATACTGGAGTGGGTTGCCATACCCTCTACCAGGGGATCTTCCCAACTCAGGGATTGAACCCAGGTCTCCTACATTGCAGGCAGATTCTTCACCACTGAGCCACCAGGGAAGCCCCTGAAAAGCAGTTACCACCTTATTAAAGAAGCCCAAATAGTCTGTGGGAGAAATGTTCATTACCAGTGTGGCAACATCAAGAGGCCAAATACAGAAGTCTGGCAAGCAACTTAGCTGAGACCTCAGGTGACATCTAGCATCAACTGCCATTCAAATGAGGGAAAATATCTCCAGATGATTCCAATAAAGCCTGAGTCATCAACCAGCCTTTGAATTATCCCAAAGAAGACCTCAGACACTGAAACAGAAGCAAGATATTTATACTGTTTTTTCCCAGCTTCTGAGCCATAGATTTTGCAAATGTCATAAAATGATAGTTTTACCCCTTTTTTTCTTGATGTTGTTTGTTATATATCGATAGTATCTTGAGTACCTTGCCTTATTTTTTTATTTACCATAATTATCAGTGCACATCCTTCCAAATGTAAAGAGATTTTTATCTTTACAGTAGAAAGAATCCCTTGACAGCTAGCAACTTAAAGAATGAAAATCAATGGGAGCAATTTTAAAAGACAAGAAAGAGAGGCTAAGAGAAGAAATAACAGGGTGACAAGAAACCAGCAAGAAATAAGAAGGAAGCTGGAGATTTAACTTCAAGTGGAATCTAGCTTCCTCAGCAATCTTTAAAACATTTTCCAAAAAAAAAAAAAAAAAAATTTCAAAAGCTTAGTGTTCATTTGAAAGGTATAAACACAACACATTGTTTAACACTATTTATTTTAAATTACAATTTCTGTCCAGCTAAGCTTTGTATTCACATACATGCCCATGCAACATTCTCTCTGCTTTTTGACTCCATCTTTCCGATGACTACCTTTATTATGTACACTATATCTCACTCTAAAAAGGCAAAGACAAGCTATACATTTCAGATGGGATTGAGCACTCCACCCAAAATTCTATCGGTATGGTTGGGAAACTAGTGACACAATGATGGAAAGATAATTTCATATTAGAAATAGGATGGAAAGAAAAGGGCAGAAGACTGAATTGACTGACTCAATAGACATGAGTTTGAGCAAACTCCAGATAGTGAAGGACAGGGAAGTATCATGGTGTGCTGCAGTCCATGGGTTTGCAGAGTCAGACATGACTAAGGGACTGAACAACAATAAGAAAAAATATTTTTATAACAGAAGCTTTAAAATTCTAGACAGAAATCTGGAATATAAAACAAAAAAACTGAGACATCTTTATCTAAGTTCAAATGGACATGTCTGGAACTCTATCGGTCAGCTCTCTTGTACACATTCTGGTAGACTCAGAGACTCACTGATCTATGAGGAACATGGTTTGAAAACCCAAACCATTTACTTAAGCAAACTATACTACCTTGTCCTGCTCCAGTAATCACTTTACTGCTAATGGACAGTTACTAATACACAGGGTAATTGGATGAAGCATGCATGAGATTGGGTGAAGTCTTGGCAACTGAGCAGAATAATGTTCAGTATGCTTGTGCTAAATCATGTCTGATTGTTTGTGGCCCCATAGACTGTAACCCATCAGGCTCCTCTGTATACCGGATTTCCCAGGCAAGAGTACTGGAGTGGGTTGCCACTTCCTATTCCAGGGAATCTTCCCGACCCAGGGATCAAACCACGTCTCTTGTGACTCCTGCATTGACAAGCAAATTCTTCACCACTAGCACCAGTTGGGAAGCCCATTCAGTATAATTCAGTTTAGTTCAGTTGCCCAGTCATGTCCAACTCTTTTTGACCCCATGGACTGCAGCACACCAGGCTTCTCTGTCCATTGTCAACTCCTGGAGCTTGTTCTAACTTATGTCCATTGAGTCAGTGATGCCATCCAACCATGTTGTCCTCTGTCATCCCCTTCTCCTCCTGCTTTCAATCTTTCCCAGAAACAGGGTCTTTTCCAATGAGTCAGTTATTCACATCAGGTGGCCAAATTGGAGCTTCAGCTTCAGCATCAGTCCTTCCAAAGAATATTCAGGACTGATTTCCCTGAGGATTGACTATTTGACCTCCTTGTTGTCCAAGGGATTCTCAACATCCTTCCACAACACCACAGTTCAAAACCATCTGTTCCTTAGCACTTAGCCTTCTTTATGGTCCAACTCTCACATACATACATAACTACTGGAGAAACCATGGCTTTGACTAGATGGATATTTGTTCACAAAGTAATGTCTCTGCTTTGAAATATGCTGTCTAGGTTTGTCATACCTTTTCTTCCAAGGAGCAAACACCTTTTAATTTCATGGCTGCCATCACTATGTGTAGTAATTTTGGAGCTCAAGAAAATAAAGTTTATCACTGTTTCCATTGTTTCCCCATCTATTTACATGAAATGATGGGACCAGATGCCATGATCTTAGTTTTCTGAATGTTGAGTTTTAAGCCAACTTTTTCACTATCCGCTTTCACTTTCAAAAGGCTCTTTAGATCTTCTTCACTTTCTTCCATAAGGATGGTGTCATCTGCATATCTGTAGTTATTGATATTTCTCCCAGAAATCTTGATTCCAGCTTGTGCTTCATCGAGCCCGACATTTCACATGATGTACTTTGCATATAAGTTAAAAAAGCAGGGTGACAATATACAGTGTTAGTGTACTCCTTTCCCAACTTTGAACCAGTTCATTGTTCCATGTCTGGTTCTAGCTGTTGCTTCTTGGCCTGCATACAGATTTCTCAGGAGGCAGGTAAGGTCATTTGGTATTCCCATTTCTTTAAGAATTTTTCACAGTTTGTTGTGATCCACACAAAGACTGTAGCATAGTCAATGAAACAGATGTAGGTTATTTTATGGAACTCTCTGGCTTTTCCTATGATCCATCCTCATGGTATGGTATGGTATATCTCTATTTGAAAATCCCTAACTTTTAGGGAATAGTTTTAGTTGAACGGTTCTATGAAGACCTACAAGACCTTTTAGAACTAACACCCAAAAAGATGTCCTATTCATTATAGGGGACTGGAATGCAAAAGTAGGAAGTCAAGAAACACCTGGAGTAACAGGCAAATTTGGCCTTGGAATACAGAATGAAGCAGGGCAAAGACTAATAGAGTTTTGCCAAGAAAATGCACTGGTCATAGCACACACCCTCTTCCAACAACACAAGAGAAGACTCTACACATGGACATCACCAGATGGTCAACACCAAAATCAGATTGATTATATTCTTTGCAGCCAAAGATGGAGAACCTCTATACAGTCAACAAAAACAAGACCAAGAGCTGACTGTGGCTCAGATCACGAACTCCTTATTGCCAAATTCCAACTTAAATTGAAGAAAGTAGGAAAAACCACTAGACCATTCAGGTATGACCTAAGTCAAATCTCTTATTATACAGTGGAAGTGAGAAATAGATTTAAGGGCCTAGATCTGATAGATAGAGTGCCTGATGAACTATGGACTGAGGTTTGTGACATTGTTTGTGACTGAGGAGAGAGGGATCAAGAATATCCCCATGGAAAAGAAATGCAAAAAAGCAAAATGGCTTTCTGGGGAGGCCTTACAAATAGCTGTGAAAAGAAGAGAAGCAAAAAACAAAGGAGAAAAGGAAAGATATAAGCATATGAATGCAGAGTTCCAAAGAATAGCAAGAAGAGATAAGCACCTTCCTCAGTGATCAATGCAAAGAAATAGAAGAAAACAACAGAATGGGAAAGACTAGAGATCTCTTCAAGAAAATTAGAGATGCCAAGGGAACATTTCATGCAAAGATGGGCTCGATAAAGGACAGAAATTGTATGGACCTAACAGAAGCAGAAGATATTAAGAAGAGGTGGCAAGAATACACAGAAGAATTGTACAAAAAAGATCTTCATGACCCAGATAATCATGATGGTGTGATCACTTACCTAGAGCCAGACATCCTGGAATGTGAAGTCAAGTGGGCCTTAGAAAATGTCACTACGAACAAAGCTAGTGGAGGTGATGGAATTCCAGTTAAGCTATTTAAAATCCTGAAAGATGATGCTGTGAAAGGGCTGCACTCAATATGCCAGCAAATTTGGAAAACCCAGCAGTGGCCACAGGACTGGAAAAGGTCAGTTTTCATTCCGATCTCAAAGAAAGGCAATGCCAAAGAATGCTCAAACTACCGCACAATTGCACTCATCTCACACGCTAGTAATGTAATGCTCAAAATTTTCCAAGCCAGGCTTCAGCAATACGTGAACCGTGAACTTCCAGATGTTCAAGCTGGTTTTAGAAAGGGTAGAGGAACCAGGGACCACATTGCCAACATCCACTGGATCATGGAAAAAGCAAGAGAGTTCCAGAAAAACATCTATTTCTGCTTTATTGACTATGCCAAAGCCTTTGACTGTGTGGATCACAATAAACTGTGGACAATTCTGAAAGGGAAGGGAATACCAGACCACCTGACCTGCCTCTTGAGAAATTTGTATGCAGGTCAGGAAGCAACAGTTAGAATTGGACATGGAACAACAGACTGGTTCCAAATAGGAAAAGGAGTATGTCAAGGCTGTATGTTGTCACCCTGCTTATTTAACTTCTATACGGAGTACATCATGAGAAATGCTGGGCTGGAAGAAGCACAAGCTGGAATCAAGATTGCTGGGAGAAATATCAATAACCTCAGATATGCAGATGACACCACCCTTATGGCAGAAAGTGAAGAGGAACTCAAAAGCCTCTTGATGAAAGTGAAAGAGGAGAGTGAACAAGTTGGCTTAAAACTCAACCTTCAGAAAACGAAGATCATGGCATCTGGTCCCATCACTTCATGGGAAATAGATGGGGAAACAGTGGAAACAGTGTCAGACTTTATTTTGGGGGGCTCCAAAATCATTGCAGATGGTGACTGCAGCTATGAAATTAAAAGACGCTTACTCCTTGGAAGGAAAGTTATGACCAACTTAGATAGCATATTCAAAAGCAGAGACATTACTTTGCCAACAAAGGTCCGTCTAGTCAAGGCTATGGTTTTTCCATTGGTCATGTATGGATGTGAGAGTTGGATTGTGAAGAAAGCTGAGTGCCAAAGAATTTATGCTTTTGAACTGTGGTGTTGGAGAAGACTCTTGAGAGTCCCTTGGATGGCAAGGAGATCCAACCAGTCCTTTCTGAAGGTGATCAGCCCTGGGATTTCTTTGGAAGGAATGATGCTGAAGCTGAAACTAGTACTTTGGCCACCTCATGCGAAGAGTTGACTCATTGGAAAAGACTCTGATGCTGGGAAGGATTGGGGGCAGGAGGAGAAGGGGACGCCAGAGAATGAGATGTCTGGATGGCATCACTGACTAGATGAACATGAGTCTGAGTGAACTCCGGGAGTTGGTGATGGATAGGGAGGCCTGGTGTGCTCCGAAAATGGGGTCCCAAAGAGCCAGACACGACTGAGGGACTGAACTGAGCTGAACTTTTACTTTTTATTAATTTAATTTCCTTTTAGTTTCAGTGAGATATAATTGACATAGGACTGTATATGTTTGAGGTGTACAGCAAAACAATTTGACTTACATGTATCATGAAATGATTACTACAATAATTTAGTAATGTGTATCATTTAAAACACCTTAAAATACAAGATAAAGAAGAACTATTTTCCCTATTATGAGAACACTTAGGACTTGCTCTCTTAAAATCTTTTGTATGTAACACAGACAACTGTTAATCACTTTAATTATGTTTTACATTACATTCTTAGTACAAAACAGAAAGAACCATAGAAATAGAACAAACAGGTAGTTTCCAGAGCATTGGGATAGGGGAGTAAGTGAAATAGGTGACAGAGATTAAGAGGTACAAACTTCTAGTTATGAAATAAATGTCACAGGGATGTAATGTACAGAGTGAAGAAAATGCTCAAGAATAGTATGGTATCTTCATATGGTGACAGATGGCAACTAGAGCTATTGTGGTGATCAGTTTGAAACGTATAGAAATATCAAAGTGCTGCATTGTGCACCATAAGCTGTCATAGTATCGTGGGTCAATTATATTTTTTAAAACTACTAACAGTCAAATTCATAGAGAGATTAGATTTGTGGTTCCTAGAAGTGGGAGTGGGGGAGGAGGAGTTAGAAGAAGGTGATAGAAAGGTCCAAACTTCCAGGTATTATAAAAAAAATAAAAAAAATTATAATTTTTAAATCTTCCACAGCAGAGGTGGCTGATGTCCATGATGTAAACTGTTAACTATTTACTATTTTACATTATTATCATTCCAAGACCCTGGGTTTGAAAAGTGTAAGTGGAAAAGTGTTAGTCACTCAGTTGTGTCCAGCTCTTTGCAACACCACGGCCCATAGAGTGCCAGGCTCCTATATCCAAGGAATTCTCCAGGCAAGAATATTGAAGTAGGTAGCCATTCCCTTTTCCGGGGGATCTTCCTGACACAGGGGATTAGGGAAGTGTTAAAAAGAGTCCTAATATTAACTTGTGACTACTGGGAAGAACTCTTTTTTCTGCTTTGGCATTCTAAAATATTGCTGGGAAGGAATTGAAGTTCCTTTTTCTGGTAAGTTCCTCATTTTTTTTTTTTTTTTGTCTTTACATCAGTACTTTCATTCCCCCTCAGTGCACAATCTGATATTATATAGGTGTTTGGTAGTACAGTCACGGGTTAGCCAGAAGTACAGTGTTCCACCAGAACCTGGCCATTCTATAGATTCTAAAAGTAAAGCCAAAGTGTTCCAGCTTAAAAGTCAGTGGAGGCTTTTATATGCCTTTTAGCTCAATTATTCACATGATTTTCTTTAGGCTGCTGTTTAGGCCAGTCTCTACATCATTCTGCAGCATTTACCTTTTAAGTTTCATTGTTGGTAATTTCTCTGGCTCTATTCCAAACACTAAATCCTATACAATTTATATGATTCCTTAACCTCTCATGGCTCATTATTGACATCTATGTGGATTCTGTAACTTTGACCTGTGGTGATACATGGGAAGAAGATTCACTTCCAAGCTTTGTGAGTTATATTATATAATAGCCTGATGTTGCCAACATTAATACAAAGTACCTCAGTGTGATGGTATGGTAGGGACCACTTTTTCCCCAAAGCTAGATAATAAACAAAAATTCATCCTTAGTGCTTGCAATTCAAAAAGGCCATTCACTACCATCTGGACAAGACTCTGTAATGTTCTCTGAGGCAAAATATTCTTACAAAATATTTGTGCAAAATAGCACAACTCAGCTTTTCCATTATGTAAAGGCTGTCTTAGCAGTAATGTGTTTCTCCAAATAAAAAGTAAGTATAACTACTTAAAAGTATTTTTACTTCCTTCATTCATGTTCTCCCTCTCTCTCTATTTTTTTATCTTTGGAAAGCATGCATGGTGCCTAAAGGCACAACTGCCATCTTGTAACCATACACTGATAATATACATATTATGATTACTCCCAATGTTCTGCTTTCCCTATGTCATTTTGTTGTTGTTCAGTGACTAAGTTGGTCTCACCAACTCTTGAGACCCCATGGATCGCAGCATGCCAGGCTTCTCTTTTCTTTACTATGTCCTGGAGTTTGCTCAAGTTCATGTCCATTGAATTGGTGGTGCTATCTAACCATCTCAAATTCTTCTTTTGCCTTCAATCTTTCCCAGCACCAGAGTCTTTTCTAATGAGTTGGCTCTTCACATCAGGTGGCCAAAGTATTTGAACTTCAGCTTTAGTATCAGTCCTTCCAATGAGTATTCAGGGTAGATTTCCTTTAGGATTTACTGGTTTGATCTCCTTGCTGTCCAAGGGACTCTCAAGAGTCTTCTCGAGCACCACAGTTCAAAAGCATCAATTCCTCAGCACTCCGCCTTCTTTATGGTCCAACTCTCACATCCTTACATGACTACTGTGAAAGCCATAGTTTTGGCTATACTGACCTTTGTCAGCAAAGTGATGTCTCTGCTTTTTAATGTGCTAGGTTGATCATAGATGCATGCAAAACTATACTGACTATCCCATGTGATCAAATATGGATGGGGATGACATGTGTCACTTTCAGGCTGAGGCCATGAAAAACCTGTGTGCCACTCTCTTGTGTCTTTCTTCATTTGGTCTCCATAGTTGGGGACCATGGAAGCATTGTGCCAAGATGGCTGAATCAAGAAGTCACATAGTTTAGATTGTTTTGTCATTGTATGGATCAAAGCCTCCATGAAGATTTACTTGAATAGACAATGGGCTTTGCACAACCAAAATACACATTGATTGTGTTGAACCTTTATTGACAGGCATTTGTAAATATCACAGAATCTTCTAGTTTATTCTAAGCAATAACAGTGGCAAGCACAGGGAGATGGTCTATGCAACAAAGATGGTATAATAAAACTATTAAAATAGCCCTGCTTCTAAAAGTGTGATTGAGCTTCAGTAGCAGCCCTCAGTGTGGATTGCCTTTCCCTAGACCACTTATTGAATGCAAAACAAAAACAAAAACAAAAAGCATTATTAGTTAAGTGACTCAGTTATTTTTGTTTCAATTTTTTTTTATTTTGAACCTGAAAGCATTCCAAATTAATTTTATACATATAAATTTATATATGTTTCCTACTAAACAATACAACATAACACATAAATATCTTATTTACTTTCTCCACAATCCCTAAATGCTGTCCTCACCCCAGTGATGACCCAGGCAAATAACTCAAGTCTTATTGCCATTAGAGGATACTTTGGACTAAATGACCCTGACCACATCACTGAAATTCAAGAAATCTCTTCTTACTTCATAGCGTAGTCTTCCTTGTTTTAAAATAGCCTTGCATCACTGTTTTCACTATTTTGAAAGCACGGAGAACAAAATTGCTCAAAATATGAAAGCTCTGCACCTATTTTGAATAATAAGATGTTTCAATGTGGCAAAAAAAAATCCACATTCTACTTTCTTTTATGCTAGACTGATGTGTGCTTTGTTATTTTCAGTAGATAAATGTAAGGACTATCAAAGGACAAACTTGCAAGAAAAAATAAACTGTTCCTTCTTTTACTGTCTCAGATCCAACAGCTTTTCAGATTTAGCTTCCATTTATTAGAACATTTGAAATTACTTATTGGAATTTCTTAGTGTTCTTTTATAAGCCCAATGAACAGGTGTAATTGTGTTTGGTAGATCAATTCATCCATTGCAACTTGAAACTATTTCAGGGTTATCAAATAACAGCAAATAGCCTAGTTGTTTAATTATATCAAGTAAATTTATGCCTTTTGATAGAAGTAATCAATTCAAAATGAAATAAAAAATCTTACAAGTTGGACAATCTACCCAATTAGTTAGATTTTCTTTTCCTAAATTCACATTTCAAATTAAAGTGCATAAATCCATCACCTGTACAACCTACTGATAGACTCTTATCAACATAATGCATGTTAGCAACTACATTATTAAAATTCTACCAAAGACTAAAATGGAGAGGACAGGCCTGAATTATCATTTAACATTAATTCTAATGACAAATGTTTCCATTGCAATAGGGAATTTTTCCTATTAAATAATATTTTCACTTCTACAAAGAAGTACCTTGAACTCTTCTAATCAATCATGTGTACATCAGTGTAGTACTTAAAAATGTTTTCATTATTAAGATGCAAGAGTGTCCATTTATCTTTCTGTTGACTATCACCTTTTATAGTAAAAAGACACTACACAAAATGCAAAACATGCTGTTCAATTCAGCAAATATATATTAAAAATTGATTAGTGACCAATACTGGGATTTTTAATGCTCCCTGGGTAATATTGATATCATTATCACATATCTTTCTA
The DNA here is from genome assembly GCF_019923935.1 of Bubalus bubalis. NCBI lineage: Eukaryota > Metazoa > Chordata > Mammalia > Artiodactyla > Bovidae > Bubalus > Bubalus bubalis. The sequence continues at coordinate 53,684,072 of NC_059168.1, read as the reverse complement.
CACTGAACTTTTCCATTTAAATTACTTAAATCGTTTTCATGAGAATATAGTCTACTTCTTAACTCCTGCTATTCTGTGAACAATAACAGTACTGTTTTCTTTATAGACATGATGTCTTATCCAGTTGCTTTTATGCAGTAGGAATCTCGAAAGTATCTGTTGAAAGGATAATGAATTGTTGTTCTTTGGAGGGAATGATGCTGAAGCTGAAACTCCAGTACTTTGGCCACCTCATACGAAGAGCTGGCTCATTGGAAAAGACTCTGATTCTGGGAGGGATTGGGGGCAGAAGGAAAAGGGGACGACAGAGGATGAGATGGCTGGATGGCATCACTGACTCGATGGATGTGAGTCTGAGTGAACTCCGGGAGTTGGCGATGGACAGGTAGGCCTGGCGTGCTGCGATTCATGGGCTCTCAAAGAGTTGGACATGACTGAGTGACTGAACTGAACTGAACTGTCTTTTTATATTAATATCCAAATGAGGAGGCAGAAATATAAAAGAGGAATGTGGGAGATAACTAATGATTCCAGTTGCATGGGATAGCTGTTTACATTGAGGGAGTAAATATCAAAAGATAAAGAAAGGAGATATTTTTAACATGAAGCTTCAAGAATACTATGGGGTAGTGGCATTAAAACCTACCATTTCCTTATGTGGGCTTCCCTGGTATCTCAGCTGGTAAAGAATCCCTCTGCAACGCAGGAGACCCTGGTTCAATTCCTGGGTCAGGAAGATCCCCTGGAGAAGGGATAGGTTACTTACTCCAGTATTCTTGGGCTTTCCTGGTGGCTCAGATAGTAAAGGATCTACTTGAAAAGTAGGAGATCTGAGTTCTATCCCTGGATTGGGACAATCCCATGGAAAAGGGAATGACTACCCCCTCCAGTATTCTTGCCTGGAGAATCATCATGGACGGGGGAGCCTGATGGGCTACAGTCCCTGGGGTCACAAAGAGTAGGACAAGACCTAGCAATTGAGCACAGTGCACACTGTCTTATGTGTTGAGCAGACTCTGAAGCCAGGAACAGTTTAATATGCCTCCATCCAAACAACAAACTTTAAAACATGAATTAATGTTCATTCATTTTGATTCTCTTGCTTGCTCAGTCATTCAGTCATGTATGATTCTTTGGAACCCCATGGACTATAGCCTACCAGGCTCTTCTGTGCATGGCATTTTCCAAGCATGACTACTGAAATGAGTTGCCATTTCTTTCTCCAGATGTATTAGTCACCCAATTGTATCCAACTATTTGTGGCCCCATAGACAATTAGCCCATCAAGCTCTTGTGTCAATTGAATTTTCCAAGCAAGACCTCTGGAGTCGGTTGCCATTCCCTTCTCCAGGGGATCTTTCAGACCCACAGATGAAACCCAGGTTTTCTGCACTGTAGGCAGATTCTTTATCATCTGAGGCACCAGGGAAGCACAATTTTCATTAAATAGAGATAAAAATTTGATCAGATAAAGGGATTGTATCTTTAGAAGGGAGAAATAGATTTAAGGGACTAGATCTGATAGAGTGCCTGATGAACTATGGACAGAGGATCGTGACATTGTACAGAGGACAGAGAAAAAGACCATCCCCAAGAAAAAGAAATGCAAGAAAGCAAAATGTCTGTGTGAGGAGGGCTTACAAATAGCTGAGAAAAGAAGAGAAGCAAAATCAAAGAAGAAAAGGAAAGATATAAGCACCCGAATGCAGAGTTCCAAAGAATAGCAAAGCAAGATAAGAAAGCCTTCCTCAGTGATCAATGCAAAGAAATAGAGGAAAAGAACAGAATGGAAAAGACTAGCGATCTCTTAAAGAAAATTAGAGATACCAAGGGAATATTTCATGCAAAGATGGGCTCAATAAAGGACAGAATTGGTAGGGATCTAATAGAAGCAGAAGATATTAAGAAGACATGGCAGGAATACATAGAAGAACTGTACAAAAAAGATCTTCACAACCCAGATAATCACGATGGTGTGATCACTGACCTAGAGCCAGACATCCTGGAATGTGAAGTCAAGTGGGCCTTAGGAAGCAGCACTATGAACAAAGCTAGTGGAGGTGATGAAATTGCAGTTCAGCTATTTCAAATTCTGAAAGATGATGCTATGAAAGAGCTGCACTCAATATGCCAGCAAATTTGGAAAACTCAGCAGTGGCCACAGGACTGGAAAAGGTGAGTTTTCATTCCAATCTCAAAGAAAGCCAATGCCAAAGAATGCTCAAACTACTGCACAATTGCACTCATCTCACACGCTAGTAAAGTAATGCTCAAAATTCTCCAAGCTAGGCTTCAGCAACACATGAAACCATGAACTTTCAGATGTTCAAGCTGGTTTTAGAAAAGGCACAGGAATCAGAGATCAAATTGACAACATCCACTGGATTATCAAAATAGTAAGACAGTTCCAGAAAACATCTATTTCTGCTTTATTGACTATGGCAAAGCCTTTGACTATGTGGATCACAATAAACTGTGAAAAATTCTGAAAGAGATGGGAATACCAGACCACCAGACCTGCCTCTTGAGAAACCTGTGTGCAGGTCAGGAAGCAGCAGTTAGAACTGGACAAGAACAACAGTCTTGTTCCAAATAGGAAAAGGAGTACGTCAAGGCTGTCTATTGTCACCCTGCTTATTTAACTTATATGTAGAGTACATCGTGAGAAACTCTGGGCTGGAGGAAGCACAAGCTGGAATCAAGATTGCTGGGAGAACTATCAATAACCTCAGATATGCAGATGACACCACCGTTAGGACAGAAAGTGAAGAACTAAAGAGCCTCTTGATGAAAGTGAAAGAGGAGAGTGACAAAGTTGGCTTAAAGCTCAGCATTTAGAAAATGAAGATCATGGCATCTGGTCCCATTACTTCATGGTAAATAGATTGGGAAACAGTGGAAACAGTGTCAGACTTTATTTTTCTGGGCTCCAAAATCACTGCAGATGGTGACTGCAGCCATGAAATTAAAAGACGCTTACTCCTTGGAAGAAAATTTATGAACAACCTAGATAACATAAAAAAAAGCAGAGACATTACTTTGCCAACAAAGGTCCGTCTAGTCAAGGCTATGGTTTTTCCAGTGGTCATGTATTGATGTGAGAGTTGGACTGTGAAGAAACCTGAGCGTGGAAGAATTGATGCTTTTGAACTGTGGTGTTGGAGAAGACTCTTGAGAGTCCCTTGGACTGCAAGGAGATCCAAGCAGTCCATCCTAAAGGAAGTTCAGTCCTGGGTGTTCATTGGAAGGAATGATGCTGAAGCTGAAACTCCAATACTTTGGCCACCTGATGCCAAAAGCTGACTCATTTGAAAAAACCCTGATTCTCAGAGGGATTGAGGGCAGGAGGAGAAGGGGATGGCAGAGGATAAGATTGTTGGATGGCATCACCGACTCAAGGGACATGGGTTTGAGTGGACTCCGGGAGTAGGTGATGGACAGGGAGGCCTGACGTGCTGTGGTTCATGAGGTTACAAAGAGTCGGACATGACTGAGTGACTTAACTGAACTGAAAGAAAATTAAATGAAAAAAGCTCAATTCATTAAAGGATGAATGGATAAAGAAACTGTGATATACATATAGTGAAAGTTTATTAAGCTGCAATTGGGACAACATGGATAGAACTTGAAAGCATTATGCTAAGTGAAATGCCAGGCAGAGAAAGAAAAATACTCTGGAATCGCACATGCATGTAGAATCTGGAAAAAAAAAAAATGAACTTGTAGCAACACAAGATTGATGGCTGCAAGAAGATGAGAGGTGGTAGAAATATTAGAGATTGATCGAAGGGTACAAACTTTCAGTTATAAAATGATTATGTTCTGGGAATCTAATGTACAGAGTGATGGCTATAGGTAACAATAATTTATTACATATTTGAATAATGTTAAAAGTTGGATTTTTAATGTTCTTCACTACACATGCCAAAAAAAAAAAACAACTCGCAAAATGGTAATTGTGTGAGGCAACATATGTGTTAAGTAACCTCATTATAGTGATAATTTCACAACGTATATGTAACAATTGCATATGCATAATATAATGATTAATTATGCATAATGCATAATTTCACAATGCATAGCATATGAAGACATGGTACACCTTAAATTTATTTTAATGGCAATCTTATATGCCATTTTGCCAAGAAAATGCACGGGTCATAGCACACACCCTCTTCCAACAACACAAGAGAAGACTCTACACATGGACATCACCAGATGGTCAACACCAAAATCAGATTGATTATATTCTTTGCAGCCAAAGATGGAGAAGCTCTATACAGTCAGCAAAAACAAGACCAGGAGCTGACTGTGGCTCAGATCATGAACTCCTTATTGCCAAATTCAGACTTAAATTGAAGAAAGTAGGGAAAACCACTAGACTATTCAGGTATGACCTAAATCAAATCCCTTATGATTATACAGTGGAAGTGAGAAATAGATTTAAGGGCCTAGATCTGATAGATAGAGTTCCTGATGAACTAGGAACAAGGTTCGTGACATTGTACAGGAGACAGGGATCAAGACTGTTCCAATGGAAAAGAAATGCAAAAAGCAAAATGGCTGTCTGAGGAGGCCTTAAAAATAGCTGTGAAAAGAAGAGAAGCAAAAAGCAAAGGAGAAAAGGAAAGATATAAGCATCTGAATTCAGAGTTCCAAAGAATAGCAAGAAGAGATAAGAAAGCCTTCCTCAGTGATCAATGCAAAGAAGTAGAGGAAAACAACAGAATGGGAAAGACTAGAGATCGATTCAAGAAAATTAGAGATACCAAGGGACATTTCATGCAAAGATGGTCTGGATAAAGGACAGAAATGGTATGGACCTAACAGAAGCAGAAGATATCAAGAAGACATGGCAAGAATACACAGAAGAACTTTACAAAAAATATCTTCATGACCCAGATAATCACGATGGTGTGATCACTGACCTAGAGCCAGACATCCTAGAATGTGAAGTCAAGTGGGCCTTAGAAAGCATCACTATGAACAAAGCTAGTGGAGGTAATGGAATTCCAGTTGAGCTATTTCAAATCCTGAAAGATGATGCTGTGAAAGTGCTGCACTCAATATGCCAGCAAATTTGGAAAATTCAGCAATGGCCACAGGACTGGAAAAGGACAGTTTTCATTCCAATCCCAAAGAAAGGCAATGCCAAAGAATGCTCAAACTACCGCACAATTGTGCTCATCTCACACGCTAGTAAAGTAATGCTCAAAATTCTCCAATCCAGGCTTCAGCAATATGTGAATCATGAACTTCCTGATGTTCAAACTGGTTTTAGAAAAGGCAGAGGAACCAGAGATCAAATTGCCAACATGTGCTGGATCATGTGAAAAGCAAGAGAGTTCCAGAAAAACATCTATTTCTGCTTTATTGACTATGCCAAAGCCCTTGACTGTGTGGATCACAATAAACTGTGGAAAATTCTGAAAGAGATGGGAATACCAGACCACCTGACCTGCCTTTTTAGAAATCTGTATGCAGGTCAGGAAGCAATAGTTAGAACTGGACATGGAACAACAGACTTGTTCCAAATAGGAAAAGGAGTACATGAAGACTGTGTATTGTCACCCCCTGCTTATTTAACTTATATGCAGTGTACATCATGAGAAACACTGGGCTGGAAGAAGCACAAGCTGGAATCAAGATTGCCGGGAGAAATATCAATAACCTCAGATATACAGGTGAGACAACCCTTGTGGCAGAAAGTGAAGAGGAACTCAAAAACCTCTTGAGGAAAGTGAAAGTGGAGAGTGAAAAAGTTGGCTTAAAGCTCAACATTCAGAAAACAAAGATCATGGCATCCGGACCATCGCTTCATGGGAAATAGATAGGGAAACAGTGGAAACAGTGTCAGACTTTATTTTTTTGGACTCAAAATCACTGCAGATAGTGACTGCAGCCATGAAATTAAAAGACACTTACCCCTTGAAAGGAAAGTTATGACCAACCTAGATAGCACATTAAAAAGCAGAGATATTACTTTGCCAACAAAGGTCCATCTAATCAAGACTATGGTTTTTCCTGTGGTCATGTATGGATGTAAGACTTGGACTGTGAAGAAAGCTGAGCGATGAAGAATTGATGCTTTTGAGCTGTGGTGTTGGAGAAGAGTCTTGAGAGTCCCTTGGACTGCAAGGAGATCCAACCAGTCCATTCTAAAGGAGATCAGCCCTGGGATTTCTTTGGAAGGAATGATGCTGAAGCTGAAACTCCAGTACTTTGGCCACCTCATGCGAAGAGTTGACTCATTGGAAAAGACTCTGATGCTAGGAGGGATTGGGGGCAGGAGGAGAAGGGGACGCCAGAGGATGAGATGGCTGGATGGCATCACTGACTCGATCGACGTGAGTCTGAGTGAACTCTGGGAGTTGGTGATGAACAGGGAGGCCTGGCGTGCTGCAATTCATGGGGTAGCAAAGAGTCGGACACGACTGAGCGACTGCACTGAACTGATATGCCATTTATGTATTAATAAAACTGGGTAAAAAACAAATAAGGCAGCACAAGGGAAGAAAAAAAAATCTTGAAATCATGAGAATGGTAATCTTTGGAGAAAAAGAAGAGGACTTGAAAAAGGTTTTTATCATCCTGATGTTCTATTTCTTGATGTAGATTTCATTTAATGGGAGTGCTTACATAATGACAATTTATCTGCACAATTATTGTGCACTTTTCTGTATTAATTAATTTAATATCTAAATTATATTTTAAAAGAGGATATAGAGAAAGCGAACTTCCCCGATGGCTCAGTGGTAAAAAATATCTGTCTGCCAACTCAGAAGACTCAGAATATGCTGCTTCAATCTCTGCATCAGAAAGATTCCCTGGAGGAGGAAATGGCAACTCACTCCAATATTCTTACCTGGAAAGTTCCGTGGACAGAGGAGACTTACGGGCTGCAATCCATGGGGTAAAAGAGTCAGAGAAGACTGAGTGAGCACATAGAGAAATATGCATTTTTTAGGTAAAAAATGGCTAGTTTAGTTTTAAATATGCTGAAATTGAAATGTCAGTCCTAAAGAAGCCTAGTAAATAATTAGGTATATATGATCACAGCTCGGCAAAATATACTAGTACAGGGATTAAGATCTTTTTATAGTTACCAAGATAACATTCCATTAGAAATGATGAAGTGGTTAAGAATTTATGATGAGGAGGCATGGCCAGAACAAAGCCTTGGAATATAATCAGACATGCAATTAGTACAAAGAGCCTTTTTATTTGGAACTATCATCTATGTATCTCCTAAAATTATGAGAATGCAAGATGAGCAGTCAGGCACAAAATTTAACCAGTTGAGAGTAATGTTTCAACATCAGTTTTCAGTGATTTACTCTCTTATAAAGCTGAAGTATAGTTGATTTACAATGTTATGTTAGTTTCAGATGTACAGCAAAGTTATTGTTATACATATATATATATATATATTCTTTCTCAGATTCTTTTCCCATATAGGTTATTACAAAATATTGACTATAGTTCCCTGTGTTACACAGCATGTCTTTGCTCATATATATATGTGTATATATATACACACACACACACACATATATATATATATATATATATTACTTCCAAATTCCTAATTTATCCCTGCCTTCCCCCCCTCACCATGCTTCCCCTTTGGTAACCGTAAGTTATTTTCCTATGTTTGTGAATCTGTTTCTGTTTTGTAAATGCTCATTTGTATCCTTTCTTTTCATTTCCACATATAAGTGATATCATATGATATTAGTATTTCTCTGCTTGAATACTTAGTATGATAATCTCTAGGTGCATCCATGTTGTTGTGCATGACATTATTTCATTATTTTTTATGGTTGAGTAGTATTCTATTTTTATATGTGTATATATGAGTTGAGTGTTAATTCACTCAGTTGTGTCTGACTCTTTGCAACCCCATGGACTGTACCCACCAAGTTCCTCTGTCCATGGAATTCTCCATTCAAGAATACTAGAATAGGTAGCCATTCCCTTTTCCAGGGGTACTTCCCAACCCTGGGATTGAATCAAGGTCTTCTGCATTGCAGGCAGATTCTCTACCCTCTGATCCACCAGATGGTATGTGTGTATATAAAATGATATAGACATATATCACATCTTATTTATCCATTCATCTCTCTATGGACATTTAGGTTGTTTCCAGGTCCATGTCTTTTCATGTATTTGGAAAAAAGTGAAAGTGAAGTAGCTCAGTTGTGTCTGACTCTTTGAAACCCCATATACTGTAGCCTACCAGGTTCCTCTGTCCATGGGATTTTCCATGCAAGAATACTCAAGTGGTTGCCATTTTGTTGTATAGGAGATCTTTCTGACCAGGGATTGAACCCGGGTTTTCCACATTGTAAGTGAAAGTGAAGTCACTCAGTCATGTCCGACTCTTAGCGACCCCATGGACTGCAGCCTACCAGGCTTCTCCATCCATGGGATTTTCCAGGCGAGAGTACTAGAGTGGGTTGCCATTGCCTTCTCCGCATTGTAGGCAGACGCTTTATCATCTGTGCCACCAGGGAGTGGCTTTGGAGAAAATCATAATTCAAAAAGAAATATGCACTTCAATGATTAACTTGTATTGACTATTGACAAGTCTTTTTCTTGTAGAAGATATGAAAAGAGAAATTTCTTAAGAAGGTGGGATTGGTAAACATGCTATGTTGGATGCTCTGAGGCACGATCCAAATTGGCTTCAAAAGTTAAGAACTTTTTCTCTAGTACCTGGAAGCGCTATGGACAGGCAATCTTGTGCCTGAGCCCTCTATAAAGATTCTCTAGTTGAACAGCACTGTCTCAACCAAGTTCACATATCCTTCCATACATCTGCACACACTGATCAGTGTAAAGCTCCAGGCTTCATTTCCTAATTCAGGGCAAGTCTTAAAAATCATCTCAATTTCAGGACTCTCCATTGGGCTGGTTTAAATCTCCAATGACAGCTCAACTTTTCTTTCCCCCTGACCCTTCTTCTGTTTTCCAGGAGATCCCCATGAACATTCTGCATGTAAATCCACATCTCAGAGTCTATTCTCAAGGAACCTAAAGTGTGGAAATTGTCCAATGCTGCAGGCATATGGTATAAAATACATTTTAAGTGACAAAGTGGTCTTTAATGGATTTTTAGCACAGTTTCAGCGGTGTAATGGTGTGAGGCAGATAAAAGTGGAAAAAGTTGAGTAACAGGGTAGAAAGAAAGATGAGAGTGGAATGTTGTCTCTAAAGAGTCATAGTATTATGGAATCTAGAGAATCATGTAAGGGGATAAATTTAGATAGAATGTAAAAACAGTTACCCTACATAAAGAAGAAATGGAGACAAAGACAAAGGTTAAGCTGTTTAGAAAGTCCTAATGGAATTACTTCATTTTCCTTGTGTGAATAAAATAGTCAAAAGCTCCCTGAGGGAAGAAGAATATGGTTAGACTTGTTTGTTTGTTTTTAGTTACCGGACTAAAGAATACAATAAGACAAATATTTATATGGGTCCAAACATTTATGTTGGTCCAATTGCAGGGAGGACAATAGGAATGCAAGTGGGCTAAGAGATTGAAATTGCTTGTAAATGAGAATTTAAAATTATGGATTAATAATTCTATACTGAATAAAGAAATATATTAAGGAAAAAGGGGCTGCTGGACTTAAAGCAAAGAAAGGAAGGGCATTAGACACTATAAGTAAAGCAATTAGTGAGGTTATTGTTCAGTCAGTTGCTAAGTTGTATCCTACTCTTTGCAAACCCATGAACTGCAGCACACCAGGCTTCCCTGTCCTTCACTGTCTCCCAGTTTGCTCAAACTCATACCCATTGAGTTGGTGATGCCATCCTACCATCTCATACTCTGTCACTCCTTCTTGTCTTGCCCTCAATCTTTCCCAGCATCAGTGAGGTAGAATAAAACGTTAGTAAGGTAGGTTAAAGGGAATAAGAAAATAGGATACAGTCAGAAAATGTGTTATTATGGGAAGCAAAGAGTAAGAGAGCTTGTGCTCGAAAGACTACAGTCAGTGTGATATAGTAATTAGATATTATAGAAGTACAATGATTCCAGATGATAACAAGATACAGGACATTGTTTACAGAAATGCCCCCAAAATCACACATGTTAAAAAACTGAAAGACTAGAATTTTCTATAGGTCATCTCCAAAAGTACTGAAACAATTTTTTTTTGATAAAAACACACACAACAATTGTTAAACCAGGTGTCTTTTAAAATATTTTATTTTGAAAAAATCTGTCTGTAAACATTTTTGAAAGCAGTGTAATGATCTCTTGAATATATTTTACCTAGTTTCACCATATGTTAATATTTTGACATAATCTTCTTATAATTCTTATCATTTGCTGAACTTTTGAGACTATATTATAGTCATTATAATCCTTCAACCTAAGTACTTCAGCTCATATCTACTAAAGACAGGCCATACTCCTACCTGATCATAGTACAGATATTATAATCAGAATATCTTGCCTGGAAAATTCCATAGATAGAAGAGCATGAGGGGCTAGAGTCCATGGGATCATAAAGAGTTGGGCATGATTGAGAGGTTGAGCACACACATACACACACACACTTTCAACCTTCACAAATTGTTCCTGTCTGTCTTTAACAGACAAGATTAAATCAAGGACCTAGTCGAAGACTATGTGATGCATTTTATTCATTTCCCAAGTCTGTATCAGTTCAGTTCAGTTCACTTGCTCAGTCACGTCTGACTCTTTGTGACCCCATGAATCATATCACGCCAGGCCTCCCTGTCCATCGCCAACTCCCGGAGCTCACTCAAACTCATGTCCATCGAGTCAGTGATGCCATCCAGCCATCTCATCCTCTGTCGTCCCCTTCTCCTCCTGCCCCCTATCCCTACCAGCATCAGAGTCTTTTCCAATGAGTCAACTCTTCGTATCAGGTGGCCAAAGTACTGGAGTTTCAGCTTTAGAATCATTGCTTCCAGAGAACACCCATGGCTGATCTCCTTTAGAATGGACTGGTTGGATCTCCTTGCAGTCCAAGGGACTCTCAGGAGTCTTCTCCAACACAACAGTTCAAAAGCATCAATTCTTCAGGGCTCAGATTTCTTCATAGTCCAACTATCACATCCATACATGACCACTGAAAAAACCATAGCCTTGACTAGATGGACCTTTGTTGGCAAAGTAATGTCTCTGCTTTTGAATATGCTATCTAGGTTGGTCATAACTTTCTTTCCAAGGAGTAAGTGTCTTTTAATTTCATGGCTGCAGTCAACATCTGCAGTGATTTTGGAGCCCCCCAAAATAAAGTCTGACACTGTTTCCACTGTTTCCCCATCTATTTCCCATGAAGCGATGGGACCAGATGCCATGATCTTCGTTTTCTGAATGTTGAGCTTTAAGCCAACTTTTTCACTCTCCTTTTTCACTTTCATCAAGAGGCTTTTTAGTTCCTCTTCACTTTCTGCCATAAGGGTGGTGTCATCTGCATATCTGAGGTGATTGATATTTCTCCTGGCAATCTTGATTCCAGCTTGTGCTTCTTCCAGCCCAGCGTTTCTCATGATGTACTCTGCATATAAGTTAAATAAGCAGGGTGACAATATACAGCCTTGACATACTCCTTTTCCTATTTGGAAAAAGAGTACGTTTGTTGTTGTCTGTTGTTCCATGTCCAGTTCTAACTGTTGCTCCTGACCTGCATATAGGTTTATCAAGAGGCAGGTCAGGTGTATAGTCTCTTTTTAATTCAAAACAACTCTCAAAAAATTTTGGTCTTTAATGGATTATCATTTTTTACAAATATAGACTGATGTGTGCACATACTTGTGTGTTTATGTGTGTGACTAGGACTGTTTTTTCATGACTATAATCAATACATTTTACATTTTAGGCAAGATCATCACATTCTAAAACGTGATATTTTATACAAGTTTTGAAAAAACATTTATATTGAGTAATGAAGTATGTCATACAAGACGCTTAGAACTAGGAATTGAACTGGAGATTCTTCTTAACCCTATTACCAAGGGTCTGACCAGTAGCTGTAGATGCTACTGCTGCTGTCACTTCAGTTTGTCTGACTCTTTGCAACCCCATGGCTGTAGCCAGCAGGCTCCTCTGTCCATGGGATTCTCCAGGAAAGAATACTGGAGTGGGTTGTCATTTCCTCCTGCAGGGGATTTTCCCAACCCAGGGATTGAACCCAGGTCTCCTGCATTGCAGGTGGATTCTTTACCACTGAGTCACAGAAGGAAGGTGGGTGGTAAATACAAGGTTGTGTATTATCCTAGCTGGCCGCATCTTTGAAATGAAATATTGCCAGTTACTCAATCACATCTCCTGGACATTTCCTGCCAGATCAAAGTAACTGCTACCTCCCCATATGGGGAGGGAGGTCGGAGAGGGGTTCAGGATGGGGAACACATGTACACCCGTGGCGGATTCATGTTAATGTATGGCAAAACCAATACAATATTGTAAAGTAAAATAATAATAATAATAAATGATAAATGGGTTAAAAATCAATTAAAAAAAAACAACAAAGTAACTGCTACCATCCACATGTTGGGCCCACCCCATCTCTTGTCTTTTGTTCGTCAAAATTTGTGGCAAGGTTTAATTTCCCTGAATTTCTGAGTAGAGTTACCTGGCCCACATAGGCAGATCCCAGACACCACGGTGTGGGTTTCCATCTGCATCTAGAAGGGATGGAAGGAGTCAAGCTTCCCTGAGTCCTGCCATGGCACGAGGGGGTCCATGACAGAGTCTTGTTTTCACCCTCAGGGAGGTGTGATATTCCACAGTGTTAGGAACTGGGAGGATGTGGAGCCAGGTGACACTCAAGAAGTGCATAGACTGGGTCCAGTGCAGGAATACTGAAGACCAGAATGGATAATACAGGCTTTTTCAACAGGTATAACTTGACTAGGTTCTCCTGAAGGTCTTCTATTTGGAGCCAGACTTCTGAATCCCAGGTGAGCAGCTGTGTGATTCTAGAAAACCTTGTTTCTGAACTTGTCAAATAGGGCAACCACATTTACCCCACAGAGATGTAAGAATTGAATTAAAATTGAATTAAGAACATTTTTAAGTAGCACAGAGTTCCATATTAACATCAGGGGCTGCTCTCACAAGTAAAAATTGGTCACAAACTGAACCAAATACCCTGGCTAGCTTAAATGGTAAGGCAGTAGAATGTGAAGTATTTTAACCTCAGCTGCTCAATAGGTCTCATTTGATGCCTCATTCTCCTGCTTCAAATCACTGGTGAAAGAAAGTCATCCAGGAAGCTCCTCCCCCACAACACCAATACTTTCTTCCCATCCCTCCTCCATAAATTGTGGATTCCTTAAGGGCAACAACATCTGATTTGCCCACTGTTGTGTACCCAGTGTGAAATGTTCTGCCTGTCCCTTAGTAGATGTTCCCAGACACTATGTATAGAATGAAAACAACAACAACAACAACAACAAACTATTAACGAGTATCTCCACATCTTTGCCCAAGAGATTCCCAATATTTGAAATATTTCCCCACTCCCCTAGGTTACCCAATCTTGGAAGACTTTCCTGACCTTCCCTCCAGTCTTCAATTTCTCTGTCCTCCACTTGTAGTGTTTTTGTCACATCACAGCTGACAGCAGAATGCCAGTGGGCAGTGGAATGGTTGTGAACAGTGAAAACTGAAATGGCTGGCTTTATTATCTGTCTCCTAGTGTGTGCTCAGTCTCTCAGTCATGTCCAACTCTTTGTGACCCCATGAACTGTAGCCCTGACAAGTTCCTCTGTCCATGGGAGTTTCCAGGCAGGAATACTGGAGTAAGTTGCCATTTCCTTTTCCAGGGGATCTTCTTGACCAAGGGATTGAAATTGCATCTCAAGCATTGGCAGAAGGATTCTTTACTGCTGAGCCACCAGGGATTTAGATGTCTCTTAGATCAGAACCCAAGCTCTTGGGGGGAAGGAGCAGGGTCTCATTCATGTTTGGATCCAAGCATCTCACTGGCTCAGATGTGTCTCTACAGAGTGTGTGTGTAGAAGTGCCTGGGGTCAGCACTCAGCAGGGAAGAGGTAACTAGGAAATTAGTTACCTCAAAAAGTGTGTATTTACATGGGGACAAGGGTGCCTGGAGAGATGGAGGAAAGAAACTAAGTACACCTTCCTTTGATGAATAAGCTATGGTGCCAGCTTCTCCACTCTCTGTCATGATCCTAGCTAAAAATAGGATTGCTCATGCCTTGGGGGAGGACAAGGTGGGATGCTCTGAAAGCCCACTCAGTCAATCAAAGCACTTGTCAAGTGCTTCAACCTTATCAGTAGAGGCTATGTAGGTGTGGCCTGTGGGGCCAGGGGCAGGTTGTTTCATAGAAATATAATGCACTACTTCACCACCAACTTGTTGATAATCTCATCTCAGGCAGCAACTATAGATGCTATGGATGGCTTATTTATACTCTGAGATTTTTTTTAATTAATTTATTTTTTATTGAAGGATAATTGCTTTACAGAATTTTGCTGTTTTCTGTCAAACCTCAACATGAATTAGCCATAGGTATACATATATCCTATCACTTTTGAAGCTCCCTCCCATCTCCCTCCCCATCCCACCCCTCTAGGTTGATACAGAGCCCCTGTTTGAGCTTCCTGAGCCATAGAGCAAATTCCCGTTGGCTACAAATGGTAATGTAAGTTTCTATGTTACTTTCTCCATACATCTCACCCTCTCCTCCCCTCTCCCCATGTCCATAAGGCTATCTCTATGTCTCTTTCTCCATTGTTGCCCTGTAAGTAAATTTTTCAGTACCATTTTTTTTTTTAGATTCCATATATATGTGTTAGAATAGAGTATTTACCTTTCTCTTTTTGATTCACTTCACTCTGTATAATAGGTTCTAGGTTCAACCACCTCATTAGAACTGACTCAAATGTGTTCCTTTTTATGGCTGAGTAATATTCCATTGTGTGTATATACCACAACTTCTTTATCTATCCATCTGTCAATAGACATCTAGGTTGCTTCCATGTTCTAGCTATTGTAAATAGTGCTGCAATGAACAATAGGAAACAAGTGTCTTTTTCAACCCTGGTTTGCTCAGGGTATATGCCTAGGAGTGGGATTGTAGGGTCATATGGCGGTTTTATTCCTAGTTTTCTAAGGAATCTCCACACCATCTTCTATAGTGGCTGTATCAATTTACATTCCCACCATTAGTGCAAGAGTGTTCCCTTTTCTCTATGACCTTTCCAGCATTTATTATTTGTAGACTTTTTGAGGAGGGCCACTCTGACCGGTGTGAGGTGATATCTCATTGTAGTTTCTCTAATAACGAGAAATGTTGAGCATCTTTTCATGTGTTTATTAGCCATCTGTATGTTTTCTTTGAAGAAATGTCTGTTTAGGTCTTTTTCCCACTTTTGATTGGGTTGTTTGTTTTTTCTGGTATTGAGTTGTATTAGCTGCTTGTATATTTTGGAAATTAATCCTTTGTTAATTGTTTCATTTGCTGTTATTTTCTCCCATTCTGAGGGTTGTCTTTTCATCCTGCTTATAGTTTCCCTTGCTGTGCAAAACTTTTAAGTTTAATCAGGTCCCACTTGTTTACTTTTGTTTTTATTTCCATTACTCTAGGAGGTGGGTCATAGAGGATCTTGCTTTGATCTATGTCATTGAGTGTTCTGCCTATGTTTTCCTCTAAGAGTTTTATAGTTTCTGGTCTCACACTTAGGTTTTAATTTGAGTTTATTTTTGTGTATAGTGTTAGGAAGTGTTCTAATTTATTTCTTTTACATGTAGCTGTCCAGTTTTCCCAGCACCATTTACTGAAGAGGCTGTCTTTGCCTCATTGCATATTCTTGCTTCCTTTGTTAAAAATAAGGTACCCACAGGTGCATGGGTTTATTTATGGGCTTTCTATATTGTTCCATTGGTCTATATTTCTGTTTTTATGCCAGTACCATACAGTCTTGATGACTGTAGCTTTGTAGTATAATCTGAAGTCTGGAAGGTTGATTCCTTCAGCTCCATTCTTTCTCAAGACTGCTTTGGCTATTTGGGGTCTTTTGTGTTTCCATATGAATTGTGAAAATTTTTGTTCTAGTTCTGTGAAAAATGTCACTGGTAATTTAGTAGGGATCACATTGAATCTGTAGATTGAATTTGGTAGTATAGTCATTTTCACAATATTGATTCTTCCTACCCAGGAACATGTAATATCTCTCCATCGATTCATGTCATCTTTGATTTATTTCATTAATGTCTTATAATTTTCTGTGCACAGTTCTTTTGTCTCCTTAAGTAAGTTTATTCCTTGATACTTGATTCTTTTTGTTGCAATGGTGAATGGGATTGATTCCTTAATTGCTCTTTCTGATTTTTCATTGTTAGTATAAAGAAATGCAAGTGATTTCTGTGTATTGATTTTGTATCCTGCAACTTTGCTAAATTCACTGATTAGCTCTAGTAATTTTCTGATACTATCTTTAGGGTTTTCTATGTACTGTATCATGTCATCTGCAAGCAGTGAGAGCTTTACTTCTTTTCTGATCTGGATTCTTTTTATTTCTTTTTCTTCTCTGCTGTAGCTAGGGGCTTCCAGAACTATGATGAATATTAGTGGTGGAAGTGGACACCATTGTCTTGTTCCTGATCTTAGTGGGGATGCTTTCAGGTTTTCACCACTGAGAATAATATTTACTGTAGGCTTATCATATATGACCTTTACTATGTTAAGGTAGGTTCCTTCTATGCCTGTTTTTTGAAGAGTTTTAATCATAAATAGGTCCTGAATTTTGTCAAAGACTTTTTCTGCATCTATTGAGATGATCATATGGTTTTTATCTTTCAATTTGTTAATATGGTGTATCACATTGATTGATTTGCATATATTGAAGAATCCTTGCATTCCTGGAATAAACTCAACTTGATCATGGTGTATGAGGTTTTTGATGTGTTGCTGAATTCTGCTTGCCGAATTTTTGATGAGGATTTTTTCATCTATGTTCATCAGTGATATTGGACTGTCATTTTCTTTTTTGTGTTTTCTTTGTCTGGTTTTGGTACAGGGTGATGGTGGCCTCGTAGAATGAGTTTGGAAGTGTTCCTCTGCAATTTTTTGAAAGAGTTTTAGAAGGATAAGCATTAGCTTTTCTCTAAATATTTAATAGAATTCTCTTGTGAAGCCATCTGGTTCTGGGCTTTTGTTTTTAAGGAGTTTTTTTTTTTAATCACACCTTCAATTTCAGTACTTGTAATTGGGTTGCTCATAATTTCTATTTCTTCCTTGTTCAGTCTTGGAAGATTGAGCTTTTCTAAGAAACTGTCCATTTTTTTCCAGGTTATCTATTTTATTGCCATATAGTTGTTCATAGTAGTCTATTATAATCCTTTGTATTTCTTCATTGTCTGTTGTAACCTCTTTTTCATTTCTAATTTGTTGATTTAATTCTTCTCTTTTTTTCTTGATGAGTCTGGCTAAGAGTTTGTCAATTTTGTTTATCTTCTCAAAGAATCAGCTTTTAGTTTTATTAATCTTTACTATTGTTTCTTTCATTTCTTTTTCATTTATTTCTGCTTGGATCTTTATGATTCCTTTACTTCTACTAATTTTGAGGTTCTTTTCTTCTTCTTTTCCCAGTTGCTTTAGGTGTAAAGTTAGGTTGTCTATTCGATGTTTTTCTTGTTTCTTGAGGTAGGATTGTATTGCTATAAACTTCCCTCTTAGAACTGCTCTTGCTGCATCCCATAGGTTTTGAGTTGTCATGCTTCCATTGTCATTTGTTTCTAGGAATTTTTTGATTTCCCTTTTGCTTTCTTCAGTAACCTATTGGTTATTTAGAAGTGTGTTGCTTAATCTCCAAGTGTTTGTATTTCTTACATTTTTTTTCTTCCTGTAATTAATATGCTAGTCTCATAGCATTGTGGTCAGAGAAGATGCCTGATACAATTTCAATTTTCTTAAATTTACTGAGGCTTGATTTGTGACCCAAGATGTGGTTTATCTTGGAGAATGTTCCATGTACACTTGAGAAGAAGGTGTATTCTTCTGCATTTGGATGGAATGTCCTGAAGATATCAATGAGCTCCATCTCATCTAATGTATCATTTAAGACTTGTGTTTTCTTATTAATTTTCTGTTTTGATGATCTCTCCATTGGTGTGAGTAGGGTTTTAAAGTTTCCTACTCTTATTGTGTTACTGTCAATTTCTCCTTTTACATCTGTTAGTGTTTGTCCTATGTATTGAGGTGCTCCTATGTTGGGTGCATAGATATTTACAATTGTTATGTCTTCCTCTTGGATTGATCCCTTGATCATTATGTAGTGCCTTCCTTAGCGCTTATAATCTTCTTTATTTTAAGGTCTATTTTGTCTGATATGAGGATTGCTACTCCAGCTTTCTTTTGCTTCCCATTAGCATGGAATATATTTTTCCATCCTCTCACTTTCAGTCTATATGTGTCTTGAGGTCTGAAGTGGGTTTCTTGTAGATAGTGTATATCTGGGTCCTGTTTTTGTATCTGTTCAGCTAGTCTGTGTCTTTTGGTTGGAGCATTTAATCCATTTACATTTAAAGTAATTATTGATATATATGTTCCTATTGCCATTTTCTAATGGTTTGGGGTTGATTTTGTAGATCTTTTTTTCTTCTCTTGTATTTCTTGACTATATAAGTCCATTTAACATTTGTTGTAAAGCTAGTTTGGTGGTACTGAATTCGCTTAATCTTTGCTTGTCCGAAAAGCTTTTTATTTCTCCATCAATTTTGAATGAGATCCTTGCTGGGTACAGTAATCTTGGTTGTAGATTTTTTTCCCTTTTAGTACTTTAAATATATCCTGCCATTCCCTTATGGCCTGCAGAGTTTCTGTTGAAAGATCAGCTGTTAAGCATATGGGGTTTTCCTGGTATGTTACTTGTTGCTTCTCCCTTGCTGCTTTTAATATTCTTTCTTTGTATTTAGTCTTTGTTGGTTTGAATAGTATGTGTCTTGGCGTGTTTCTCCTTGGGTTTATCCTGTATGGGACTCTTTGTGCCTCTTGGACTTGATAAGCTATTTCTTTTTCCATGTTAGGGAAATTTTAAATTATAATCTCTTCAAAATTTTCTGATACCCTTTCTTTTTTCTTCTTCTTTTGGGACCCTTATAATTCGAATGCTGGTGCATTTGATATTGTCCTAGAGGTCTCTGAGATTGTCCTCAGCTCTTTTCATTCTTTTTACTTTATTCTGCTCTTCAGAAGTTATTTCCACCATTTTATCTTTCAGCTCACTGGTTCATTCTTCCACTTCAGATATTCTACTATTGATTCCTTCTAGAGTATTTTTAATTTCAATAATTGTGTTGTTTGTCTCTGCATGCTTATTCTTTAATTCTTTTTGGTCTTTGTTAATTGATTCTTACATTTTCTCCATTTTGTTTTCAAGGGTTTTGATCATCTTTACTATCATTTTTCTGAATTCTTTTTCAGGTAATTTTCCTATTTTCTTTTCTTATTTTCTTATTTGGACTTCTGTGTTTCTAGTTTGTTCCTTTATTTGTGCAGTATTTCTCTGCCTTTTCTTTCTTTCTTTCTTCTTCTTTTTTTTTTTTTTTTAATTTTAACTTCAGTTCAGTTCAGTTCAGTCGCTTAGTCATGTCCGACTCTTTGTGACCCCATGAATCGCAGCACGCCAGGCCTCCCTGTCTATCACCAACTCCCGGAGTTCACTCAGACTCACATCCATCGAGTCAGTGATGCCATCCAGCCATCTCATCCTCTGTCATCCCCTTTTCCTCTTGCCCCCAATCCTTCCCAGCATCAGAGTCTTTTCCAATGAGTCAACTCTTCGCATGAGGTGACCAAAGTACTGAAGTTTCAGCTTTAGCATCATTCCTTCCAAAGAAATCCCAGGGCTGATCTTCTTCAGAATGGACTGGTTGGATCTCCTTGCAGTCCAAGGGACTCTCAAGAATCTTCTCCAACACCACAGCTCAAAAGCATCAATTCTTCGGTGCTCAGCTTTCTTCACAGTCCAACTCTCACATCCATACATGACCACTGGAAAAACCATAGCCTTGACTAGACGGACCTTTGTTGGCAAAGTAATGTCTCTGCTTTTGAATATGCTATCTAGGTTGGTCATAACTTTTCTTCCAAGAAGTAAGCGTCTTTTAATTTCATGGCTGCAGTCACCATCTGTGGTGATTTTGGAACCCAAAAAGATAATCTCTGACACTGTTTCCACTGTTTCCCCATCTGTTTCCCATGAAGTGATGGGACTGGATGCCATGATCTTCATTTTCTGAATGTTGAGCTTTAAGCCAACTTTTTCATTCTCCACTTTCACTTTTATCAAGAGGCTTTTTAGTTCCTCTTCACTTTCTGCCATAAGGGTGGTGTCATCTGCATACCTGAGGTGATTGATATTTCTCCCTGCAATTTTGATTCCAGCTTGTGCTTCTTCCAGCCCAGTGTTTCTCATGATGTACTCTGCATAGAAGTTAAATAAGCAGGGTGACAATATACAGCCTTGACGTACTCCTTTTCCTGTTTGGCACAAGTCTGTTGTTTCATGTCCAGTTCTAACTGTTGCTTCCTGATCTGCATATAGGTTTCTCAAGAGGCAGGTCAGGTGGTCTGGTATTCCCATCTCTTTCAGAATTGTCCACAGTTTATTGTGATCCACACAGTCAAAGGTTTTGGCATAGTCAATAAAGCAGAAATAGATGTTTTTTCTGGAACTCTCTTGCTTTTTCCATGATCCAGTGGATGTTGGCAATTTGATTTTAAGTTATTGTGTCTGAAGTCTCCTTTTCCCACCTTCAAGGAAACTTGAATTTTTTCCTTGAAGAAGGTTGAATTCTTTCTTCCTTTTGGTTTCTGCCCTCCTAATGTTGGTTCAGTGGTTTGTGTGAGCTCCATATGGGGTAAGATTTGTGCTGAGTTTTTGTCCCTTTGTTTGCTTTTCCTCTGATTGGCAAGGGTGAGTGCTGTCTGCTGATGATTGGGTTTGTATTTTTGTTTTGTTTGTTGTTTAGATGAAGCATCATGCACAGGGTGCTACTGGTGGTTGGGTGATACCAGGTCTTGTATTCAAGTGGTTTCCTTTGTGTGAGTTCTCACTATTTGATACTATTTAGTCTTAGTTCTCTGGTAGTCTAGGGTCTTTGAGTCAGTTCTACCACTCCAAAGCCTCAGGGTTTGATCTCTGGTCAGGAACGAAGATTCTACAAGTGGCTTATTATGGCATTAAGGGAGAGTAAAACAAATACCCAAAAGTGAGAAATCAAAGATGAACCCCAGGCAAATGGCAATTACAAAATCAGGCAAATAATAATTAAAATAATGGAATATACATGTACACCCATGAGCAAAGTGAAAATAGTCCAACAAAAGTAAAGAACAGTAGATTGATCCAGTGAACAAAGGAAATAAAAAATTATATTTACCAGTCAAAAACAAAACTAACTTAAGCATAAACTGGAAAACAAAACTAAATCAAGGTGCCAAGTGGAAAATAAAGCAATGAGAAAAAATCTAACAAATATGTTGAGAGGAAAGGAAAGAAAGAAAGAAAGAATACATATGCAAAGTTAAATAGAGGTAGATGAAGAAAATTTATATACATTTAATATTAACTGCAAGGGGAAAAGAACAGTAGGAAAGGCAAATGAAGGAATAAATTTAAAAACATAATAGGTTTAAAAAATTAAAAGTATAAAAAAAAAAGAGAGAGAGAGAGAGAAAAAGGAAGAAAGAAAAAAGAGGTGGGGGGAGGGAGGAAAACTCCACAGAACTGCAAAAGCCCAATGTAGAGGCAGGGGTTTATAACAACAATAGCAAATGTGACTGAATATACACATATACATATACACCCATAAGCAAAATCAAGCAGTCCAACAAAAATTAAGCACAATAGATTGACCTGAGAACAAAGGAAACCAAAAGTCATATCTACCAGAACAAAACTAATTAAAGCACAAACTGGAAAACAAAACTAAAGGTAGGTGCCAATTGGGGAATAAAGGAATGAAAATAAAACTAACAAATATTTTGAGAGGAAAGGAGAAAAAGAAAAGAAAGAAAGAATAGATATGCGAAGTTAAATAGAGGTAAATAAAGAAGAATTATATATATATTAAAGATTAACTGCAAGGAGAAAAGAACAGTAGGAAAAGCAAACAAAGGAATAAATGCAAAAAAGTAATAACAGGTTTAAAAAATTAAAATTAAAAAAAGATAAAGGAAAGAAAGAAAAAAAAGAAGATGAAAACTCCACAGAATTGCAAAAGCCCAACATAGAGGCAGAGGTTTGTGACAACAATAAAAAATGTGACTGAGGGGGGAAAAAAAAAAACAAAACCTCAAAAACTTAATTGGATTTCTTAGTGCCAATAAAATCGACCACTAAAACAGAGATGGGGGAAAGGGAAAAAAAAAAATCCAAAAGAATCTACAGAACAAGTCAAAAATAAGAATAATTAATGTTTTCTTGAGTCTCTGCTATCAGAGTCCTTTCCCGCGCTGGGAATCACAGTCCACTTTCCCTCTCATAGATGCCCTCCAACACTGTACTGATCTCTGGACCTGCTGTGGGGGCTCCTCAGATTCTAATCTGGTCCTACTCCTGTGTGCTCTTGCCTCCAGTGTCCACAGCTATCAGAGCTACTGAGTTTTCTTTTGTGGGAGCTCTCAATGATCTTTTATATAGTCCACAGACACAAAGTCCGCTTAGTTGATTTAATCTGCAGCTTGTACAGCTGGTAGGAATGTTTTGGGTCTTCTTCCTTAGCCACATTGCCCCTGGGTTTCAATTGTGATTTTATTTTCACCTCTGCATGTGGGTCATCCACTGGGGTTTGCTCTGAGGCTGCCGTGGAGGACTTGGGTTTGCCTCTGTGAGGACCAGGTTGGGAGGTGGTGCAGCTGCTTGGGTTGCAGTGGTTCTGGCAGCAACATGTACTCAGGGGAATTGGCAGCTAGGGAAGTAGGAAATATAGTACTCTAGAAGGGTATGGCAACCAGTATTGGCCAATATGCTCCAGTATTCTTGCCTAGAGAAACCCCTCTCTGACAGAGAAGCCTGGCAGGCCACAGTATACAGGGTCACAAAGAGTTGGACAGGACTGAAGTGACCCAGCACATATAAACACAATACATTATTTTTTTTTTATCCTTGGCAGCTCTGCCCCAGTGAGAGTTGAGCATGAAGGTGGTGCAGCTGCTTGGCTTGCAGGGACCCTGGCAGCATCAAGTGTTCAGGGATACAAACTGCCTCCATGGCAGGAATTATGACCCTTTCAGAATCTTTTTTCAAGCCTCTTATAGCTGGTGATCAGAAGGCCTCTTTGGCCAGTCTTTCTCTGTAGCTCTGCCAGCTCAGGCACTTAGAGGGATCCCTTGCTTAGTGTCCTTCTCTGTTGTTTGGCACATCAGGCACTTAAAGAGGTACCCTGGGTGGGGTCCTACTCGGTAGTTCATTTCCTCAGGTGTTTGATGCACCAGCCTCTCTATTTTTCAGCTGCAGATGCTGACCTGTGGAGAGAGAGAGGCTATGATGATGGCTATCTATGCATGACTCAGCACTATGGCCTTGCTTCTGTGGCTCCCTGGCTTTCCTCCACAGGCATTTCCCACCATGATCTCCTCCCTCACATCCCCTTGATCCATGTCTCTGCAGTTAACAGCAGCCCTCACACTGGGATTGCTCCACAATCCCTAAACTCCAGCTCCAAGCTCTCCTTCCAGGAGACCCGTGTTTCTGCACAGCGTGTGTATGGCTGTGGCAAGGACTGTCTGATTCTCATTCCATTTAAGTTGCCACAGATCAGCTGTTTCACTCTCAGCCTTAAATTATTCTCCTCTGACTCAGACAATTGCCCCACCGTGGGGATTGGATTCCTGCTTCAGTTCCCTCACCAGCCAAGGGTGGGCCCAGTCCTACTAATACTCCTGTTTTTCCCCTAGTTCCTTCATCCTACCGAGTTTTGCGTGGTTCTATATTTTCTTTTCCACTGGTCAGGTCCTCCTGACCACTCTCAATTGGTATTCTGCATGCACTTCTGTGTCTGAAGGTTATTCCTGATGAATCCATGGAGAGAGATGTACTCCATGTCCACCTACTCCTCTGCCATCTTGTTCTCCAGTCTGAGATTTTTTTGATCAAAGTGAAATTATTAAAAATTTTATGTGTCAAATAGAAAGTTTGAATAATGCTTTTTAAAGATAGATTTAGGTATGATAGACATAGAATTGCTTTCCAATACAAAATACTTAACACTAATCTCTAGCTAACTACATATATAGGGAACCTGTGCATGTGTGTTAAGTTGCTTCAGTGGTGTCTGACTTTTTGTCACTCCATGAACTGTAGCCCACCAGGCTCCTTTGTCCATGGAATTCTCCACGCAAGTATACTGGAGTGGGTCTCCATTCCTTTCTCCAAAGGATCTTCCCAACTCAGGGACTGAACCCGCATCTCCTGTGTCTCTTGCATTGCAGGTGGTTTCTTTACCACTGAGCCACCAGGGAAGTCCCTGAGAAATTCAGTTTTAATCTTTAAGGTAGTTAAGGTAGTCATGGGAAAATATAAAAAATCTTGTCTTTGGAACAAAGAGCTTATATTCAGTATTAAAACAACTCTCAATAAGCTAATTATCAATACTTGCAATTCGGAACATTCTGAATGAGATGAACGTAGTGACTGTAGTGAATATTGCAGAACCAGAGAGTCATTAACCAGTCATATTCTCCTAGTGCTGTGCTGTGTTCAGTTGCTTCAGTTGTGTCTGACTCTTTGTGACGCCATGGACTATAGCCCGCCAGGTTCCTCTGTCCATGGGATTCTTAGGCAAGAATACTGAAGTGGGTTGCTTTGCTCTCCTCCAGGGGATCTTCCTGACCCAGGGATCGAACTCATATCTCCTGCATCTCCTTCATTTTAAAGAAATTCTTTAAAATTGGGCACCTGGGGAAGCCCCACATTCTTATAGACCATCTCCTTATTCGGTAGATAAAGGAACCACAGCGAGAGGATGATTTGCCCAAATTTACAAAACCGGAAAGTGATTTAGATTAATATCTTATTCAGGATTCTCAATTCATTGTCTAACAGATTCCTAGGATATGTTTGCAGAAATGACAGAATTTCTATGCCATTCATAGCCTCTTGCCATAACTGTCACTTTGGTAGATTTAATAGTTGGGCCCCAGTGTTTGAATGGTAGTTTATTTATAGATTGGGGAAAGCTGGAAAAGATTTGCAACTGCTTTATTAGACCTACTTTTAGCCTCATTCATCTTGATCTTCAAACTTTATTCACTAAAGAGGTCCACATAATGAAATTTCTTTACAGATCAATGCCAAGTTCCATGTCATACACTACAAGAGATATTTTTTTCTGTTGCTGTTCTTAGCACTTAAAAAAATACTTTTTAAATTTTTAATTGAAGGATAATTGCTTTACAATATTGTGTTGGTTCCTGCCATATATCAACATGAGTCAGCCATAGGTATACATATATCCCCTCCCTCTTGACCTCCCTCCCACCTCCCACCCAATCCCACCATTCTAGGTTATCACAGACCACTGGCTTGAGCACCTAGAGTCATACAGCAAATTCCTACTGGCTATGTATTTAACATATGGTGATGTCTAGTCTGGTCCCATCACTTCATGGGAAATAGATGGGGAAACAATGGAAATAGTGTCAGACTTTATTTTTGGGGGGCTCCAAAATCAATACAGATGGTGATTGCAGCCATGAAATTAAGACACTTACTGCTTGGAAAGAAAATTATGACCAACCTAGACAGCATATTAAAAAGCAGAGATATTACTTTGCCAACAAAGGTCCGTCTAGCAAAGGCTATGGTTTTCCCAGTGGTCATGTATGGATGGATGTGAGAGCTGGATTGTGAAGAAAGCTGAGCGCCAAAGAACTGATGCTTTTGAACTGTGGTGTTGGAGAAGACTCTTGAGAGTCCCTTGGACTGCAAGGAGATTCAACTAGTCCATCCTAAAGGAGACCAGTCCTGGCTGTTCATTGGAAGGCATGAAACTAAAGCTGAAACTGCAATACTTTGACTACCTCATGCAAAGAGTTGACTCATTGGAAAAGACCCTGATACTGGGAAGGATTGGGGGCAAAAAGAAAAGAGGACGACAGAGGATGAGATGGCTGCATGGCATCACCGACTCAATGCACTCGAGTTTGAGTGAACTCTGGGAGTTGGTGATGGACAGGAGGCCTGGCATGCTGCAATTCATGGGGTCGCAAAGAGTCGGACACAAGTGAGTGACTGAACTGAACTGAATGTCTACTCAAAGCTATAGTTTTTCCAGTAGTCATGTATAGATGTGAGAGCTGGACGATAAAGAAAGCTGAGCACCGAAGAATTGATGCTTTTGAATTGTGAATTTGGAGAAGACTCTTGCGGAGAAGGCAATGGCACCCCACTCCAGTACTCTTGCCTGGAGAATCCCATGGACGGAGGGTCTGGTGGGCTACAGTCCACGGTGTCGCTAAGAGTCGGACAGGACTGAGTGACTTCACTTTCACTTTTCACTTTCATACTTTGGAGAAGGAAATGGCAACCCACTCCAGTGTTCTTGCCTGGAGAATCCCAGGGATGGGGGAGCCTCGTGGGCTGCCGTCTATGGGGTCGCACCTAGTCAGACATGACTGAAGCGACTTAGCAGCAGCAGAAGACTCTTGAGAGTCCCTTGGACAGCAAGGAGATCAAATCAGTCAATTCTAAAGGAAATCACTCCTGAATGTTCATTGGAAGGACTGATGTGAAACTGAAACTCCAATACTTTGGCCACCTGATGCGAAGAACTGACTCATTGGAAAAGACCCTGATGCTTGGAAAGATTGAAGGCAGGAGGAGAAGGGGACGGCGAAGGATGACATGGTTGGATGGCATCACTGACTCAATGGAAATGGACTTGACTAAGCTCCAGGAGTTGGTGACAGATAGGGAAGCCTGATGTGCTGCAGTCCATGGAGACACAAAGATTCACACGTGACTGAGTGACTGAACTGAACTGAATGTACATGTTTCCATGCTTTCTCCATCAGTCCCACCCTCTCCTACATAACCAGTGGGACTTTGCTGTATGTCTCTGGGAGCTCAAACCAGTGCTCTGTGACAACCTAGAATGGTGTGATGGATGGGAGGTGGGAGAGAGTTTCAAGAGGGAGAGGACTTATGTATATCTATGGGTGACTTGATCACAGTGTATAATCTCTTATGTGTTGCTGGATTCGGTTTGCTAGAATTTTGTTGAGGAATTGTGCATTTATGTTCATCAGTGATATCAGCCTAAAATTTTCTTTTTTGTGATGTCTTTATCTGGTTTTGGTATTAGGGTGATGGTGGCTTCATAGAATGAATTTGGAAGTGTTCCTTCCTCTATAATTTTTTGGAAGAGTTTGAGAAGGATAGACATTAGTTCTTCACTACATGTTTGATAGATTTCACCATCTAGCCATCTACTCTGAGCTTTTGTTTTTTGGAAGATTTTTGATTACAGTTTGACTTCAGTGCTTGAGATTCACTTGTTCATTATCTCTATTTCTTCCTGATTCAGTCTTGGAAGGCTGAACTTTTCTAAGACTCTGTCCTTTGCTTCTAGATTGTCCATTTTATTGGCATATGCATGTGCACAGGCTAAGTTGCTTCAATCATGTCCAACTCTTTGAAACCCTGTGGACTATATAGCCTGCCAGGCTCCTCTGTCCCGGGGATTCTCCAGGCAAGAATACTGCAGTGGGTTGCCATGCTGTCCTCCAGGGGATCTTCCTGACCTAGGGATCAAGCCAACATCTCTTATATCTCCTGTGTTGGCATGTATGTTCTTACCACTAACACCACCTGGGAAGCACCTTATTGGCATATATTGACATGTAGTTGCTTGTAATACTCTCTAATGATACAATTATTTTTAATTGGGGGAATTTTTTTATATGATTCCCTACTTATGAATTCAACAATACTTTTATCATTCATGTTTCTAATCCATTAGGAATATTGACTTTGCCATGAAATGAGAGTAATTCAATTTCAGATTATATCATAAAGCTGAAATTATTATAGCTTTGTCCGTTAGTTTTTCAGTAGTTAAGGCTATGTCAGAGTTTTCATGCTGTAGCATTATATTTCAAAGTTTTATAATCAGACACTAAAAAGAAAAAAAAAATCCAATAGGCTTTTTAGACTGTGTTGGTGCCTGTGAGAAATCTATGACAAGCTTTTAATTCAAAGAGATCCACAACAATGGGCAAGTCCCTCTGCTTAAAAACTTTCATTATTAGATTGGCTAAGGGTACCACTGACACATTTTCCTCATACTACTTAGGGGTCCATTCTCGGATTTTATCAGCCTCAGCATTGGGTGTAGAGCTCCATGCTGTACTGTAAATAGAAGCCCAAAGACACCATACAAATCATCTAGTCCCTTACCACCTATCTGATATGGGCAGGTTATTTAGTATTGCTGGGACTTAAGTTATTTAACATTTTAAAAGCATAGGAGAATTTATCTTATCTTCCTGTAAGCAAGGAACTCAACCGTTTGAAATTCTTTCCCCAAAATACTCAACACTTCTCAAAATACTCAACATAAGGCAGGCATCCAACTCAAAGCACATATATTTAAATTATCCCCCATATAAATTGTAAATGAACATTATTATCTGTTAATAACTTAGCATGAGTGTTCTGAAGAAAGATCTGTATTAAATATACTTGAAAGTCCATATGTTGTCCATATGTAGAGCATAAAGAAAATTATTGGTCACTGAAGGAAATCTCCCTGAAGTCAAAAACAGCAGTGAACTAAGGCAAGAATGGACAGCAATGCTGAGTAAGTTAAAACTTGCTGCATAATTCTACTCCAGATCACTAGAGTTCATCCACTTACATTTACTTCAACTCTATGTAAATTTAATCCCCTTAAATACAAGACAGTGTTTTGATATCATGCTAGGTTTAAACAATAAGATGGCCTTCATGCATCCTGGAAATTTATGACAATGTTGAGGAAACTGTGTAAATTCTTAATAACAGTAATAGTTTCTACATCTTCTGCATTTATTAAGTGGCTAAAATGAAGTTATCCAATTAATATATATCATCTAAATTAATAGTCACAGCAATCCCATGAGGGCATTATCTTCTTCATTTCACTGATAATGAAACAGAAACTTAGTGGAGAAATGGGCTTCCCTGGTGGTTCAGTTGCTAAAGAATTAGCCTGCAATGCAGGAGATCACCTGCAATTCAGGAGACCTGAGTTTGATCCCAGGGTTGGCAAGATCCCCTTGAGAAGAAAATGGGAACCCACTCCAGTGTCCCTGCCTGAGAAATCCCATCGACAGAGGAGCCTGGATGGCTACAGTCCATGGGTTCACAAAAGCCGGACATGACTTAGCATCTAAACCACCAACCTTACAAAGGTCTTGTGTAAGTGACAAATTCAGTATAAGGGTCTACCTTTAACAAAACTTGTAATCTTAAACTCTATGTTATATAATCTCTCATAATTTGATCAATATCTTTTCTAGGAGGAAAAAAACAACAAACTAATCCTTTAGTAAAGCTGAGGAAAACATTATAGAAGTGGGATCTCTAACATCCAACAGCAAAGAGCCAGACCAAATGTTACAGTCCAATCAGTCTCTAAGCTCTATGGTTTTTATTTCAGAATATATACCATCTACTCCTTTCTCTCCATCCCCAGAAACTCTACCTTTGTCCAGGTCATTCTCTTATGTTACATGAATCACTGAATAGTCTCATAGTTGTTTTTCATGCTTCACACACTCTTTGGACAACATAGGTTCACAGACCCTTATATGTTCATCTCTTTGTTCAGTAACAAAACTAACTGGAAGCCTCCAGAGTGTCACTGGCTGATTTCCAGTTTCTGATAATGCTAAATAAAAGATGCATCTGTTCAAAATAGAAGAATACTTGGGGAAGTAATGAAATAAATTTTCAGGGACATCACCAGTTACTCCTTATTAGCAATAGCCATATGCCTTTCCTGAAATTTCTCAAACATCAGGTCATGCTTCTTCCTGCCCTAGGACCAACAAATGTGTTTTTTCTGTTTTAATTGTTTTGTATGTTCAGTCTCTACACGTAGCTAATTCTTACTCTTCCTTCAGACTTCTGATTAAATACTATTTTTCTTAGTAAGCCTTTCCTGACTTTGATAGACTTCATGAGATTTTTCTGTTAGCTACTCCCAGAGTACTTTATGCTTTCACTCAGCAACAATCACCGCATAATCATAATTGCAATTCATTCTTTCATTCACTCACAAAATACTTTTGAGTGCTTATTAAGCACCAAGAACTATTATAGATAGTTTGCCTAATTTATGAAAAAAGACAAAATTATAAATTATACATATTATATATATATATATATATATAATTATATTGTTCAGTCACTCAGTCATGTCCAACCAACTCTATGCGACCCTATGGACTACAACACACGTCCTTCACTATCTCCCAGAGTTTGCTCAAACTCATGTCCATTGAATAGGTGATACCATACAAATATCTCATCCTCTGTCTCCGCCTTCTCCTCCTGCTTTCAATCTTTGCCAGCATCATGGTCTTTTCCTATGAGTCAGCTCTTAGCATCAGGTGGCCAAATTATTGGAGTTTCAGCTTCAGCATTGGTCCTTCCAATTAAAATTCAGGATTTATTTATTTTAGAATTGACTGGTTTTATCTCCTTGCTGTCTAAGAGACTCTCAAGAGTCTTCTCTAGCACCACCATTTGAAAGCATCAATTTTTCAGCACATAGCCTTCTTTATAGACCAACTCTCACATCCATACATGACTACTGTAAAAACCAAGCTTTGACTAGATGGATTTTTGTTGGCAAAGTAACATCCCTGCTTTTTAATATGCTGTCTAAGTTTGTCATAACTTTCTTTCCAAGGAGCAAGAACCTTTTAATTTCATAACTATAGTCATTGTCAACAGTGATTTTGGAGCCCCCCAAAATAAGGTCTGTCACTGTTTCCCTTTTTCCCCATCTATTTGCCATGAAGTGATGGGACTGGATGCCATGATCTTAGTTTTCTGAATGTTTAGTTTTAAACCAGCTATTACACTCTCCTCTTTCACCTTCATCAAGAGGCTCTTTAGTTCCTCTTAGCTTTCTGCCATTTGGGTGGTGTCATCTACATATCTGAGGTTATTGATATTTCTTCTGGCAATCTTGACTCCAGCTTGAGCTACACCTGGTCTGACATTTCGCATGATGTTCTCTGCATATAGGTTGTATAAGCAGGCTGACGATATACAGCCTTGACATACTCCTTCTCCAATTTTGAACCAGTCCATTGTTATATGTCTGGTTCTAACTGTTGTTTCTTGACCTGCATACACGTTTCTCAGGGTGCAGGTAATGTGATCTCACATTATATACATTATACTTGTATTGAGAAAGAAAGGTAAAAATACCACATGCTTCATATCAGTAATGTTGAATTGGATAAAGTGACTTGGACACTCGTTGTAGAATTAAATAAAGTGGCAAGGGGTTTTAAAAGTAGGCCTCATTGAAAAACTGAGAATTTTGCTTAAAGATGATGAAGATATCAAACAAGTATATAAAAAGAGCCATCAGATAAAAAAGAAAATTTGAAAACTTTCTATAAGGTATGAACAGGATTACCATGTTTAAAGAGCAGTAAGGAAACCTGTAGGGTTTGAATGGAGGAAGCCATACAAAGGATATACAACTTTCTTTTACAATAGAAATCAAAGTCATAATGCAGGAGAAGATCAAGAAAGGCCTTAAAGTACTTCTGTTTTCACTGAGTGGAAAGAGGGGCCATTTGTGGAGAATAAAAGAATATCTATGTACATTGCATTTTTATACATGTATTTATTTTAATTTAAGGATTTTTTTTACATTATTATGTTGGTTTCTGTCCTACAGCGATGAAAATCAGACATAACTACACACATATATCCCCTCCCTCTTGAGCCTTCCTTCTGCCCCCCACATTCCACCCCTCTAAGTCATCACAGTGTGCCAAGCTGGGCTCCCTGTGTTATATAGAAAATTCCTACCAGCTATCTATTTTACACATGGTAGTATATACATGTCAGTGCTACTTTCTCAATTCATCCCACCCTATTCTTTTCCTGCTGTTTTCACAAGTCCTTTCTCTATGTCTGCATCTCTATTCCTGCCCTGCAAATAGGTTCATAAGTACCACTTTTCTATATTTCATATATATACATTAATATGCAATATTTGTTTTTCTCTTTCTGACTTCACTTTGTATGAAAGCCTCTAGGTTCTTCCACTTCAGTTCAACTAATTCATATGTGTTCTTTTTAATGGCTGGGTAATACTCCATTGTATATATGTAACCCAGCTTCTTTATCCATCCATCTATTGATGGACATCTAGGTTACTTCCATGTTCTGGCTATTATAACTTTGAATTTAAATAGATATGTTTTGTACTCCCTGGAATAGATCCTTTGAAGTCAAGGACAGGAAGAGGGCAATGTGTTTTGAGGCTATTGTACTATTAACAGATGAGAGACAATGATGGCCAGGACCAGGATGAATGCAGAGGAGATTGAGGGAAAGTGAGTAGATACTGCAGTAGTACTGAAGGTACAATCAGCTAGATTTTCCTTTTGATGGATCAGATATGGATCTAAATAAAAGAGAATAGTTAAGAATGACTCCAGGTTTTAATCATCTGAGCAATCAGATGAAATTTTGAATAAACTTGGATTACACTGTGAGTGCCAGGTAGGAAAAAAACTCAGGAGCTTATTGAACAGCATATTATGAAATGAGACCTACAGTGGGAAATGAAAGTGAAAAGAAAGTCACTCATGTCTGACTCTTTGCAATCCCATGGACTACAGCTTGCCAGGCTCCTCTGTCCATGGAATTCTCCAGGCAACAGCATGGGAGTGGGTTGCCATTTCCTACTCCAGGGGATCTTCCCTTCCCAGGGATTGAGCTCATGTTTCCTGAATTGTAGGCAGATTATCATTTGAGCCACAAGGGAAGCTTCACTGTGGGAAATGGATATATTTTTTTTTACAAAAATACACAAATGCAGTATATACAACTAAAATATAGATGTGATTACACTTTTCATAGCAAGTAAATGGGGAAACAGTGGCCAGACTATTTTGGGGGGGAGGGGGCTCCAAAATCACTGTAGATGGTGACTGCAGCTATGAAATTAAAAGACGGTTACTTTTGGAAGAAAAGTTTTGACCAACCTAGACAGCATATTAAAAAGCAGAGACATTACTTTGCCAACAAAGGTCCATCTAGTCAAGGCTATGGTTTTTCCAGTAGTCACGTGTGGATGTAAGAGTTGGACTATAAAGAAAGCTGAGACCTGAAGAGTTGATGCTTTTGAACTATGCTGTTGGAAAAGACTCTTGAGAGTCCCTTGGACTGCAAGGAGATCTAACCAGTCCATCCTAAAGGAAATCAGTCCTGAATATTCATTTGAAGGGCTGATGTTGAAGCTGAGACTCCAATAATTTGGCCACCCGACGCGAAGAGCTGACTCATTTGAAAAGACCCTGATGTTGGGAAAGATTGAGGGCTGGAGGAGAAGGGGTCGACAGAGGATGAGATGGTTGGATGGCATTACTGACTCAATGGACATGAGTTTGAGCAAACTCCAGGAGTTGGTGATGGACAGGGAGGCCCAGTGTGCTGCAGTCCATTAGGTGGCAAAGAGTCGGACATGACTGAGTGACTGAACTGAACTGAACTGAATGCTTCTCAGGTAATGCTACCAAGGAAGTCCCCAAAGATAGCAGAAAAGGTATTTTATGGTTCAACCAGTTTATACTCACTAACATGAAAAGGAGCCATGAAAAATGGTAGATGTTGAACATGCTTGATCAAAAAATGAATTTATAAAATATATAAGGATGGGAATGGTGCCTTAAGTTATATGATGTGACATTATAAAGAGGTATTTACACATTTTTAATGGTAGAATTTATAATGTCACAATAGATACACTATAGAAGCTTATCTTCTCCATGTAAAATTAGGATCATCAGTAAACTTTTGAAACAAGAGTAGTGGAATAAATCCACATATCATATACCTAGCATCACGCAAATATTTTTTGTTTGCTTTGTTTGTGGATTCATTTTTAAATCACTTTATCTCTTTTTAAACTCCCATGTGGAAAATAATTATGTTCTTCCATTTCCATACTGGAAAGCTGTGGGACAGGGAAATTACATAAATACTTAGTTCACACAACCACAAATTGATAGACCTATAACTTACATGTAAATTTAAATCTGTGCTCTTGGCCACCAGGAAATAAGATGTTAGACTTGAGACCTCTGCAGCATAATGCCAGCTTTGCAACTTCAGATTTTGGCTAGCTGTATGGTTGTAATCACACCCAATTCACTTCTTCTGAGAAACAGCTACCTTAACTGAAAAGTCCTTTCTTCTCTTAAAACAAGTTAAACTATGGCCAGTTACAGTCTCACTCCATGAGCAAAGATCTTCTGTCTTTTCTAGCTTTTGTATATTTCCTCTCTAATCTCTTTTAATACTTACCATGTAAAGTAAACCATTTAGTTCTAATTATTGACTGTTCTAATCTGCTGTTACTATTTGTAGATTATTTCTTTCACATCTTGACACTAAGTGCTTAATAAATTGATTCATGTTGATGTATGGCAAAACCAATACAAAATTGTAAAGTAAAAAAATAAAAAATAAAGATAAAGATAAAAAATAAATTGATTATAGATTGAAAAACTCTGGAGTAAGCTACAGTTAAGAAGAATGATTATTTAAAATGTTACATAGCTAAAAAATTCTCTCAGTACAAAATTTACTTACCACTTGTCCAAAGGTAAGCCAGCTTATAATTTTAATCAAATAGAATTTTAATAGTGGAAGTCTTGGGCTTAATATTCCATGATAGGAAGCAATCATATGCAGCATATATGAGATTACTTCACAGGTCTTTTTCTAATTTTAGTTTGCATTAGCTAAAACCTCCAAATTATGGGACACCAGAAATCTCAATGGATTTCAAGATCTATTTGAATTTTGTTTGTTAGATAAAAATTATTCACTGTAAATTTTTTTTTTAAGATTTTAAATTTTATTTTATTTTTAAACTTTACATAATCCGTAAATTTAATCTTTCAAAATTAAATAGATAGACTAAACAATCTTTGCCAGGAAGAAAACCTGGAATAATTAATTTGATATGAAACCGAGTATTAACCCTGAATTTATTCCATTGTCAGAATCGTGCATGAGGACTTGGTCCCAACTATGAGATTAGGAAAATAATTTTTTTTTTCCTCTTAAACTTAACTCTAGGGCTTCAGCCTCTATCTCCAACTCACATCCTCTCCTGCAGATACATGAAGTGAAGTGAAAGTGAAAGCTGCTCAGTC
Source organism: Bubalus bubalis (assembly GCF_019923935.1). Taxonomy (NCBI): domain Eukaryota; kingdom Metazoa; phylum Chordata; class Mammalia; order Artiodactyla; family Bovidae; genus Bubalus; species Bubalus bubalis. Next base: position 53,648,651 of record NC_059168.1, on the reverse strand, counting down.
ATGTCCAGCTCTTTGTGACCTCATGGACTATGTAGTCCATGGAATTATCCAGGCCAGAATACTGGAGTGGGTAGCCAGTCCCTTCTTCAGGGACCTTCCCGACCCATGGATCGAACCTGCGTTTCCCACATTGCAGGCAGATTCTATACCCTCTGAGCCACAAGGGAAGCCCTATAACTCTCTTAGACTATAACTCTAGGGCCTCAATCTCTATCTTCTATTCACATTCTCTCCTGCAGATACATGGTGGTCTCTAAATATTACTAAGGGCTGAATTATACACATAAGTGAGTTTCCTATTTTATTGAAGTGTTCTCTCAAGTACCAAAATTCTACCATTTGAATAAATTTTATGTAATATATCATATTTTTGTGTATAAAATGAAATGTACTTTATTAAGGAGGCTTTTTCAGTTTCAAGGGAAATTCTATGACTTTATGTACAGATTTCACTTGATGAATATGGTGAGTAAATCTAGTGGCTTCTTTGAGTTGTAAAATCCATTTATGATATTTTTTGGTTTGATGTTCTGACTGAAAAACACAATAATACAAGTGTTTTGATGGACAGCAGCCTCATTATTTAAGAAAAACACCCTTTGAAGATTTTCAGTCATCCAGTTTAGTTCAAGGGGTGAAATTCCAAGATTATGAACCATAGGAGAGAAAGATCTGATGTTAGGTGGAAGAAGAAGACATAAAGAATGAATGTGTCTAGGGGTGGATGTGTATGGAATGGGATGGAGAGACAGGCCTGTCAAGCCAAATGACTGTTGGAGGTTGCTGTGAGCATAAGTGTGAAAGTCGCTCAGTTGTGTCCAGCTCTTTGTGACCCCATGGATTATACATGAAGTCTGGACTTCTCCAGGCTGGAATACTGAAGTGGGTAGCCATTCCTTTCTCCAGGGTATTTTCCCAACCCAGGGATCAAACTCAGGTCTCCTGCATTGCAGGTGGATTCTTTATCAGCTGAACCATAAGTGAAGCTGTGAGTATAATGGGTTGGGATATTTGGCAAAAGCAGTAGGAAAGACATCGTATTTAAACATTCTCAGTTTTCAGTTATGTGGCGAGTTGACCATGTACTTCAATCTTGTACATTCAAGTTCAGCCCTTGCTCTGTTTACCATTTTGTCAGATTCCAGAAATAGTTAAACTGTTCTTGCCCAAACCTCAGAGCGGCAGCTCTAATTTACAGCTGCAACTTACAAATGACTGCACCGTATGCTGCCATTCTGAAGATCTTCCAGATATAAGCAGAGATGCCATTGCTTAAAGAAGAGAGGGGCTAAATTATTAGGTAAATTGATTGGAATTAATATTAGCCTGATTAAGTCTGAACTTAATCTACTTTCAACATTCTCATTTTGGTTCTTTTCAAAATCCAATTAACTTATACAGCTGATTAGCATTTGTTAGTTCTGATTTTACAGCCTGCAAATTTCTCCCACCATTGCTTTCTCTTTCATTTTCATGACTTTAATCCAAATATTACAAAGAGGTCTGATGAAGTATGTGCATATTAGTCAGTTTAGAACCTGAAAATTGCACATACAGCTATCATTAGTTATGTTTTCAGAAGCAAACTGGCATGCTTAAAACAGACAAGCAGGAGCCACAAAAGCAAATGTGGGTGTAAAACCTGATGACAATAAAGTATATAGAAACAACATGCTTATCACATCTAAATATTTCCTTTTTTTAAATTTTCTGATGATATAAAAATAAACAATAAACACTACAGTATAATGATGCTTTTCCCTGGAGAGAACCAAGAAAGTAGACCACGAAATAGGAAACTGACCTCTTTCCATTTTCTTTTGGAAAGACTTCATAAGACTAAATGATCATTTTATCTGATATTTCCAAAGTAATGCCAAACTCATAGTATCTATAAGAATAAATGACAATGCCATGTACTTCCTATGAAGTTACTATGGGAACCTGAGATCCTCTTTTAAAAATTACATTAAATGGTTTAAGTTTAGGGATAAATCCATGGCATGAAATATCGTTTTCTACTAGGCTGACAGATTGAAGACCCTGAGCAAACTTCCAAGCAGAAATAACCAGACAAGTAAGGAAACTGCAGAGATCTCAAACTTAGTGAAACTAGTAATTCCCAGAGGTACTAGTAATTCCCAGCAGGACAATTACCTCTCAGCCTGTGAGTTTCTCTGTATACATTGAGTTTATGCCTTCTTAACTTCATGAAGTATGAGGAACAAGTGATACATTAGAGAGTTTGTCAAAGTGGAAACACAACAGAAGACTCCAGGAAAAACAAAAACAAAAACCTAGGGCATCAAAGATTATATCCCTTTTCTAAAAAAGCATGCTTCTCTTGACCCTTGCAGGAAGTTCAAGGAAAAAATAATTTCTGCTGGGAATGTCTACTGACAATACTGTCTTCACGTGTGTTTTTGGTCCAAATCCTTGTTACTTGTTGCCTAAGAAACACTGGTTATTTAAGGACTTTTCTTTATGTAAACAATCTAAGAAGAAAAATATCAGTTTATTCATAGCAATAGAGCTATAAAAGAACTGTGGTGAAACTGTAAAACTAGTGAACCTTAATACTTGACCTTTTAACCTAGTGAACCTTAGTACTTGAGTTATTCTGCTCTGTCTGTAGGTCCTGGACCTTGGATTGATTGACCAGGTCACAGTTAATTGGACCAAGACTGGATATCTGAGTTGAAACTGAGTCAAAGCTAATTTCCCTCTAGGCATTTGTAATTAGAATACCAAGATTCTAAGTGATATTTATAGACACTTCACTTGGAAGATTATACAGAACTGGAACTAGAGACACTGTTTTAAGGAAAGTTTTCACTTTCATCTCAGGTTCAAAGGATTTGTCAACAAAATAAGTCACTCGTAGACTTTTGGATCACAGCCATTCTGACTGGTGTGAAATGGTACCTCATAGTGGTTTTGATTTGCATTTATCTGATAATGAGTGATGTTGAGCATCTTTTCATGTGTTTGTGAGCCATCTGTATGTCTTCTTTGGAGAAATGTCTATTTAGTTCTTTGGCTCATTTTTTGATTGGGTCATTTATTTTTCTGGAGTTGAGCTGTAGGAGTTGCTTGTATATTCTCGAGATTAGTTGTCAGTTGCTTCATTTGCTATTATCTTCTCCCATTCTGAAGGCTGTCTTTTCACCTTGCTAATAGTTTCCTTTGATGTGCAGAAGCTTTTAAGGTTAATTAGGTCCCATTTGTTTATTTTTGCTTTTATTTCCAATATTCTGGGAGGTGGTTCATAGAGGATCCTGCTGTGATGATCCAAAAGTCTACAAGTAATAAATGCTGGAGAGGGTGTGGAGAAAAGGGAACCCTCTTACACTGTTGGTGGGAATGCAAACTAGTACAGCCACTATGGAGAACAGTGTGGAGATTCCTTAAAAAACTGGAAATAGACCTGCCTTATGATCCAGCAATCCCACTGCTGGGCATACACACTGAGGAAACCAGAAGGGAAAGAGACACGTGTACCCCAATGTTCATCACAGCACTGTTTATAATAGCCAGGACATGGAAGCAACCTAGATGTCCCTCAGCAGATGAATGGATAAGAAAGCGGTGGTACATATACACAATGGAGTATCACTCAGCCATTAAAAAGAATACATTTGAATCAGTTCTAATGAGGTGGATGAAACTGGAGCCTATTATACAGAGTGAAGTAAGCCAGAAAGAAAAACACCAATACAGTATACTAACGCATATATATGGAATTTAGAAAGATGGTAACAATAACCCTGTGTACGAGACAGCAAAAGAGACACTGATGTATAGAACAGTCTTATGGACTCTGTGAGAGAGGGAGAGGGTGGGAAGATTTGGGAGAATGGCATTGAAACATGTAAAATATCATGTATGAAATGAGTTGCCAGTCCAGGTTCGATGCACGATACTGGATGCTTGGGGCTGGTGCACTGGGACGACCCAGAGGGATGGAATGGGGAGGGAGGAGGGAGGACGGTTCAGGATGGGGAACACATGTATACCTGCGGCGGATTCATTTTGATATTTGGCAAAACTAATACAATTATGTAAAGTTTAAAAATAAAATAAAATAAAAAAAAAGTTACTCATTTTATATATAAACAAATAATGCCAATATTGCCAACATTCGTTGGATCATCCAAAAAGCAAGAAAGTCCAGAAAAAAAAACATCTAATTCTGCTTTATTGAATACGGCAAACCCTTTGATTGTGTGGATCACAAAAAACTGTGGAAAATTCTTAAAGAGATTGGAATACAAGACCACCTGACCTGCTTACTGAGAAATCTGTATGCAGCTCAAGAAGGAACAGCTAGAACAGGACATGGAACAACAGACTGGTTCCAAATCAGGAAAGGAGTACTTCAAGGTTGTATATTGTCACCCAGCTTATTTAACTTATGTGCAGAGTACATGATGCAAAATTCTGGGCTGGATGAAGCACAAGCTGGAATCAAGTTTGCCAGGAGAAGTATCAATAACCTCAGATAAAGAGCTGACACCACCTTTATGGCAGAAATTGAAGAATAACTAAAGAGCATCTTGAAAATGAAAGAGGAGAGTGAAAAAGTTGGCTTAAAACTCAACATTCAGAAAACTAAGATCACAGCGTCTGGTCCCATCACTTCATGGCAAATAGATGGGGAAACAGTGGAAACAGTGGCTGACTTTATTTTTATGGGCTCCAAAGTCACTGCAGATGGTGATTGCAGCTATGAAATGAAAAGATGCTTGCTCCTTCGAAGAAAAGCTATGACCAACCTAGACAGGATATTAAAAAGCAGAGACATTACTTTGCCAACAAAGGTCCGTCTCATCAAAGCTATGGTTTTTCCAGTAGTCATGTATAGATGTAAGAGTTGGACTATAAAGAGAGCTGAGCACTGAAAAATTGATGCTTTTGAACTGTGGTGTAGGACAAGACTCTTGAGAGTCCCTTGGACTATAAGGAGATCCAACCAGTCAATTCTAAAGGAAATGAGTTCTGAATATTCATTGGAAAGACTGATGCTGAAACTCCAATACTTTGGCCACCTGATATGAAGAACTGACTCATTGTAAAAGACCCTGATGCTGGGAAAGATTGAAGGCAGGAGGAAAAGGGGAAGGCAGAGGATGAGATGGTTTGATGGCATCACTGACTTGAGGGACATGAGTTTGAGTAAGCTCCGGGAGTTGTTGACGGACAGGGAAGCCTTGCATGCTTCAGTCCATGGAATCATGAAGAGCCAGACACGACTGAGCAATTGAACTGTTCTGACCAATATTTATTAGAGAATTATCTAGCTTACCTTCAATATACTAACATTAAAAGAAAAGAGAAATAGAAGCAGCAGAGCAGCAGCATAACCAAATAGGGTTTTGACCAATATCTAGACTTAAACACTGCTGGGAAGTTCTGTGACACAGCACATTTGGAGTCCCACCTGGGAAAAGTTCCCAGGCAGTGCTTCTGCCCCATGGTTGAGACTTCAGATTGCAGTCCCTGGGTTCCTGCTTAGAATCCCCAGGCCGCAAACTGATATATCATCATCACTCTGCAGCCAAATTGCAGCTCTGATATTATGTTAACCCTGCTTGTTCTGTGTTGTAAAACTTGGAATGTTGTTAAGCATAGGGTATTGTTGACTGGACTCCCTCTAGGGGCTCAGATAGGAGCTCTATGGTGCTGTAATTCTTGCACTCATAGTAGGCAGTCATGGCACTCACAGTCAGGGCAGTGTCTAGGCAGGTTAGAAACATGGTCAGAGGCCTGCTTTGCTTTGTCTCTGAAGACTAAATAAGACTATCTAGTTTGCCTAAAATATGTGAACCATGAACTTCTAGATGTTCAAGCTGGTTTTAGAAAAGTCAGAGGAACCAAAGATCAAATTGCCAACATCTGCTGGATCATCAAAAAAGCAAGAGAGTTCCAGAAAAACATCTATTTCTGCTTTATTGACTATGCCAAAGCCTTTGACTGTGTGAATCACAATAAACTGTGGAAAATTCTGAAAGAGATGGGAATACCAGACCACCTGACCTGCCTCTTGAGAAACCTGTGTGCAGGTCAGTAAGCAATAGTTAGAACTGGACATGGAACAACAGACTGGTTCCAAATAGGAAAAGGAGTACGTCAAGGCTGTATATTGTCACCTTGCTTATTTAACTTCTATGCAGAGTACATCATGAGAAACGCTGGGCTGGAAGAATCACAAGCTGGAATCAAGATTGCTGGGAGAAATATCAATAACCTCAGATATGCAGATGACACCACCCTTATGCAGAAAGTGAAGAAGAACTAAAGAGCTTCTTGATGAAAATGAAAGAGGAGAGTGAAAAAGTTGGCTTAAAACTCAACATTCAGAAAACAAAGATCATGGCATCCAGTCCCATCACTTAATGGCAAATAGATGGGGAAACAGTGGAAACAGTGGCTGACTTTATTTTTTGGGGCTCCAAAATCACTGCAGATGGTGATTGCAACCATGAAATTAAAAGACACTTACTCCTTGGAAGGAAAGTTATGACCAACCTAGACAGCATATTAAAAAGCAAAGACATTACTTTGCCAACAAAGGTCCGTCTAGTCAAGGCTATGATTTTTCCAGTGGTCATGTATGGATGTGAGAGTTGGAGTATAAAGAAAGCTGAGCACAAGAAGAATTGATGCTTTTGAACTGTGGTGCTGGAGAAGACTCTTAAGAGTCCCTTGGACTGCCAGGAGATCCAACCAGTCCATCCTAAAAGAGATCAGTCTTGGGTGTTCATTGGTAGGACTGATTTTGGGGCTGAAACTCCAACACTTTGGCCACCTGATGTGAAGTGCTGACTCATTTGAAAAGACCCTGATGCTGGGAAAGAAAAGAGCTGGACACGACTGAGCGACTGAATTGAACTGAACAGATACTTCATAAGAAGTACAGCAGAAATTGTGTAGAAATGTGTAAGAAGAGAAAGCATATGTGAAGAAAAAGAAGACAGTAGGAGATATAGGTAAGTTTTCAGTTTCTACTTTATCCCCCCATAAGAAACTTGCATCCTTCAAACAAATTCCCCTTTACTAACTAAAGCAAGTTTGAGTGGACTTCTTAACCCTTGAAGTCAAATGGCCCCAGGATATTAATGTTACTTAACTTCAGGCCTCTTACCTTATAGATGGAGAAACTGAGACCTAAGAGGATAAATGACAGCATGGTAACTTATTCTTAACTGAGTTCCAGGACCCCTAGTTCCCCAAGTATTTTATCTACCATCTCTTGCTGTTCAACTCTTCAAGTCAAGTTGCTGTTCCATCCTTATTTTACCACTGGTAAAGATATTGAGTCCACTGTCTAATCAATATTGAAAAAACTAACTACCCATTTATGCAATCATTAGAAGCTGTCTAAGGAATTCATTTTTCATAGCAGATAAATGAAGAAAGAAAGAGACAGAATATTGATAACTTAGAAAACACTATTAGTAACACAGGGACTAAAAAGAGTATATTCCTAGTCAATAAACAGTAACTCTCTGTTACAGCCAATCTATGGCTATGTGGATGTACTTCACTGAATTTATTAATTTCATCTGTCTTCATGATGAATAGTGCAGTGGGTTGAAACAATTGGCAAGAAACTTCAGAGTCTATCAGCTGTTGCCCGTTTGTTTTCCATGACAGGATGTGGACAAAGAATTGCTACCTCAGTGGATCTAATTCTGTAGAAGTGCAGAGATTACTACTTCACACAAAGAAGTACCTACCTCAGGCTTCTCAGTTGGATGCTTTTATATATTACATCAATTAAATGACCTTGAATGAACTTACTGCTTCATAATGTATTTCTTTACTGAACTGATCAAGTACTTACTACAGTGATCAAATAATTACTAACAGTTTTATCACTGCAGTTCAGAAAAGAAATACATTACATCACAGTAAGTCCATTCAAGGTCATTTAATTGATGTAATATATACAAGCATCCAATTGAGAAGCCTGAGGTAGGTACTTTGTGTCAAGTAGTAATCACTGTACTTTGTACAGACCTGGGTCCAGTGAGGTCAATGATTCTTTGTCTACAACCTGTCATGTAAAACAAAGTGGGCAATAGCTGATAGACTGTGTATTTTGTTGCCAGTTGTTGCTACCCACTGCACTATTCACTGTGAAGGCAGACAAAATGAATGAATTCTGTGAGGCACACTGTGAATTTACCAAATATTTACTGGAGTGATTAAATATTTATTAACAATTTTATCATAGATGGATATAAATAAATCTAGTGAATTATATCTACCCTCCCATAATAAGAGTTTATTTTCTTTGGTAGATATTTGGAATCCAAAAATTCAGAGAGAGAACAAACAAACCAAGAATCTACAAGACTTCAATAGCAAATGAACTTAAATGATTCTCACCAAGATTACCTTTACTATTAAGGGGAATCACTGGCTTGAAGAATCAGATGATTAATTTGTTCATTCCCTCAAAGAACATTAAGACTCAACTTTTACCCTACCCAAGACCTGGCAGACAGACCTTCATGAGTTGTTGTGGGTTTTTTTTTTTTGTTTTTTTTTTTTTTCAGTTCACACACTTTAATTGAGAGTATATACCATATCAGGCAATGTTTGGGAAAGGGGCTTGAGAAATACCGGTAAATAAAGCAGATCCCTGCTTTCATAGAGAACAATCTAAGTAGCTTAATATCATCCATTTGTGGTGCTAATGGTAAAGAACCCACCTGCCAATGCAGGAAACATAAGAGATGCTAGTTTGACCCCTGGGTCGGAAAGATCCCCTTGAGAAGGGCATGGCAACACACTCCAGTATTCTTTCCTGGAAAATCTCCCGGACACAGGAGGCTGGCAGGTTACAGTCCATAGGGTTGCAAAGAGTCGGACATGACACTGAAGTAATTTAGCACATGTACATTTGCTTAATGTTTGTCTTGGCTTCCCAACCTACCCAGAATGAAGTCCAAACTTCTTATCATGTCTGTAAACTCTGAGGTAATATGACTCTTGCCTGCATCTACTGTTTTTTCACCCAAATCAATGATACTGCCCTTGGTTTTCCTGAGACAAGCCAAACACTATTAATTTCCTTTCTACTTAACTCTCATATGCCTGGAACTCCTTGCTCACATCTTTGAAGGGCTGGTTCCTCCTGCTCTTCCTGCTTTCACAGCTTGTATATCATTGCTTCAGAAACAGCATTACTAATCACATCATTTAAAAATAAAAACAAAACATCTATCTCCAAGTCTTTCTGTGATTTTTTTCTCTCTAATGCAGCCAAAATTACCTTGTTTCAAGTAGTTCAACTACTTGGTTGTTTACACTGTCTCTTCTCCCTTCATGGATTCTAAGTTCTGTAAAAGCAAGTATGTGTGTGTGTGTGTATATATATATATATATGTATATATATGTGTATATATACATATACATATACATATATATATATATATATATTCTTTCTTATTCACTGGCTTATTTCCAGCCTTTAAAATGATGCTTGGAATTTATTGAACTGTCACAAAATATACTGTAGAATATAAATAAACAAATTAGTGAATTTATATTTATACATGGTTTTCTTAGTTTAAAATATCAAACCAATTTTTTCAAAGAATTAATTATTTCACTCAACATTAATGCATTGCTAAAAGTTATTCCAGATGGGAACAAACTAAGTTTCTCTAATTGATGGACTGATAAAGAGGCAAAAATAAGAGAAAAGACTCATTTCTGAGTGACTTGATGTCATCTAATCTTTTTCTTTTTTTAGCTTATAAATTGCATGATTATTAGAATTATGCCTACATATATAATAGACTTTCTTTCCATGTGTTTTGAGATATATTTAATTCAGGATTATAAATCACATAGGGAAATGATTTATGTAAATTTAGAATCCATTAGCATGTAATACATTATTTTCCTTACTATTCAAGCAATGTAATAAGTCAAATGGATCAAGTTGGTAAGGAACAGAAAAAAAGAAAGAAGAAAGGAAAGCAATTTGCTAATAATCGCATTGCTGTGTTGATAAATAACCAGAAATGGATAGGTTCCAGGGTGCAGAAATCTTGTTATCATCATTGTAACTCAAACTGAGTACAGGAGACCAGTCTTTCCTTTTTAGCAATAAATAGTAGGCTTTATGCCTCAGCTTATAGTCATCTTGCTGATGACACTGGGTAAAATGCATTTGATCAACATAAAAACAACTTTTATTAACTACTCTAAAAGTCCTACTGCCATTTAATTATTTTAATTATTGGAAATGCCAAGTAACCTGTTGATGGAAACGAGGTGCAAGTAGGATAGTAAAGAGTCACACTATCTTCAAACCCTGATTCTGCCACTTGGCACCTTTGAGAGATTGTCTAATTTATCTAGACTCTTGAAAGGTTGTTTTTCCCAAGATGAAATGGAATAAATAATTTCTATATGACATAGTTGTAATGAAGTTAAAGATGATGCATACAGCTTTCATCTTTTCCATATACACACCTAGGAGTAGAATTGCTAATTTTGTCTTTAGTTTTTTAAGGAACCTCCATACTGTTCTCCGTAGAAGCTGTACCAATTTACATTCCCATCAACAGTGGAGGAGGGTTCTGTTACATTTTTTTAATGATAGCCATTCTGACCAGTGTGTGGTGGTACCTCACTGCAATTTTGATTTAAATACAAGTACATGCATGCTCAGTGGTGTTCAACTCTTTTGTGACCCCATGGACTGTAGCCCGCCAGGCTCCTCTATCCATGGGATTTCCCAGGCAAAAATACTGAAGTGGGTTACCATTTCCTTCTCCAAGGGATCTTCCCAAACCAGAGATTGAATCAGAATCTCCTGCATTGTAGGCAGATTCTTTACCACTAGCGCCACCTGGAAAGTTTTGATTTGCATTTCTCTAATGATTAGTGTAGCTTCCCTGGTGGATCAGGTGGTAAAGAGTCTGCCTACAGTGCAGGAGACCAGGGTTTGATCCCTGGGTTGGGAAGATTCCCCTGGAGAAGGAAATAGCTGCGGTTCATGCTGATGCAAAGAGTCGGACATGACTGAGCGACTGAACCGAACTCTAAGAGGTGAGGATGAAAAAAAGATCTTGCTCTGATGTATGTTAAAGAGTGTTCTGCCTATGTTTTCCTCAAAGCGTTTTATAGTTTCTGGCCTTAAATTCAAGTCTTTAATCCATCTTGAGTTTATTTTTGTGAACAGTGTTAGGGAGTGTTTGTTTTCAGTTATTGAACGGTATGAGCTATTTGTATAATATATTTTGGATAGTAACCTCTTGCTGGTTGGATTATTTGCAAATATTTTCACCAATTCTATAGGTGGCTGTTTTTCATTTTACAGGATGGTTTCCTTTGTGGTGCAAAAGTTTCCTTAAAAACCTAAACATACAGCCATCATATGATCTAGCAATTTCATTCCTGGGCATATATCCATAAAAGATGAAAACTCTAATTTTAAAAGATTCACACATTCCAATGTTAATAGCAACATTATATACAATAGGCAAGACATGGAAACAACTCAGGTTTCCATCAATAGAAGATTGGCTTAAAAAGATGAGGTAATATAATGACATTTTCAGTTTAGTTCAGTTCAGTCGCTCAGCCCTGTCCTACTCTTTGCGACCCCATGAACCGCAGCACTCCAGGCCTCTCTGTCCATCATCAGTTCCCAGAATCCACCCAAACCCATGTCCATTGAGTCAGTGATGCTATCCAACCATCTCATTCTCTGTTGTCCCCTTCTCCTCCTACCCTCAATCTTTCCCAGCATCAGGGTCTTTTCAAATGAGTCAGCTCTTCGTATCAGGTGGACAAAGTATTGGAGTTTCAGCTTCAACATCAGTCCTTCCAATGAACACCCAGGACTGTTTTCCTTTAGGATGGACTGGTTGGATCTCCTTGCAGTCCAAGGGACTCTCAAGAGTCTTCTCCAACAACACAGTTCAAAAGCATCAATTTTCAGTGCTCAGCTTTCTTTATAGTCTAAATCTCACATCCATACATTTTACTCAGCCATAAAAACAGAATAAAATACTGACATTTGCAGCAATATGGATGGAACCAGAGAATATCATACTAAGTGAAAAACCCCAAAAAACAAATATTATATGATATACTTATGTGTGAAATCTAAACAAATAATACAAATAAATCTATATACAATATAGAAACAAACTCACATTGAAAACAAGCATAATGATTACAAATTGAAAAGTGAAGTGGGGAGGAACAAATAAGGAGAATAGGATTAACAAATTCAAACTACTATGCATAAAATAGATAAACAACAAGGATTTACTGTATAGCACTGGGAACTATATCAGTATCTTGTAATAACTTATAGTGGAAACTTATCTAAAAAAGAAATATGTATGAATCACTACTGTATACCTGAAATGAGCACAATATTGTAAATCAACTATTTTTAATGTTTTTGGAAAGGTAATACCTATAGTATGTCTGATACATCATGAGCACTGAATAAATAATCTTTTTATTTCTTGTCCAAGTCTATCAATCTTCTGGTGACAAAGTATATCTTCAAACTTTATAATCCCGCTTCCTTATCTGCACTAAAATATTTATCCTAAAATGTCTTTTTAATCAATTAATTCTGCTGGCCAAAGATGATCTAGATACTCTCTGTTGGATATAGGAGGAGCTCAGATTCTTTACAATAATATTTGAGCTCTTCATGTTTTGATTCCATCATGTGCTTTTAGCCTCAAACCTCAATGCCAGGCTTAAAGTAACATGGTTTCCTTTTTTTCAATTATGGCTATCACTCTTTCAGCCTTATTCACCTTCTACCCATTAGTTTCCAATAATGAATTTAAGATCAAAATTCTAAAATCAGTGTTCATATCTCTTTGTCCTAGAGACCTGGGGTTATTCAAAACCACTGCTTGATGACACAGTCCATTTGTAATATCTCTGTAGGATAACAAGTTTATTTTTCTGTCCCTGAAATTTCCTTCCATTTAGAGAGTTACACTGAATGGTGGATTTCTTCTCAAGTTCTTTTTTCTTGTCAATAACTTTTAAAAATAATTTTTATGGTATAGTATAAAACTCCAAATGCATCATTTCAGTGAACAGCAAGAAGAGATAAGAAGGCCTTCTTAAATGAACAATGTAAAGAAGTAGAGGAAAACAATAGAATGGGAAAGACTAGAGATCTCGTCAATAAAATAAGTTACCAGGGGAATTTTCATGCAAGGATGGGCGTGATAAAGGACAGAAATGATAAGGATGTAACAGAAGCAGAAAAGATTAATAAGAGGTGGCAAGAATACACAAAAGAACTGTACAAAAACAGTTGACTGGGATAACCATGATGGTGTGGTCACTCACCTAGAGCCAAACATGCTGGAGTGTGAAGTCAACTAGGACTTACAAATGTTACTCAAACAAAGCTAGTGGAGGTGATAGAATTCCAAGTGAACTATTTAAAAACCTAAAAGAAGTTTCTTTTAAAGTGCTGGATTCAATATGTCAGCAAATTTGGAAAATTCAGCAGTGACCACAGGAATGGAAAATGTTAGTTTTCATCCTGATTCCAAAGAAGGGCTGTTTCAAAGAATATTCAAACTTCTGCACAACTGCACTCATTTCAAATGCTAGTAAGGTTATATTCAAAATCCTTCAAGCTAGGTTTCAACAGTACATGAACTGAGAACTTCCAGATGTACAAACTGGGTTTAGAAATGGCAGAAACACCAGAGATCAAATGGCCAGCATTTGTTGGATCATAGAGAACACAAGGGAATTCCAAAAAAAGAGTATCTACTTCTGATTCTTTGATTATGCTAAAGCTTTGACTGCATGGATTACAACAAACTGTGGAATTTTCTTAAAGAGTTGGGAATACCAGGCCACCTTACCTGGCTTAGAAACTTGGATGCAGTTCAAGAAGCAACAGTTAGAAACAGACATGAAACAATTGACAGGTTCAAAATTTGGGAAAAGAATATGACAAGGCTGTTTGTCATCCTGTTCATTTAACATATACAGAGTACATCATGCAATATGCCAGGCTGAATGACTCACAAACTGGAATCAAGACTGCTGGGAGAAATATCAACAGGCTTAGATATGAAGATTATATCATTCTAATGGAAAAAAAGTGAAGAGGAAATAAAGAGCCTCTTGATGAGGGTAAAAGATGACAGTGAAAAACCTGACTCAAAACACAACATTAAAAAAACTAAGATCATGGCACCTGGTCACATCACTTCAGGGTGAATAGAAGGGGAAAAAGTGGAACCAGTGATAGATTTTATATTCCTGAGTTCCAAAATCACTGCAGATGGTGACTGCAGCATGAAATTAAAAGACGATTGCTCCTTGGAAGAAAACCTATGACAAACCTAGACAAAATATTAAAAAAGTAGAGACATCACTTTCTGACAAAGACCCATATCAAAGCTACGGTTTTTCCAGTATTAATGGGCCATAAAGAAGGCTGAGCACCAAAGAATTCATACTTTTGAACTGTGATGCTGGAGAAGACTCTTGAGAATCCCTTTTACTGCAAGGAGATTGAACCAGTCAATCCTAAAGGACATTAACTCTGAATACTCAGTGGAAGCACTGATGCTGAAACTAATGCTCCAATACTTTGGCCACCTGATGTGAAGAGCCAATTCATTGGAAAAGACTCTAATGCTGGGAAATATTGAAAGAAAAAGAGGAGGGTGGCAGAGGATGGGATAGTTAGATAGCATCACCCACTCAGTGGACATGAACTTGAGCAAACTCTGGGAGCTAGTAAAGGACAGTGAAGCATGGCGTGGGGTCACAGAGTTGGAGACGACTTAGCAACTGAACAACAAAAGCATAAGAATTGTAATTGGAGCTAACAAATCTGAATTTGGATATAATAGTGCTTGCAATTTATGTTGACTTGAGGATGCTAGCACTTTTATGTCAGTTTTATAATTTACAAGGTCTTCCCTGGTGGCTCAGTGATAAAGAATCCTCCTGCCTATGCAGGAGATGTGGGTTTGATCCCTGGGTCAGGAAGATCTCCTGGAGAAAAAAATGGCAACCCAGTCCAGTATTCTTGCCTGAGAAATCCCATGGACAGAGGTGTCTTGCAGTCTACAGTCAATATAGTGTCAAAGAGTTGGACACGTCATAGGGATTAAACAATACCAGCATAATTTACAAAGTAAAATGAATCTAATAGATAATTTAGAGTGTCTAAGTACATAGAAAGCACATGTCAGTATCTTTTCCAATAAGATGTGATATATTATTTCCCTACTTTTATATAAGGAAGATTAAGTTTATTCTACTATGTAATCATTCTTCTGTTTTTATACTTGGCTTTAGTCTATATTATAATATATGTATATCAGATCATCCTTTTTTCTTTTACTAACTTAATAAGAGTCAATATATTAAGTGAATATAATGCTGTTGTAAGTTATCACCAGAACTTTCCAATTTTTATTTTATATTAGAGTATTATTGATTAGAAATATTGTATCAGTTTCAGATGTACAGCAAAATGATTCAGTTGTACATATATATGTACCAATTCTTTTTCAAATTATTTTCCTATTTAGATTGCCCAATCTTATTGGGCAGATTTCCCTGTGCTATAATCAATAGTAGGTACTTGTTGATTATCAATTTTTAAAATATAGCAGTGGGTACATGTCAATATCAAACTACCAATCTATCCCTCCCCTCTGGTAACCATAAGTTCATTCTCTACCTTTATGAATCTTTCCATTTGTAAATACGTATATTTGTATCAATTTTTTAGACTCTGCATATAAGCGATATCATATTATATGTGTCTTTCTCAATCTGATGTACTTCATTTTGTATGATAACATTTAGGTCCACTCATGTTGTTACAAATGCATTATTTTACTATTCTTAATCAGTGACTAATACTTTATTTATATATTTTCCACATCTTCTTTATCCATTCATCTATAGATGGATGTTTAGGTTCCTTGCATGTCTTGGCTATTACAAACACCATTGTGCTATACACTGGGGTGTGTTTATCCTTTCAAATCATGTTTTTCTCCATATATTGACAACAAATGGGATTGCTGGTTTATAAAGTAACTCTATTTTTAATATTTTGAGGAAACTCCATACTGTTTTCCGTAGTGGCTGGACCAGTTTACATTCTGACTAATAGCGTAGGAGGGCTCCCTATTTTTCACAACCTCTCCAGCACTCATTGTCTGTAGACTTTTTGATGGCCATTCTGACCAGTGTGAGGTGATATCTCATTTTCATTTTGATTTGCATTTCTCTAATAATTAGCTATGTTGCAAATCTTTTCATGTGTCTCTTGGCCATCTGTATGTCTCCTTTAAAGAAATGTCTATTTTAGTCTTCTGGTCATTTGTTGATTATTTGTTTTTATATTGAGCCATTTAAGCTTTGTCAGCAATTCAAATCAAATTATCAATGCCTTTTTCATAGAACTAGAACAAAATATTTGTAAATTTCATGGAGATATTAAAGGTCATAAATAGCCAAAGCAATCTTGAGACAGAAAAATGGAGCTTAAGGAGCAGCCTCCCTGATTTCAGACTATACTACAAAGCTACAGTTATCAGAATAGTATGGGACTGGCACAAAAGTAGAAATATATATAAATGGAACAGGATAAAAAGTTCAGAAACAAACCCACATACCTATGGTTAATTAATCTATGACAAAAGAGGAAAGACTGTACAACAAAGAAAAGACAGTTTATTCAATAAATGGTGAAGGGAAAACAGAACAACTACATGTAAAAAGATGCATGAGACAGGGTGCTTAGGGCTGGTAAACTGGGATGACCCTGAGGGATGGGATGGGGAGAGAGGTAGGAGAGAGATTCAGGATGGGGAACACATGTACACCCATGGCTGGTTCATGTGAATGTATGGCAAAAACCACCACAATATTGTAAAGTAATTAGACTCCAATTAAAATAAATTTTAAAAAAGTGTTGCAGAAAAAAAAAATGAAATTAGGACATTTGTTAACACAATCCACAAAAAAAAAAAAAAAAAACTCAAAATGGATTAAAGACCAAAGGTAAGACTGGATATTATAGAACTCAGAGTAAAAAGTGGAATGCTCTTTGATATTTCGATAATAACTTTGTTGTTTTGTCCCCTAGGGTAATGGAAATAAAAATGAAAATGAACAAATGGGGCCAAAATAAACTCAAGATTTTGCATGGTAAAGGAAACCATAAAGAAAATAAAAGACAACCCAGAGGATGGGAGAAATAACTTGCAAACCTTCTGACTGACAGGGATTAATCTCATCAGATTTCTTACATTGAGCAGCTATTTTCAGTGAGTTTGCACAAGTTTTCAAAAGGGCTGTGGATGAATTGGCTGGAAGAATCCTCCTCTATCAGCATATCTACTGCATCGTACTAAATTTTCAAAGCATTTTGCCATACTTAGCATTTATTATCCTAATGATGTTGATGTGAATGATATGACAACATAAGGCATGGAACACATAGTTCTTCACAGGATAACTTACATTAATTCAAGAAGTTCCTACCCGAACTGCTGGTGTATGTGTGTCAGGGGACTTCAAAGAGTTTTCCTAGACCTGAAATAAATAATAATAACTCTTCAGTAAGCCTTGATTTTGCATTGCTATAATGAGTTTATAAAATATATGCTTTCAGTACCTCCATTTAAGTAAATGCTTATAAGCATTAGAATCATCTGGTTAATTATTCATTATTATCCATGAGGCAAAATCATGGCTACTACTTGAGTACCTTCTTTGTCTCCCACCTTTCAAATTCATGGAAAGTAGTTTTCTTAAAGCCAGAATTAAAGTATGAATAATCTTTTTCTCAAATTTCATCTTTTACTCATGAAAAATTATTTTCTATTCTTTATGTTAAGCTAGAAATGAAATGAAGCAGAGCTTCATGTGTCCCTAGTTGTTGATCATGGCATTTTTTTTTTCAGATGCTATAGTCTTCCAAGAATACATCAATTTTGCTTCAGAGTAATGGGCAAAAACTCAAACCTCTCAGGTGCTTTGTTGTTTAGTGTCTTAATAGTGTTATTTCTTCTACTTTACCAATGAACTGACCACTTGCCAGGTGATAATGCAACTGCTGACAGTGGCCGAGATCAAACACTTACACCTCTGTCAAGATTGTCTCTGGTATAGGAACTGCGGCCATTAGAGTCATGTCACCAATAAAGACACAAAAGACAATGACAATGCAGCCAAAGAATCTTTAAGTTAGAAAAAATGAAAAGATGAAAACTCAGATCCTGTAGTAACAAGGAGAATAAAAGTTCTGGAGAAGAGAGATGACAATGTGAATAAAGCAGTTACGATGATGGTGATGGTGGTGATAATTTTGTACTAATAATTATCATCATCATAAGTTATGATTAAATTAGAAAATAATTGAAGAAATACTATATTTAAAATCTTGGATGTATTTAACAGAATAGTGATAAATTACTGAAGAAAGACCTAGATTCTAGCAAGATGCCAGTACATGGAGTTACATTTCTTTGAGACTGATTATGTAAAAAATGAAGCTAAGAGTTTGATTTGTGTTTTTGATAGCTGACTGGGACTTAAAAGGACAAGAATCAGAGTCCAGGATTTGACAAGTGTGGGAATCTGGCAAGATCATTCATTGAGATCATATTCCTAAGAGCTGTTCAAAAATTGAAATAATCTAGAAGTAAGTCAGCCACTGCATGATTTTCTGATCAATTTCATGTCATTTTCACAACTAATAAAAATTTCAAGACTTGAAAAAAGAGTGAAATAATTTTAATTATGTAAGTCCTCTGACACTGAGAAAAGCAAAGGAAGGTAAGATCATTTAATACTCAAAATATCTATTCAAATTATCATTTATATATATATATAATTCACTAAGATAAAATAAAGATGATCAGATATGTGAAGAAAAAAGAAAATATTAAATATCAACAGAAAGAATAAAAAAATAGTTTCACAAGGCTAGATGTATTTTGTCAGACACATTTCAAAACAGACAAATTACATTTACTACAAATGTGCATGGAGATAGAAGCCAAGCTTAAACTGTCAGCAGAAACCAAAAATAATTTTGGGAAAATCACCCAAATTATTTGGAAAAAGTAAAAATAGCAAAAATAAAATGACCCAAAATTACAAACTCAGTGGGCTAATTTAACACCAGATTAGATATAGCTGAAGGGTGACTAACAAAAGTCTCAAGAAAAATCATAGTTAAAAAATATAAATATACTCTTTATAAGATGGCATCATTAAAGAAAGAATGCATATCACAGAATTGGAGAATCTGACATAGAGAAGAAAAATAAATAAAAATTATAGAATTAAAATAGAATAGCACAAATTCTGCCATTATTTGAAGATGATATATTCAGTTAAGTGGAAAAGCCAATAAAATCTACGAATATACTACAGTGTTTCATCATCTCTTTGGGCACAAAATCAATATACAAAACTAAGTGGAATTCTGTACTGGCTAAAATCAAAGAGAATGCATAATAGAAAATATATGTGTTCACTCTAAGAGCATATAACATGAAAAGCAAAAGCTCTTAGAATGTATGGAAAAATTAGTGTTAAAATAGGCATACTATCTAAATCAATATATAGATTTAGTATAATTCCACTAAAAATGCCCATGCCATTTTTCACAGAACTAGAATAAGTAATCCTAAAGTTTATATGATAACAACAAAAAGCCCCAAATTGCCTAAGTAATCTTCAGAAAGAAGACAAAAGCTGGAGATATCACTCTCTCAGATCTCAAACTATACTACAGTGCTAGAATAATCAAAACAACATAGTACTGGCACAAAGAAACAGACACAAAGATCAGTGGAGTGGAATAGAGAGCCCAGAAATAAACCCATGCAACTATAGTCAAGTAATCTATGATAGAAAGGAGGCAGAATTATACAGTGGAGAAAAGACAGTCTCTTCAATGCATGTTGTTTGGGAAGCTGGAAAGCTACATGTAAAAGGGTGAGA
The DNA here is from genome assembly GCF_019923935.1 of Bubalus bubalis. NCBI lineage: Eukaryota > Metazoa > Chordata > Mammalia > Artiodactyla > Bovidae > Bubalus > Bubalus bubalis. The sequence continues at coordinate 53,628,632 of NC_059168.1, read as the reverse complement.
TTAGAACATTTCCTCATACCATATATAAAAATAAACTGAAAACGGATTATAGACCTAAATGTAAGACCAGAAATTGTAAAACTCCTAGAAGAGAACATAGGCTGTCCATGTCACTCTCTGACATAAACGATAGCAATATTTTTTTTCTCTAGATCTGTCTCCTAAGGCAGAAGAAATAAAAATAAACTGATGGGGCCTATTTAAGTTTAAAAACTTATACACAGCAAAGAAAACCATCAACAAAGCAAGAAAGCCTATGGAATGGGAGAAAATATTTGCAAACGAAATGAATGACAAATGGTTAATATCTAAAGTATATAAGCAGCCCTCTAGCAACTCCATATCATGAAAAAAAAAAAAGAAAAAAAAATGACCCAGGTCAAAAATGGGCAAACAACCTAAATAGACATTTTTGCAAAGAAGAAATACAAATGGCTAGCAGGCATATGAAAAAAATGCTCAACATCACTAATTATTACAAAAACGCAAATCAAAACAATGAAATATCACCTTACACCTGTCAAAATGAGTATCATCAAAAGTCATAAATAGCTAATGTTAGGAAGGATGTGGAAGAAAGGGAATCTTAGAACACTATTAATGGGAACATAAATTAGTGCAGCATCTATGGAAAATATTATGAAGGTTCTTCAAAACACCAAAAAGAGAATTGCCATATGATCTACCTATTCCACTCTTGGACACATATCTGGAAGAAAATAAAAGGAAAAACTAAAAATTGAAAACCTGTATTATCAGAAGATTAATGTCCTCTATGTTCTCATATCCATTGTCATTAGTTTACTTGCTATTCTCTCACTGTAAAATACATTGAAAAGGAAGTTGAAATATAGCAAATAAAAGATATCAAAATCACATGAAACTACACCTGAATTCTATTTATTTTTTAAAGAGAGAAAGAAGTAGAAAGTAATTTTAATATTTTGTATCATAGCAAAAAATGAAAAGTATCCCAATATATTCTATAAGAACAGTAGAAACTTTCATCTAAAACTTGATTGAAACAATATTACCCATATAAAAAAAAATTCTCGTATTCAAAAATAAGGCCAAGGACCTGAGTAGACAAGTTAAAATAATTAAGCTCTAAAAAGAATCTAACCTAATTTGAAATGCCCTCTTCAGGATAAATCCCACAATGGCCTTTCCTTCACTAACAGAGTAGGCAGCTGGGGAGAGCTGCACTCTAGAAATATCCTTGTGGAAAGTTAAAACATTCTCCTAGTAAGAAGTTAGAATCTAACCTGTATAAAAGGGCTTAATCATACTTTTTCACAGCTTGCCATGAAATGATTCATTGATAATATTTGATTCCATTTTTATTCATAGTTTTCCTGTGTTCCAATAAAATGTATTAATTATATGTCAACAAATAGACACTGATTTTTATATAATAAGACCCTGTTAGTTATCCAGATAGCTGGCTCCTTATCACAACAAATAAAACATATATCTGTAAAATATCATCATCATCATTTTAAATCTGCACTAATCATTGCTCTAATTTTCAATCACTTCTGTATCTTTCTCCTTTGATCTTCACTCAAATGGTTCCCTTTATGAGACCCTCAAATTGTGAGTTTTGAATACAACTAATTCTGGGCATAAGCAGATGAAACCAAAAGAGTGTCAAGGAAAGACACTTTGCAAAGGCACCAAAGAAAGAATCTAGTATAAATTTGTCCTATTTAAAGATTACTCTAACCTGGCTTTGAAGATGCACAAATATTACTTATCATTTCAACGGGTGTCAATAGCTTCTCAACATATAGAAAAATCACAGTTACTTAATTGATACCATCACTGCAACTTTGCACATCCTACTTTTTTTAGCATTATACATTTTATAGTAAGTTTATTACCTTTTAATTAGAGCTAAAAAGTGGGCAGGATTGTGAGTATTATTACCTATTTTTTTATGTGTCTTATTTAATCTTAATTCAAAGAAAGCCTTTTCTACTGCCATTAGTGTTTTCAGCATTTTGTCTGAATAATATGACAGTTTCTTCTCTTTTTTAGTAATAATTCTGTGGGTGACACTTCACACAGAAAGTTTAATGCTTTACGTGGGTAAAAATTTCTCTCCAGATATATACTCAAAGCAACCAGAAAATAAAACTTTACATAGGCCATCACACTCAGTCTTCCTTCCAATCAATAAGTGTAAAGAGGGAAAAAGCTGATAAGTGTTATTACAGTGGAATGTTGCATAAGTATGAAAGTGAATGTCTATATGGTCATAGACCACAGCAGTTGCCTAACCACATAAGAGAGTCTGGGGAAAAAAAAAAATCTACTGAGGCAAATAAAACCATGCATGTATTTTTTTCTACAGCTGATCTCTTCGCACTGAAGCATATTTTTAAAAAATGTGAAAGGCTTTATTTTAGGATTGAAATTGAGAGTGCAGAAAACAAATATGTTCTATAATGTGTGTTTATATTGTTCCTAACCTGAGTAGCCACAGATTATAGCCAGCTAGAGAACAAATATGAATGGGTTTATACACACCTTCTTGACTTGAAATGGAAAAATGCAAAACTGAGTTACTGAGAAGTGAGGAAAAAAAAGTAGATTAATGTACTAGAGCATAGAGTACTTGAGTGTATTGATAGCATTCCATTTGATTTGGCATTATATGCATTAATGCATTATATGGCATTATACCCATTTCTAACTGGGTGCAAAGGGAAATCCATAATGAACTGAAGCACTTTTTTACCTTATGGTTAAATATCACATCAATAGTATTTTTATTTATTTTTTTTCTTTCTTTATTTATTTTTTTATTTTATTTTTAAACTTTACAAAATTGTATTAGTTTTGCCAAATATCGAAATGAATCCGCCACAGGTATACATGTGTTCCCCATCCTGAACCCTCCTCCCTCCTCCCTCCCCATACCATCCCTCTGGGTCATCCCAATACTCAATAGTATTTTTAAATGTCTATAGTACATTATCATATTATATTTTAAATAGCTAAGTACATTTAATTCCACTGGGTGTCTTTATTATCCCCTGGGACTTCATGGGTGTAAATGACTGTGTCATAAGGTAGAACACATGAAAAAGACATGACTGAGACATGAGGCACATAAACAGAGATGAAAAGGCTCTGGTTACTGGAGATACAAAGACATTCAGTAGTCAAGAAGTTAGAATGTCAGGAGGGAAGTTCAGAAAGGACAGAAACTAGAAATGAAATATATGTCATATAGATCAGTTCACCAGAAATTTTTCTGAAAATAGTCACAATTTCAATTTGAATCTGTTATGTCAATATCCCAGTTGCAAGGGCCCAAACTGTGGGGAATTCTAGAAGAGACATCATCCCAAGAATAGAGATTGGCTGTGTCTTAGTCACTTACTTATTACTTGTAAGAAGGAGAGAAGATTGGGGAGAAGACTGAAATAGGTTTTTGATAGATGTGAGCTCATAGGGAAATCTAAGGCAAGAAATAACTAACATTGGTTAGGAAGAGGTAAAGGGACCTTAGTTTTGGAAAACAAATTGTGAATTGTGAAACATTTGTTCTGATAGCCTTCACTTGTCAAAATTGAGAAACAGAAAATTTTAAGTTGCTGTTTGACTTTATACCTTTCTTCCCTCTCTAAAATTTTTCCATAAGTGTCTAGGAGAAGAAGTCTTTTCAATTTTGATTTTGGAAAAGCAATGCAAAATATGACTGTATTAGATGTGTTTATTTATTTAACTTCACTTCAGAATACACTTGCCTGAGATGTGGCAGAAATGCAGTAATGTGAAACAGCAGACTCAATGGTGTAAGAACTGAGACTAAATTTCCTCATTCTTATAAGACAGTAAGGGTATCTGTCACCCAGTGTTATATATAATAATTATTATACAATAATTCCAAGCATTTTCAGTTTTAGAAATTTTCTAGTTTTCTTATTTTAATTTATTTGATTCTCACAACTACTCTATGACATAAATATTTTTATCATTCCTTCTTATATGTCAGGAAACTGAAAACCAACACATTTAAGTAACTTAATTATAATCACAGGCTCATATGTAATAAAAGATATTTGAGTCTAATCTAGCTTCTAAGTCTATAATCACATATATTATATCATTCTTACTATTTATGAACTCACAATACACATCATGGCTCTCCCAGGTAATTTGGGTTACATCTTAGTTGAAATTTAGTTAGAAGATTTAAAATTTTAGGGAACAGATGGGCAAGAGATCATGGAAGAACTGAAGCTAGGTTTTGAAAATGGCTTAGGTTCCAAATCGGCAAAAAAAAAAGATTGCATGAATATGTCTTGCTCAAGCCTGCTAAATGGTAAGACCTATATTAGGAAAACTAAGTTTAACAAGTAGAGTAGCTCTCATAAAGATACATATGATTATAGTTTTACTTTTTGCTTGAGCACAGAGGTAGATCCTGAACAATATGTACAGAATGAAGCAGACAAAAGGATTAAAATTATTCCAATATAGGTGTTCAGTCATCTCTTGTTGAAAGATTAGGTAGAAAACCAACAGAATCCACAGGGTTCCTAATCTGGATACAATGAAGCACTGGTCATCTTCCCATGTGGAACCCATGGATATGTAGAACCCATGGGAAGTACACTGTGTATATGACTATACTAGGAAAATAGAGAAAGACTGGTAGGGAGATATAGAAGAAGAAGGAAAGAAAGATAGAGAGTGAGAAGGAGAGGGAAAGAGAAGAGAGAGTGTTTGGTGTGGAAAAAGGGACTGATAATTGGAAAGGTGCTGTCAGAGTTCAGTTCAGTCCAGTCGCTCAGTCATGTCCGACTTTTTGTGATCCCATGAACCACAGCATGGACAGGCCTCCCTGTACATCACCAACTCCTGGAGTCCACCCAAACCCATGCCCATTGAGTCGGTGATGCCATTCAGCCATCTCATCCTCTGTTGTCCCCTTCTCCTCCTGCCTTCAATCATTCCCAGAATCAGTCTTTTCAAATGAGTCAGCTCTTTGCATCAGGTGGTCAAAGTATTGGAGTTTCAGCTTCAACATCAGTCTGTCCAATGAACATCCAGGACTGATCTTTAGGATGGACTGATTGGATCTCCTTGAAGTTCAAGGGACTCTCAAGACTGTTCTCCAACACCATCACAGGATGCTTAAATTTTCTGTTCTATTTTTTAAATTTTATATTTGAGATAAAAATTGGAAGATTATATGATTTGTATATGGCTTCAATAATCACGATGGTGTGATCACTCACCAAGAGCCAGACATCTGGAATGTGAAGTCAAGTGGGCTTTAGAAAGCATCACTACTAACAAAGCTAGTGGAGGTGATGGAATTCCAGTTGAGCTATTTCAAATCCTGAAAAATGATACTGTGAAAGTGCTGCACTCAATATGTCAGCAAATTTGGAAAATTCACCAGTGACCACAGGATTGGAAAAGGTCAGTTTTCATTCCAATCCCAAAGTAAGGCAATGCCAAAGAATGCTCAAACTACCACACAATTGCACTCATCTCACAGGCTAGTAAAGTAATGCTCAAACTTCTCCAAGACAGAGTTCAGCAGTACATGAAACATGAACTTCCAAATATTCAAGCTGGTTTTATTATTTTTATTTTTTTTAATTTTTATTTTATTTTTAAACTTTACATAATTGTATTAGTTTTGCCAAATATCAAAATGAATCCGCCACAGGTACACATGTGTTCCCCATCCTGAACCCTCCTCCCTCCTCCCTCCCCATACCATCCCTCTGGGTCGTCCCAGTGCACAAGCCCCAAGCATCCAGTATCGTGCATCGAACCTGGACTGGCAACTCGTTCCATACATGATATTTTACATGTTTCAATGCCATTCTCCCAAATCTTCCCACCCTCTCCCTCTCTCTCAGAGTCCATAAGACTGTTCTATACATCAGTGTCTCTTTTGCTGTCTCGTACACAGGGTTATTGTTACCATCTATCTAAATTCCATATATATGCGTTAGTATACTGTATTGGTGTTTTTCTTTCTGGCTTACTTCACTCTGTATAATAGGCTCCAGTTTCATCCACCTCATTAGAACTGATTCAAATGTATTCTTTTAATGGCTGAGTGATACTCCATTGTGTATATGTACCACCGCTTTCTTATCCATTCATCTGCTGATGGACATCTAGGTTGCTTCCATGTCCTGGCTATTATAAACAGTGCTGCGATGAACATTGGGGTACACGTGTCTCTTTCCCTTCAGGTTTCCTCAGTGTGTATGCCCAGCAGTGGGATTGCTGGATCATAAGGCAGGTCTATTTCCAGTTTTTTAAGGAATCTCCACACTGTTCTCCATAGTGGCTGTACTAGTTTGCATTCCCACCAACAGTGTAAGAGGGTTCCCTTTTCTCCACACCCTCTCCAGCATTTATTACTTGTAGACTTTTGGACCGCAGCCATTCTGACTGGTGTGAAATGGTACCTCATAGTGGTTTTGATTTGCATTTCTCTGATCATGAGTGATGTTGAGCATCTTTTCATGTGTTTGTTAGCCATCTGTATGTCTTCTTTGGAGAAATGTCTATTTAGTTCTTTGGCCCATTTTTTGATTGGGTCATTTATTTTTCTGGAGTTGAGCTGTAGGAGTTGCTTGTATATTCTCGAGATTAGTTGTTTGTCAGTTGCTTCATTTGCTATTATCTTCTCCCATTCTGAAGGCTGTCTTTTCACCTTGCTAATAGTTTCCTTTGATGTGCAGAAGCTTTTAAGGTTAATTAGGTCCCATTTGTTTATTTTTGCTTTTATTTCCAATATTCTGGGAGGTGGGTCATAGAGGATCCTGCTGTGATGTATGTCAGAGAGTGTTTTGCCTATGTTCTCCTCTAGGAGTTTTATAGTTTCTGGTCTTATGTTGAGATCTTTAATCCATTTTGAGTTTATTTTTGTGTACGGTGTTAGAAAGTGTTCTAGTTTCATTCTTTTACAAGTGGTTGACCAGTTTTCCCAGCACCACTTGTTAAAGAGATTGTCTTTAATCCATTGTATATTCTTGCCTCCTTTGTCAAAGATAAGGTGTCCATATGTGCATGGATTTATCTCTGGGCTTTCTATTTTGTTCCATTGATCTATATTTCTGTCTTTGTGCCAGTACCATACTGTCTTCATAACTGTGGCTTTGTAGTAGAGCCTGAAGTCAGGCAGGTTGATTCCTCCAGTTCCATTCTTCTTTCTCAAGCTCGCTTTGGCTATTCGAGGTTTTTTGTATTTCCATACAAATTGTGAAATTATTTGTTCTAGCTCTGTGAAGAATACTGTAGCTTAATAGGGATTCCATTGAATCTATAGATTGCTTTGGGTAGTATACTCATTTTCACTATATTGATTCTTCCAATCCATGAACATGGTCTATTTCTCCATCTGTTAGTGTCCTCTTTGATTTCTTTCACCAGTGTTTTATAGTTTTTTATATATAGGTCTTTAGTTTCTTTAGGTAGATATATTCCTAAGTATTTTATTCTTTCCGTTGCAATGGTGAATGGAATTGTTTCCTTAATTTCTCTTTCTGTTTTCTCATTATTAGTGTATAGGAATGCAAGGGATTTCTGGGTGTTGATTTTATATCCTGCAACTTTACTATAGTCATTGATTAGTTCTAGTAATTTTCTGGTGGAGTCTTTAGGGTTTTCTATGTAGAGGATCATGTCATCTGCAAACAGGGAGAGCTTTACTTCTTCTTTTCCAGTTTGGATTCCTTTTATTTCTTTTTCTGCTCTGATTGCTGTGGCCAAAACTTCCAAAACTGTGTTGAATAGTAATGGTGAAAGTGGGCACCCTTGTCTTGTTCCTGACTTGAGAGGAAATGCTTTCAATTTTTCACCATTGAGGATAATGTTTGCTGTGGGTTTGTCATATATAGCTTTTATTATGTTGAGGTATATTCCTTCTATTCCTGCTTTCTGGAGAGTTTTTATCATAAATGGATGTTGAATTTTGTCAAAGGCTTTCTCTGCATCTATGGAGATAATCATATGGTTTTTATTTTTCAATTTGTTAGTCTGGTGTATTACATTGATTGATTTGTGGATATTGAATAATCCTTGCATCCCTGGGATAAAGCCCACTTGGTCATGGTGTATGATCTTTTTAATGTGTTGTTGGATTCTGATTGCTAGAATTTTGTTAAGGATTTTTGCATCTATGTTCATCAGTGATATTGGCCTGTAGTTTTCTTTTTTTGTGGGATCTTTGCCAGGTTTTGGTATTAGGGTGATGGTGGCCTCATAGAATGAGTTTGGAAGTTTACCTTCCTCTGCAAAATTGCAATCCTCTGCAATTTTCTGGAAGAGTTTGAGCAGGATAGGTGTTAGCTCTTCTCTAAATTTCTGGTAGAATTCAGCTGTGAAGCCGTCTGGACCTGGGCTTTTGTTTGCTGGAAGATTTCTGATTACAGTTTCAATGTCCGTGCTTGTGATGGGTCTGTTAAGATTTTCTATTTCTTCCTGGTCGAGTTTTGGAAAGTTGTATTTTTCTAAGAATTTGTCCATTTCTCCCACGTTAGAAAAGGCAGACGAACCAGAGATCAAATTGCCAACATCCACTGGATCATGGAAAAAGCAAGAGAGTTGCAGAAAAACAGCTATTTCTGCTTTATTGACTATGTCAAAGCTTTGACTGTGTGGATCACAATAAATTGTGGAAAATTCTGAAAGAGATGGGAATACCAGACCACCTGACCTGCCTCTTGAGAAACCTATATGCAGGTCAGGCAGCAACAGTTAGAACTGGACATGGAACAACAGACTGGTTCCAAATAGGAAAAGGAGTACATCAAGGCTGCATATTGCCACCCTGCTTATTTAACTTATATGTAGAGTACATTATGAGAAACTCTGGGCTGGAAAAAGCACAAGCTGGAATCAAAATTGCCAGGAGAAATATCAATAACCTCAGATATGCAGATGACACCACCATTATGGCAGAAAGTGAAGAGGAAATAAAAAGCCTCCTGATTGAAAGTGAAAGAGGAGAGTGGAAAAGTTGGCTTAAAGCTCAACATTCAGAAGACTAAGATCATAGCATCTGGTCCCATCACTTCATGTCAAATAGATGGGGAAACAGTGGAAACAGTGGCAGACTTTATTTTTGTTGGGTCCCAAAATCACTGCAGATGGTGACTGCAGCCATGAAATTAAAAGACGCTTACTCCTTGGGAGGAAAGTTATGACCAAACTAGGCATCATATTGAAAAGCAAAGACATTACTTTGCCAACAATGGTCTATCTAGTCAAGGTTACGGTTTTCCCAGTGATCATGTATGGATGTGAGAGTTGGACTGTGAAGAAAGCTGAGCACCGAAGACTTGATGCTTTTGAACTATGGTGCTGGAGAAGACTCTTTAGAGTCCCTTGGACTGCAAGGAGATCCAACCAGTCCATTCTAAAGGAGATCAGTCCTGGGTGTTCATTGGAAGGACTGATGCTGAAGCTGAAATTCCAATACTCTGGCCACCTCATGTGAAAAGTTGACTCATTGGAAAAGACTCTGATGCTGGGAGGGATTGGGGGCAGGAGGAGAAGGGGACAACAGAGGATGAGATGGCCGGATGGCATAAATGAGTTGATGTACATGAGTTTGAGTGAACTCCCCGAGTTGGTGATGGACAGGGAGATCTTGTGTGCTGTGATTCATGGGGTCACAAAGAGTCGGACACGACTGAGTGACTGAACTGAACTGAACTGAACTGATATCTTGAAAACTATTAAGTAATATAACATTCTAACCTAAGTACCAGAAAGCCAGAACTGTTTTCTACATTCTTCTAGAATGAAAAGATTGTTTAGGTAATCTTTTTAATGTTAAAATTTACCTAACATTGCAAATGTATCATATCCCACAGATGGAAATAAATCAATGATAGTGGTAAGCAAATCCCATTTTTGGTAATTTTGAAGGAATTCTTATAAGGTGTGTACTGCCATGCTTACAGAAATATATGAAGTTGAGAGGATGTTATATAAAATATCTTAATAGGAGGCAGTTTATCTACGAAAATTACTATGAAGGTCTCACTTCTGGCAAGGTAGAATGAAGACCTCCAGAAATGTAACCCTTTGTAAAAGCAATAAGACCACTAGCAAAATTAATAAACCAACATTTTCAAAGCTATTTGAATTAATCTGAGTAAATTTACTCAAGAAAATGACTGAAACTTGCTTGACATGTGTACATCTTGTGGCATTTTAACTTTTACTACCCCCAGGGAACCAAAAACTAGCAACTAAGTTACTATAAAACCATAAGCATAGCTGTTGGAGAGCCATATGAATTTGGAAGTCTTCAAAATGCCAATCCCAAGAGAGGAGTCACTATTTGACCAACCTGGCAGTTTATTTAAAGGTTTCATTCTCGGAGATGCCTTTATTTGATATGACTCAAATCTTACTCGGTACAAACAGCATTCCCTACATATCATTTATTGAAAATTATCAGTGACAACTGCTAAATGTATCATTTGCTTGAGATAAGATTACAAATTATAGCCAACAAAAATTTGACCAAAAAATAAGGAATACAAAAAAATGGGGAATATATTGTTTATAAGGGACTTTAAAATGTTCAAATAACAATAATAATTAATTCTGAAGCCTCCTTCAGAATTTGATTTCTGAAATCATCACATGCTGCTGCCAAGTTGCTTCGGTCGTGTCCGACTCTGTACGACCTCAGAGACGGCAGCCCACCAGGCTCCCCGGTCCTTGGGATTCTCCAGGCAAGAACACTGGAGTGGGTTGCCATTTCCTTCTCCAATGCATGAAAGTGAAAAGTGAAAGTGAAATCCCTCAGTAGTGTCCGACTCTTCACGACCCCATGGACTGCAGCCTACCAGGCTCCTCTGCCCATGGGATTTTCCAGGCAAGAGTACTGGAGTGGGGTGCCATGTTATTGCAAAAAATATGAGACATAAAATGAAACAAGTCAGTGTGACTCACACACAGAACAAAAACAAAGCAGTCAATAGAAACCGTTTCTGAGAAAGTTCAAACATTGGACAGAGTAAACAAAAACTAAATTAGCTGTTCCAAGAACTAACATAAAATGTGACTAAAGAATTAAAGTATGAAAACAATCTCTCATCAAAAAGAAAAATATCAATAAAGAGAGAGATTATTTAAAAACTCCTAAACATCAAGTCAAGGTATAATAATAATAATGAACAAAAAAATTACTTGAAAGACTCAAAAGCAAATTTGAAGTGGGAAAAAGAAACAATCTGTCAACTTGAATGACTTGAATGCAGGTCAATGGAGATTACCTAATCTGATAGAAAAAAAGAAAAATTAACAGGAACTCAGAAACCTATGGAACATCAACATACATATAGTAGGAGTCCCAGAAGGAGAAGAGAGAAAGGCACAGAAAAAACTTTAAGGAGATAATAGCAAAAAACTTACCAAACAAGATCAAACATATTAATCAATACTTATTTTCTCATCTAAAGGGGACTTTAGAAGATAAGAATCACTTGTGAATGTCACAGCCCAAGAACACATTTCCATTAAATGACTGAAATATTGTCAAGTTTATTGAATGTTTCCACTTCCTCTACAACTTACCACTATATCAACAAAACACCAGTATAATATCCGTTAATAATTTTCAAAATAATTACAAATTTCTGAATTCAAAGTAGCCTAGGGAGTAGCTGTATGTATGTACCATGTCTTCTTTACCCATTCATAATTTGAAAAAAATACATGCACCCGAATGTTAATTTAGCACTATTTACAATGGCCAGGAATGAAAAACTCCTAAATGTCCATTGCTGAATGAATGGGTAAAGAAGACATGGTACATACATACATACATACATACCTACAGCTACAAAGAAGAAAAATATAATGCCATATTCATGAAAAGACCCTGAAGATGGGAAAGATTGAAGGCAAGAGGAGAAGGGGAGGACAAGGGTGAGACGGTTGGATGGCATCACCAACTCAATGGACATGAGTTTGGGTAAACTCCAGGAGTTGGTGATGGACAGGGAAGCCTGGCATGCTGCAGTTCATGGGGTTGCAAAGAGTCAGGCATGACTGAGTGACTGAATTGAACTGAACTGAACTGAATGAAGGCAGATGGACCTAGAGATTATCATACTGAGTGAAAAAAGTATGGAGAAGGACAAATATCATATGATATCACTTATATGTGGAATCTAACAAAAGGAAATGAAATGAACTTATTTACAAAACAGAAATAGAATCATAGATGTAGCAAACAAACTTATAGTTACCAAGGAGGGGAAGGAACGAAGGATACATTTTGGAATTGGGATTGGCATATACAGTCCAGTTCTTTTTCTTTTTCTTGGGGATGGTCTTGATCCCTGCCTCCTGTACAGTGTCACAAACCTCTGTCCATAGTTCCTCAGGCACTCTGTACACACGGCTATATATAAAATATGTAACTAAGAGGACTTACTGTATCACACAGGAAGCTTTCCTCAATATTTTGTAATGGCCTATATACAAAAATAATCTAAAAAATTGTGGATATGCATATGTGTATAAATGATCTACTTTGCTGTACAGTAGAAACTAACACAACGTTGAAAAACAACTATACTTCAATAAAAATTAATTCTAACAGTTCTTCAAATATAGAGGATAAATAGCATTATGACATTTCTGGAACAAAATATTCCTTTCATCTGTTTCTGATGAAATGATTTTATAGTCAATTATTTATTTTCAATCTCACTGACCTGTATATTTATAGAAAACAAAATATGCAAGTGATATTAGACACCAACTGATTTCCTATCTTTATCAATTATATTATACATGCATATATATATATATATATATTTAAGCTTGAATCCACCTGCCAAGCAGGAGATGCAGGTTTGAGTCCTGCATCAGGAAGATCCCTTGGAGAAGGAAATGGCAACTCATCCCAGTACTCTTACCTATGGACAGAATATCCTATGGAGAGAGGAGACACGTGGGCCACAGTACATGGGGTTGCAAATGAGTTGAACAGGACTTAGTGACGAAACAGCGACAATATATATGTATTTAGAAACTATATTGTTAGACGCATAAAATATTTATGCCTATATGATGGTTTATTCCTTTTATTTTCTTGATGTATCCTTTCTATCTGAAAACTATATATTGCTTTCTTAATACTTTTAACTATAACTTTTTCATTTGTTTCAAATTTTCTGTGACATTATTTTTGGTATAGCACTTTTAAGACCACAAAATTGCATCTAACTTATATCCAATTTAATTTTTCACTGTGAGTTTTGCAAATTTATTTGCTGTATTGTTATATTAATACATTTAAGTTATTACTGTGATCTTATTTTGCATTTTTTTGTTAACTAAGTGCTTTTCCTTCCTGTATTTCATATGCATTGCAATTTTGACAAACATTTTTCAACATTTCTTTAAAAAAGCTTTATTGAAATTTGATATATGACATTGTGTAAGTTTAAGGTGTATAATGTGATGAAACATTATTCAACCATAAAAAAGAATGAAATTTGACCTCTGTGTCAGTATTTGTTACTCTTCATTGATTTGAATGCTATAGATTATTTTATATATTTTTGTTACATTGAACAGATTTAAAAGCACATAACATTTTCTAATGTAGTATAAAGTTCTTAGTAAGTTTTAGATATCAATTCCAGAATACTCTCAGTCCTTTATCCTTGTAGTTGCTTTCTGGAATATTAAATCAACTATTTATAGGTCATTACTTATTTGTGATTATATGGGGCTTCCCTGGTGGCTCAGACTATAAAGAATCTGCCTGCAATGTGGGAGACCTGGATTCAATCCCTAGGTTGGGAAGAACCCCTGGAGAAGGGAATACTCTCCAGTAATCTTGCTTGAAGAATTACATGGACAGAAGAGCCTGGCAGATTACAGTCCATGGGGTCACAAAGATCAGACACGCCTAAGCAAGTAACACTTTCACTTTCACTTCACTTCCATATAAATATGTATTAAAGATATAAATATATATAGAAGGCATTTTATGTGAAATCACACAGTTTCTTGGGCCATGTGCTCATCACTCATTTATCCTCATATGATTTTTCTGCTGAAGTTGTTACTGGAAAGAGTGGACCTAAACAGAAATTTTGTCATTGAATATTTCTTACCCATGCTACTTTACTTATTTATGCTTTGAGTATACATAATATTTATATTATATACTTAGGCTTCTCTAGATGTATATTTCATGTATTCTAAAGATACATTCTTCTTTTAAAATGTTTTACTGTTTTCTGCTTTGAGATGAGATTTATATTTGATGCTGTCTTACCATTTAATAGGCAGTATAGGGTAAAAATTTAATAGCCAGTATCTTAGTGATAAGTTAAAATGATTATATATCTGTTTTCAGTTCCACAAAACAAGGTATTGATATTTATTGAGGCCTTTCTTTATCCCTTATCTTTATCCCAGGTATTGTTTTTAAAGATTTAAATAAAACATCTTTTTAAATTAGCCTCAAAATCAAATAACTGAGAAGGGAGCACTCTTTTAACAACCATAAAATAGTGGGGGTTTGTGAGCCTCTTTCTAAATTTTATAGAACCCCTTACTCCTTAGTTTTTTAGAGTCCTGGATGACTAGCATCACCTGGAATAAATAATAACAATGCCAACTTTTGCCCTTGACTGATAATTACTGAAAAAAGAACCTCCAGAAGAAGGGCTTTGTTTGTTGTGTGTTATTGTATGTTCACAGTGAGTTACATATTCAAGCTAGCTAAAACACTGTGTTGGCACATTTATTCTGAGTTAGTTTCTTTTTAGTGTTTATTATTTCTTACCAACAAGCAAGTTTCAATATACAAGCTACACTGGACCATTGGTGTTTAACTCAGCAGGAAGCAAGAGTTTTTAATATTAGTCAGTTGCCTTCCTGAGATCTAAGCCAAACCTTACATATGGAGCTTGTCCTTTACCATCAGGGAGGAGCATTTCAATTTCAATATATTTTGAGACATTAAAACATCTCATGACTTATGTGCCACTTGGATCCCTGTTGAGGACTTCTGACTTACTAACAAGAATCAAAGAATGCTGTCTCTAAACCACTTGAGTTTTTAGTCTTTGAATTTGGAGCTTATTTCTTTGCAAAAGTGTCATACAATTCTAAAACTATTTGATAAATATTTATCTTCAAACAGACTTCCATCTTCCCCATTTCTCTCTCTGCTTCTCTTTTCCATCTCTCTCTCTCTTTCTCCTTTCCATCTCTCTCTCTCTCTCCCCACTACTCTCTGTGTTATGATTCTGTGGCTATGGGAGATAAAGCAGATTTTATATTTTGTAAGTTAGTTTCAGACTAGGCAATAATATTGATGGAAAGACTCTCAGGTCATTGCATTTTACTCTGTGCAACGGAATATTTTCCATTTTGGTGTATTTCTTAAATGAATACATGATAGCTTCCTCATTCAATTCCTTGTAGTATATTGGGCTAAATGTTATTAATGTGAAAGTCTCTATCAGGTGGAACTCAGATGAACTGTTAGATTCAAATCAAATCAATTTGAATGAAATCAAGTTGAAAGTTTGATCTGACCTTGATGTCAAGCAAGATTCTCTCAATTTGGCTGAGAAATTGTTCTTTCAAGAGCCAAATTCATTTTCAAGGTTTATTTCATTCCCCTTTCTTTCAACTCTATTTCCCTGAAGTCAAAATACATCAAACCTAGAAGTGTCTTTATTATTTTAATTGGATAATTTCAACTGACAGTGTTTCAAAATTCTGGTTCTAATCTCCTATAGTGGAAAAGCTTAGAGAATTTGCAAACAATCATTTTATAGAAAAGATTATTATTCCTAGAGTAGAGTGAAAAAGGTTTTGGAGAGGGTGCTACAGATTTGGCAGGATTAGAAATAAATAAATACAAATACAATAAAATAGCTAGTAATTAAGTGTCAAGGTCACAAATGTGCCCTCATACCTCAATAACTCTGTAAATCTGTATGTAAAATTAAGTTTTTAGTCAAAATAATCTCTTCAATAAACTTTAAAAAACAGATTAGAATACGGGCCTTCAAATACAAAAATGAATTAAAATATATGTCTTTTGCTCCTAATATTGAACATAATTATTATATCAAACCAGGTTAATTCATTCTAAATCTGTGAGGAATCTTGAGGTCAAAATTCCAATTATTTATCAGGGAAGCTTCTAATCTAAATTACTATAATGAAGGACGATTCAAATTTGTGGTATCTCTAGTATATTCACTTTGTTTCTCTCATTTTAAAATCTAAAATTATATGTTTACTCATCAGATCAGATCAGTCGCTCAGTCGTGTCCGACTCTTTGCGACCCCATGAATTGCAGCACGCCAGGCCTCCCGGTCCATCATCAACTCGCAGAGTTCACTCAAACTCACGTCCATCAAGTCAGTGATGACATCCAGCCATCTCATCCTCTGTCGTCCTCTTCTCCTCTTGCCCCCAATCCCCCCCAGCATAAGTCTTTTCCAATGAGTCAACTCTTCTCATGAGGTGGCCAAAGTACTGGAGTTTCAGCTTTATCATCGTTCCTTCCAAAGAAATCCCAGGGCTGATGTCCTTCAGAATGGACTGGTTGGATCTCCTTGCAGTCCAAGGGACTCTCAAGAGTCTTCTCCAACACCACAGTTCAAAAGCATCAATTCTTCAGTGCTCAGCCTTCTTCACAGTCCAACTCTCACATCCATACATGACCACAGGAAAAACCATAGCCTTGACTAGACGAATCTTTGTTAGCAAAGTAATGTCTCTGCTTTTGAATATGCTATCTAGGTTGGTCATAAATTTCCTTCCAAGGAGTAAGCGTCTTTTAATTTCATGGCTGCAGTCACCATCTGCAGTGATTTTGGAGCCCAGAAAAATAAAGTCTGACACTGTTTCCACTGTTTCCCCATCTATTTCCCATGAAGTGATGGGACCAGATGCTATGATCTTCGTTTTCTGAATGTTGAGCTTTAAGCCAAATTTTTCACTCTCCATTTTCACTTTCATCAAGAGGCTTTTTAGTTCCTCTTCACTTTCTGCCATAAGAGTGGTGTCAGCTGCATATCTGAGGTGATTGATATTTCTCCCGGCAATCTTGATTCCAGCCTGTGTTTCTTCCAGTCCAGCGTTTCTCATAATGTACACTGCATATAAGTTAAATAAACAGGGTGACAATATGTAGCCTTGATGAACTCCTTTTCCTATTTGGAACCAGTCTGTTGATCCATGTCCAGTTCTAACTGTTGCTTCCTGACCTGCATACCAATTTCTCAAGAGGAAGATCAGGTGGTCTGGTATTCTCATCTCTTTCAGAATTTTCCACAGTTTATTGTGATTCACACAGTCAAAGGCTTTGGCATAGTCAAGAAAGCAGAAATAGATGTTTTTCTGGAACTCTCTTCCTTTTTCCATGATTCAGCGGATGTTGGCAATTTGATCTCTGGTTCCTCTGCCTTTTCTAAAACCAGCTTGAACATCAGGAAGTTCACAGTTCACATATTGCTGAAGTCTGGCTTGGAGAATTTGAGCATGACTTTACTAGCCTGTAAGATGAGTGCAATTGTGCAGTAGTTTGAACATTCTTTGGCATTGCCTTTCTTTGGGATTGGAATGAAAACTGTCCTTTTCCAGTCCTGTGGCCACTGCTGAGTTTTCCAAATTTGCAGGCATATTGAGTGCAGCACTTTCACAGCATCATCTTTCAGGATTTGGAATAACTCAACTAGAATTCTATCACCTCCACTAGCTTTGTTCATAAGTGATGCTTTCTAAGGCCCACTTGACTTCACATTCCAGGATGTCTGGTTCTAGGTCAGTGATCACACCATCGTGATTATCTGGGTTGTGAAGATCTTTTTTGTGCAGTTCTTCTGTGTATTCTTGCCATCTCTTCTTAATATCTTCTGCTTCGGTTAGGTCCATACCATTTCTGTCCTTTATCGAGCCCATCTTTGCATGGAATGTTCCTTTGGTAACTCTCATTTTCTTGAAGAGATCCCTAGTCTTTCCCTTTCTGTTGTTTTCCTCTATTTCTTTGCATTGTTCACTGAAGAAGGCTTTCTTATCTCTTCTTGCTATTCTTTGGAACTCTGTGTTCAGATATTTATATCTTTCGTTTTCTCCTTTGCTTTTTGCTTCTCTTCTTTTCACAGCTATTTGTAAGGCCTCCCCAGACAGCCATTTTGCTTTTTGCATTTCTTTTCCATGGGGATGGTCTTGATTCCTGTCTCCTGTACAATGTCACGAACCTCATTCCATAGTTATCAGGCCCTCTATCTATCAGATCTAGGCCCTTAAATCTATTTCTCACTTCCACTGTATAATCATAAGGGATTTGATTTAGGTCATACATGAATGGTCTAGTGGTTTTCCCTACTTTCTTCAATTTAAGTCTGAATTTGGCAATAAGGAGTTCATGGTCTGAGCCACAGTCAGCTCCTGGTCTTGTTTTTGCTGACTGTACAGAGCTTCTCCATCTTTGGCTGCAAAGAATATAATCAATCTGATTTCAGTGTTGACCATCTGGTGATGTCCATGTATAGAGTCTTCTCTTGTGTTGTTGCAAGAGAGTGTTTGTTATGACCAGTGCATTTTCTTGGCAAAACTGTATTAGTCTTTGTTCTGCTTCATTCCGTATTCCA